>NC_080593.1:21188451-21815237 GCF_027887145.1 Ammospiza caudacuta
CATGTGGCACTGTCTCAGAATAAATGTAAACAGTGTACCATGACACACCACAAAGCTGAAGTTACTGTGTGTCAGAACTATTTCTGTGCAACTACATTATTTGAAAAACATGTGTATTAATGTTACTGGAAAGATCATCGAATACATTTTAAGAGAGATTTAGCCAAAAAGAGGAAATCTGTTCTGGCTTCCTTGATGAAAAGTGGTCTTAACTGAAGGGATCTGATGTAGCACTCACTACTGAGAGCAAATGGAAATTTCTATAGTATGGACAGCCACTGACTTTTTAGCACTGTTTCCATGAAGTTTAAACTTGTCAATGACTTGAAGACCTGATCTTCCACGCTCTCAAGGCTCTCTGTGATTTATATGGACCACAGGGCTGATAAGAAATGCTTGAAGGAATTGTTGACCTTTCCTGCCCTCTCCTACAAATGCTCTTAACTTTCCATAGAATAAAAATATACCATGTTAGAGTTTAGATTAAGGTCCTCAGGCCTTGCTCCAGACATGAAGTTAGTATGAGATGTTAGTTGCATCCACTTCACTCTGCAGGAGGGCAGACATTGTACTCAGCTTTATTACAGCTACTGGTGCTGGGTGGCTGGGTTGTGTTAATTCGGACACAGGCTGGGCCAGTTAGTAGTGGCATTTCTGCAGCACGGGGTATCATCAGATTGATCAAGACTTGCTGAAGTACACTCACTGTGGGAAGTGATGTTGTCTTGGGTAGCTGAATACATAGTTCTCATTTATTTTACACCTGTGCCAGGTTAATAATAATAAATTGATTTTGTACCTGGCTGGGAATGTTTATGCCACTTTTGCAAGATTGAGCCAATGTCAGTTTGGATTAAGGATTCTTGACCAAAGGTTAGTAAGGGCTTTTCAACTCCCTCTATTTCACATCAGGAATATTAATTTTTAGGTTTTGTGGACCTCCAGTGCTGTCACATGCTGTGGAATGAATGTTGAGATTAAATAGTTTTCTAAAGATAGAAACACTGACAGTGTGCTGATATTTCCACTGTACCTTTGCAGAAGCTGACAGTGTCCTTGCACGACTGCATCACAGCATCATTAGATTAAAGCCTGCCTGCCTGCTTGTATTCCTTTTTCTCTTCTGAATCTCTAATGTTGCATCCTCCTTCAGGATTCAGTGCTGCCTTGAGTTGGTTATTTGTCTCTTTGCCCTGTGGAGTGCTATGCAGCCGTGTTTAGTGTCTTAAGGAGTTTGTGTGACACTGAGTCAAACACTGCTATGCTTGCAGCATAGTAAAACATGCTGTAAATGACTGGGTTTACACCTCAAGGAAGGCAGCTTGGTGATACATTGCCTGACTGGAGGTGCTGAAGTTGGTCTGTAGCTCCATGGTGACTTCAGCCGGAATGGCTGCAAGGTCCAGTCCCTGTTCTTGTGCTGCCTCACTCCCTGCATGCCCTGTCTGGCCTCAGCCTATCCCACACCAAGCTCTTTTGGCACTCTGAGATGGTGAAACCCTACCATGGCAACAGAATGAGAAAATTGGTTCATGCCAAGAGACAGGGGAATTTCACAGTCAAAGCAAAGGAGGAGGTAAGGCCATGCAGGTGGGACTGCAGGGACACAGCAGGTGCCTTTTGTTATCCGACAGCTGTGGGACAAACCCAGTGGTCCCCAAAAGCTTGACTAGGTTCAGAAGGTGACATCTCTGAGGGTCTGCCTGGTCAGAAGGGAGAGATGGGCCCTGCAAGAGGGATTGGCAGCACTGCAGCTGTTCTGGTGGGCCAGAGCCCATCTTTCCCTGTGGTGCCAGAAGGTGCTTAAGGCATCTACACTAAAGACTCCAGGTGCTGATTATTGCTCACCCTTCTCTCTTTCCCATTACAGTCATTTTAACCAGCTGCTGACCCCAGCAGATTCAGAAATGACAAGCAGAAAAAATTCTCAGTTCACTGATCATAAACTTGCATAAACTTGCTTGTTATTCAACATTCCTTTGTGTTCAGCCTCTTCTAATCCCAGCATCTAAAACAGCATCTGCAGAGAACAGAGATGAATGAGGCCTGAGGGGGTTGAGACCAGCTACTCTCACTTCGATTCTCTTTCCTTTGTACCGTAGGGAGACGACTGACATGCCATCATGCTTGACAAAAGATGAAATTGTCTGTCTTGAGTGACTCAGGAAAAGAAACTAAATTATCTAGGTGACTTCTGACCTTCTGTGGCTCTCTAAGTTACTAGGAAAATATTCCTGTTGTTAGGTATTAGTTGATTTTATTTAGTGCAAATATCTGGATCAGTTAATTAATCTGGGTTAATTGAGCATGTACACCTTGAGCCTGCACAGACTCCATGGTGGAGCTGCAGCCTGACACAGCAATCTAGGTTTAGATCCATTTGACCTACAGATCTTGTTTTGTCCTGTAACTTGCTCTCCTGTGACAGATTTGTGGAGGGAGGTTCTGAATATCCAGGCAGTAGCTCCTCCAGGGACACTCAGGTCCACAAAGCAGACATCCACGAGTCTGTGTGATCAAACCCAAGGAATATTCTGTGGAGTGCTTTATTCTGCAACAGCTCTAACTCAAACAGCTGATAGCCACTTGCTGCATGCCCTGAAGCAGTAGATTTCTTGCACATGAGCCTTTTAATTAAACATATCTTAGTTGAAAATATTCAAAGCCAAGTAATTCTTCATCTTGTGGTACTTCAGCAGCAAATCTCTTTAATCTCTGGGTCTGCTAGCAAACAACAGTGACAAGGGGGCATGCAGTTAGTTTAGAAGGCACAACTCTCTTTATTTTGAATTCTCTCACTTTAGGCAGGACCATCCTTCTTTGAGTTTCTGGACAGAAAAATTTCAAATGCAGCTAGTCTCTCAGGGTACTCTGGGGAAATCCTTAAGGCTTTTCACCCACAGCGTACAACAAGTGGGCAGATTTACATTTATTAACCTTTGTTCTAGATTCTCATAAAGTATTTAATTGGCTTGAAATTATCATTATGATCAAGTAGAGCAGAAACACTCTGCAGCCTGCCACTGAACAAAGGGACTATTGCTGTTATCTGGTGGTCTCCTTTCATAAGGGCACATTTCAGAATACCTTCCTATTCTGGGAACATGGCTCAGCAGGGGAGTGACCCGGGGTTACTGGGTTACAGCTACAGGAGTAAGTGTCAGTGTGCTCTCGGTGTCGAGATTCCAGCAGTGCAGCAAGAGTTTAACACGATGGGAGAACTTCAGCTTGAGTTTGCCCTGGAGCAAGGAGTCAGTGTAGTACTGTGGTGTGTGGTGATTGAGCTCACATCACTCTGAGCACAGGCAATAACAGCCCTTGGGGCGCCAGGTGTTGGCAGATATTGGTTTAAGGATGAAAACAGTCTGGCTATGACTGGAGCCAGCATCCTCACATTGCCATCAAAAGAACATTCAAGTCTGTCTTTTGTTAAATCCTGGTGTACCTTCAGCAATACATGAGTGTTGCTGCACCTGGTACTTCTGTGTCTTTCATCCCTCTTTTCTCCAGTGAGGGAGAAAACTCACAGTGTATGATGGAAGTATTTAATGATCCCATCCTGGTTTCAAAGCAAGAGCCCATCAGAATGAATCATGCAAATGGTTGTGACAGGATAGCCTATTGTCAGTATTGCTGGGTTTAAATTCCTCACTGTTCACTTTAGTCCCTAACAACAGGATATTCTTCACAGCAAGTCTGTAGGCCAGCAACATGCTAGGCTTCTCACCTCTTGGCTCAGCTGTGAGATGTTTCCCTAAAAACACTTCCTCCTTGGTCTATTTATTGCCAGTGTTTACAATACAAACTCATTCTTGATATCTTGCGACATTGAAGTATAACATCTGACATTTCTGCATTTTTATAAGTACTGTTTATATAGCAGCTTCCTATGTATTCTTTATGTTAATATAATTGATATTCTTTTGAGTAGCTAATTAAAATAATTTTAAATATTCTTCTTGTTTAATGCCACCAGAGTGAAGTGTGTGGGAAGTTACATAATGCCACCCAAAAAACAGTCACACAAGCCAAAATAATTTTAAGGGCATTTGACTGATTTCTGGAGGAGTATTTTTGTTAGTCATTTGGACACTTGCATCTTAGATTTACCTTTCTAAGATAGGCCTAAGAGGCAACCTCTGCTTCTGATTTAGTTCAAGATCTGCAAGGGAAGAAACAGGTGAATGGAGAGGTCCTACTCAGGGCTGCTCCTCAGCAATGGCAAATGTGTGGCTTTTCAGACTGGTCCATGTGCCAAAATGTAATTTCATAAAGTTACTATGATAGCTTTTGCCCAGAGGTTTCATTGTCTCTTAAAATGTTTATTGTTTGCATTCATTTCAGCTCCATTCTTTGCAATGCAATTGTCAAAGCAGAGCTTACTCCCCTGTGGGGCTGGTATAATTGTGCTCCTCTACGTGCACCAAGCTCTCTGAAGCTGCTAGTGTAGGCTCTGCTACTGCTGTTCCAAAAAGGTTCCTCAGATTCTCTCAGTGCTGAACTTATTTGTGTTTTCAGATGTGAACTTGATATTGTCTGAGTAGAATGTGTGCAGCATAACATAGAAATGTCTCTGCGCAGGGTTTAGGAGGAGGCAGGAGCCCCTCAGCCGTGTGTGTGCTTTTATTACAGAAAACCAAGATGAAGTTGTATTGTTGAGTCATCTGTTACAGCTGGTTTAATTTGTACTTTGTTTTCCTGTTTTAAGTGCCTGATGATTTTTTGTCAAGGAGGCAATGGTTTCATTGTTATAAGGCATACTTAGAAATCTGTACTTGTTCCCTGTTCTGTAATAGAATATTTTTGCAATTTATGTTTGTAAATAAAGACTTGTTAGGCATAATGGTGGTGGGTTTTTTCTTTTGTGAATTCTTGAAACTAAACAACAAAAAATATGTCTCCTGAGGCAGCAGCATATGAAATGCATTAGTCTGAATCATCTAGAATAGTTGTAGCAACAGACAGTGGAAATGTGGACAGTTCCTTAAAATTGTGCAAGTTAAAAAGCAATCTGTGCTTAAAGGCAAGTATAGAGGATTGGGGCACTGGTGCATGTGTAAATATCTGTTGCTTAAATGGTACCTTCAAGTGATTTCAGTCTTTTCTGTTCTTGAATGGCAACATAATTAACCATCTTCTTTTGTTACTTCTAATGACTTGAAATACTTTCAAAAATTAATTATTGAAGAAACATCAAATATGGAAAAGAACCAAACAAGAAAACACAATTGTTACCATCTTCTTCTGAAACATCTCTCTTAAATTTGAAAACTATCTATAAAAATAACTAAATGTTTCAAAAACAATGTTTAATGGAAAATGTTTAAACAACAGATGCAAAAGTTTTTTTTATACAAAATACCACAGTACATGTCTGATAGATGTGTATCTAGTAGATTACTATGCATATTTTAGGCACTTACGTTGGGATTTTTTCTTAATACAGGTTTTGGTCATATACAAAGATTGAATGAATTGATGAATTTCAAACAGATAGGATTCAGAGAAAGAATTTTCCCTCCAAGCTTTTACTTTTTACTTTTGGGCAGAAGGCAGTCATAGAACTTCTGTGCCACTTACCATGACTTCTCCAAATAGAAGCTGACTGCCTTGTTGAATCAGGTTAAATGTGTACATGCAGCTGTTTTGTGAGCAGGACTATTATCCTTTAGGGCCCTCTAGGGACTGAACTGCAATTGCCAAATTTTATTGCACACAGAACAGAGGTTTAGAACTGAAAGCTTTTATTTGGCCTCATGGACCATCAACTGACTTCTGCCTGAAGATTAAGATCTGGATCTTTGTGGCCTATCTCCTTCCCATAGTGCATGAGTCTTTCACTGATTATCAGAACCAAAGGGTTTCCTTTGTTTTCTGTGCTGGCAGCTGGAATAGCATATATGAGTGATGCAGATGCAAATGTGTCCCCATAATCAGAGCAGGTTCTAAATCAGAAGTGTGATTTCTGCTGAAGAAAGTGAATTAGATTGAACTTAGCCATCTCAAATATTTATGAACAGCCAAATGTTGAAAGAGCAGCACTGCCAGGTGATTTGGACTGCGTAGCTGAGTGCAGCCCCAAACAAAGCATTGTCTTGCTGTTATTTCCTGTATAGAAGGGGAGCAGTGTGGGAAAAGTCAGCTGGACAAGAGGAGAATGGGAGGGAAGTGGTTGTGCACTGAGGCTGTGCCTGTCCTGCATTCATTGTACCTCTGCATCACACCAAGCTCAAACCATGCTCCTCAGGCCAGAGCAGCTACCAGCAAGAGGGCACTGCTGCTGTGGGAAACACTTGGTCACTGGTGTTAGAAGGGCTTTAGAAGGAATGTTTCCAGGAGCAATTATATGGTCCAAGACCAGGTTAGGTTTTCCTATTGCCTCTGTTAAGCAAAAATGTCATAGGAAGATTTTGCAACATGAGGCCACTTGCTTAATCCAGAAGAAGAGCATGGCCAAAGTCCACAAGCTAAAAGCCATGACAGTGGGCTAGGAAATCACAGCCACAGCCCAGCCAGCAGCTGGAACGATACACAAATGGGCTGAGGAAGACATCAGCATTTTAAAAGGTGAGGAGAGATTGCCTCCTTCTCAAGGATCCCAGTATGCCTGAGTTCTGGTAACTAAATGTGCCTGAGTTTTGAGATACATGGCTGAGTTTTAGCCTGCCTCTTCCATCCTGTATCTTACATCCTGTATGTCTGTGTCATCCTCACTCTGCACCAGAGCAAATTAATACTAAATAGGAATGTTAAGGTCTCGTGGCCACTGCAGACTGATAGATGGAACCATCTGGTTAATGGAGATACCATAATGAAAGCATTAGTTCTTAAGTATAGCACTGCAGATATTTTATCATATAAATGAAAAAAAAGAGACCCCAGTGAGAACTGAATTTAAGCTGCTGTCTGTTTTGTACAGCACAGGGAAGCAAAGCTGAATTAGTCCAGGAGCTCACATACTGCTGGTGTCATCAGAGAAAGAAATGTCGGGTGCACTGGGAAAATTATATAAGCATTAGAAATGGAATAACTTTCATATTTTAAATTACTTTTATTAGGTAATTTTAGAGACTGTTAAGGCATAAATATTCTAACTGAATTTGAAGCACAGTGGTGTTTGTGTAAATCCAACTCTGTAGGGACATTAATTCTTTTTGTTTAGCTTTTAATCTTTATAAGAACAAAAATTGCTCTTTTATTATGTGTAGAGTTTTAATAAAATCACTCGGTAAAGGTCCCTCAGTTTGAACTGCCCCTTTAATACTGATAGTTTCTCTTGAACAATATGCAAACACTTTTGTGAGCCCAGGCAGGACAGCAGGAGTGGGCTGCAGCCTCCCACTGTGTGTGCACAGAGCACAGCCACAGCTCCTGCCTCTGGGCTGCCAACCTCACCCTCAGGTTCCTGCCTGAAAGGTGGCAATGATGCTCTGAGTCACCTGTAGTAGAGGAAGGAGTTGAGGTAGGTGGTGGTATGCTGCCTCAGTAAATGTCCTGAAGTTGGATTATGACAGAAAGGAGAAGCAAAAGGATTCCTCTCTAGCTGGATTTTAAATTAGCTTATTCTCTTAAAAAAAAAAAAAAAAACACAAACAAACAAAACAAGACAATGATATTCTCTGAGGCACTGGAGTAGAAGAGTAAGAGACAAGGTGTAAGATACTCTGGATAGGCTTGTGTGTGATGCATCATGGAGAAAGGTTAGGAAGAAAGGATGAGGGGTTGTGATTATTAAGTGGCAGAAGGAGTGACCTAAAATGGAAGATTGCAGTACTCTGACATTGAATTCATAGTTCTCCATTAAGTGCTGTTTTTACAAGCCAAATATGTTGAAGCACTGAATGGGCGAGAGTGGGAGGCACCTCACCTTGCTCAAAGCTGAGTGAGGCGACAGGAGGAATAAGCCTGAGACTCATCTCACCACCCACAGTCTCCAGTTCAAGGTAGGGAGACTTATGCCAATCTCCATGGTCCTTAAGTACAAGAGGCTCCTTCATAGTCAGAAATATATATATAAATTTCTACATCATAAACACCTCCATTTACTAGATCAGTCCCATCATGTCCTACACTTTCCCTATTACATTGAATGTTTTTTCAACAGTGCCTGAGTCATAGAGCTCTGAACTCTGTTGGCCCTGTAATACAGATAATAATTTCTAGGATAAAATCTCTTTTTCTGAATACATTTAACATATTTCAGAAGAGTCTAAAACAGAAACTATGAGAACATTAACTTAGAGCATTTTTCAAGTTCATCTTACTTGCAGTGCATTAAAGTGAAGTGACAAGTGAGGTATGACATGAAGTAATTATACTGATTGTGTTGTATGTGCTCTGCAGGAGCCGAATTATTTGCTGAGGATATTAATTTCAAAAGTCAAACAGCAAGAGATCAGCTGAGATGAAAGATCACTGCAAAGTGACCTCAGACTAGGGGGAAAGAAAAAGAAGGGAAGGGAGTATGGCTAAGATGAAGAGTTCAATGCTGCACAGTTGAGCAGAGAACTGAAGTAGATGCATTTTCACACCAAAGGTGGTTTCCATGGAACTGACTGCAGGTGTCATCACTACAGTTCAGAGTCGCCACTGTGGATTCCATTTATAGTCATGGAGGGAAGTGGAGTATAATACAATGGTTTGTTTTAGGTGTCTAAATTAGCTTGTGTTAAATCCTGGATTCTCTGGTTTATAGAGGGAGTGTAGAGTAGCTGGCCCATAGTTCAGTGTTCCACTGTGAGGGACTGGGTGAAATGCAGGTGCAACCCCAGACTGAGCTACCACCTTCCTTATTCATACACAGGACCGACTGAGGCCTGATCATTACCTTGGGGCATTACTCCTTGTGAGCAGGGAAATAGTAGCTAAGTAGGAGAATATATAACATCCCTTAGAGACAGTATATTAAGAGATCAGGTTGATAAGGATTCTCTGAAAGAGAATAGGTGTAGATTAACTTTTGTGAATAACAAACCTAGTGAACTTAATTTCTTTGACCTCTAAAAACAATTTTCACAGTCACAAAAAAGGTAATCAGAATGTAAAAGCTCTTTATCAAATGCTCACTGCTGAAATCAGTATTGGATTTGTGTACTCCAGCTGCTGTGCAGCCCTGAATAGACACATTAAAAGTGGTTTAATCCGATTGTGCTTTGGCTTTAGCTTAGTTTGTCGATCTAGCACTGCAAGTCAAACAGCTTTCACTTAGGGATTTTCACTGCTTCCCTTGGATAAATTCATTAGCAAGGCATAAAGTAACTGTGACTCTGAGGGACTCTGGGAGCCGTGGAGATCTTCCTGGTGGTGCCAGAACCTGGAGGTAAGCAACAGTAACCTGGAGGCCAGTTCTCTGTGACACAGTGCTACAAAGGGAATGTCATGAAGCTTGACTGGGCAGCACTTGGAAAAGAGGTAAGCTGTAGTAAAACCAAGATTTTGTGCTAACAGGGACACTCCCCATACCCTCTTCCTTAATATGTTCCACATGGCTTCATCTGTCATTTGTCAGAAAAAGTGTCAAACATCTTTAGCTTCACTAAAGTGTTAACTTGGCCAAAAAGCCATGTTCTGTCACACCTAGACCAAAACAACAGGCTGGAATCATCAGGGGTATCACTGCTACTGACTCACAGGCTTCATGCAAAAACACAGGCACTCCCTGAGCTGAAGGCCCTGGGCTCAAGGGTTCTGAACACATATCCAAGGATCCCTGGCCCTTGTGGTTTTGGCTGCTAAGGCTCGGTCTGTGCTGAAGAAAAGCCTGGCCTATCCAGCCTGTCCCAGGGTGCCTTCTGTAGTCAGAAGCAGGCCCTTAATCCCATCCATCACGGTGCTGTTATGTCCCTCACCTCCCAGCAGCAGAGAGACAGTTTGAACAAGAGGTTTAGGGTTTTGGCAGCAAAAGTAAGTGAAAAGATCACCTTATTTAGTGGTTAAGGTTGTATCCTTGCATGGCACCATCAATTGCATCAGTACTCTGGCCTGTGCAGCACAGGCACTACTCACAGGTAATAGTGATAACAGGTGCCAAGGAATTCATGGCCATCATGAATCTTTTCTCACTTTCCACACACCTGGAAATGAGGTGAGACATTGCAGTTCAGATGGAAGAATGCCTTTGTAGGGAACTTTTCAACTTTTATGTAGTGGGAGTAGACAGCAATCCCTGGCATTCTCTATGGCAAAGCACTTAGTCCTATATGATTCCCTCTCTGAAATGGGGACAGTAATGCTTGGTCATCTCCCAGTAGTGTTATGGGAGTAGATAGTACGATTTATGTCCTGTATGATGGAGACCATGCATGACCTGCAGACAGACCTGCAGTATTTCCTGTCCCTGAAAATGGCAGTTTACCTCCTGCTGCTGTTTCTCACACAGGTATATGTGGCTGGCTATGACATGAAACACAACTGGACAATTTAAACATGCAGTACTATACTTATGAAATCTAAATTACAAAGATAGAAAACATCAAAACATCAGGGAGACAATTTAACCTTTTTGATCAGCCTTTCTCCTGCATTTTCTTACTATGAATTTTAAACCAGAAGTGCTTCTTTCGTCCTTTGGTAATCACCCATGTCCAAGAAGTGAAAATACTCTCACAAAACTAATAAATGAGAATCTATTTGCAAAATTATTTATTTATGCGCCTGGCACTTCAGGGTGCTTGGAGGGTAATCTCAAACTGTGAGCTCTGCACTGTGTAAATTTAGAAGCAATTTTTCTAAATGTCAAGTATTTATTACATGAAAAAAACATTTGGAGTGTAGAGCAGGTCCCCAGTGATATACAGTACATTTGGGGAAGGGCTTCTTGGATGAACAGAAATAATATTTGAGAGATGAAAAGCAAATCCTCTATTTGAAATTGCTTTGGGTGCATGGAAAGGAGCTGAGCAAAGGTAGAAGACCAGTTCAGCACTTTGTCTCATGCATAAAATAGTGGTTTTCCAAATCTTTATAACCTTTACACAAATCTGTTTTTTCTCATCCTGCAGCATTTCTACCACCTCTGCTTCTCTTTCTTACCCTCATAACAGCTCCAGCACACTCCAGTCAGACCACAGAATGGAGAATTTATTCATGTAGGTTTTTACCCATGTAATGCCTTACCTTAAACGTCAACATATCTCTAAGTGTGAAGCAGTAAAGTGCAAAAAAGCTGGAGGTTGATGATGTGGAATACAAGGGACACTGTTCTATTGTGAGAAGGCTGTGATGACTGTTTCACATGGAAATATGAGAACCATCAGAAGCAAGGGAAGGAAAAATTGAAGGTGGCCTTACAACAACATCAGCCAGCTCCCTCAGCACTCAGTGGCACATCCTCTTGGGGCTCAGGGGTTTATGTATGTCCAGTTTGTTTAAGTGTTCTCTGACCTGATTATTTTCCACCAAGGTACAACTTTCTTGCTCCAATCTTTCATGCTGGTCTCTGAGGATTCCTGATTTTTGTCCTTTTTAACAAAGGCTGATGTGAAGAAGACATTAGGTACTTCAGAATTGTCCATGCCCTGCATCACCAGAACATCTGCCCCTTTCAGCAGCAGGTGCACATTTTCAATGGTCTTCCTATTGCCCCTTATGTATTCATGGAAGCTTTTCGTGTTGCTGTTGACATTCCTTGCCAGAATTCCGGATGGCTTTGACTCTTTCCTAACCATGTCTGTTAGCTCAAAAGGTGTCTCTACATTTATCACACCCATCACACCTGACCCTAATTCTACTTTCTGCATACTTCATTTTGAGTTCTGAGCTTTTCCAGGAGCTCCTTAACAATCCACACAGGCCCCCAGCACTTTTCCTTGACTTCCTATTCTTTAGGATGGATTGTTCTTAAGCACAAGAAAGGTGATTGTTGAATATCAACCAGCTTTCTTGCACCTTTCTTGCCTTTGGGCTTTTATCCCAGGGGACTCTTTTAAGTGGATCCCAGAAGAAATCAAAGTCTTCTCTCCTGAAGGCCAGGGTTGGGATCTTGGTCTTTGCCCTGCTGCCTCCTCTCAGGATAACTTCACCATCTCTTGGTCACTGCAGTCAAGGCAGCCTTTGACTCTCACATCCTCAGGGATCCTTCCCTTCTTTATAAGTGTGAGGTCCAGCAGAGGAGCTCTCCCTACTGGCTCCTTGGTCACTTGGGTCTGGATGTTTTCATCAATGCTCTCTAGGAGCCTCCAAGGCTGTGCTCCTCCTCCAGCAGATATTGGTGTGGTTACATTCTGCTGTGAGGACCAGAGCCAGAGAATGGGAGGCTGTGAAAGGCCTCATCTACTTGTTCTTCCTGATCAGAGTAGACATCTTCTACATCAGTCACCTCCATGGAGGTGCCTGATACCTTGGGCTGGGGCTGCTCCATCTGTCATTCCACAGCAGACTGCCCTGTTCCCTGGCTGGGGGAGGTGGGACAGTCTATGGTGGTTAAGTCATTCCCTGTCAGCCCATGTGGGGAGCATCTACAGTGCTTGTTCATCTGATGACAGTAAGTCAAGGTCTGTAGATAAAAGTCCTATGTTTCATTAGTCCATCTAATCAAGTTGGGGGAAAATGACAAATTGGCATCTGAAAGCTTTTCTTCATGTCTGAAAGAAATGCTGTGAAGTTCAAAGCAATTGCTCCACATTCAGTTAGGTAGGTACATAGGAGCTCTACTACCCACAGGGAAAAGGCAGATAGAGAATTGTGGGTTAAAGAACAGAAAAGCTGAAAACATATCCTGCAAAGGACAGAGAGAGACAAGAAACTTACAGCCTGTGAGGAAAGTAGAGAGGTTAGTGGTGGGTATAGCAGCTGCATGATGTACACACAAAAAAACCCCCAAAAAACAAACAAAAAACTGCAACAAGACCTAGAAGCCAGAAAAATGAAAATGCTGATAGACACAAAGATATTTTTTGAGACACTTTATGTCCTGGTTTCATGTGGGAATAGAATTCATTTTCTCCCTAGTACAGGGCAGTGTTTTGGATGCAGGATGAGAATAATGTTGATAACACACTGATGTTTTGGTTGCTGCTGAGCAGTGCTTGCACTGAGCCAAGGACTTTTCAGTGTCTCATGCTCTGAAAGTGAGGAGATAGCTGGGACAGAGAAGAGCCAGGACAACTGATGAAACTGGCCAAAGGGATATTCCACACCACAGATCCTCATGCTCAGGATATAAACTGGGGGTAGTTGACCTAGAGGGGCAGAGCTCAGCTCAGGAATGGACTGGGCATCAGTCAGAGGGTGGTGAGAAGTTGTATGCACACTTTTTCCTCCTGGGTTTTATTCCACTCTCTTTTTCTTTTTGTAATCTTCCTTTTCATTGTAATTTTTATTATTGGTAGCAGTAATACTTTAGACATTATCTAAATTATTAAACTGTTCTTATCTCACTTCCTGGGTTTTACTTTAGCTGATTCTTCTCTTCATCCCACCAGGGGTGAGGGGGCAGGGAGCAAGCGACTGTGTGGCACTTACTTACTAGTTAAGGTTCAACTAATGACACCATATTAAAATGAGAACTGCCCATTATCATGCTGAAAAGCCTTCCAGAAAAAGGAAAAGGAAAAAAAACACAGAAAGCACCACCCAAGTTTAAAAGGACAGTGAAAGGAACTACTAGACTTTGACAGAAGTCATGCCCAAATAGGAAACCCAGGAAAATCTGTCAGTTGAAAAGCAGATCTCTGATGATATGGATCAAATACCTGTTCAAGTGCCAAGTTGCTAATAAAAAACACTTTCAGGCACATCCAAACCATGATGTCTGCCAGAAATTCAGTGCAGCTTCAAGTGAGATAGTCAAGAAGTAGAAAGATTACTCAGCAAAAATGAGAAAAAACTTAGATGAATGCAGCTCATTAAGGAAAAGGTGAAGGAGCCCCCTGAGACAGATGAAGAACAATCTCAAACTGAAAAGATTTTGAAACAAATCAATACATTGACAGGTAAGAAGAAGGCAGAACGGCAACCATCAAGCAGCTCTGCAGCAACTGAGCAGGAAACTGCTAATTTGTGAACTGCAATGCATCTGGTGTCAGAGGAGCAGACAATGGTTAGTATAACTTCAGACTCTCAAAAAGAGGCTACAGGGTGATGCTGAAATCTAGGGAGAAACAATGCTAGTGTTTTTACTTGGAAAGATCAGGAGGAACTGTGAGAACAGCTGTGCTGGGTAGGATTCCACACACATTTTTTCCCCAGGGAAGTCAGGCTTCATGGATGTGGTGGAAACATCTGTAGGATTGTACAAGCTTTGTGTGTAAGGGTGGTGCAGATGGAAGATTTTGTAAAAAAAATGTTACGTAACTTCAGATTTCTAAGAGGTACAAAGGTCATGTTCTCCAAGTTTTAAGCCATAGGGCAGGAAATGACAGAAATTATGGAGAGCCTTAACTGCTGAAGGAAGCTGTCAGTGGCCTCCTACAAGTATTTGTACATTGGACTTGACCATTCAATATGTTCCCCAGGGGCCTAGCCAAGGCTGTCCAGCAGGTTGACAAAAGAAAAAAGGGCAATCAATGTTAATGCTGAGCTCAAAGATGCAGAAGAGTATTGTGTTCCTGCATAACTGGGTGAGCAAACAGGGAATGAAAATTTAATGTCAGTGACAGCAAAGTAGGGGGAAAAATAACTCATAGCTGTTTGTCCTTAGGAAATAGATCTTTGAGTCACTTTGGATAACATTCTGAAAACATCACCAGTACTGAGCAGTGATCAAAAAAGTAGCTAGAATATTTTTACTTACTTTGAGCACAAAACAGGAGTTCTCATTATGTCTCTCTGCACTGCTCCAATGCATATGTTTTGAAGATCACTTGTTCTTAGTCACCTAGTTTTAAATAGATCACAGCAGAACTAGAATGAGGAGTAGAGTGATGAGGACTATTATGGTTACAGGATGACTTCCTGATGAGAGGCACCATAGATATTGAACCATGCAAATATGCTGGAGGAGAGCAAGTAGAGAATCATAGACTCACAGAATGTTTTGGGTTGGAAGAGACCTTAAAGTTCAACCTCCCTACTGTGGGTAGGGACTTCTTTCACTAGACCAGGTGTTCAGATCCATCCAATCTGTCCCATCCATCCCATCCAATCTGTCCTTGAACACTTGCAGGGAAGGGAAATCTGTCAAATGAGGGATAACATGGAGGGGATTGAGCACAGGATAATTATTTACCAAGTTTCATAACACAAGAACTCCTGGAAAGTCAACAAAATGATCAGACAATAAAGATAAAATAATCAAAAGGAAATCTTCTTCCCTGGAACACTGTCATATTATGAAATTCACTCTGTTGGAAACTAAAAATATAAAATTACTCAAATCAAGTCAGACAACTTCATCAATGGTCTGGATAAAGCCACTGGCTCAAAAAGCCCCTGAATTTCTCTTTGCCTTAAAATAAAGGCTGTTCCAGGAATTGGAGCCCTGTTTCTTGTGACCTTTTTCCCAGAAAGTCGTGTAGGAGATCAGGCAGATCACTGGCCTGACCCAAAATGTCTTTTCTTATGTTGTTGTAGAGCTCTGGCCTTTACTTCCCCCCTCATCTGCCCGGCCACCACTTTCTATGGATCCTTTTTATGACTAGTCAGTGAAATTTGATACAATGAGGGGACGTTTTCACCTCATTGGTGATCCTTCCCTTCTGCACAGTCCTGGTGAGACCCTCTGCAGTGCCATGTCCATGTACAAGAGAAATGGACGTACTGGAACAAGCTGAGCCAAGGGACAAGGACAATGAAGCGCTTGGAGCACCTGAAATATGAGTAGGGGAGGCTGAGAGAGCTGTGACTCTTTGGCCTGAGGAACAGGAGGTTCAGGGGGATCGCATCAATTTACATCACATAAATACCTGGTGGCAGAGGTACCAAAGACAAAGCCTGGCTCTCCTCAGTGGTGTCCAGGAAAAGGGCTAGAGGCAATGGGCATAAAATGAAAAATAAGAAATTCTGTTAACATATAAGAAAAAGCTTTTTCATTTTAAGAGTAACTGAGTACTGAACAGGATTTGGCCATGATAGAAGCATACCTTACCAATCCAAGAATTTCCCACTCCAGACCCTTCCTAGATCACAGTCCAGTATTTTTTAGCCTAAAAGATCAGGGAAAGTGCTTTGGGTGGTACAGAAACACACTTCTACTGCCACTCAGCTATAGGGCACTAAGAGCTGAGAGAAGAAGCCAGGCAGCAAACCTGTCATGCACTCCAGAAAGCATCATCAAAGAAGGACTGCTGGAGCTGAAAGTATGTTTGTAATTAACATCTCCAATTTGCAAAATAACCTTTAAAAATATGATTGTAATGGTTTACAGTAGGTGGGAGCAAAGGTATGTTTGCAGTATTTAAACAACAGCTAGAGATGGGAACAGAAATCTGGTCTGCACATGGAGTGCTTCAGACTGCAAAACCTCCCCATATTACTCACTTTTCTATGTATTACAAAGCTGGTTGCATAAAAGGGCAGAGATCTTCAGCTCATACATTTCTTGACACCCATAAACTCTATAAGGTGTCTTAAGTTGGGAGATCTGGGCTTTAAACCCTCCCCTTAATTTGGAAAATACAGGATTTGAATTTGGGTCATTTTCAGATCTTGTATAGGGCCTCCACCCCACTACCAGGTACAGAGACACACACCCCCATCTGAGTTCCTGCAAGATTCTTGGCTGACTCTGGCCCAGATGGAGTTTACTATCTTCACAGCAGCCCTGGGCTGCTGTGCTTGGGATGTGTGACTAAAACAGTGTTGAAGGTGCACTGAAGTTTTGACTGAACAGTGCTTGCAAGGCATCAAGGCCTTCTTGTTTCCCACTCTGACCCATCAACAAGCCTGACTGAGGGTAGGAAGGACACTGAGAAGGAGCACAGTTGGGACAAATTCCCTGAATTGGCCAACAGGATAGTCCATACCATACAATGTCATGTTCAATCAGCTCAATCATCAGCAATAAAGACTGAGGTAAAGGAAGAAGAAGGTTTCCAAGGTGGTCATTGTTCAGAGACCCGGTAGGCCTCTGTCTGGTTGTGGGGGATAGTGTGTGATTGCCTTTTTTTCCCCCCACTTTTTTCTTCACCTATTAAACTGCCTTTATCTCCACTCACCAATTTTCTTACTTTGGTTCTTCCTTTTTTGTCCCCCACCTCACTGGAAGTGACAAGGACAAGCAAGCATTTCTGTAGGCGCTTGGCTGCTGGCCGAGTTCAACCCACCACACTTCTCCATCCTGAAAATGTATTTATTTATGTGCTGTCTGACAAGTCTGACACATCTTCCTGTCCTGCTGACAGTAGCAGAGAATAACTGCTGGGCAGTTTTTGGAGAAAGCAGCACCTCTCCCTTTGCAGCCATACCATCCACCCTGTGCCACTCACTGAGGCAGGGAGCCACCAGCCAGAAGAAGGCTCCTTGCAGGCCAGAAGAAAAGCTCCTTGAAGGCCAGAAGAGAAGCTCCCTGCAGGCCAGAAGAACGCTCCTTGCAGGCCAGAAGAAGGCTCCTTGCAGGCCAGAAGAAAAGCTCCTGCAGGCCAGAAGAAGGCTCCTGCAGGCCAGAAGAAGGCTCCCTGCAGGCCAGAAGAAGGCTCCTTGCAGGCCAGAAGAAAGGCTCCCTGCAGGCCAGAAGAACGCTCCTTGCAGGCCAGAAGAAGGCTCCTTGCAGGCCAGAAGAAAAGCTCCTGCAGGCCAGAAGAAGGCTCCTTGCAGGCCAGAAGAAGGCTCCCTGCAGGCCAGAAGAAGGCTCCTTGCAGGCCAGAAGAAAGGCTCCTTGCAGGCCAGAAGAAGGCTCCCTGCAGGCCAGAAGAAAAGCTCCTTGCAGGCCAGAAGAAAGGCTCCTTGCAGTCCAGAAGAAGGCTCCCTGCAGGCCAGAAGAAGGCTCCCTGCAGGCCAGAAGAAGGCTCCCTGCAGGCCAGAAGAAAAGCTCCTGCAGGCCAGAAGAAGGCTCCTTGCAGGCTGTCCTTGCCTTGCAGTTCTCGTCACCCACCACAGGGAGACAGCTGCAATACATCTCTGGAAAAGAAACCAGCCCAAAATGTCAGGCTGAGGAGTTTGTAGGGAAACTGTGACACACCACTGCGCAGAGATGTGGCTGCTGTGAACTCGCCCTTTCCAGAAGCAATGAGTTTGGTGGCTGTGGATAGAAGCCCACAAGCAGCTTTTCCTCCGGCCAGCTCGTGGGCCGAGGGAAAGGCCTTGGGCTGGGCTGGGAGGGGCCCTGATAACCCGTTAGCCAGAGCACTGCTGCCCTCAGTGCGGGAGGAGGGAACGTGAAGGACCACAGAATGTGGAATGGCCGATATGCTGTGGGCAGGAGAAGGGTCCTGTGGCTGAGGTAACTCTGCACTGCTGGGGACACTGATTTTTCCGTGTTTGTGCTGTAGCTTTCCTGGCTGAAGCTGAGATTTCACTTGAATTGTGCTTTACACTGGTACCCCATAATGTGTGAACTTCATTTTGTGGGAACTTAATCTGGAAAATACCTGGGCCTGAAGTCAGTAAGTGCCTTAAAAGTACACAGTGCTAAACACCTTCCTAGTGGGGACCCCTGAGATTGGTTTCCACATCTGATCTTGGCTGCTGTGCTCAATGGCCCACGTTTCGAACAGAGCTCACAATACCTGACCTTCTACAAGGGTGTTGCAAAGGACCATGAAGAACAGCAGAGGGAACTCTAGAGGAAAATAAAAATTCAAACTCTTGAAAGCAGATAAACTCAGGAAACACGAATGCAGGAGATCTGAAATGCTCTAGCAGTGAGCAGTAGTGATTCCTGAAGTGCTGTTGGGTGTGTGTACTCAGTAAGACAAGGTTCAAGAACTTGAAGCTCAAATCCACAAGATTATGCATGAGCATGAAAAGATCAAATGAAGACTGAAGACATAATTTTATTTTTGGCACTCCCTAGTTCTGCATGAGTGACTGTACTCAAGTAAGTGTCTCTTAGGGCAGTCTATTCTATGTGAATTACTTACAAATTTTTGGTAATATCTAGGCTTGCCTTCCCCTGTGGAAGGATTTTATAATTAAAATCTCCAATACTTGTTAGGGCACCAACAATTCTCTATCCAGCCACTCAACTGTTCATCCTCTCCAAACATGGGAATTTATATCCTCTGGATGCCTTCCCTTCCAGCAGTTGGCAGAAGCAAGTCCTGGCCAGGAGCAGGTCCCTCCCAACACCAGGTGTGCTGCAGCAGGACATGATCTCCACACAGCTTTGGGTCCTTGGTGACTGCCCTGGAATGTCAGCCACAAGTGGCTCCATGAGTACCTAAAGGTGATGAGAATTTACAGGTGTTTAAATGACTGACTGAAGGGAAAACAGACCAGTCTCAAAGTGCCCAGTAACCCACTTGTCCTGCAGACAGGACTTTACTGTGAGCTCTGGAAGTGCTCTAATCACAGCTGCTGGGCCTGGGCTGGTGGGATTTGGCCCAGACCCCAGCTGGGAAGTTTCCCAGTGGGCTGGGATGAGTGGAGTGGTTTCCTATCAGCAGTTTTCTGAAAGTTCCTCAGATGCTTTTGTGGCTTTGCCCAGAGCCCTGTCAGTCTGTGGGGCAGCACCCTGCAGCCTGAGGCCCAGCAAGGCCAGCCCCCACCACCATGATGGACATGTCCCACCATGCCTTCAGCAGGCTTCAGCCAACGTGTCCTGAGCAATTCAACCTCACAGCTGAACATGCAGAGCCTCAGAGCAGTCTTGGAGGTATTTCCTCCATGCACTTCAACATGCAGATGCTCCCACCCAGCACAGCATCAGTGAAAGCACCAGATTCATTTACTGATGTAACAAGTGTAAATGGCTGCCACAGGCAAGGGAAGAGAAAAGGGACAGAACTGTGAGCCCTCTGTGAGCCAGGTAAGTGTGTTCAACAATGAAAGAGAGAGGAGAGGAGAGGAGAGGAGAGGGGAGGGGAGGGGAGGGGAGGGGAGGGGAGGGGAGGGGAGGGGAGGGGAGGGGAGGGGAGGGGAGGGGAGGGGAGGGGAGGGGAGGGGAGGGGAGGAGAGGAGAGGAGAGGAGAGGAGAGGAGAGGAGAGGAGAGGAGAGGAGAGGAGAGGAGAGGAGAGGAGAGGAGAGGAGAGGAGAGGAGAGGAGAGGAGAGGAGAGGAGAGGAGAGGAGAGGAGAGGAGAGGAGAGGAGAGGAGAGGAGAGGAGAGGAGAGGAGAGGAGAGGAGAGGAGAGGAGAGGAGAGGAGAGGAGAGGAGAGGAGAGGAGAGGAGAGGAGAGGAGAGGAGAGGAGAGGAGAGGAGAGGAGAGGAGAGGAGAGGGAAAAAGCAAAAAAGAAAGAAGGAGGGAGGGAAAAGTATATTTGCTGTGTACTAAACCAGACCGACTGGATGGCATTAGAACTGCATTAGCTACATGTTCCCAGGGGCTTGGAATATGGAGTCTCCGCTAACAGTTTCTGTGGTTTTGCAAGATTATTTAAAAAAAAAAAAAAAGGGAAAACAAGGCTCTGGCTACATGAGGAAAACAAACTCAATATGAGCATTCTCAGCCATCTGGACGATGATTATTGTTGTCTGTGGGAACAGCTCACATATTTGGGGGCACTGCCTATGTAAGCTCATGGGAGCAGCTTCGTGGGGCTCACTGAGGTGCAGGACAAGTGCCTGACCAGTGCAGCTGCTGCCTGCAGTGACTGGGATGTGAAATACAGATCTGAGGTCAGCTGCTGGCTCAGCACTAAGCAGCTTTCAGTAATTATATATGAGCATAAGGCTGGTGCCCCTAGATCAAACACTGAGAAGTTGACACAGCCACTGTCCACTCTCATTTCCACCATAAGGGTGCTCTTGCTCTCGCAGGGGTGCAGGTTTTTGAGGTTTCCTGCAATTTTCTTATCCCCTTAGCAACTAGGTTTATTTATTTTTATTTATTCTTCTATTTATTCCAGGACTGGAATAAATAGATAGAGCTCTGTCACACGCTTCTCTGTGTTCTGAGTAACCCTAAACACTGAAGAGCCAGGAATAACTCCTTTGCTGCAGTCAGTGCTTGATACAGGCACTTCTTTTATCTACTGAGTGAAATAGTCAAAGACAAGAGAAAACACTGAGCCAGGTAGCTGGTGGAAGAGTGGAAGCAATATCTGAAAGATTATCACAGCTCCATAGGTCAGTGTGCATTTCAAAAAGCACTCCGTGCTGTGGGTCTCTGCCCACAGCCGCCAAGGGTGCCCGCCACCCCCTACTCACAGACTGCCAGATGCCACTTTGACACTGCTTTAGGGACAAGAAATTATATTTAGCATTGGCTCAACTTTTTCAATAACTAGATCCAGAGAAAGACTGAAGTAGTCTGCAACAGGCAGGACATCAGCCCCTTATTCTACTTCTCCTGAAAGATTGTTGACACATGCCTATAAAGTGCACAAAATGATATTACATATGCCCAGAGCTGTTATTATCACAGAAAATGCTTCCCATGAAAGCTCGTTTATGCTTTTATTAATCAGTGTGGATGTTGAAAGGTAGTAGAAAACCTGGTGTCTGTAATCTCTGCAACAGGAAAAAGGCTGGGTTAACTCTCAGTTTCTAGTGAGACTATCCTACCCCCACATGGTGGACCAGGTTGAATCTGTTCTGCTTTGCTGAGGCAAAAGCTGTGGCTGGGGCTTGGGCCCAGGCACTCAGTATCACTTCTGTCCCTTTTTACATGAAAGGAGTCACCAGAACAAGCGCTGGGCCAGCTGCAGGACTTTTCTCTTGGGAAGCACATAAAGCACCTGTGTGTTGGAGCTGCAGAGGGTTTCTGCACACCCCAAGCAAAATGCAGCCTCCTACTGCCCTCACTCCCCCCTCCAATACCTACACTACATCCTGTTAGGCACATGCTTGAGCAAAGGTAAGGATAAGGATGGAAAAGGAGTAAATTGTTTTCATCCCTATCAAGTGGAGGTAAGTTTTTCTTAGAGATCAATTCCCAAATATCTAGCATATCTGTACAACATGGAAGTTCTACCCTTCCCCTGAATGCTATTATATTAACTGAAAAATTTCAGTTTGCAGTTCCTCATTCCAGAGAATCTGAATCCCAGTAAAAGCTTACAGGAAACAGACTTTGCAGAAGTAATGCAGCAGATACTTTCATGGGGCTCTGCTGTGGGTCTTTACTGTGTTTAAATTTGAGAACTATGTTGCTCTGCAGAAGAAAACTTAAGTGTTCAGAGAGGACACCAGCTTCCACTACTGCCTCCTGGAGGACTATGGCAAGGCAGAGTGGAACTTTCTTGTTCCCATTCTGCTGCATTTACACTGATGTTCAGCAGACAACACCAAGCATGGTGGCTCTCCCATCTTAAAAGGGGTTTAAATACTGGAATTGTCAGCAAAAGGGCAAGCTAGTCTCTCTTAACCCCCACTCCAGCTAAAGCCTTCATGTAGCTTCTGTAATACCAACAAGCATTTGGGAACTAGTCTTTCCTGGAAAATAAGTTAATGCACCAAGTCAGCTGTTAAGCTTGCAAGGTGCTGTCTGAGATAAGGGCTCACATGAACTATTTCTTTGCTACATAAGTGCTGTTTTATAAAGCCAAGTTTTAAGGTACTTCAGGCATTCTGACATTTAGTAACCGCATTAACTAGTATATGGAAGCAAGATTAATATTTATTAGCTTGAAGTATCATTTTATTCAAGTGATATCATAATACATTATGCATCTGCCAGTTATAATCCATTTTAATTGGTTCCAAAACCTAAGCAGTAAATAAGTAAGACAGTTTATCTAGTTAAACTGAAAAAACAGCATTCCACACAGCCAGTACTAAAGATGTCAACCGTATAACAATTCCAGCATTATGTTGTTATGGCTTTCCAGAAAGTCATGAAGTTTAACAAATTAGAACACATCAAGAGCCATTTTCCAAAGATTTATTGAAGTAGCGACAGGTTGCTCATACTGTGCTGGAAAAAGCAGTTTTATTGAATTCAGATACTTAAAAACAGTATTGCAGCACAAGATATTGCTATTTGTAAACTAGACTCCATTGTAAACTCTAATCCTTCAGGGAGAGTCAGTTTGCAAGATCTAAGACCTATTTCCTAGCATAATCATCTTGCGCTCATGGAAAAACTGCAGAAAGGCACTTGAAAGCTGTTTCTTCCTTTAAGACATGGACTTTTTCAATCTTGCTGGTAAGAGTTTCTCCTTTAGTAAGAATGCATCTTCAGCTTTACTCCAAGTCATCATGATGCTGGGAAGTTTCATTAATAACCTAATGAAAAACAGAAACACTTGCATTAAGTAGGAAGATTTTTGTGGGTTTTTTAAGGTTTAGAAGTGGAACATCCACTTCCAAAATGTGAACAAGAGGGTATCAGCTCTCACTTATGAGAAATTCCAGTTTGTAAATAGCATACAGAAACCATTCAAATTTTATTTACTTACACCAACAACAGCATCTTATCCAAAGCAAGTAAAATAACTCTGTTTACTGTCACATGTTTTCCTAAGGAAATATATTGAGAATTTGCCAACTCAGCTGAACTTAAATACTCAATACAGAGGTAACAGTCACCAACTTAAAGTTTTACTATCAGATGAATTTTGATTTTTTTTTTTCAGACAAACTTATTTGCTATCCCTGTGTGTTCACACAGCTTGGAATGCCAGTTGCTGTTCTACTCAATACTTACTACCACATACAAGCTGCAGTAAGCAGTAGGCAAGCTTAAGAACTTAAGGTTACCAGCTGTGATAGAAATAAAATTAAAGTTACCACCAACCTGTCCATCTCTAGTTTCGACGGTCTTAATTAGAAGTGTTCTCTTTGAGTGAGTGTCAACCATTGGCTGAGACTCAATGTTGGTTTCTGCAGAAGAAGATGTATTATTACCAATAGTCTAGATGAAGTGCCTCCTCAAAGAAATGAGGTGTAACAGATTTTAGTGTCAACTTTCAGAATCCCAATTTAGTATACAAAGAAGTCTCCTGCTCTGAATAAGCCAGGTCTTCCACATTTTTCTCTCTGTGCCCCTTAAAGCACTTTCAGCAGGTATCCAAACTAATTGCTTGCTATGTATCAATATTTAAAAACATGTGTCCAGGAACAGAAGAGCTGCTACCATCAAAGGTTAAGTAGTTGCAAATACTGTAGTTGGATCCACGAAGAGTATTCACAACCAACTGCACTTATAAAAGTTCAAAAAACAGCATAAAATCCACAACCCTCATGCTAATGATAGAGCAAGTGCCTAAACTGAAATAGCAAAAACAACTTACCTCTCAGGTTCAAAGAAGCAAAGGTTGGAATAGGCATGTTAATCCTGAAGGAAAAAAGAAATGGGTAAAATCAGATATGGGTATAAAGTATCTTCTAATAATTTCTGGCTTTAGAAAAATGTTTGCATGTGATTACCTGCTCTCTTCACCCTCCAGCAGTTTTCTGTAGGTGGCAATTTCAATATCAAGAGCCATCTTTACATTCAGCAGGTCCTGGTACTCGCGGAGATGGCGAGCCATTTCTTCCTTCATGTTCTGAATCTCATCCTGCAGGCGCCCAATAGTGTCTTGGTAGTTAGCAGCTTCCACAGCGAAATTCTCCTCCATTTCACGCATTTGGCGCTCCAGGGACTCATTCTGGAAGGGAATACTGAAATCAAGCACTGCTGCAGGTCAGCAACTCTTCCTCACCCTCAAGACCCTCAACATTTTAAAGAAGGAAAATTGTGTTACATTAGCATCCTTTCCAAAAATGCTTAGACATGTCCCAAATTTGTCATCTCCTTATCTTCCCTTTGCAGAGTCAAGGAGAGTTATTCTGTGGCGTGATCTGAAGTGTGCCACGTATTTGTTGTGCCAGGTGGCAAAGCCATCCTCTACAGTAAGCCCAACACATGCAGTTCAAGTCAGCATGCAGGCAGTCCTTAGTAGAGGAGATCTGCAGGTGTGCTAAACACTGTTACATCCATTTCAAGCCTGTCTTAAAGGAGTCATGTTTTAGCAACAGCAAAATTTGCACCTTTCACTGCTCCTCCAGGTTTTTTAAATAAGTTTATCTGTACCTGACAGACAAGGCATAAACACTTTCAGAAAGTGCTAAATAAGCAGTGAATATTATAGCAAGAGAATTAACTTATTGTTTACAGCTTAAGACTGATTCAGTGTATCAATCTAGCCAGTGCACTGTTGTATATGCACACAAATTGAGCCCACAGCATCCTTTTCAAAAAGTATTAATGTGCTGCTGAATTGCATGCCAGATTACCTGCATTCACATCCAAACTGACAATTAAACTGCAGTGCTGTGCTTAAAGCTGCAATGAAGAAGAACAACTCCTTTACTTACGCTTCCCTTAAGAGCATCAACCTCGCAGGTGAGAGACTGGATCTGTCTGCGGTACTCATTGGCTTCCTGCTTGGCCTGGCGCAGGGCATCGTTGTTCCTGTTAGCAGCTTCAGAGAGATCTGCAAACTGGAAAACCCCAGTCTGGTCAGCATAACACTTCAACAGAAACAGTGAAACACCTTCTGTGGACATAGCAGTTGAGGACAGCTGGAGGTATTACAAGGGTTAGCACCTGAAATGCTTAAATATTAGTATTACTCCTGAAGTGTCTCTCTATTTCTAAATGTTATATTAGAATTCACAGCAAACTTTCATACTTGCTTTCCTGCCCTGTACATTTCCCATCTTTTCACTAATTTTTCCAGGCCAGGAAAGACTCCCAGTGTGCACCCATTACTTTGCTGCTGTAGTTATGGCACAAAATGTTTTCAGTTATACCCTTCCCAGACTAGGATTTAAAAAAAGACTTTGTGTCATGGTTATGTTCATGTCCATTAGAGAGACAGAGGGAACAGCAAGTGCTACATCAAAGCTGTTAAACAGAATTAGTTCCAGTGCCTGATGCATTTTACTTACTTTGGACTTGTACCACTCTTCAGCTTCCTGAAGATTCTTAGCAGCAACACTTTCATACTGTTGGCGAACATCCCGCAGGGCAGCAGTGAGGTCAGGCTTAGAAACATCCATATCAATTTGGATGTGCTGTTCCTGGAGTTGGGCCTGCAGTTCTCGGATTTCCTTAGAGAGAAGCAGACACTCAATATTATTGCACAAAAGCACTCAGATCATACACAGGTGAAGACTCTGGGGCAGAGCTTCCTTGCTAGACAGTCTGCATCTAAACACAGACCTCATTTCTCAGCTTACCTCATCATGAAGTTTCTTCAAGAAGACAATCTCCTCTTGCAGGGACTCGACTTTGCGCTCAAGATCAAGACGTGCCAGAGAGGCGTTGTCAACATCCTGACCAGAGAGAAGAACAATTCATAAGTTTACAAAACTGATGTAGAGAAGTCTCTTACAGCAAGTTCAGCAGCATACAGGCTGATGCTACATCTGAGCTTTTGGGCAAGACGATAGGAAATCGAAAACTGTAAAAAAACCTTTTTGCCACCTCCTACCTTACCTTTAAACCTTAGATATGCAGCTTTATTGTGAAGTTGAAAACTATAACACATATGTTGATTACATCTTTGCTCACATGCTGCTAAGCATGATCAAGAGCACACAGATCATAGTGAGTGTAAGTCCTTCAAGTACTTGAGACAGAAGTCTGCAGTAAGTGCTTCTAGCTTGACTACACTGACAAAGAGTTGCACTTTGCAAGCTTCCATTCTTTTCAGTGGGGCTTAAAAGTGCAACACGTATGCTGTCAGGCCTGTCAGTGGGTTTAACTTATGGACTGCCTGGTGAAAAAGCACAGAGCCCCCTAGGTACACAGACCACACTTTTAAAGCATACTTGTAAAGCTGGTGAGGTATGTGTAAGAACTCCAGTATTCACCATGCAGGTCAACAGACCTCCCTTGAGAAAAAGAAGGTGTGAGCATAAACACAAACTGAGCTACTCATCATTGCCTACACCCTCACAGTTTCTGGCAAAGGCTCCACCTTTTGCTGCACAGAGATAGTCTTAATCAACAGCAAAAATTCATTTAGAGCATAACAGAAGACACGTCATGAATGTTATAAGGGAACAACTTGAATTAGTTCAAAAATATAAGACTAAACATTGATTGGCAACTTCTTACATTTTGAATGTGTAAGGCCTTTAGTTGTAAAGGGGAAGATTGTTCCTTTCACGCTAGTTACATACACAGCCACATGCTTGTGCTCACAGGGTATTAACATATCAGGTTCTCACAGCTTACTCTAAAGCTATTTTGGATTGCCCAAAGCATAAGCATTCCTAATCAGCAGCTTTCTTTATTATGGCACCTTTGAAATACGGAGTGTTTTCTTCAGACTACTAGAAAGCCTTTCCTTGGATCACTCATACTTTGGGGCAAGGTCCTTGCTCCAGAAAAATTATCCTGTTTACTTTATCCAGCAAAATACCCCTTTCATGCATTATTCCATAACTTTTCTATCAATTCCAGTTTTACACCCACAGTTCACATCAGCTCTGTTTTTCAGTTCAGGCAAAGAATTTCCTAATTAATTTGTTCTCCTCCCCCCAAAACCCTCATGATCATTCTGGCAGAAAATTACATGGCCATGACCCAACATGTTTACATAACTGGCCAGACATCCAAAGATTTTCTAGAGGATTTTGCAGAAAACTTCACCCTGAAGGCTATTTTTTTTAATAACAACTGAATAGCTACAGGATTTTAAGACCTTATAGTAAATTGAAAGCAAGTTAAACTGAAGACACGTAAAACATGTGGCATGTACTTTACTATATGCTATCATTTATGTATTCCCTATCATTAAATTTTGGTGTTTCAGTAGTTTCTAGATGTGTGGAGAACCACATAAATGAATTGGCTACTTGTAGCCTGAACAACAAGTACAACTTGTTTGCAGTTGGAATACATGCTGATTTTATCCTCGGAGCTTCTTCAGTGCAAGCCACACACTTTGCAGGGTTGAGCACCTCAAGCTAGCCAGGACCTGACCTATGAGGCTTGTCACAGGTTCAGGACCTATTCCTTGCTGCTAGACAAGCTGGCAAAGCTGCACAAACTTTTTCACTGTGATGCTTGTCCTGCCCCAAAAGGAAAGTCCCCACTGAACTTTCACATACACTTTTTGCAGTACATCCCTCAGCACATGAGTAAAATCATATCTTTGTCCAGAAGAAATAAATTAAAATTCAGTACATATGAGCTGAACAGTCTCTGAAACTGGCAGCTTTTGGAAATAAAAACTTAAGTTCAAATCTTCGTTCTTTATTTTAAAATACTGAAGTACACAACTGCTCCTTCTGATGATACATCAAAACAGGAAAGCACCTGCTGAAGTGATCCAAATCTATAACAACTACACAACTTTCCAGTGGAAAAATATAATGATTTAATAGAAAGCTGTGCATTGTTTTAAAATGGAAAGCACAACAGGATATTTCAGCTTCAGTGTTCTGCGAATTTAATTTCACTTTCAGAAGAACAAGCTTGCACTGAAACAGATTTAGGTTTCAAAACCAACATGTTAACTCCATCCTTGCCAGTAAGGAAAAATTAGGTATGACTGATGTTCAAATCAAGCACACCAGCATGTACCAGTTATGTCATGAGGGGATTTAGTGTAGAGCTTCCATAGACAATGATTCGTATTTCTTATGCACAAGCTACAACTTAGGGTAAATGGATCCAATTCTGACTGTCCTGCATGCACACATCTGCTGGAGGCTGAGCTTCTGAGTGACCCCTTTCCAAATACAGGGAAGAACTGGACAATGCATGTGGGGTAGGCACACCAAGCCAAGCTCACTTTAGAGCCCAGAGCCTCCATAAGACTCAGCTGGGTTGAAATGCAGACATGCCTGAAGTGCACCAATTAAATATGAAAGATCATGTAAAAGCCAACCTTAAGTCAATTGATCCTTCAACTGAATTCAGCAATGAATCAGAGCAGATGAGGTCTCTAAAACTTAAGTTAAATGCTCCTTCATAAACTTCACACTACAGTAAATTGTCTTAGCACTCGTTAAAAAAAAAAAAAAAAAAAAAAAAAACAAACCATAAGCTTAAATTAAGGCAGCATCTCAGACTGTTGTTTAAAACTTCTGTCCCCAGAATGCCACTGGAGACTGAATTCCCAGGCTCTGAGTGGGAGTAGGTGTTTCAGTTTCCCCACACTATCTCCTGAACACACCTGCTGTCCTTCAAGGACTGTAAATATACTGCAGTCAAAAGCCTTTCCCAGGGAAACGCTAACAATCAAGTGCTGATTTCCTGAACAGTGACTTCTGTTAATGCCTATGAAGAGCTCTGGGACAAAGTCAGCCTGTACCCAGCTGCCTGGTGATAAGGGGAGTCACACTTCCAGTCTGAAAGAATGCTAGCAATGCTGTTTTACACCAGGAGTTTTAGGGAAGAGACCTTGTTTTGGGAAGGCATATTCCTAAATATCTCTTAGTCCAAACAAGGCTTAATCTAAGTTGAAAGCTGGTTTTGCACAAGTGAAAACTTGAGCTTAAGAGTTTTAGAACACTGTTTGCACAGTTGTTTCTGGTTGTCATGTAGATTTACTTTATCTGGATAATATCACAGCATCCTACAAAGACTAAACTCTAACATAACTTGTTTCCTAGGTTAACATCTTTGTTTTACAGAGGATTAAGTTTAATGTTCTTCATGGACACCCAGAGGAGGCAAACTCAATCCTGTGACCTCGCCCCAAGGAACATACTGTCTACTTCTTGTCAGCAGACAACACCCACATAAAAAACCTTCTATTTGAAACTGTTGCCCAGTAATGGACTGACCAGTGATTCATCAAAAAGGAGTTCTGTTTTGTACAAAAACTGGCCCATAACAGTCACACTTCGCTAGAAATATTCCCGCACCATTACACATTTAGTAAGAATGCAGCCCACTGCGCCCTCCCCTCCGACACAAAGGGATCTATTATTTCAATCTGCTGCCACCACACTTGCCATAATGCCTGTATCTGCATTCCACGGTGAATCCCATAGAAACCATTAATACCCTTCAGCCAAGCGAGCAGATGGCCCCCTTTCACTTTTATTGGATCGGAAAGTGATTCCACGTTGGGGTGTTTTTTGTAAAACGGGCTAGACTTGGATAAAGCAGGACAATAGTTTACCTCCCCTCCCCTCAGACTGCCGCATCCCCCTAAAGAAAACACGGAGGGCTCGCGTGAGAACTGACGGAACCTCTTTGTGCAAGGAAAGCAAACTCCGGCGCTCCCACCCTCCGCCCCAGGCACAGCCGCCACCTCCTCGGGCCCCTCCCTCCTCCAGCACCGCTAACCTGTCTGAAGGACTGCAGGGTGTTCTCGGCCTCCTCCCTCTGAAGCATCTCCTCTTGCAGCCTAGAAGGGACAAGGCGGCGGTGAGGAGGGAGCGGGGGTCCCCCAAATCCCCCCGCCCAGCCTCCCGCCTGCCCGGTACCGCTCGGGATGCTCCGCGCCAGGGGACAGGGCGGCGGGGAGGCAGCGGGAGCGGCGGCAGCCCCAGCCCGCCTTCCCCCGGGACACTCACTTCTCCCGCAGCCGCATGATGTCGTCGGCGAGGTTGTCCCGCTCCACTTCCACTCGTGCCTTGTCGTTGGTGAGCTGGTCCACCTGTCGCCGCAGCTCCCGCATCTCCTCCTCGTAGAGGTCGCCCAGGCGGGACGTGCCCTTGCCCTTGAGCTGCTCCAGCTCGGCCAGCAAGATCTTGTTCTGCTGCTCCAGAAAGCGCACCTTGTCGATGTAGTTGGCGAAGCGGTCATTAAGCTCCTGCAGCTCAACCTTCTCGTTGGTGCGGTTCGCCTTGAACTCCGTGTTGATGGCGTCGGCCAGGGAGAAGTCCACGGAGTCGTGGAGCCGCATGGGCGGCATGCTGCTCCGCAGCCGCACCGACGTCGTCTTGGTGGCGTACATGCCGCCGGGCGAGGCGGACACGTACCGGGCGCTGCTGGGCCGCAGGGCGCTGCCCAGCGAGTACCGGCTGCTGGACGTGATGTAGCGGGTGCCGGTGCTGGGGCGGCTGCCCCCGCCGAACATGCGCCGGTACGAGGAGTTTTTCGTGCTGATGCTCATAGCGACGGCGGCGCGGGCTTTGTAATCCGGGAGCGGAGCGGGACGATCCGGGTGTGCGGTGAAGAAGGGCGGTGGCTGCGGCCAGGGCCCCTTCTTATGGGCGCCGCGAACCCGCCCCGCGGAGCCGCCCCGCTCCGCCCCGCCCGCGGGGAAGGGGCGGCGGCCGCGGACACAAAGGCGGTGAGCGGGGCGGCCGGGCTCGGCAGGGTGGGCGGCAGTCTGAGCTGGGGCTGGCTGGGTCCCCAGGGGCTGGTGGGTTTCCGCCGGGGCTGCGGGACGTGGCAGGGCGGTGTCCCACACGGCGGGCGCGGGAAACCCCGGCACGGCGCGCCCCGGCAGCACGGGCTGACAGCGGCGGCATCTCCGGCGTCGCGGAAATGGGCGCTGGGTTTCCCCTCTCATCTCCTTGTCCCCCTCCAGAGTGAGCGTGGTGGCTGCAAGAAGGAGCTGGCAAGTTTAATGTCACAGGCCTGGCAAAATACTCCGAATAACTTATTAAAACCCCTCTATAGGTATGATGTATGTTTATCTAGATATTTTTCTAAAAACCTTCCCTTTCCTTTTGAGTTTTCCAAAAGAGTAAGATCAGGGAAAAATTATGCTAACTACTCACAAAGGGCTGCCAAGTGTCCAAAATAAGCCAGAAAATAATGTAGGTGCTTTCTTTAGCTGCCTCCCATGATAGCAATCTCATCTCCTATGATTAAGAATGAACTTTACAGGTTAAATATGTTTTCCTTGTAGCTCGGTAAGCAGTGACATGCCTAAGACATTATTGTACCAATGATCCCAGGAATAATGTAGGGTTTTTTTGTGTGGACAGTACATTATTGAAATTGCTGCATCCAGGATCTTGCTCCCAGACAATAGCTAGGAGAGTAGCAGGCTTGATTTTAACAAAGGTTTGTTTCTACACTTCTGTACCAAACAGACTTTGCTATTAATTTTGGTAGGCATATGGTCAGAGTCTTAGGAGAGCATCTGGCCAAATGATAATTGTTCATTAACTATGATCTGCAAATACATACAAATATGTGTAAAATAAAAGGCCAGACAAAAATCCCAGTGTTTTCAGAGCAATTTTGCTATCAAAATGGGACTACCAGCAATGGAAAAGAGTGATGTAGGTAGTACAGGGCAATAGCAATGGAATAAAAGTTAACAGAGAAAAACTTTGAGTAGCAGCAGATTGTTTCAGCATGAATGCAGAGGTTGCTTAAGGAAGATGACAGAATCTCTGCCATTTAGATAACTTTAAACTTGAGTGGCCAAAGCACGACTCACATTCTGAAAGTCTGCACTGATGCATCAGGTAAGGGACATATTTTTTCTCTCTGCTATGGGAAGTGAATGATACGTTGTACACATATTATCTGTAATGTATTGCTTCAGCACTTAGGGGATGCAAAACTACCATTGATTTTTTATTATTTTTAGCTTGCAGTCCTGCACGAAGAAATCTCTTCACTGGAAGCTCTGATAAACCTGAACATGAACAGTGGGTAGAGAAAAAGGTAATCTTCACACCCCAATTCACCCCTATTGTACTTCAGGTAATGTACTTTACAATGAAGAAAGTGAACTATATATTTTATTAAAGATTTTGTTTATTTGAAAGAAATTCTGCTTTGCTTTCATTCTGTTGGCAACCAGAAGTGCAGGAATGCAATTTGTATCTAAAAGTAAGTCCTTGAGGTTTTAATTTCTTTTGTTCACTGGAGCTTAGTCAAGCAAAGGAAGCTGACAAGGTTGAGCCACTGAAGTGCTTGCAGTATAAGTCCTGGGCTACAGCTCATTCCATTCACCCACTGAATAAGAGGCAGAGGTCACACAGCATTCCTGAGGCTAAGGGTTCCCAAAGCCCAGCCTGGATGCTGTTGTGCTGCCCAGCCCTCTCAGAGCTCTATTTAAGCCATCAAGTTTGAGCTGTAAGCCTTTGAGAGCCCTGGCACAGAAGTACATACTTGTTATGTGAGTAGGCAAAAAGCAAAACAGCACATAACCAACAATCTCATGGATTAAAGATGCTGTACTCAAAAATACTGATAGCTTTGGTAGACTGTTGTTTTTTAAAGGTGTGCTGGTGCCCCATCTGTTTTTCCTAACAGAGCACAACTTATACTTCACAAAATCTTCAATGGCACACATATGCAAGAATCATCCTCATTCAGAAAATGCTTTGCCCCTAAAATCCAAGGTATTTGTTTTAGTAAATATGACCACCCAATTCCTGTTTCAAGTGTAATTTCCATATGTTTATGTCACTGTTGCCATATGTGCTCTTGGCCACCTGCCTCATTTCTGTGTCTCACCACGAAATGTTCAGATATTGTTGGCTGTTGGGACTACAGTAAACCTTTAAGTGCCTTTTACTGGTTGGCACTTACACAGATGCACGAATGGAAGAAGCTGTATGTTTCTTGTAAACTGTAATAAATTTAACACACATTTGCATTGCAAACCCCCAAGGGGATGAAAATGTGTTCCCTTGAAATAAAAAGATCTTTCCTGTCCTTCTCAGAAGAGACTGTCTCAGTGTAGCCATAAACATCAGGAAGACTGTACTTTGAATGGAAAGGGAATCACAGTAATATCTAGTTTCATGGAAAATGCTATGGGACTCTCAGAGGCGGTGGCTGATGGAGATCCTGACCATTTCTGACATGAAGAAGAGACAGCTAAGAGCATCACTCAGCACCACGTTGGGGATTATTCATAAACTACTGGTTGTCATCTGTGCTGTTTACTGCAATGCCTTCCCTTGCAATTCCAATGTGCAGCCATGCAGCTGCCTGGTCAGCACACATCACCTCTACAGAAGTAGATCAGAGGTAGTGGCACTCTTGAAAATACAAACAAGTATTTTTATCACAAGAGTTTCAGTTCAGACTGAAATTTTCTTTTATGCCTTTTTTTTTGTGGCCTTTTTTTTCCACAGATAATTATTATTGGTTTACTGCCAAGAATGAAATACAGAATCAAGTCCTAGAAATTTAGCAAAAAGACACCTGTATTTTGTGTAACTTTCATTAATGGGAAAAGTAGATATGAATAGAGAAAAGGTAGGAGTGCCTGAATGGCTTTATACTACATATTGGTCGTACTAAAAGTTAAAAAGTCCATATAACAGAATTTCTATTATTTCCTTGCAAAAATATCTGTTGGTCTGAAAACATCATTGAAAAGCCTAGAATTCACTTACTTTTTTTTTTTTTTTCATTCACCTTTTAATTTAAACAGTAAGAAACGGGAATAATTTTGTCCAAATATTGAATGTGCTTTCCAGTTACATAAACCTGGACTAAACAGATGTGAATGCTTTTCTTAATCAGATTTATGCCCTTTTTCTAAAGTTTCTGTTTCCAGGAGGTGTAGAAGGACACATAGAGATTAAATACCCATGAAAAAACATCCTGCCATGCAAATACAATAATTTTTGTGTCAGTACCATACAGCAACCATAAGCCCAGGCATGAATGGGGCTGTAGAGACATTCCTGCACACATCCCCTGCACCATGACTATCAAACAAACTCTGGGCAATAGGGACACATTTTAACATGAGGAAATAAAAGCCCCTTAACACCCTACAGACAATTGAACCAGAGGAACACTCTGTAGTGCTCAGTCAGAGTAAGTGCTGTGGCCTATCACTTCAGTGACTGCTGTGGCTTTCACTGGCCAAAAACCACAGACTGCTATAATTTTGAAAACAGAAAGGTCCCTGTTTGAGATAAAAAAGGGATTCTGGCTGTAATCTTCAGCTGGGAGAAGTCTCTCCCTTTAGCTGAGAGCCAAGTGTAAGGAGGAACCCCCAAGACAGGCCAGTGCATCCAGGGAAGTGATGGTTTTTCTGAACTCTGATAATATATCTCCCTGCATTCTGACTAGGAAAAGCTGATTTGGACTTCTGAATTATTACCAGGCTGCAGAACATCTAACTGTTCCAGCATTGAATTCTCCCCTTGTGACTAACTTCCTTGACTAATTTTTGTCTTGATAAAGAAACTGGCAAATTCTTTTATGAAATTTATTTTTAAAATTATGTTGCCTATTGTCATTGCCAGCATTGCAAAGCATATCAAATTGGTATGACTAGCAGCTGATTTTTCCAAGTAAATGACTAGGTTCTATACTCAAAACTAACCAAGTCTGTCTGAAGTATTCTATTTTAATGTATATGAACTATATGAAACTGGCAGGGTTTTCATCATTAAGGAAGTGATTTGAACATGAGTCAAGGCACCCTGTCACACGATTTACATTTCCAAAGAATTATTATTGTTGTGCATGAGGTGTCTCTCTACTTTGGTTTCTAATTTTTTGTACCAAAATAGGACATTTTTGTACCAAATCAGGTGCTCATTTTCAAAGCCACTACAGTCCTGTGCCCTGAGGTTGTATCAAACACCATGCACAGCTCTAGGAACAGAGGAGAAGTTTTTAAGCTCTATCACAAGTATAGCAATTTATATAATCTATTCCTTAAAAAATAAAAAATCCCAAAAAATTAAGAATGACACCCTGCCTCACTTCATTTAACAGCAATAGCACTGACTGCTGAATGGCAGCAGTACAGGAATGACTGGGACATATAGAATGAGATTTTCCAAACTGAGAAAAGGCTTGGCATGGCTTAAGACTCAATGCTCAACTCTTTAGACAGAACAAATTTTTAGAATACACAAAATCTCTCAGTCTTGATTTTGGGTGCCCCAAAACAGATAATTTGAAATTTTATGTCTCCACATCCTTGTTTAATGAAATTTGTATATTGTCAAAGACCAAGAAATTGTTCAAGGATCATGATAGGCATGTCGTAAGGACCATTTAACTTAAATATCAGATAAAATTAGGCAGCTCAAGTTTTCTGGAAAATCTGTGCAAAATACATAGTGTAGCTTTTTTCTGTCCTTTGCCACACTGCTGACCTGGCCATCTTGGCCTTGCTCAGCACTAGGTTGCAATTTCTGCAGCATACTGTTGGTTCAGGTAGAAGGCAACAGCGTAGATGAACAGTTACTTGTCACATTACAATGGGAAGCACTGCCTTGGTTCACTGTTTTAAATTTTGAAGTTGCAAACTTTTTCAAGGTTGAGTCATCCATCCATCCATCCATCCATCCATCCATCCATCCATCCATCCATCCTCTCTTTGAGGAAATCTAAAAGAAGTGATTCTTGTATGCCATTAATGAACCCTGTCAGTTAAACACTTACTACTTCTTTTTGGCCAAGTTTTTTCAACTCAAACTGCTTAAAGAGCTCCTATAGCCAAAAAACAATTAAATCTGAGAAGTGATTTCATTCTTTTCTCTCCCCCACTTCCATCACTTACACAAAGCATAAATAGCATAATGTTTTCTTGCCGTGATATACCAGGAAATGATGATCTTTCTGAGGAAGAGGCAGGACACAGCAATGGAATCGTTAATTGCGTGCAGCGATTGTTCCATTCTTCCTTTGAGATGCCCAGGACAAGCAGAGCAGTACTCGCTCCTTGAAGGCCAAGTTTTTAGTGGATTCCTCAGTCCAAGTTCTTGTGCCAAATCCTGGGTTCCGATGAGACTCATAAACTGAGCATACATTGTATTAGCCGTTCTGGGATTAATTGGCTCCTTTCAAATGGAAGAGGCGGTGCTGCACACACCCCAAAGCTGAGGAGACTGAGTTTCAAAATAGACATTCTGTTTTTGCATGCCAGCTCTATGCCTAATTTCCAAGCGTAAATATACTCTGTCCAGTTGGGATTAAGGAGGGAAGATGATCCCGATTTAAGATGCATAAATATTGCGGGCGATAAGGAATTGAGTGGAAAATTAGTTAAATACAGAAGAGATGATGCATATGGCTGGAGAAGGAAGAGAGCAAATGTCTGGAAGAGTAAAGGTGTCCATACCTTTTCACATGGAACAGTGTCCCAATACAAAGACAATTCACTGTCTACCCAAAATTTTCCTTAGGAATTTGGTCTTGTATATGGTCCAATACACATCCTAGGCAGAAGAGAGTATGTGTAGGATCACAGGAGAAAGGAACTGACAACTATTCAGGAGCTTTGTAGATGTTTCAGTTCTGCTAACTCGGACTTTTGCCAGTGTTTGTAGCTGCTTATTTGACACGGATCAGGCATTTTTATAAACTCCATGACAGAATTTACCAGGCCTACCATGTAAGTCCAGCACATCAGGATGAAAAAACATACGGGTCAGATGTCAGGATATTTAAAGGGAGAGGCATGGTTTTCCCTGAATATGGTAATGCCACTGGCCTGCAGTTGTATTCTGAAAATAATCAACTTCTGTCATATCAAGAGGAATCTTGAGAGCTATCCCACAGATGAAGGACACGATACTATTGTACTACAATATACATGAAGCCTGGACTGCCAATGACAATGTGAACTATTCACAGTTTAGGTTAATTAATTACTTGAGTTTAATATTGTTAGGTTTTGAACAACGGTGTCCTATACTGTTGGAGATGAGTGCTACATCTGACGTGGCACCAGAACTGTGATATAATCATCTTCAGGGACTACATCTGACATATAGGGTTCCCAATGGACAATTCCAACAATCTCCCATTGTATTTTTCTGTTGATTTATGAGAAACATATTTGCTGGAGTTTTAGTAAGCCCAACTCCCCACCGCTGAATTTTGACACTGCCAGTCCGTTCTGGCATATGTCTTGTGCAAGAAGATTTCTCTTCTTCAGAAATAACTATTTTAGGCTTTCTTGGTCCTTTTAGGCTAGGCTTTTGGGGGCTTCTATCTCCAAGCTGTCTTGGTAAAAATAACATTTAAATGTCACAGTCCTTTTTCTAAAAAAACATTTGTTTCAACTTTAGAGAAACCTAAAGCTTTTGTTCTTAGTTCAGGCAAAGAGGAAAGGGGAACAGCCCCCAAAAGCAGCCAAAAATTACACTATTACATTTTTCCTAGATTTCTTTCACAATAACTTTTCAATTTTTCCTTTATTTCAGTTTATCCTTACAAAATCTCACAACTTCTTCAACTCTCTTGTTTTATTATAGACTATTTTCCAAGAGACTTTTGGGTAGATATTATATTGGTGTGTTTTACAGGTATCTGTAGACATTTCCATGCTAGAAAGAGAATATCTTAAGTACGGTAACTTTTTCAATTGCAATCCATAACTGATATCAAATAGTTTCATATTAGTTTTAAAGTAACTCATTTGCAAATGCCTGCAACAGAACCAGGGTGGAAGACATCTCTGTGCTTCCTAGGCACCAAGTGCTCAGCTTCTTGGGCAGATCTTACAGTACTCACTGTATACAATTTTGGTTTAATCTAATCTGAAGGTCACTCAGGAGGTCCACAGTTACAGCTCTGCTATGGCTGCATTAAAGGTTTTCTTTCTCTCTGGAGAAAATACCCTTCTGCTGAAATCCTACCACCATGCCAGATCTCATTTCCCGTGCTAAATAATGCTACTTGTAGTCCAAGATTAAACTCACCACATGGACTGAATAAGAAAAAACCCAACAGTTTGGGCAGGGGCTGAACTCTTTAAAAGACAAAACTGCAGTCTACAAAAGCTGTAGGTGGTACCAGATGGCCTTGTGATCAGAAGGTGTGACCAACACCGACATACAGCTACAAGTCTTTTTCAGTTTGCACAGTATAAGATGTGCAAATCATATGGGGATACCGGAGGTGAAAATTCTTGCCTTAAGCAAGAAGTGAAGAGGCATATCCAGGCTCACTGGCTGCACTTCCTTTCTTTCCCCCACCTCCCCTCCCCTCCCTTTGCGAGAGCAGCAGGCACCACATCATTTCCTCCTGCCCTTGCAAGGGAGCTGGGATCTCCCACGCCATTACCTCATCCTGAACTGATACCCCTTAACAAATGCCTGGCTCTGTGCCTGCTGTTGCCCTTCAAAGGTCTCAGTCAAAATGCATTCATTGCACCAGCAATCTTTCGCCTGACTGCAGGGGCCTTAAAGAGCTCTGTTTTGTTCAATCCAGTGAATACATAGTTTTTTATATAATTTTTTTTTGTCAAGCACTGGAATGTGTAAGTTCAAGAAAGTCAATAACAATGTAAACATATGCCTCTCATCCAGCCTGAGTAACCACTGCAGGCCAAATGTAACAAACAAGCCAGATTTATTTAGATTTAAATGTATTTAAACCAGAAAAGTAAAGATTTAATTAGAGAAGCAATGTCTTTTTATTCCTTACTCCCTACAGAGTATATACCTAGCCCCAAAACCTGAAAATCAAATCCTGAAATCGAGCTAGTATTATATTTGAAAAGCAAAAGGTTAAAAATGTTTGTGTCTGATCACTCTTGCAAATAATTTCAGCTACATAAATTTTCCTGGTATAGAGTTCTTAGAAAATGCATTGAGAGAGACTGACAAACTTGGTTTGATGTGGTTTTCTCTTCTAGTCTTGCAGATGCATGGCATTATAAATGAAAATCATAGGCTTCCTTAGCCATACTGGCACAGCCCAGCCACTTCCTGGAAGCACCGCCTCTGTGGCTGACAGCTAGTTTTACTGAGCAGCACTTCAGCAGAAATCAGCTCTGATAAATACCCTTCTGAAACAGAACATCCGATAAAGATTGACTTTGATAAACTGCAAAAGGTTTTCAGTTTTATTAGTAACCTGCTGGGCCAACGGTTATGGAAGCAATAATTGATGCCATATGCTCTCAGGGATTTTTTTCAATTCACTGGTTGCATTGCAAGGGTATGACATGCCTCACATTCTTTCCTGGCCACAGTGATTTCTGACCCAGAATATGAGCAGAGATGTTCACATACTCTTCCTGATCCTCACTTGGGTGTTTAGTAGGTTATATTGGACCTTTGGAAAAAAGAAGCATTTTTTGTTATTCAGCTATCAACATTGATATTTGCTTGTATGAAGTTTTGGCTGATCACTGTGAAGGCACTTTTAAACATGCAGTGTACGAGCAGAGGGAGGTTTTCCCTATTCTCTCTCCATTTTTTTAATATAGAGAAAATGCTCACAAACACTTCTCAGCTTCAAGTCCACTACCTTTCATCACCCAGGGGTTACATTCATGGCCTGGACACAGCCCAGTGACAGGCACTGCAGACTGGCAGCCTCCTGTCACAGCTGGGGATGAGCAGAGGCCCTGCTGGCTCTGCTCTGCTGCAAAGGGGAGGGCAGGGAGGAGACTCACATGTAACTGCTTATCGAGTTTTGTGTGCATTTTTTGAATTAGAGAAACAGAGCAGTGAAAATCTTTTCATCTCACTTTGAGGGCAGGATTACATGGTCCAGTCATATTTTGTAATTTTGTTTTTCAGTTGCCAAGTACAATGCAGAATCTTAAGAAAGGGGGTGTGTTCCTGTGATGTTCTTGTGTAGCATTGCTAATTGTAATGTTTTTAACAATTCTAAAGCATTTTAAGAAGAGAAAATACTGCAGTGGTTGTGGTTTCTTGTTCTCTAACCACATGTAGCTGTTTCACTGCATATTTGTTGTATTACCAAGGCAACAATTTCAGACCTGGCATGATTATCTGTATCATACCACTCATCAGAGATGTGGGCAAACTCCAGAAACTTCTGCATTGAGGAAATGATGCCAGTTGGTAGGAGGCAGGAGTTTTCAAAGCTGTCTCAGTGAAAATGCTGATATCACATGCTTATGTCAATAGCTTTAAAAATACCATTAAAAGATCAGTTTGCTTAAAATATATTTTTCTATAAATATATTAGAGTCAAGCAAATCGCTGTTTCATCAATGCATTATCATAGTTCTGTAGATGTGCCCATTTAGAAAAAATAAGCATCATTTTAGAAAAATCTTTCATTTGTTATTTAAAGCCAACTATATTGTGGATCCATAAATGATACATGAAAGAGCCCATACTTATGTCCTAAAAAATGGAGAGTCCAGAGTTGGACTTTGGACTTCAACTCTGCTATTAATCTCCTCTGTTAATAAAATTTAATGTTCATGGACTTCTATAGGAATCCTATCCATCCTATATGCATGGAGAAGAGTAAAAAGGAGCTGCCACAATACCCAAATTTCAGTAAGTCAGAGATCCTATTGGGAAATTTTGCAGACGTGGCTGCTTTGGGGTCACAAGATAAACTTTGAGCAACATTTAGCTCACCCCATGACAATGACAGCACATGTCAGCAAGATTTTCTGAGTGAAGTATGAACAGTTGCTTTCCCAGGGCTCACCCCCTCTCTGCCATCATTCCGGGTTTTCCTCTGAGAAGCAAGATATGAGTGGCCATGGATCTCAGCACTTCTGAGCCATTGCTCCTGTCTGAAACAAGCAGCATGCCTTAAATACTATTATCTAAGTTTGGATCCAGAAAGTATGGTTATTATTATGTTGACTTTACATTTTTAAAGTGAAGAACACTACAAGTAACTGCTTCCAGATTCCCTGTTTTCATTTTGTTTTTCTGCAGCTGTCAATTAATAAAGAGAACCAGGTTAGGGCAGACAGTTATACAGAATTATAAAAGTGACTGCTGCCAGTTGTTAAAAAATGAGCACTAGGGAAGTTTTGGTGTTTTCCATTCTTTACAAGAGGAAGCCAATAAAATCCCAATCCAGTTTATTAATTTCTTTGTTGCCAGAGTGGAGGCATGTTGATCATATTCTCCAGTTTACTACACTGGAAGAGGAAGTAGGTGGAGGATTTCCCCTGAGCTGGGAATATTCTACTGCCACCAACCAGCACTGCAGAGACATCTCCGCTGCTTTTTCCATCTGACTCCACTTTTCCTATGTATGAATGGCAAAAATACCTTGGAGTCAGGGAAAGGAGAAGGAAAGCAGGTCTCAGCCCTGTCTTCCTGTCTGGTATTAATCACTCCAGGTACTGGGCAGCATCAAATACACAAACTGTTTCTGCCTGACTACAGCTCTCACTCATCACAGTACCTGGCATTGCTGTCATCTGTAGCTTATGGGAATAGTAAAACAAGAAACTCAAACTCATTCGTCAGCTTTACTGATTTCAATAGTCTAAAAGTTGCTTTTTTTTTTTTATTTTCATCTTGCATCTATATTTTGAAGAGGTTCTACTGAAGTGTACCTTCCTAGCTGATAGCAACCTTGCTGTTTGTAACCCATCTTCATCATCTTGATCAGTTTTCTTCATGGCCTTCAGCATCTTTGTCCCATGACTCTTTTCTTGAGCAAGCACATTTCTTGTTTTGTTGCACCATGCAATTCCATTTTCTCAGTTCTCCATCAACCTCCAATGCAGGAAACCTGCATGCAGCTGGTTGCAATGCCTGCTGCTCTCTTCTGGTGTCTCAGCTGCTGCCCTTCCTTTTGTGTGACAGACTTGGACTTCTTGTTTTAGTCACCTTCCATGGCTGACAAATAAAGCAGCAGCCCCAGACTCTGATAATGAAGATCCGCAAATGAATGACAGGTGAATGACAGCACTGCTTTGAAAAAACTGGCAAGGCCTGATATTTTTACTTTGAAATTTTGTTTCTAATTCCACTGTTTTCCCCAGGTCATGCATCCTGTATTTTGAAGGAATGCATTGAAAGGCAGCACATTTATCTCTTTTTGCCCTCCAGTTTCAGCTAAAAATTCTTCCCCCACTTTCAGTCAAGAGGTGGGAGCTACTATGACATGCTGTATGAGGCAGCTAGTAAGGCAAAAAGAACTACTCCTTAAACCCACCTTGTTTTTGACAGGTTTCTTACAACAATATAATTAAATCAAGAAACTAGTTGAGAAACATGTTCGGGTTTGGTTTGGGTGATTTTAAAATTTTTTTTTAATGTTTCATCTTCACTTTACAATCTGAATCTGCAAACTGAGGCGTAGGTGAATGTCTGCTTGACTGTGGTGGGTAACCCATGTAACAGTCTGTGACGTATTTACTCTGGTTTACTCTGCGTGTGCATACACCACACGTATGTGTGTATATATATATAAACCAGAGTATATATATATAATACTTATATATAAAAGAATTATATATATATACTTATATACACATGTTATATATATACATATGCATGTGCACACACCACACACACACACACACATATATATATGTATATATATATATGTGTGTGTGTGTGTGTGTATATATATATGTATATAAACTATTTAAAAAACCGGATACTTTATGGGGCAACAGTGTCATTGAGTAGTAGTTTCCTTCTCAGTTTAGCAAGAAGCGTTGGGGCGAATAAGAGCAGTTTCATCAGTTATGTCCCTCTTTCCTGTGTGGCCTTTGAAAGGGCTTCTCGAAAACGGGCCCGCACACATGTCCGCCCTCATGAGGAGCAGCCCCGCACACATATCCCCCTCATGAGGAGCAGCCCCGCACACATGTCCCCCCTCATGAGGAGCAGCCCCGCACACATGTCCCCCCTCATGAGGAGCAGCCCCGCACACATGTCCCCCCTCATAAGGAGCAGCCCCGCACACATATCCGCCCTCACGAGGAGCAGCTCCGCTGCCACCCCGCACTGCCACTCTGTCCCTGAGCCGCCCGCACTGGCTTGGCCTGACCGACCCCCAAGGGGGTCATGGCGGGCAGCGGGTCCCTCTCCCTCCCCCTCACTGCCAGGAGGGCGCAGGTGGCGGAGCCGCCCCACGGACACCTCAGCGGGCGGCAGGGCCGGCTGAGCAGGGAGCGGCCTCGTCCTGCGGGGCCGATCCCGCCCGTGGTTCCCCGAGCAACCACCAAGGCCAAGCCGCCGCCGCCGCTCCGGGGCGGCGGAGGCGGGGGGGAACGAAAGAGCGGCGGAACGGGCGGGCGGCGCTCGGGGAGGCGCCGGGCGGGCCGGCGGGCCGAGCATGGCGGCGCTGCGGGTGCTGGAGCTGTACAGCGGCATCGGGGGCATGCACCAGGCCCTCAGAGGTACCGGCGCGTCCCGCGGGGCTCCGTGCTGCCCGCCCCGCCCGGGACACCCCGCCCTCGGGGGCTCCGTCTTCTCCAGGGCGGGCAATGCAGGGTGCCCCTCTTCTCGATGGGGCGGGCGAAGGTGGCCCCTTTTCTCCCACAGCCCCTTGGCCAGCACGGCGTGTGGCACCAGGAGCACGTTGGGACAGAAATTAGGGATCTCTGTTCCTTGTTGGGCCCAGGCAGCCGCTTCTGGAGAGGCCGTGATTTTGTGTTTGTTGTTATGTGCTGTGTGTAATACAGAGGCACCCGTGCTGCAGAGGGGATGGGGATCACTGGGATGCCCAGGATGATAACCACGAGCCAGGGTTTCCCACTGGCATCCACGTGGACTTGGCTTCCTAGCCCATAGTTAGGTGAGCAGCTGAGCCATGTTCCGATATAAGCAAGCCTGACCATCTGAGGCTGGTGTAACGTTTCATAAACATGAAAATTAAATGTGGAATTTGAGCTGGTACAGAGGGTTCACACCAGCCCATGTTCCCAGGTGAGTTTTTGATGAGGCACAAGGAACCCTGGAGCTCAATTTGCTGAATGGTTGAGGCACAGCCTGGGTGACCTTCAGCAGGTCCTGTTGACTCTCTGTGAATTGGCTTCCCCAAATCAAAAATTGAGTTTGGGCTATTGATTTCTGTTGTAAAGTACTCTGGACCTTATTACTTTGAATCCATGTTTCAACACACATTAGTATAACTTATGATAATCACCATAATAATTTTAACTGTAACTACAATCCTTCACATCTTTCAGTCTTCAGGGGCATTAGCAGAGAGCAGTCATAAAAACATCAGGTGGAAACTTGCCTTAGCTTGCTACTTTTCCAGGGAGCTATGAAATATTAAGACTATGCTTACAGTGTGAAATCTGTTTAGCATCATTTATTTACCTAAAACACACTCAGAGTTGTCAGAGTGGCATTTTTCCTACTATCCTGTTTTTGCTAGAATGTGTCTAAGTGCTTTATTTATGAATTTAAATGTATAACATATATTTTAATGTATTTATTATTTACAAATACACAACAAAATGGGTTCCTACATGGTTCCTAACCACTTGTTTTGAGGATGTATTTTCCTTATTTGCAGAGACATTCTTAGAATATTAAGAGGCAAGTATAGCTTTGTCTGGAACTGCACATTTTGGAGTTTTTGTAGAGTAAAAATAGAGTTTTATGCCTTGTGTGTAGTATACACACTAATGGTAATATGCTGCTTTTCTGGTAACCAGATTCCTGAAGTGATGGCAAGCTACCCATGTTGTATTGTAGACAATTTCCATATTTCCAAAGAAAGTGGACTGGTTCCTGGAAGTTAGCCTACACCATGCTTCCTTCGCTCTTTACTGAATTACCTAGCTGTGTTCTTGCCATAATAATGGATGTCTTGGGGCAGTTCAGTAGTGTGCTGCAATGTTTAGTAAATTATCATGCTAGATGTGATGTCCTGTGAGTTTCCACTGTGAAAACATCACTTGCAACTCAGTAAATACTTAAAGGGTGGGAATGTTGGGAATGCCTCATTAGATTATCAGAAGACTGTAAACTTTTATCCAAAAGATACACAGAATTAGTGATGCCCCAGTGGATAGTTACTACAAATAAGAAGCCTTGAAATCATGTCACCTAATGGTGTAGTTTGGAGACTGAAGGACTTAACCAAACCCCTTGTATTATTTCCTGAAAAGGTGAATTTACTTCCATGTTTACTGTTTCTTAGCTTGCTGAACACAACTGATTCAGTGTCAGTCTTTGGTGTAATTTCTGTTCCTATGGGTTGGCATTTGACTGAAGAAATTTCAGTAGGTATGAACAGTGAGACTGAGATTTTTCTGTAGTGGTATCAGCCAAAGCAGATAAAGGGACTGTAAGTAAGGACATTTAGTTTATTATTTGTGTAAATGACCCTACCTAGTTCAAAATGGTCAGGTACCAATTGAAATTTGCAAAGTGGATAGACACAAAGCTATTTGCATTGCAGTTGGTATAGTATTTTTCAGTTTGGGTGCTAATGTTTCTGGGAAGCATTTGGGAGTTCAGCCCATAAGCATTGTGTTGTCTCAGGAAAGGTCCAAACCATTCACTTCTAGATGAAAATCTTGTTTAGAGTCTTGCTAAAAGTAACAGGCAATTTGATTAAAAGATGTCCTACAAAATTTGCACTAAGTATTTAATAACAGGTTATTATATAAAACTGTTTTTGATGAATTGGATTTCATTTGGGAGCAGAGATATACTTGGGCATTTTATAATTTCTGCTGGTTTTTAATGTCCTTTGGACATCTGGATTCAGTTTTCTTACACAGTTTATGAAGGAACAAAGTCAAGGGGCATTGAAGTGTTTACTTTTACATGCAAATAAAACAGAAAAGAAGTGAATGTTCCCCTGTAAGTACTTTAATAATGTGTTTCTTATAAGTTTTTGGCCTATATGTGTACATGAAACCATGCTGTCTGATCCTATCCTCCATTTAGCCAGTGGCAGATTGTTCAGCATCTTCTTTTAAATTGTGTATAGAAATATTAGAAGGGTTGTGGGGTTTTTTTCCATATAAATGTGAAGTTTGAAAGAAAGGCCTCCATTGTTCCAGTGCTTCCATATGCCAGATGCACAACAGATGAGGATTATGTATAATAACATGTTATCTTAGTATGGTTTCTAGTGAATCTATAAGCCAAGAAAAATAGTAGGAAGATGTAGAAAACAGAGGGAGCATGTGGTATTTCAGTGGCAGCATCCTGGGAAAGCCTTTTTCTACAAAAGTGATTCTGCAATTCTTGCAGGCTAGTTCCTGGCCAGGTAATGGGTCAATTATGGTTAACTCAGCTGGTCCAGCTTTTCTGTGAAATTGCCAGTGTTTCAATTGGCAAATAGGTATTTCTCCGGAAATCTGATGCTGACTTTTGTATCTTGATTCCCTTCTTGGCTGTGATCTTTCAAAAACTTTGTTATAGGATAGCTTGCAGGGTGAAGATGGTTGTTGTTTTGGCAGCTGTCATTAATGCAGAATGCATTTGGTACCAAATAGAATGCAATTGGTTTTGAGATTGTCTTTGCCTACAGGAAAAAATAATTTCATTTTCACATATTGATGGAAGTGTATAGTCTCTTGTGTTTCTCTGTAAAGAGTACATAGAAATTTGGAGTACCTAGTTTCATAGCTGAATCACATTCTTTTTGACAATGCAGAGAAGGCTGTTTCTGAATTTAGGTTTCAGTCTAAAGCTGAAAAAGAAGAATCCTGGGGATTGTCTAGCTCTGTGTTGGTACTTTAGCTGTAGATATATCAGCACATGTAGAATTTCTGGTTTTAGATTTTGAATGCTTTAGAATAATATTTTAACACCAAAGACCTTTTGATATATATCTTTTGATAAAGATACCATCAAAAGATGGTAAAGTTGAGCTTAGTTAAAGTCAGAAATCAGGGAGTCTCTTCATATTCACACTCTTGAAAGATTGAGACAGCTAAGGGATGAAAGGGTATTTCTTTCTTCTTCCCACTCTGTAACCCAAGCCTTTTGGGATTTATAAAGTTTGATGTTTCAGTCAAATATGTCTAAATCTATGATAATTTTTGTGTGTGTGAGTGAGTGAATTTGTTCTTTATAAAGTGCAGAGTTTCTGCAGTGAAAAATAGTGTTTTATTTTTAGAAAGTCTATGGCTACATATTCATTTCCTTAGCAACTTTCCATGAAACAAACAGCCTGCTCTTCCTCCTTCCCAACCAAAACAAACCTAAACTGGCTTATTAATTTAGGCAGTTTTCCCATGAAAACTGGGTTCCATGTCTCTGCCAAAAGTGTTTTTAATCTGCCAGGTCCCTGAAAAAAGTCCTCTTGCACGAAACACTAAAGGACATATTCTAAAAAATACCATAAATTTGCAGTGATGAAGTTGGTGATATTTTTCCTCTGCAATTGTTATATTTCAATTCGCAGAGTAACAACTTTTGTCTCTTGTTCTCTGTCATGCATTGTCCGTTCACTTTATTTGATTGGCTCTGTGAATTGCACAGCACAGTAAACTGGTGTGTGTATTTACACTGGGCAAAGCTATCCCACCAGGAAAGGCAAAGGAGACAAAGCTGGCTTTGACATTCAGCACAATGCAAAACAAAAATACTGCTGATTTGAGTGAGTTTTTACACCTAAACTCAATTTAATGCTTCTTCAAAATATAGCTCTTTGTAGCATGGGATGGTACCAGATGTGCCATAATGTCATGATTAAATCCTTTACAAATAGAGCAGTGAAAGGAGTTGCTAGGTATCCTGCAGGAAGCCAGTATCAAGTTTGCTGATGGTTGTGTTCACTGTAGCCATGGACAGTTCAGCCTAATCATTTCAGCCAAGAGCTGACACTTAGAAATTAAGTCTTTGCTCTCTGTTTTAAAAGGAAACAGGACTGACAAAAGTTGTGACTAATCTTCCCTTTTCCATCTGTTTCCATATACCTGTCAGAAAAGATAATTCTTCTGGCTCCTATTTTCCAATATACTGAAATCCACCAAACTGCCCTTGCTGTAACACAGTGTATTTCATGTGTTCTGTTGACATTGATAACTCTATTGTAAAAGTACAGTAATAAATATAAACAGATCTATGTTAATTTTAAGGTCTGCAGAAACACATGACAAAGGAATCAATTCTAAAGAGGAAAAGGACAGATATTGTAATGTCAGAAATTGTATTTCTGGCATTTGAAGGTGACGCTCTTTGAGTTTACTGTTTCAAATCAGAAGCTAATGCACACATCCTGTCTTTCTTTGTTTCGAATGCATCTCCTTCCAATCCTTAAAATTGGAATCCTTAAAATTTTCCTCAAAAATGACAACTCCATACCTGAAAGGGGTTGTAAGCATTGTATGTTCAATAAAGGAGAGAACAGGGACCCAAAGTTTGATTGCTGCCTCTTTAGGCAGTTTAAGTAACAGTCAAAGAGTTTCTACTGTCTGGGTCCAAGAGGTTTGCAGCTTTAAGTGTGAAATCAGTACATTACTAATAGGATGATGCAAATTTCACCTGCTTACAGCCAAGAGAAAATATTACAATCTAGTCTGCCTAAAAATAAGTCATAACACCTCCCTCAGTAACTTCCTTGCCATATCTGTAGCTTCCATTTGAACCATGTCATCTTGCTCAGAAATGAAAAGTGTCAGTTCAAAAACTGATGTTGAGGAATCCTGCAAATCATGTATTCCAGCAGCCAGTTAGTTTCACTTAGGAAATGTGTATTATTTTTCTTTAGTCTGAATAAAATTATGCTGTTTCCTGCATTGTCATAATTCTCTTAAATATCTGTGTTTTGAAGATTGGATGTACTTATTTGAGGGGGATAAAAAATTCTCCAGAGCTGTGTCTGTTTCTGTATTGAAGCTTTGCTATGTATTTTGGGGAGTTGATTTAGCATCCCACCAAGTCAGCAATTCCTGAGTTAGTTTTGTGCCTTTTGTCAGTGGGGATAGTTAAACACAGTCTTGATTCTGTTTTTCTTAGATTCTGCTTTCAGGCTTTTTTATGATGCATTCCTTATAGTAATTTTCAAGTAGTAAATGTAATTGCTATAGAAAAGCAGAATATCACAGTTTGACATAAAGTTATTTAACTTTCAGGAGAAGTTCTTTAAAAATGTTGCATTTTCACATTGTTTGAAATTTAGACAAGCTTTTCTTTGTTAGGTTGGATGTGTGAGAGCTGCTTGTCTGCTCGAGCTCCTTCATGCGTTTCCAGGGCATTTCCACACAAATATGCTTAATCAGCTTTTAGAGGGAGTCTGTTCTCTAACAGGAATTCCCAAGTGAGCTGCAACTTTGAAATGAAATGGAGGAGCAGCTTTGAAAAAGTTACCAGGTCTTTGAAATAGGAAGAGGCGATCTCAGGAGGAGTACTTCAGGAAAAGTTCCTGTCCTTTTTGCACGCTGGTTTACATCTCTGCTTTAGACAAAACATTGTATTGCAAGGGGATTCAATAGGTTACTATTAGCTGTGAGCTCTCTTCCAAATCTCCAGGCTTTTGGGCCTGTGAAGTCCTCAGTTGCTAGTTTTTCTTGTAGGTATGCAGAGAGATACTGAATGGATGGCAGTAAAAAAACAAGTGCCTGAATCATGAGTTGTGGGAGAAAGCACCCAGCTTGCCTTCCCTATTGCCCTTTTAAAACTATGTATTAATTTAGCTAATAATTTGAGGGTCTTGATTTTGTTAATTTTATTTTTCTTCTGCAGTACCTGGAAAACACAGTAAGAGTTAGCTTGTTAGGGCAATGTGTTTTAAGAACTGAAGGAGTGAGTGAGAAAAGTGATCTCTTTAACAGTATTGGAAGTTTGCTCCTGTTCCTTAGATGCTGCAGCTTTGTTTTAGGAAGATGGAAGTGTTGGTTCTTGAGCACGTTTTTAAGTTGAGATATTTATCCAGCTTTCTTTTCACGCTAGGTGTCAGTGTTAACTTACCTGTTCTGTAATCTCAGGTGTAGTCATGCTATTGTCCCTGTGGATACACCTGTATTGAGATCTCAGTTACAACTTCTGGTCAAAAGGTCAAGACAGTAATGGCAAACAGTGATTTCTATGCTGACCCTTAATGGTCTGTAAGTATTTATCTTGTGAAAAACCTTATCTTTTTGCCCTTGATTGCATCAAACCTGGAAGGACTGGCCTGGTCCTTGTTAAAATGTCTGCTACAATCTTTTCAATACCCAGATTTCTCTTTCATCTTAGTTTTGGCTAAGACAGCCTTGAAAACCTGAAAGATAGTAGGTGGATGGTAACTGCATTATTCAAAATGAAATCCACTGGGATCATCCCAGTTGGGCTTTCATCCTCTCAAACTGTAAATAATTAGCTGACTAGCAGTAATTCATGCAGTGTCTCATAAGGTCATTTGTTAATGTGTTACTTGAGCATATTGTGAGATTATTCAAAGGCATGTGGCTATTTGCCTTGTTTCTTTTGGTTTACAAAAGCTTTTTTAAAGTTGCCTGTGTTTCAGCTGAGGCTTTGTAATGCTGACCATAATGTAAATATCCTGGTGGTTGATACTGATCTTGGGTATCAGGAGGTTGGGTCACTTCTCTGCCTGCAGCTGTGACAGTGACCACAGCCCGTCTTCTTGGATAAAAACCCTCAGTGAAGGTATTGTGTTTAGTAATAACAAATAGTGTGCCATGATGAGCAATGGAGTAAACATTGCTCTTTTTATCTCTTTAGCTTCTGTAGAACCTATTACTCTCTTTATAAATGAACAGTTGTTTATTTACATTCCTTTTTAGTATATTTTTATTTCAGGGTTTTAGCTCTGAGTTTGTTACACTGTCCTCTCTTCAATAACACCTCTGTCCAAGAGAGGAGAAGCTGCCAAGTTTGGTATTTTGGGACCTTTAACTCAAAGGAGGCAGCTGATGAGTTTGAGGCCTAAGGCTTTACTGAAATGTAAGTGCAAATGTTTTTCAGACAGCTTAAATTTTTATTGGAAGAGTAGACATATATCAAATATATTGGTGCTGTTTTTTCGTAATGAGAAGTAGTACACCTCTAAAACAACTCACTTATTTCTTGTAAGTTGTCAGAGGATAAGGCAGTGGCAGTGGGGCTTGGCAGGATTGACTTAGGATTCCTGTAGCCAGGAACTTGCTGCCACAGAGACCTGCACAGAGGTGGAAATGTTGCAGAGGTGCACCCTGTTTGGAATTTTTTTGTCTACTTTAGCTTCCATTTTTGGATGTATAAAGAAGGGAAGTATTGCCCATATGATCAGAAAAACAGTATACTTTTTGTACAAAGTTTCAAAGACAACACAGCAGAATTTGATTGTGTAATTTGCCTTTTGTATTTTAGCGATGCTGTAACACAGCTGAGCAAATACATTTTTCTAAGAGTAGTAAAGAGATGCTAGAGTTTTCAAATTATTTTTTTTTTTAATTTTAGAAAGCTGCACATATGCAGAAGTTGTAGCTGCTGTTGATGTGAACACTCTTGCCAATGATGTTTATAAGCACAACTTTCCCAGCACCCCGTTATGGGCAAAGACTATTGAGGTGAGTAATTAATGTGCTTTTTACTGTAGTCTGGCATTTGTAGGATGTGAGTTGCTTTCATTGTCTTTATTAGTAACAAGAGAAACAGAAATATTTATGTTATTATGAATAAAGCAGTTGTACAATAACTTTGATGGCTTGTGCTGTTTGCTTGTTGAAGTAAGAGGGATTTCATACTGCAGGCTTTTCTAGAAAGTCTTGCCTTCTGCATGAAGAAAGGTTATATAAATGACAAGGGGAATGCTTACCATCAGTAAAAGAATGTCAAAAAATATATTTTTAGATTAAAAAAATATTTTCATGTAGTTTGAAAAAATGTAATTAAATTACTTGGGGGCATGCCTTTGTTTTGAAGTTATAGTTGGGCTCAGAGAAATACAACAAAATCTATTGAACTGAACACTCTTGAATCTTTTTTAATGGGCTCAACAGATAAAATGTCTTAGGAATTCTGTCACTTGCCAAATTATTTGGAAAATAATTAAGTAAAATTGGATTAAAGTTGTCTGTTTTAATAGATGAGAGGCAAGCTAGGCATGGAGTTTTGCTTGGATTGAGTTAGAAATTATTGTATACTTCTTAATCTTTTATGGTTTTACAACATGACAGTAATAGATACTGTTTCTGTTTTAAGACACCAGCTTAAGTAAGAGTTAAATAGGTGGCTAAAGGTTAAATGCTTATTCAGCACTCAATAATAACTGGCTAAGTGATAGCTTTATAATGGAAAAAGAAAATTAATCTTTGCCTGTATCATTTTATAGTAGACAAGAGCAGATTATTAGAGTCAGTGACACCTTCTTCAAATATAATGGAAAAAACCAGCAGCTTTTGTCTTGTTTTCTGAGGGTAGCTACATTACATTTGCTGCATAGGTATCCCTCAGAATATGTAAGGAGTGATTTCTTTGTCCAAGTCATAGTTACTTGATCATTGTCCTTCTTTCCTCCTGGCCCTTTATGTGTTGATCTTCTAGTGTTGGTAAAAACTTAGTTTAGAGGAATTTCTACCTGCGTAATTAATTCCTACCACAGACCTAATTCTTTCCTTTCTAAGCAGGATTGTCTTTGTAGAGAATTTCTGCCATACAATATCTTTGACTAATTTGTATAGGGGAAAAACAATGAAATAAACTTTATAAGGTGCATTGCCAGTGAGCCCCTAAGAGCTAAACCCCATAGTTTGGTTGCATAAAAATGATCATATTTACACTTGAGCTACTTTTCTTCTCAGATGTTTTTACACATATTTTGAGTATGTGAACACTGGTTTTGATGTACAGAGATTTAATATCTGAGTGATGATACTTTATTTTCAGGAGAAATAACAGGTGAGTATCTGCTGAAAGAACCACTGCACACCTCAAAGAATGAGCAGCTAAAAACCTCAAGATTATGTATAGATGCTAACCTTATTAGTGTTTTGCTTCATATGAAGAGCAGTGAATGGATATTTATGTTTTGTGGTTTGCCAAGGTAGGAAAGATTTTGAAATTACTAGGTCAAATGAGAGATTAGGTAGGTTTTTGCTAAATGAAACATACTGGAAGTAAGAGGGCTCGTTTGATCTGAAAGATGACTTGGGAATTTCATACAATCCACAGCACTCAACATTCTTCTATTTTTTTCTGTTTTCAGGGAATAACACTGAAAGAATTTGACAGATTATCTTTTGATATGATTTTGATGAGTCCTCCCTGTCAGCCTTTTACAAGGTAGGTACAGCACACTTGGGAAAAAAATGCAGTTAATTGCTGTATATTGCACCTTTATACTGTATATGGTCAAAGGAGAAATGTTATCAAGACATAGTGACACTGTGTGTGTGATCTGTGATCTTTCTCTTCTTAAGCAAATATTTTGTAGCTCTGTTCACCATGGTGTTTACTGAGGTGAAAGAAATGCAACAATTTGCATCTTAATTGTTGATCACATTTCTTGCATATGTATATATTAATTCAGTTTAAGTTAAGTAAGCTTCTTACATCACCAATTTTGTGAACTGTATTGTTCCTCTACTAGTGAAACTTAGTGTTTAGGAGTCCTGCCTTTCCTTTTAGATTTCAATCTAATATTTTCCTGGGCCAAGCCCAGAAGGAGGATTGGAATTTCTCAGTTCTGCCTGAAATTTAAGAGTATAATCTGATTTTATTTGTACTTTGAAAATTGCAAATGCACACAATTTATTCTGAAGAATAATTCTATTTTAGCCAAGACCAGAAGGATAATGGCTTTGAAATGATTTTGTGGATGATAAAGAGAAATATCTTGCTGATTAAGGACTGAATTTACTGAGATGTTATTTGTCAGATTAATTTGTAATTCATATCATTTGACAGCAGTGACCAGTGGGATAAGATTCTAGTAACTGCACTCATGCAAAATAGTAGCTTCATGAAAAAAATCTGTTGATGGTGATAATAATGATTGTATAAGAAAGTGTATCTTACTGAATGTTCTAAGACTGAAAAGAAATCCCTGTAAAGTGGTGCTGATCCGTACAAATGAATAAGTGCAAACCTATGATTTATATAGGAAACATTTCAGATTTTTTTTCTTTATAATATAATGAAAAGAAAAATCTGTGTATGACTGATTGATTAATTTAGATACATGTTAAAGCTCTTCTACAGAGCTTTGATTCTTTTTTTATGAGCTAATACAAGTATAAGCTAGGGAAACACAGGCCTGGAATCATTATCATTTTTGTAACCTACATAATCTTTCCAGTTTAGTGTTACAAAATTGCTTCCAAAGTTATTCATGTGGGGCTCCATCCTGCTAAATGGTGAACAATGAGGCTTTAATTCATCGAAATAATTTAATATATTCAGTGCAAAGTAGCAGGGTATTCCCAGAAACCCAGTGGGGGTTTTTTGTTCATTCAGAGCCAAGTATGTTCAAAGGCTTTGCTGGACAAGACCAGAATGCTAAAGCCTTTGCAGACTGAGGAGTGGATTTCATTACTGAATGCTTCAATTTTAACTTTGCTGTGAGCTGATGGATTCCAGGGGCAGACTTTCATTCCTTAGAGCATCTCTCAGGACACTGCCTCTGTGAGCAGCTCCTCCTGTCTGTATGTGATGCCTTTGCAGAATTCCCTTTCAAAACTCAAAGCCAAGTGTCTGCATTCTGTAGAAAAATGTAACTCAAATGTCAGTGAGTAATGCACCGGCGTTTCTTTATTCTTTCTTAGAATTGGCCTGCAAGGTGACGTGTCTGACCCACGGACCAGGAGCTTTCTCTATATCCTTGACATTCTCCCAAGGTATAAATGAACTTCTACCTCCATGGTAAAGCCCCTTTTGTAAATAGGCTTTGTTGTAACTAGGTCTTCTATATTTCAGTGAGACAAGATATCTGTAATGTTTTACAGGGATACTGTTGGTGCTGTGTTGTATTCTGTGTTTCTTCTCACATGGTCATATGTATCTTACATATACTTGTATTTTACTAATGCTGTAATCACTTCGTTGTTGCTGTATATGCTTTCATTGTCTGGTTTCCTTTTCATTGCATGTCTGTTTAAACTGTGCCTACACAATAAATGAAAAAAAGAGTTCTTTTCAGTTCAACATCAAATTTGCATTGATTTCACATAGAAACGGGAGTAGGTAATATAGTAGTTTGTCTATTGGTCTCATGGAAACATGAAAGGTTTTTAAAATATTGGGTTACAAAAGCTTAGATTCAACATATAGTCATCTTTTGAAGAGGTACCATTTGAAAATTGGTTTAAGTGTGCTATTGACTGTACAATGCAATGCACCTTTGCAACCATTTCTTTCTTAAAGTCTCTGTTCTTTTTGGTGCTGCTTCTGGGTATCTTAGGGCAGATTGTGTATTTTTGGTTTGTAGTACAATCTCTTGTTTGGAGTAGTAATACTAAAGAATTTGAATAGCACTGCATTGTCTGGACAGTGTCCTTGAATTCATCTGTCATTTTTTGCCTGGTCAGACCTCAGTTCCTAATGAAACAGCCATAATTATTTGTTTTATTGGCAGTCTTGCTTCACCTGGAGACTAGGACAGCTGTTACCTATATATTCCTCCATTAGTTCATCTTGCTGTCAGGGTTGGAGAAGGACAGATGAATGTTTAGTGTCTCTTTTTTTCTTTTTTTTTTTCCTTTTTTTTTTTATGAATGCTTTCAACACAGAAGGAAGCCAGTACCAAAAAGCCTTTCTTTCAAACTGCTGTTAGCACTGGGAGAAAAGAGTGTTCATCCTTGTTCTGGAAACTTTATGCAGCCAACAACATTGAATGGAACTGTGTCTTTGCCCTTGTCACGAGCAGAGAGAGAGCAATGACACAGAAGGGCTGAGTGGCTTGGCAGGCTATACTACATAAGAAATCTGTGGCAGACAACACAGAACAAAACACAGATTCTGTAGCCCAGTAAGTTAGACAATTCCTAGGTAAAAAAGAATGGGTATTACTACTCCCCTTCTTCTGTCAGAGACACAAAATTAGGGAGAGAATGTGGGTTGTTTAGAAGTTGCAAAGGATGTCTTTTGTGGAACAAGAAATGTAACACAGGTTTCAAACTGATCTGTTAAAATGAAAATGAAACCAGGCAGATACTGAGTAAGTTAATAATTTGTCAGAATAATAGTATCTTCCATATCCTTAAGGGCATCATGACCTGGGGATTCCTTTCCATTAAACTGAAATATGGTTAAGAGGCTGGCTGCTTTTGGACATTATAGTGCTTTAATATGGAAGTACTGCTTCCCAGATGGTGTGGACATAGCTGGATAAACAGCAGCAGCTTTTCCTTCTCAAAACCAAAGCTTTAGACACTCCAGGGCCTATATTTTTATCATGACTATGCAAAGGATCTGGGCTTGGCTGTCTCACTTTTATCTCAACACCCCAGGAGACACTGCTAATGTCCCTTATCTCCCTGGGGAGGGTTCTTGAAACAGCACCCGCTCTAAGTAGTCACTAGGAGGTTCAACATGATGGCTTCTGTAGAGTTTCTCAATTCCAGTGGATTTGTGTTTTACTAAGATAGCACTTACATGTTTTTTGAATATGATACATTTGTGAGACACTGAGTATGGAGTACTTCAGCCTCAAAAAAGGAAATTCTTAATGTAGAAATTATCCCTTTACATTCTAAATTGCTATGGTATGCATGCAGTTTATGAAAAGTGTAAAATAATTTCTCATACCTTGGATGTACTTATCTTTGTTCAGTGTTTTATAATGAAATATTGCTGAAATGAGACTGAGAGGTAGCCTGGGATGACAAATATTAGAGATAATGGAAAGGACAATTTCAAGATCTGGAAAGATGTGGGCAATCCTTGGAGCACTCAGCCAGCAAAGTCCAACCCAAATGGTCCAGATACTATCTGTTTATTGTGTCCAAGCCATAACCTGGCAAAATCCAGTGCTAAAACACCAAAGTGCTGCTTTTACAGAAACATTTTTAATGTTAATACCTATCAAATACTTAACACTTCCTTTTTGTACAGTGATTGCTTGCCTTGTGATCTGTCCATCCCCTATGAGTGCTTGCATTTCAGGCTGTGCTCTGGATTCATTGATGTAAAAGAAGTTTCATAGTAGTCGGTGATGAAGAGTGTGGGTAGACATACATATCAGCAGATATATTCTCCATTCCTCTGCAAGGAATTTGGCTGATGCTGCTTTTCTCACCTTAGTATTAGTTTTTCACTATTATCTTTAGTATTTTTAAGTTTGGCATAGTTTCTTGTGAGATGCATTGGTTCTTTTAATTCATATGATATTTTTAATTGGTGGTAACTAAAAATGTGCTGAAACAAATTCTGCTGTGATTTGTTCCAGTGGAAGTCCAAAGTCACTAACTTCAATAAGCATGAAGCTGCTGTCTGGGGACATTAATATTCTACTTCTTTATGTTCTGAGATCCCAGTGTGTGACAGACATTGTGTGTCTACATTAGCCTTATTAGAGAATTAATCAGTGCTACAGAATGTTCCCAGAGACTTGAATCTGAATCATCTATGCTTCTAAATTGCTGGAAGAGTCCCTGGCACAGTTTGGGCATGCTCATTTCTCCAGAGATTTAATATGCTGGTTTTGGAATGTGCCTATTTCCAGACCTTTGCACTGATCCTGCTGAAGCTGAGACACCTCCTTCACCCCATCAAAATAAAAAAGTCGAGTTTAGAAAAATGAGAATATCTGCAGTTTGAACTCTAAATATATCGTGTTTCTTAAATCAGTTAAATGAATACTGGTTCTGATGTGTTATCATTAAGGTTTGTGTGACATTTTGACATTGATTTCAGGTACAAGCAATTGAAAACAACAGTTTTATGGCTAAGTAGCAATTGGTTTTCCCCCAACAGTTATATTTCCTGTTATACACTGAATCTGTTTAATAAAATTACTGTGCTTTAGGAAATGAAGAGTAATAAAGATTTTCAAAAGTACATGCATGGAGTACAAGGGGGTGCAGCTGTTCATCCAAACATAGGTGGGGTTTGTGATTTTTACCAGCAGTCCACATTTTTAATTCAGTTGATTTTAAAGGATGCTAAACTTTAACAGCTAGCATGATGTGGAAATACTTTGATCTTTCTGCTAGCTAACCAGATCTGTGGATGAATATAATGTGCTTTATGTCTTGTTACACTGATTTGCTTTTTTTTTTCCCTTGTAGACTTCAGAAGCTTCCAAAATACCTACTTTTAGAAAATGTTAAAGGATTTGAATCCTCTTCTGCAAGGTAAACTGTAGTTAATATATGCAGGTTTTAGTTTGCAAAAAGGATATATTCTTTAGAAGGAGAAGGGATTTATTCTTTAGAAGGGGTTTTCTTTTCCTAGAATTGGAGTTAGCAAAATAACTTGAGATGGGACAGGAATTAAAATCTTAGGTTGTGAGAAGAACTTACTAGATAACTGGTTATGTCTCTAAGTGAATAAAGTACAACAGTATTTTTTTTTTATTTGATGAGTATTTGATTTGATTTTGTTTGGTGATCATGGTTTGCTTGTTTGGTTTGCTTTAGAAAAGATCAGAATTAGCTTTCAAAGAAAAATAATAATATGTGTTACATTCAGAGGTTTCAGGGGTTCATTCATGACAGGATCCCATGGTATCTTGTGTTATGGTCACAGAATAGTCCAGGGGCTTCTTGAATGCCTTTGTTGAGAGTAGATTATCCCTGGTTCAGGGCTGCCATCAAATGGTCCAGAGATGCAGTAAGAAGGTTGTATTTGGTTGTGGTCTGAAATGTGGAAGAGGAAAGGTGTCACTGCAGTTACCTAATGACAGCAAGAGCTCCTCTCTTGTGACCAAAGCAAGAGAGAGAGAGAGTTGCCATCTTCCTTCTCAGCTCTCACTGGAATAGAGTGGGATCTTTCCGTGTGCTCCTTAAGGCACCAGCTGCCACCCTGCATGTTAATCAATATGGCAGGCAGCTGGGAGACATGCTCAGCTGGTTCAGTGTTCGTGTTCTTCTCTTGTAGCCCCTGGGATTCCCTAGGCTGTGCCTTGCTGATCAGGGCTTGGGACAAGCTGTACTTCAGTAAACACCCCAGTTAGGACACTTGTTTTCTGTTATGCCACCTGGGATGCAGTCTCACATGCAATGCTGGGTACAGGTCACAACTCCCGCCTATTGTGTAGTTCCAGCCTAGTGCAGTCTGCATGGAATACAGAAGAAAAGTCTTTTAAGATTATTTCCCTTAGAATCTGTTTTCATTTTTTAAAGCACAGTCCCACCTCACTTTTATAATCAAAGCCACTGATTTTTCTCATCCCTCAATTTAGTCTTTTTGTTAGGCTTAGCCGGTGCTGTGTATGTGAGGAGAAGGAACTAGTGAGCTATTTGTAGTTTTAATCTCCTGTTTTATGATTCCCAATAAAGAGAGTATCTTGCCCTCTCATTAGTTTCCCTGTTGACACACCACAATTACTTTCCTAGAGATGGGATGTTTTTGAAGAGGCATTTGCACTGTAGTAAGAGTGAGGTGCCTTTGAATGCATAATAGTCTCTAACACTGAACTTCATATGTTGCCTCTCAAATTCAGTAATGGATGACAAATCAATAATTTGCTGTCCAATTATTTCAATTAATGCTTTCGTAAATATGATGTTGAATTTAATCTGTGTTTATTTAGCATTAAAAAAGGGGCTGAAGACTATGTGAAAGGAGTAATTCCTTTTTGATTCCTTTCAGAAATGAACTTTTGCAAACACTAACAACATGTGGATTTAAATATCAGGAATTTCTCTTGTCTCCAACATGTGTGAGTACTAAAATTGCTCTAATATTGTTTAATAGTTCAAAGTGCACTGAGTCCAAGAACATTTGAAAATTCTTTTCTGTATTAGAAAAGAGAGTCATGCCTGAAGCTGAAGATACACTTCAATGAGAAAACCAACTGATGTGACTTCTGATTTCTCATACTGGCATAATTGTATTGCTGTTTGTGTTCAGATCCTAGTCCCATATTGCTTTGCTGCCATTTGATATTTTTAAGAAGGCATGAATTTCCACTGTAACCAGGAAGGTGGTTTTCCCTGCAGGAGCCCCATTGCTTCAGAAGTGCTGTGCCTCTGGATTTCCCAGCACAGAAAATGTGACTGTTTCTTGTGGGAGGAGGAGCTTTGTTTCCATGTTACCCTGGCAACTGAAAAAAAGTTTGAGAGAGATTTCAGATTGTGCAACACTAACTGGAATCAGTGAAGTACCATAAATATTTGAGAAAAGCTACTAGAATGTAGCTTGAAAACCAATTGTGGTGGATTTATTTAGTTGTTAGGTGTTTTATAATTCCTTGTTTAAGAAGGCAAAGAAAGACTTTTTTTGCTTTGAATAGAAAACAGACAGTACCTGTCCCAAGAAATCATGAGGCATGTAAATTTTTCTTCTTGCATCACATAAAATTTTGTTTACATTCATATTCATTTACAGAGAAGGTCTAAACTATGAGATGCAGAGATTAATTGCTCCCTTGGATCTTTGGAAGTACCTAGGTATGGAAGTTACAAGTGTATAGGTATTATGAACCTAGAGAATACCCTGGAAAAAAGGAGGCTCAGGATGACCTAATTGCAGCCTTCTAGTACCTGATGGGAGACTACAAGAAAGACAGAGAGGGACTGTTTACAAGAATCTGCAGTGACAGGACAAGGAGGAATGGAAAGGAGTAGCATCAGATCAGAATCAGGAGGAAGTTCTTTGTGATGAGGATGGTGAGGCACTGAGGGTTGTGCAGAGAAGCTGTGGGTGCCCCATCCCTGGAAGTGTTCAAGGCCAGGTTGGATGGAGCTCTGAGCAACCTGGTCTAGTGGAAGGTGTCCTTGCCCACAGCAGGGGGCTTGGAGCTAGATGACCTTCGAGGTCCCTTCCAGCACAAACCATTTTATGAATCTGTGATTCCGTGAATACTGATGTCTCTGAAGTCATAAAATTTATTAGTGTGTCATAGTTCTGTTACTGCATGTAATGGCAGATAACTTGTATGATGCTATAGACAACTTTTTCTCTACTATCCCATGGACTAAAGACTTCTGAATTTTGATTTCAGCTTGGCATTCCCAATTCTAGGCTGCGGTATTTTCTAATTGCAAAGCTTCACCAAGAACCATTTTCCTTCCAAGCTCCTGGTCAAGTGAGTCTATCCATATTACTTGAATTTGCTTCATTTCATGAAGACTGAGGGATAAGTTTTCAGTTTAGTAGTGTATGTTGATAAATGGAGAAGAATGAGTGATTCCAACAGCAAAGTTAAATTCTATCTTCTTTTTTCAGCCTGGATATTGATCTTTGTAAGGACAGATGTGCATGTCTGTGGCTTAGATGGCTTTAAACAGTTGGGAGATGTGTTTTCTAGCCTGATAGTGGGCTAGAAAACATGTCATACTGCTACATTTTTTACACACTCGGAAAGGACTTTTTGCAAAGGCAATTATTTGAGGCTGTTCTGACATCATTGCCAATAGGTCAAATAATCTTGATGCTACTGCTTTTGAAATCTTCATGGAAATAACATTTAAATGTTATTGTGAGCATCTCTGTATGGTTGTTTATTCTTACTCTGTCAAGTTGTTTATTAAATACAGTTCTTTAATTTTATTTTCTCATAATTTCCTCTTAGATATTGACAAGATTCCCAGATCAGGATCCAGAAGATTTACTCAAGGAAAAAGTTGCTGACAAAGTGGATGAAGCCAGTTCTTTGTCCTCTGAGGAGAAGAATCTGGATCCAAACATTGGTCCAGATTGCAGCAGCAAGAAGAGTTTACCAAAAGGGGCCTTTCTGTTTAAGCTTGAAACAGTAGAAGAGATGGAAAGGAAACATAATCAGGATAATGATCCCTCTATTCAAATGCTAAAAGACTTCTTGGAAGAGGAAAACGAAGAAATGAGTCAATATTTCTTACCACCAAAGTCCTTACTGCGCTATGCTCTCTTGTTAGACATTGTTAAACCCACCTGCCGGAGATCCACGTGCTTTACAAAAGGGTAAGGTGCCAAGAAAATGTCTTGCTAAATCATGTCCTGAAATTTTAAGTGTATTTTCTTGCTTGTGTCCTGTAAAATCACAGAGAGGTGTTTCATCCAAAAATCCTAGGCCTTTGAAAAAAATCTCCTTATATAGTGTGCTTGCTGGTCCAGTGAAATGACTGCGTGAGAATCTGTCTGGCAGAACATCATGTGCCCACTCCAAAAAGGCATTCACAAAAGACAGTTGCCATTTGTTGTTGACCTTCACAGAAGCTTCATTACCCCTGCGGAAATATGGTTCCAGTAGATTGGTATAGTGCTGATTCATTAATGAATTTCTTTATATTGCTCAATGAAGTCACAAAGTGTCATGCATGACAGATCCATTCCTCATTAAATCTGTCTCCACTGTACATTTTATTGATTTCTTGGATTTTTCAGCTGTGTAGATCAGAATAGCTGGAGATTGTCATGAAACCAGTTAGGTTGCTGTGTTACAAATCATATTTTATAGAGTGGAACATCGGTGCTTTTCTGTCTACTATTTTTCTGATTTGTACTTTGCAATTTTAAGTTTGACTTCTAGAAGTTGGTGAGTGTTCTGAAACTCTGTGGACAGCTGATCAGGGTCTTTTCCACTGAATGCATTTGTATTGAAACATTGCAGTTGGAGCCTGCAAATTTGTGGGAATTTTTAATACTGATAAATTTTTCTAATTGGATTGTTTTTTTTAAGTTGCTAAGTGTTTCAATAAAATGTCTTGGATGATGAGTTAAAGTTAATTGTATTTTTTTTTTAATTGGAAGAAATTAGACTGTCAGATTGACAGAATTCCTGCATTTTTTTTTTTTTTATTTTAAAGGTTTAGACAGTAAAGAAGAAGAAAAAGAATTTCAAAAGTTTGAAATTTGTGCAATGGGAAAGGTCTTCCCTCAGCTCACATATGTATGTGCCTTTTCTGCCCTCACTCTTTTGAGTTGAGGGGGGGTCAGCATCTCATGAAATATCTTTCTTAACTAGAGTAGTCAAAAAACCCTTAGCCAGAATGGTATCTGATGTGTTTTCTGTGTGCCTTAAGTGTCATCAAAAGCAATTGGCCGCTTGTGGTTTCTCTAGAATACGTCATGGTAGTTTGTGGTCATGTTTATCAAAATCACACTGAAGGAGGCTCCTGAGTAGTTAAAATCAAGTCTCTGTATGTAGTGGTGAGAAATCTGACACCAGGGGAAGGTGAGTCTTAGCCCTCTGCTGATATGGAGGTAGTTGTGGTGGTAGTTCTGTCTGATTTACCATCTTTGTTTTGTTTTTCAAGAGCCTTTGGGAAGGAAGGTTACCAACATATTTCTCAATGTAATCATCTCATTTAGCTCTGCATTAAGAGAAGGTTTATAATTATATCTCATTAAAGTCCCTTTCTGAGGCCAGAAATAAGTCTCTGCTGTATCTGTTCCAGAAGTTCTGTTTTTATATTTCTCTGAAGCATGAGATCTAGGAAAAAGACCCCTGAATGGGGTGGAACAGCACTCTGGGTAGTACAGAGAATCCCTCTGTTGCTGTGCCTGTCTGGTGTCTTTCTTGTAAGTTGCACTGACCATCACCTTTGAGAGTGGGAGAAAAATTTCCCTCTTTTCTCTTTGGTTTTCAGGTATTTCTAGCAAGGTTCATGTGATGGAAATAATCTGGGTATGCCTTCTCTAGTTCTTTCTATTTCGGGGATCTCAAATGCAGATAGTTCATCAGGGAGTTTTGCTATACCAGTATGTCTTTTGAAAAGCTTTGGTGGAGTACACAGCAAAATGTAATGGCCTGTAATGCTTGAGAGATCAAGCAGGTAATTCTGTGTGCCCTTCTGACACTGACTTCCTGGGCACTTAGTGAATGATTGCTGAGGTTTGTGACTACCAACACCATGGTTTCTCTTTGGAGTGTGTTTGTGGTGGCTGAAGTTGAGTATTTTAAAGGGCAGAGGAAATGAAAATCATATCTGACTTCTCTAGATGTAGTCATTCTGGATATACTTTAAATTTTTGCTATGCTATTGACAAGAGAAGTGATACCTTTCAAAATAGTGCAAATATCAATCACAGAAGAGTTTTCATGCTTTGCGGAAATTACTTTTTGTCAGTCATAATATACGACACAATATACCCAGAAAAAATACATGTGTGAAATGAAAAGATTTTTTTAAAGCTTACAGAAATAAAAGAGGCAGGGAGTCTTGAATCAGATGAAAATTGAAGACTGTAATTTCTTAAGCCAACTTCTTTCATTGTAACTTGTAATGAAACTTGTAATGAATCTTGTCAGAAAATCAATACATCATTTTCTTACTGTGACAAAATTTAATTATGTTCCAGGTCTAAGGTAGGAATGTTAACTTTTCTGTAGTCAGCACTTTCAATAATAATAAATAACAATCCAGCTAATATTGCATTAGCCATATGCCCACATTTGTATTAAAAAGCCAACAAGCACACTCACAGACACACACAGCCTTCTATGCACACAGACACCAACTGGATTTTTTTGGGGAGGAGGAATTCTGTACTCTAGTGCCAGTTATTTAGACAGGAGTATTTATTTTTCCCAATAGAACACTTCAATACCACTCTGAATTTTACCCCATTTATTGATTTTGGCTCAGTTATATTAAACTGAAATATTACCAGATGCTATAGAAGAGGGAGAGGATGAGGATTCCTCAGTGCTATGTGTGTTACATCGTTAAACCTTGTGTTAGGGAATTTGCAGAATTAAACATTAAACCAATTAAAGATGATGTATTTACAAAACAGATTCCACATGTATTTAATGTGTAACAGTGTTTAGGTGTTCTGATCCTGAGGAAGATTTGTAACCACTTTGTTTTAAAACAAGTGCTGCTCTGGCTGTTATTGGCACAACTAATTGTAGCTTTTTCAGCCCAGGATGAAATACTCAAGATTGAGCCATTCTGGGTCATTGTGTCTGTGCTGAAGGGAGAGTGTTCTTTTATTCACTGTGGAATTAGAGAGGCTTGAAACATAACTTGTGTCATGCTTTAGGAATGGGTCCCAAGTGGAACAAAAGACCTTTATTGTCGTTACCAATTGTCTTTACAGTTGTACAGATAAAACTAGAGAAGAGTGTCTGTTAATAATTGATACAGACCACATCCCTCTAATACAGGGGATCTTCTGAAGTTCTTCTGCAGGGCAAAGAACTTGATTTGTCTTGAATCACTCTCTTTCTGTTCAGAATGTTCAAACTGCCATAGTTAGACCAACAAAGCATGTTTCTGAAAGCCCATAATTATATTTAAATGATAGCCTTGAAGAGACAGCAGAGTAAACATGTTGTTAAGCAATCAACCACAAAGCATGCAGAATAGCTATCAGTGGTTTCAGAATACAACTTTACTTACTGTTTACTTGGATTTAAATGTTTCTTTCTCTCTTTCTCTTTCTCTCTCTTTCTCTCTCTTTCTCTCTCTTTCTCTCTCTTTCTCTCTCTTTCTCTCTCTTTCTCTCTCTTTCTCTCTCTTTCTCTCTCTCTCTCTCTTTCTCTCTCTCTTTCTCTCTCTTTCTCTCTCTTTCTCTCTCTTTCTCTCTCTCTCTTTCTCTCTCTCTTTCTCTCTCTCTTTCTCTCTCTCTTTCTCTCTCTCTCTCTCCCTCCCTCCTTTTCTCTTTCTCTCTTTCTTTCGCTCTCTCTCACTCTGCTCTGCTCTGCTCTGCAGAGATGCCTGGCCATCACCCTTCCTACAGTGGAAAATCCACAAGCAACCAGAAGTTAAACCTGACTGAACCACCTTGTTTCTAATGCTTTCACATGAAAGCTGGAGGCTCACACTAGTGGTCCTCCTTTTAATAAGGAGAGCTAATTTGAACCTCTGGGATCATTTGACCTATAAGACATTTTGCCCTAATGTAAAATAGGCTTAGGCAACATAGATCTTTTTTTTGGTGGTCCTATGCTTGAATTCCTTGGCTTTGTGTAGTTCCCACATATAAGACACTAGTGTTGATAAACCCTTGAGCACTGAGGGCAGACTCATCCCCAGAGAGCACATTGAGAGGGTTCTGCACTCCAGGGGTTAGCAGAGTTTATAACAAGGTTTTCTGCTTTATCTATCCAGGAGCCTGTTTGTTCATGAAGGGAAAGAAACCTAAGTAACCTCCCTGCACCTTTGCAATTGTCAATGCCATGAAATACAGTGAAAATATTGATTTAATATTGTTATTGTTGTTGTTAAGGTATGGACACTACGTAGAAGGGACCGGCTCTGTTCTGCAGACAGCAGTAGATGTACAGGTAAGTGTGTAGTCTGACATATTAGAATGACTTGTATTAAAACTTGAGACTTGTTTCAAAGCTTGGGTTTTTTCTGTCTTCTCCTTTGTTATCCTGAATATTATAAGAAAAAAGTCGTTTAAATGTACATTTTATGGCAACTTAGTTTCCAGTTTGTGTTCCTAGACAGGAGTTTTTTTAGACCAAAATTATATCACTGTCTCTCTATGGGGAGAATATGAGTTGCTATTATTTTTACCTGTCATGTCATACAGAATTTTCACAGAGGTATGTGAAAACCTTAAAAATTACTACTTCTATGGAGAACATACAGTACAGTGTTATGAATCAAGGACTGGTTTTTGTATGCATATAATTCAGTAAATATTGTCAGATGTTTAACATTTTTGAATTTCAAAATTATTTATCTGAGAAGAGTATTTTGAAAAGTTCTACTATTGTTAGAATAGTAGAATAGGTTCATGACTAGTAGTATTTGGGCCTTGGAGAAGGTAATAAATGTACTGGTTAATCAGCATTCAAAGATACTTTTCACAAAGCCTGTGTTGTACACAAGCCTTTCCTCCTGCACTTCTGTGCTGTTCACTAATATTATAGGGCATTTCTAAGCATAAGAGGAATGCAGCTCTGGAATTCAGGATAATCTCAAAGTGAGAGTATTAAAACAGCTGCATCCACCCAGCTTGATTTGTATGAATGGTCTGTTATTGAGTTATACTGAGTCACTGTCCTTTGTCATTAACAAATGTTTGCTCTTTGATTGCCCCATTAAGTATTGGTATAGCTTGGAACTGGAGGAAGAAATTATGAACATCCTCATGGCAACATTGATTTCTCTCCTGCAAGTCCATGTGTTGAGATGTTGGCTGCAAAACCAGAATGCAAATGACACTTTCAAGCAAAACATGCTTTGTCTTTGTCCCTGTAATAATTAAGGAAATATTCTATTAAGATGTGACTGTAAATTTTATATATTTGGCCTGCATCAGTCACATTTCTTGGTTTTATATTCTTCATAGCTTGAATCAGTGTTTAAACACATTGATGAGTTACCAGAAGAAGAGAAGCTTATGAAATTGTCAACGTTAAAACTGAGGTACTTTACCCCAAGAGAAATTGCAAATCTTCATGGATTCCCTTTGGAATTTGGTATGTGCTACAAAATACACACTTCTACATTATTCTTCAGAAATGCTAATGTATTTGTTTTACTGGGACTAATCTATTCTTTTTATTTTGCATTTTTTTCAGATCACTCAGTTCTTATGATTGATTGATTCTTGTTTGGTTAACTTTGAATTTCTCTAAATTTCCACTAGTTTTTTTTCATGTATTGTAAGAGCCAGCTTCTGTGATGAGGTTTATCCTCATAAGCTAAAATGCTCTGTTAGTGAAGTGCAATGAAGAAATACCTTTGTTTAAAGTTGAAACTATTTATTCAGCAGCCAGTGTTACTCACAACTGTGGTAAGTCAACATTTCCTGCTAACTTAGGAAGTCTGTTTGTGGTTCTCAGTGTTTGAGCTGCTTGCTTTGTCCCTTCCACACATTTACAGCTGCTGACAGGGGATTTCAGATGGTACACATAGTTCTTTTTGAGGAGTAACCAATCACAGAATCACACAGAATCACAGAATCACAGAAGTTCAAGGCTGGAAGAGACCTATAAGATCATCAAGTCCAGCCGATTTTCTAACTGTTCAACTAGATCATGGCAGCAAGTGCCACATCCAGTCTTTTTTTGAATTCTTCAAGGGATGATGACTCCACCACCTCACTCCATGAAGCCATCTCTATCTTCTAGAAAGGGCAGCCCTTGGTGAGGTACATCATTTTCTAAGTGGCTGGTTTTGATTCCGTAGTATCAGTACACTGGATACACATCAACAAGAATTAACCCTGAAGTAAATTCATGAGAATTCTCCTTGTAAAAAAGGGCAAGCATGAAAGTGCAGCTTTTAATATCTGCTAAGAAGCTGTCTTGCTGACATCACATCAGATCAATTTATTGACACTCAGCAACAAAAGCATCCATGAAATTATGAAAGGGTTTTTGTTTGAAGAGACCTTAAAGGTCATCTATTTCCAGCCGCCTTCTGCTAGACTAGGTTGCTCAAAGAATAAGACAGAACTGACCTTGAGTAATTTGTTATATTTTGCTTTGACTCCCTCAGTGACTCTGAGAAATGTGACTTGTTTCTATGTATTTATTTCTTTCACAAGTTTAGTTTTTTTCATTTATTACTTGTTATATTCAAAATTGCTACATTTGGAGAACATGATCAAGGTTGCTCAGTGAAACTAGAGTTGCCAGCACTAAGCTTACATGTTTATGAGTATTTGCAAGTGTGTGCTGTGTTGTTACATACCAACATGCCATGTTTCTTTGTAGCCTCTCTTCTTTAATGGATCTGTTCTATTTGCCTTTTAGCACAGCTCTGTTTCATATTTATGTAGGCTGATGTCAAGATACTTGAACTTAACAGAGCTGAATTGGGCTTGTATAGGCTTATCATGCTGCTCAAGGTCTCTTTGAGCATAAAATTGCCCATTTTCTCTTTTTTAAAATGCAGTTGGAGTTTTTCCACTGTTAAATCAGTCTCTGTGACATTACTGAGAGGTGCAATTGGGTTAATGTTGCTTGTATTTTACAAAGGGAGAACTGAGACAATGGAGAGATTTATATTTGGAAGACTCCATTACTTTTGGGTGAGCAGTTCACAAAACCTGACTTGTATAATTTCATAGTGCTTGGAGTGATACCTTGCTTTCTGTTCAGAGCTCATGTGTGAGGTTCAATATTTTTGCAAACCAGAACTGAACTCTGAAGACAAGTCAGGCTTCTGAATTTGAGTATCATCCAGATCATCACCATGTACAATGTGTTCATTGAGCAGACCTGTCTTTTGTTCATCTGGGATTCTGCCTCTCAGAGGAGTGTGGCAGTTAGTATTATAACTGTTTTACAGTTCTTGCAGTTCCCTTCCCTCTCTATACTACTTTTCTAACTTTGATGACACATAAACCAAGCCGCTCTTTCATTCAGTGGTTTCCTCTGGCATATACTCCTGAGTCATAGGCAGAACATGCATTTTCCCCTGCACTGAGTCACAAGTCTGACATTTCTTTGTGTTTAAAACTTCCCCACTTTCTGCTTTAAAAAGTGTTACTTGACTCTAGGCTGATACAAATCTTTAATGAGTTTCAGTACTGTAATCTCAGTTTCCTTTGAGAATTTTCAAGCTCTGGATTTTTTTTTGAAAGTGGATATATTTATGGCTGCAGCAAAGGGTGTTGCCCTGACAGCATTTGTCCCATGCTAAACTTCAAGTAATTATTGTGAAATACGGTATTTTCAGAGGAAAATGTGTTATAAGTTCTCTGCTACTGTGTTCTGTAGTGACAGCAACATTTAGGCTGAAATGTTCAAAACCAGGGAGCTTGGAATTGTACCCACTGTAAATATGTTATTGGTCCAAGAAAGTGAAGAAGCTGAGGAAACTCAAAGCTGAAAACTATGTGAACAGACTGTCAGCAGCTTTGTAACAGATGCTGTTACTAGTGCAGCTACAGTATCATCAGAAGAAACGTGATTCTCTAAATGGTTCTGCATTTTAAGAAGTTGATGGCCTTTTCTAATACATGAGGTCCAGAGTTAAAGTCATTGTTCATTCTTAACATGACCAGATTTATTTGTGCTTTTAACATCAAAATGGATAAATAGTAATTGCACTATAGTTGAATGAAATACTGCAGTCATTTGTCTTAGTCACTCTGGTGGGTCCCACAGCAATATCATTAAAAGTGAACAGAGCGTTCTTGCACCTGTGACCTGCTTTCATGAGAGTGATGTCAGGATGTGTTTTCCATTTTTCTTATTAGCAATGCATGCAGGCTTTTAGGAAACAAAAGCCAGCATGGTGAGGAAGTACGTGCTGTTAAGACCTCAGTGTCCTCAGGTTCTGTGTGTGACATAAATGCTACAGTGAGAGCTGTGCAGCAAGTGCCAGCATACTGGAAGTTATTGAGTCTGACCTTCTGATGTAGGCTACTCTGGAGCCAAGAAGATAGAAAATGCAAGACAATGTTAACAGTCAGAGGGAGGAGGCTTGGGATAAAGGAAACCACGAGTTCTGGAAATTAATTTTTGGCTTTTGGTTACCAAAAGGTAGTAGGAGAAATTCTGACATTTTCAAGATTCAGATAGGTTTCTTGAGCTATAAGTGCATGTGTGTGTGTGCATAAATACAAATTTATTTCCATGTGTGCTTTTAAAAAGCCTTTATTCTGTATCTTATCCATCAATGGAATGGGAAAACTCCATCTAAGGAAGTGTGTGTGGGAGTACAAGTGATTGCTCCAAAGACAGAACAGTTGCCCAAATGTGAGTGCCAGGAAGCTGGGCAGAGTGGATGGAGCTGGCAGAAGATGTGTTTACCAAAGCAGTCCTCATTTGAGGCATTAGTAACTGGCAGAGAAGGATGGAACAACTCCTCCCAGACACCACCTCCTCCTCAGAGCCTCCTTTGGCTCAATAACTGTACAACCACATTCTCTCTCTGGAACAGATTTTTTTCTGAAGAGCTGTGAAAACTTCAGAGCATACATATCACTACTTGCACTCACAGTGTGCTTGTGCATCTGAGCTAATTGGGGTGGTGATGACCTCCGAGTCAAAGTTAGGTATTTCTTCTTAGGGAATGATGAAATAATTGAATGTGGCCAGGTTTCAGCAGTTTACTATATGACCCTAATAGTTAAGTCACTACTGCTGTTCATTTTTTACTCAGGTTGAAGCAAATGTACTTTACCTCACAGTAGGAGTAAGGTAAAAGTGCAAACAAGGACAGAGCAGACCAACTGTCTGCTCGAAACTGCTTCACTCTCAGGAGCCTGGTAGTCAGTACAAGCACACCCCTTTCACAATACCTGGGCTGGTGTCCTTTTTACTGGCTCTCCCTTCTTTCTGCCAGACCATGCACTTACTATGGGGAGGACATTTCTGGTGCTGTCTGTATTTCTGAGTGTGTTTAATGGGGTCAGCATTGAATTACATGGAAAATTGTTCAACTGCTTGATCGCTTACTGAATAAGCCTTGCTCATTGTTTAGTCTGTATGGGTGGTATATTGCATTGAGAGGCTTGGGATTTGCCTGAGCTGTTTGAGGGGATCATGTGGGAAGAACAATATAAAGCTTATTGAGAAGTGCAGTGTAGTCCATCTGCAGAATTGTTGCATTTTCTTTCTGATATGGTCACGTTCTTCTGTGGATGTTATCTAGGGTATCAGTTGTGCAGGGATTTAGTGCTGCTGCCCCTCCCTGAGACTGCTGGATGTTTTGAGCTCTCTGAAGGGAAGGTAGATCAGCAGTAGTTACACAACAGAGGAATGTTTTGAAGCTTCTTGTGAAACCTTAGAGGTGGCAGTATTGATAATAGAAGAACTGATACCAATCCAGTGAATTGGTTGTGAATTGGTTTTGTAACCTTGTGAATTTTTGGGGGGGCTGGAGGGAGGGTGAATCCTGCTGCAGTCTGTGATAACTGCACTAAGAAATGTTCACTGAAAAAAAAACCATTAGACTAAAAAGTAGGAATAAACCCAGACTAGTGATTTTGCACTCTATGTTTTTGTTTTAGGTTTTCCTGAAAAGGTAACAGTAAAGCAACGCTATCGTCTGCTGGGAAACAGCCTCAATGTACACGTGGTGGCAAAATTGATCTCCATTCTACTTGAATAATTTAGAACCTGAAACTGATGCATATGGACTGGTGACAGAAAATACTTCCATCTTTTAGGAGAAAGCTGATGGAACCTGGACAAATACCAGAGCTTGCCAAGATACTAGTCCAGACATTTTGCTGAATGATTTTTATATATTTTTAATAACTTGCATTTATGATGGATTTAAACTGTATAGGTGTTTTATTTAAAGGGCAGTTTACAGGACTTACTTGCTTTATTTGAATGTTCTTTTTAGTTTGCAGAATGAAAAATAGTACACATGCTAATACTTCAATGAGAAAGGACAAGATTATTTTATTTTACTTTATTTTACTTTATTTTTTATCATAAAACCATTTTCAGTACTGTGTGAAACTGTGTCAAAGCTGTTTCAATCAGGTGCAGAGATCAAGTTCTATGTGTAAAATGTCTTCATCTTTAAATGTAAGTAATCAATTCTGAAAAGATTTGCTGTATATATGATCTGAAATTTTGATGTGATTTTTTTAGGTCATGAAACTAATAAATTCAGTATTTTATATACAATTTTTAAGATGTAATGTTGTTCTTTATGGTTTTCTCACCTTCTTTAAATACTTGTAGGATTCTGGAACCCAGCTGTGTTTGTCTGGAATGATTTGTTTGGTTGCAGCTGAATGAAAATATTTCAAGATTATCACAGGCCTGACAATAGTTTTCCTGTTTCTCTTCTCATATTATTCAGGATAAGGTCATTGCTCCTTACCAAAGACCTACATGTAAAAGACATTAAAAAAAAATTAAAGCACCATGTTTAGGTTCCTGTGACATAAGAACTGGAGAAAAACCATATGGGCTTCTTCAGAAAATTTCTTCACAAATCTCGGTGGCAGTACTGGGGTTAGGAGTGTATGTTGGGGTGAAGCCATTGCATGTGGCCATCCCAAGTGCCACCGCTGTGCAGCGCCTTGTAGAGCTGGAATCAGTGGGTTTGTAATCAAGTATTGTGAGTTTAGTACCTCTGAAATTATAGAGAAAATGATGGGGAAACTGAAAGCCTTACGAAAAGTATGTGCTCTAGTTGTTATCTTTCCTTGGGATTTTCCCATTGCTATCTAGATTAAAAACAGCTTGAATGAAGAGGAGGCAAGATGATACTTAGCAGGCATCCTTAGGGAGATTATGTGCCAGAAGACAGAAGGATTTTGATCATAGTTGCTGTGCACCTAAGTAATGAGCTAAAGTTGCCAGCCCTGAAAATGAATGAGTTTCCTTCGCCTCTTCCCCCACCCATGGGATGACACAGGAACAGTCTTGGCATGTTCCATCTGGGCTTGGTAGTGCAGGAGAAAGTGAAGACCGCAGAGAGATACTGTAGCTATTTTCATCTGCTGAAAGCAATTTAAAAATACATTGTTTTCTGTAGATAAATTCATGCAGCTTTATCTTGTGCTGAGTCTTGCATTTCTTCTTCAGTCTTGATTTGCATGATGCTTGTGGACTGTTAAACCATGAAAAGCTTGGGTTGACTTAATTCAGCCTGTCTGATTCTCCAGGAGAATATTGACCACTTGGGCTGTTCCAGCTCTAAAAGAGAAATAGAAATGGTTTCTCCTGAAAGTGCTCTGGACAAAACCCTAGAGAAAGGTGAGGTTGGCCTTTGTCCTCACCTGGTGAGTTGCACTACTGAAATGGCAAAAAAGCACTGCTGTGCTGGCTACTAAACTGCAAAGAGCAGATGTGGTTTTGACAGTGAACCATGGTTACCTGTACCCACAATGGTTAGTGTGTAGATGTATCAGCCAGATCAATAACTATGTATGTATCTGTATGGTCTTGTTCTTGGGAGAAATTTGGTAGTATGAAGATTTATTGCTGTCTAATATGTTCCAAACATTGGTATGAAAACAAAGGATATCAATTTGAAATATAAATTGGAATTTCTTTCTGCTAATTCATGTAAATAGTTACTCACTCTGCTTCACTGTAGTAATACTTGGAAAAATATTAGTATTAACAATTACTCTTCAATTCCTTTATGTAGAACATAAATTAATGCTTTATATGCCACTTGTAAGTTAGCAGTGTTGAAGTGTAAGTTGAAATGTACCTAGCTGCACCTAAAACTGATCCAGTAATACAGAGCCTGTTACATATGGATAGTGAAATTTAATTCAATGTGATTGTGAAAACTGAATCTGTTTGCTAATTTGAGCTCTTTCTGAAGGAAAAAAAAATTGAAATAATTCAGAGTTGTAAATACATATTTGTGTATTTTACCTCTGCTAACCCTGTAATACTGGTGCAGCTAAATTGAGTGACTGCTGCTTATCTTCTTGGTTTGTCATTAATAGCCTGGTTTACTGAGTTCTGTTGGGTTGTACCTGCTTGACCTCACTTGATGATCATGTTGCTTCCTTTTCCAAGCAGTCTCCTAATCCTAAGTGCTTTGCAGTGTACATCATTGCTGTACTTTGCAACTTTAGCTTAAGCATTTTCACAGCAATGAAATGTGATAACAAAAGCAGCTGAAAGGTGAAGAAGTAGAATCTGGAAAACAGCTTTGGAAAGGGAGGGATATTCCCAGGATCTGATTTTTTATTTTGTACCTCATTCATTTGCACATCTTAATTACATTTCATTATCTGAGTGAGGTTATGTGGTTGTGTTCCCTTAAATTTGAGAATTTCCAGTGAAAAAAAAGGCTGTCATATTTGGTGGTGTTATATTTATGTAGTCATTTTTGAAGTTTGCAGATTGACTTACAAAGTCTTCCCTATACCAGCTAGCTTTTATCTAAGTTAGTCTGGGGTTTCCCTATACTCATGAAGAAACCTGTCTAGTGGCAAAATTACTAAAATACCATTTTTAAATGCAGTGAGTTTGAGTAGTTTTTGATGCTTGCAGTGGAGGTGCATCCTTCCATGCAGTGAATGTAAGGCTCCTGCCCAGAGCCCTTTTTATCACACTTTTGACTGATAGGAGACTTATAAGGATTTGCAGGAATCTCTGTATTACAGTCTGGGAGAACACTGATTGATGATGGCTATTTCTTAAATTTAAACAGGGGGAAGCCCGTTTTGGTTTTGACAGAGACATTTCAATAGAGACCTGAACAGGCCCCAGGCTTCAATGACTGTACAATTTATTTTAGCAGTTGACACACATTTCTAAAATCAGTGGAAAATTTAGAAAATATTTGTTGCATCTCAAGGATGAACTATTCAATTCTCAGCTCCTCCTTTGGCTCCTCTTATTGCTGTTCATACAAAAGTTTAACACTTGAATTCTTGTATAAGTACTGAATTATATTTATTTTCCTTAGCAGTTTAATATATTTTGTCTCCTATGTGTTTACAACCACTTAAGTGTTGTATTTTTTCTGCAATTTATTTAAAGAATATGACATATTAGTAAGGATTTAGGGAAGATTAAGTAATAATTGCTTCAGAGCGCTAGCATTTCTGAGCAGTCTTATGTAAATATTTTATAAAATTGAACTGATCAAAGAAATGCCCAAGGAAAAATAATGTGAAGCTATGAAAAAGTAGACATAGAGCCCAAAATTAATTCCAGTAGCCATTTTCTCTTTGCCTGTGCAAATATGAGTATTGTAGAGTTACAACCTCATTAGGGGAAGTTTATGAAATACTGAGTAGTGATAGTATGTCAATTTAAATGTTATTGTGAAGAGCAGGACAAGATTTGTGTTACTTTTGTCTTTAGTAGATTGTAAGGTTTGGGGAGTTTATATGGCCAGTAAAGAAAAGAAATAGTGGCCCAAGAGGGTCAGGCAGCCGCCAAGACAACTGGATTGTTCTCTTTGACTTCCCTCCACCTGGTCCTGTTGGCAGTTCCTTGGGAGGAAGCTGGATGAGGAACCTTCTCAGATAAGAGCTCTGGTGAAACAAGAAGCAGAGTTGCAAGGGTTTAAATCAACTGGAACACAACACTTGTAGTGAGAGAGTTGTTGGATGTCAGATGGCCACTCTGGCTGGATGCCCTTCACTAGGATTTGGGAAATTGCAGCAAAAAAGTTCCTGAAATCTCCTCCAGGGAGGAATGTCTCTGATTTTAGATGCAGGAATACATCCTGAAATCTTCAGGATTCAGGATGTATTCCTGCATCTAAAATCAGCTTCAGTGAGAGCATGTTTGTCTTGTGCTTTTGTCCATGCACTGGGCTGCTTTAATTCAAATACTTTTAAATTGCCACCTGGCACTTGGAAGCGAAGAATGTTGGTGGTACTGATATATTTTCTCATATGTAGATAGCAATAAATAGTTTTGATTAGTTCAAATGTTTGCCCTTATATATTTTAATAAATAAATGAGATTAATTTATAAATAAATGCACTGTTTATAAATAACACACTTAAAATAGGATTCTTCTCAGAATTAATATTTTTATAGGCATTTTCACTGTGTATTGATCACAACATATGGCATTACTCATTTTTTGCACGTGTTATAAGGTGAAGCTTGTGGAGAAGGAGAAGATTGGACAAGTTAATGTCAGAAAAATCCTCTGAGAGTACTGAGTAAGTAGACTTCTGATGGAAGTTCCTGAGCTGCAAATAACTGGAGGCCAAGAGAGTACCTAGGGGAGGTACTGTATATGCTCACCCCTTTATTTCCTGTCTGCCTTTGGCCACTGTTGAAGAGTGACCTGGATGATCCACTGCCCTGGAGAGATCTTTTCTAGCCCAGGATGATGACTCCTACTGCTTATTTTGTATGGTGACAGAATGCCAGTACTTGTAACCACAGCCTCAAAGCACAGCAAAGGCTTTACAGACAGCTCAGACTGAGCTTCTTGGTGAGAGCCAGTGGTACAGAACAGAATGAATCTGAGGGAGGTTGTGCAGGCAGGTCCATCCATGGCTTATGGGTTATTAGTGAAGAAGGGTGGATATGCAAATGGAAGTCCCTAAAAATAGCTCCAGTGTATGTTAAAAGGACTGGAATAATCAATAGAAAAGAATAAAGCCAATACAAGCAACTGGAAGCTTTTCAATAACCTAATTGCAAAAAAGAATGAAATGGAGAATAGGAAGTATCAAAGTGGTTTATACAAACAACCATGTGTAGGAAGAAAAACCAGAAAAACAGAAGAACTAAAATAAAAGCCTCATAAAGGAAGTAAAAATCTAATGTGTTGCATCTTACTTGTGATAAAGGAATCCAGGGAGAATTTGGACAGTAGATCAATTTCAGCTTAAGTAGTTAACTAAATCAAGACTCTTTTCTTTGTCATCTGCTATTAAAAACTGAAAACCTCAATTTCCAGGCCAGGTAGTTTAACTTAATTAGCAGGTAAATTATGAGCTTCATCAGCTGTGTTGAGGAAGCAGAATCTTAAATAGGTGACAGAGGGCAGAATGCTGAAAAGAAAAGGAAATCCTTAAGGAGGGGTGTGAGAAATGGAGGCTTGCAACAGCTGCAGCCCCTGGGGAAGGTGCTGTGGCCATAAAACTCTCAAGGCACTCATGAAGAGAGGGAAAGACTGATGATAGGTGCTTATAGGTAAGGAACAGCAAGGGGCATGTTACTTTTCAGAGTCACTCATGTTTGACGTAAACCCCATGGTTGCTGATCCATTGCACAGAGCCTGCTACCAACTTTGTGCTTGGCTGTTCTCAGAGCTGTAGGGGCACATGTATAGGGGGATACAGTATGGGTAAATGAAAGTGGTATAGAATGTATCTTATCCCCCTACCAGTTGCAGCTGAACCAATTACTGCAGATTAGGAGCAGGCCTGGTCTTAACAGGCCACACCTGTAGCCAATAAGAACATTGTTATAAAAGAGTGGATTGGTGGGAAACTGGAGTTAGATGACTGCTCCAAGGACCAGGAACAGTCAGTGCTTAGAGGAGCTGCCTACAGAAAACATCGAGGAGCTACAAAGCTCTGGTGATGTGAAACCCTTGCGCTATAATAATAATAGAACTCTTGTTATAAAAGACAACATGCATGGGAAAGGCTGAGTTCTGTATGGAGCTGGGTTTGCACCATGAATTTGCAGTGATATGGAGGTAACAGTCTGACTTCATATGTTGTGTGTCACTTTTGAACTCTAGAGTATTATTAGAAGGAGGAAAGATGAAAGAAGATCCAGGGAAGTGAAGACAGAAGTACTGGAAGATTTGAGCACAGCTGGGGGAAAACTTCTGTAAATGTGCTGTACTTGGTACTTAACCAGCAATGGACTGGATTTTGAATTATTTGCAAATATTTAAATGATAACATTGAATAGCAGGGATTTTTAATTTTTTTTTTTCATCTGTAGGGGGAAAAAAAAGGATTATTTTTTAGTCTTTCATTAAAAAATTAACCAGGTTTTAATTCACACCAGTGGCTGCTCTTCCTCCATTTAAACAGGTAACATTGTCAAAAAATCTCATTGTGACCGTGCGTTTGAGTTACTTCCTGGGAGTAATTAATGTGTACTGAATTTTTGGCCATGAATCAATTCTTGTCTTCTACATCAGCACCTTTGCATTGCAGGCACATACTGCTGGAGAAATAGAGGAATGCCACCATTTCATTTCACACAGCCACGCAAGATGGTGGTAAATTGTAGTCCCTGCTAGCACAGGATGAACTTCAACCAGAATTAGAGACAAACACTCCATTACTCTTGCTAAATCTGCACACAACCTATGCTCTTTAGAGCTGTTTTCTGCGCCTTCATCTTAGGGAGGTAATGAATGACCTGTCCCAGGAGGAGACGTTCATGCCCGCTCTTCTTGTTAGAAAGAACAGCCCCTATTCTTGTGCCAGAAATGTTTGTGTTTTCCATTATGTTCCTCCAAAAATGATGTCTCAAATATATTACAGTAAAATTAGAAGGTGTGGACCTACTTCTGTCCTTTAAAAGGTTTATAGATTTCTCAATTTGGCCAGTCTGAGGTGCATTCACTAGGAATAAAGACTAAATTAACTAAAATCTGGAAGGTCTAATGAAATGGAAAACAGTGTGTCATGCAAATAGGTGGGTGTCCAACCCTCTCTTTCCATCCTATAATCAGTGCATAGTCAAAATCAGCTGGTCCTCAGGCTGACCATTTTCTAAGCTATAAAGCCTGCAGGAAGAGAAGGTGAATTTCTTCGTGTTCCTTGCATTACCAGCCTTGTCTTCATCCTTAATGGTTTATTGCTCACTGATTATTGGTTTACTGGAGTTAATTAGTTGGAAAGGGAAGCCTGAATCGAAGGCTGATAGGCAGCAGAGAGGGGCAGTGCAAATTCAGTGTGCAAAAGAAATGTAGACAGGAAAGGAAGGGTTTTGTGAGCCACAGCCAAAGGCCAGGATGGAAACTGTAAGCATACAATGGACTTTGTGAAATTAAGTTCCTGGACTACACAGACATTCAGCCAGCCTGCTCCAGAGTGCGGGTGTAGTTGGCCTGGAGTTTATTCAAGGTGACATCCAACTGACAGCTACACAAACTCAGTAAACTGTTAAAACAAAAGGAAAATCAAAACAAAATGAGAAAAAATCCACACCAGATAGACTTCAAAATCAACAGGAAGAGTGTTAATGAGCACCAGTTTAATGGACAGTGCTGGGATACCCAGAGGCAGAAGGTGTCTGGTCAACTAGACAGAAATATTGATAATTTGTCTATGCTGTCCTATTCCTGAACAGAGGTTTCAGAGCAAAAAGCATAATAGTAAATATAAAAATGGTGGAGGGACAGTTTCTCAGTTGATATAAAAAAACATATCTCACTCACGTGGATTGAATGGAGGAGTCCTATGTCCTACAACACAATTCTGTATTTTTATGGAAATATTGTCCCTCATGTTGGTAAAGGACATCACATGGAAAATTTTCCTTATGTTTCTCTGTTCTGGCAGGAACAGCTGATAGACTCCCTGCTGCAGAGCAGGTGAGCATACACAGAGCTGTCCTTGTCCTTCCTCACCAGTAGGTACATGGGATGGGCTCAGGAGGAGCTTCCCCACTGCCCTTCCAGGTCCCTCAGCAGCAGCAGTAACTGTTGGGTTACCTGCATCACAGCCAGTGGGAGCACAAGGAACGTGGTCAGCAGGCTGGTGCTGCTCTGAATTCCAAAGTAAGCTCATGAGAACACAGATAATAAAATATAATGCAAATCGAGTTTTGGGGGAAATGGTGGGATACAGCTGATACAGCCTAAGACACTATGGTATTCACAGTGAAGATCAGGTGATCTGTGGCAGCACCACAAACACTTGCTGTCCTGATTTCACATTCATGTTCTCAGTGTGCATCAGTCTCTTTTTGAGGAGACATTAGTATTTTTTGTCACTGCATTCAATTTCTTCCCAGGTTGTTTTGAGCTCATAATGCTTCCATCTGTGAAAGCTGTAGAGTTCGTTCAATCCCCCAGCTCCAGGGAAGGTTCCACATATCTGTGGGACATCTGTAGGTGACAAGGACAAACTGGAACAGAAAGGAAGACTGGGTAGGGTTAGGAAAAGCAGGAGCTCCATGGCTTCCACCAAGGTCTGGTGCTTAAAGGATGCTGGTGTTACCTACAAGCAAGAGCAGCTACAACTGTTGCTACCCTTAGTGGAGTTTTGAAATGTGAGCAACCTGAATAAGATGTCTACTAAGCAAAAAGGAAAATAAAAAAGAATAGTGATGGACCTGGATGTCAGGGAGCTTCTAGCATGAGGAAAGAGAGCCCACAGAGAGCTCTTCTAAGCAGGAAGAACAAAGCACAGCAACGTCTTGTGCAAGGGAAATATGGAGACTCTGGCAAAAGCAAAGGGGAGATGGGACATGGAATCTCTCATGGCTTTCAGCAGCAACAGCCAGAGCCTCAGCATCTGGGGACTGAGTCACCCTTGAGTCAGAGCAAACATATTCGGTTAAAATTGTACTTTGCTGTTGTAATCCAAGGCATGCTGCTCAGTACTGCTGACTTGTGTCATCTGCCCAGTAAATCACTGACTGGAAGCTTCTCTTTCAATACAAATATTCCTTGCCAGCCACTGTGGGTTTTACATATGGGGTAGGGGATTTTTTGGTAACAATTTAGGTCCTTTAGTACTGCCAAATAATCTTTCCTTCGCTCTTGTGATGCAGCACGTGGGAGAGCTCTTTCTGCAGATTACAAGGTGCTCAGGGACACAGGGGTGCTCAGCTGTACAAAGGGCAAAGACATGGAGATAAAATACAGGCAGATTCCATTTAATGATCTCTCAAAGCTCCCGAACCCAAAAGACAAAAGGAGAAATATGCATTTAATGTCTAAGGGATTTGCATGTTGTCAATCTTTAATTAAGGTGTCTGAGATAAAGTTCACCCTTGCAAGACAAGGCAGCAGAATGGGCACCTTGTGAACCAGGAGTGTGTGAGAGCAAAGGGCACCTGGGCTCACAACAGCCCAGTCCAGCACTGAGGTTTCACTCAGGCTCAGGACAGCTGGAGGAGAGCAATGCCTTGGGCTGCTGCTGCTGCTCAGCTCGTGCTTGTGCTGGTATTGCTTACTGGATTGAGCTGTGACCCAAACCACCATGAAAACAAGAGGCAGAAAAGAGACACTTATGAACAGTGAGTACCATTGCTTGCAAATGCATTTGTTGGGATGGTGGCCTGAAAGTGCTGGAATGGGGGCAGAGTGGCTTTACTACAGCTCTGTTTTACTTACTCTTTGGTAGATATGTGTGACTAAATTTTCTTTTTTTTTTTTTTTTTCCCAACACACAACAGGCCTCGTTTATCCTCCGAGCAGGGTAATTTAGTGTTCTATGCTGGCTTCAGCAAAAATATTGAATTTAGAACTGGACCACTGGGGAAAGTAAAAGTTAATGAAGAAGACCTTACAGAACTTTTTAGTCAGGTGACATAGTTATTTTCCCTTAATATATTTTCATTTTCAGTTCTACATATTAATAGTGAAATTGTTTTCACAAGTGTTTAATGCATTCTGTATTTTATATTATCTATATCAGCAATCTAATATGGAAGTAAGCCATTGCAGACTTGTAAAGGAATCATGTCATCACAAAAGATGATGAAATTATTAAATTGTGTATGTATTAGAGCTCTCTGTATTTAAGTGGACTTTATAATAGTAAAGTTATGCAAGGACTAAACTTTCCTAAGCTTTTGAAAAGTCAAAGTTTGTTTCACATTATCTCTGTTGTTTAACTTTAGGTTAGAGAGAGTAGCACAGAGATTCAAGAACTTAAAAAAGACTGTGGTGCTTTGCAGAATGTATCCCAGCAGATTACTCTGCTGACCTCCAAGGTGAGCCAAACCTTCATGTTATCCTCCTCCAGCATTCCCATGTTTCCATTCCTCACACTAATATGAAACAATCTGATTCATTAAAGTATTTCTGCACCCAGTTTAGGGAACTGGAGCAGAGTCCCTATTTAATATCAGCCTGGAGTCTGTGTTTAATTTTGAGATATTTATTCAGTAACTATGTAGACAATGGAAATATTTCTGTAAATCTCCCCAAAATTTCCAGTTACTGAGATTCTTCTTTGTTCATTGTCAGCATCTGTATTGACTATGTCCTCTAATATTTGTGAATAAATTCTGGAAATGGACCATATATGTTTTCATAGTTGCTACACAGACATCCCATTCCATAGATAAAATGGGCTATAGGGGTTTGCAGTGGAAAGATAAGACCAGCACAATAGTTTTGTCATTTCCCTGCTCCTGAATTCTTTTTTTCCATGAAAAAATTTTTAAAGGATTGCCTGATTTAAGTGTCTTTTGTTACAGTGTTTCTGCAATTCCTTATAGAAAAACATTTTTATAGTGTAATAGACCTTCCTTTAGGGAAATTGGGCTAATATGAATCCATCACATTCTCTGATTCAGTATCAGTTTGCTGTTTGTGCTTACAACCCACTGAGATGTGGAGACCTTTTCCAGGCTTTCAGTGCTCTGTCCCAGACCTCTGTCCTTGTCACACATGTGAGGACCCAAGCATTCCCACAGGAATATTCACATTCTTAATTTTCAGCACCTGAATACATCTTTGCCAGACAGAGTCTTGCCTTGTGGATCCAAGCTGGGACATATTTAGGCTGTCATTTTCTGAACAGCCAAACCCACCAAAATCTCAGTGAATGGGGCCTCATTTTGATCTGTCACCTGGTCTCACATACCAGCTATTCTCTTTTCTCAGAGAAAAGTATTTTGTGAGTTTACCAGTGTCTAGCAAGTTCCTCTGTGGTCACTCTCATACTAAGCACAATGTAATTCACATTTCTTTCACAGATCCTGAGTCTCGATAACAAACTTCAAAGCTTTCAGCAGGTAAGTAAATGGGAAACAAACTAGAGATCAGAAAAGAAAATCTCAGCCCCAAGTAAATAAAGTGAAGTTTCAATGATTAAACAGCTAAATGATTTCTTCCTTCTCATGCATTCCTCAGGAAAACTTTTTTAGTAACAGAAGGTTAAAAAAAAACCACCAAGATTTGTGGAGGAGGTGATATGCCTTCTTACAAAATATAAACTGTGTAGGAGACTGCATTTCTTAATGGAAAAACACTTGTACATTCAAGAGCAACAAGTTGATACCAAGGAGAAGTAAACTTTCCCTTCACTGGTCTGTCAAGATAAAGACCAGAAACTCAAACTGGATTTTTATTGTACTGGAACTAACTCAGTTTCAGCTGTCGCCTGCTTCTCCAGTGAGCTTGTGACAAGCCTCACCTTCAGGTGCCAGTAAAAGCAATTATCAGATGAGATACCCATGGAATAAAAACACAACATAACCTTCCCTCTAGACTCCCAGTCTGCTGCTGGAAAACAGTCTCTATTAATATTTAATTTTTACAGGTCTTTTCTCATCCTAGTGCTTGGCCATTCTGTGCATGAGCAATCACAGCATCATTATTTTGTACAGGGATAAGTGAAATAACTCAGAACTTTTACAAATCAGCCTTGCTGAAAAAAAAATGGAGGACAGTTCAAGAAAGAATTTGGGGGAAGAGAAAAAAGAATGTTTGTATTGAAAATAAATACCAATAAAACACCAGCTAAGCAGAAACATAATTTTCTACTCTTTTCTGGCATTTCAGGACATCCAGAGGAGAGCCTGCAGTAGTAACCCCTGTAGGAACTCAGGGACCTGTGTAAACTCACTGGATGGTTTCTTTTGCCTCTGTCCCAGCAACTGGCAGGTGAGTCTTTAGCCTCCTCGACTACAGAGAGTGTATTTCACCTGCCAGGCTGCATCCAGCTCAGGGTGACTGCCATGCAGCACAGCATTTCGGGGTGCTCAGGGTGACTGCCATGCAGCACAGCATTTCGGGGTGTTCAGGGTGACTGCCATGCAGCACAGCATTTCGGGGTGCTCAGGGTGACTGCCATGCAGCACAGCATTTCGGGGTGCTCAGGGTGACTGCCATGCAGCACAGCATTTCGGGGTGCTCAGGGCGGAGTGAGCAGCACTGAACAGCAGAGCAGCAGTGTCACTCGTTGGTGTTTGCTTCTCAACAATATCAACACATATGTGTAACAAAAGAAGCCCAAAGCTTTGGGCCAGACCCTGCACTGTTACATGCAGGCAGTGGCCCGTGAAGTCAGTGATTCTTGGCAGTTCTCACAGCAGAGAATTAGTCTGGTTTTTGCTGAGCACTGAACTGGACTGCATGCCTTGCTGTTGACCTTACACAAGGGTAGAGAGAGGCTGGGGGGGAGGGATGGATAGTTATTCACTTGTAAACAAGTAAGACAAACTGGGGGTGCAAATAATCAGTGGCATTCTGAATTTTTTTAAATGCCAGACTTTACTAGCAAATGCTTTAATGGTGCTGTTATGTGCACCACAGATGAAAATGTTGTATCTTCTTGTCAAAGGATTTAAACTTAAAAGTTATCCCAGCAAGATTCAGGTTAAAATTTATGGGCTTTCCTGATAGAAACAGTTTATAAGAAAATTTTCTGAGTCTTTTTCTAGTTGGAAAGTGAGGGGTTGACAAAAATGTTCACATGCTTTCTACATCTGAGGTATTTTATCCCCATCTGACTGATAGCAAGGGTCACAGAAACACAGCTGAAAAATAAAGTCTCGTTATTGTGTTTCATAAGAAAATCTGTGTTGATAACAGCCCATGGTTTGTATATCTTTGAAAACTATATTAAACATGGTTTGCTTCATTTCTCAGTTATTTGGAAAATAAACTGGTGTTCCATTTCATCTTAGGGCCCCCTGTGCTCAGTGGATGTTAATGAATGCCAGATTTTTGCTGGAACAGCATTAGGCTGCCAGAATGGAGCCACTTGTGTGAACACACCAGGCAGCTACAGGTAACTTCTCAAAACTAGACACAAATATCTCATGTAGAATACTCTGCTGGCTTGTACCCCATATCATGCCTGCAGCACAAGTTCTAGAATGAAGTCTGTTTAATATGTGTGCACTGTAACCCCTGGGAAGAGATAGAATCCTTACTGCACTGTACACTGAGCCCACTGCAGGCACAGAAAGGCCCCCACAGCCATTGCCTGCTGTGACACAGGAGGAGCAGCAGGAGCCAGATCCATCACACAGCCGTGCTGGGGGGAAGGCTGCAAATGAGGACAGGCTCCACTGACCCAGCCCCCTGTTGCTTTAATGTAAATGTCCTGCACCGTGGGGCGTAGCTGGGGCAGTGAGAGGCCCGTGCTGGGCTGTGACCAGCTCTCCCCAACATGCCCACAGAGCACAGCCATGTTACCTTCCCTCTGCTATCACCTACCCCTTGAGATCAAAGGGAGATGAAGGAGGTGATCACCCTTGATCACTGGTGTTCTCAGCACGCTCATTAGGTCAGAGCAGGGTGCTAATGACATCAAGATAATGGGTGCAAACCCCATGCAGCCCATTCACTAAGGCTTGGACTTGATGATCCCTGTGGGTCCCTTCCTACTCAGAATATTCTGTAAATCAGAAACAGTTCTGTGAAATGCCTTCATCCCCTCCTAAAACAAAGGCACTGCTGAGACAGCAGCCGAACAAGGAATGCACAGTGCTGCCAGGCAGAAAGGGAGAAATGCTGTCTGCAATCAAGGGGGTGCCTGGGCTGCCTCTCTGCTGGGCCCCACACACAAGGCCTCTGGAGCACATTCTTCCCTGGCTGTGCCCAGCTCCTTAGGAAACATGTTCTTGCTTACAGGGCAAGCCAGCCTGAACATTTTGTGTCTCAATCTCCAAAATGTCAAATAATCTGCTAAATAACTAACTCTCGCATGTAATACAAAGCTACCCCTGTGCAATGGGAACACGCACGCTGGAGAGCACGCCACAGCTTTCTGCTAAGAATTCTGTCTCCTGCTTCAGCATAGAAATCTTAGCCCCCACAAATATTTGCTTGAAGTAACACTGGCTTATAGTGCTTTGTCAGTTCTTGGAAGAACTTCAAACAAAGGAAGTTCTCCTGTAGTGCTCCTCATGCTTGAGCACAGAGTCTGCTGAAGTGTCACTGCTGTGTGATGCCTCCAGTAAGGTTTAATTTTATTTTAAAGGATGTTTATAACTTGTCTGCAACAGATATTTGTCAGGGAAACAACAAAGCAATCTGCCTTTATTTGTTTCCTATTGTGCTCAGAGAGGTACAGGTGTGTGACTAAATTCTGCTGTTCTCACAAGTGTTGTCATTGTGTTAATGCAGTCATGATTCCCCAGGGTCTTCCCTGGTGCACTGCTTACCCTCCTTGGTACTTGCTGAATCAATGCTTCATGGAATGAACTAAGACCTCCTCATAAGTCATTGCAACCTTAATATTACTGCTTTTGCATCAGACACTCAGGATTATTACATAGTCCCTTCCCAAGTCCATTGTACCATCTTTAGTGTCCCTTATTGGCTTACTTCTGAGCGCTCCACAAATGCTAAATCCATCCCCAGGCAGAGCATGACATCTCTTTTCTGCAGCTGGGAGGACATTGCTGCTAAGATTTCTGGGGCTGAACAGCCCAGGTCACCCCACTAATGCTCTGGCATGGTTATGTACACCATTGCGGACTGCAGGGAAAGAAAAGGGTAATATCTGACTATCCATAGCCTGCAGAAATAATGCCAGGTGATTGGAAGTATTGGATTTGGTACAATGAAATGGAGCATAATGCAGTCTTCATCCCTTGTTCATTTTCTTTATCTGCATGGTTTTCCCTGTAACTCAGGAAAGCTGAAATATGAGGGGGGGAAAAAGCAGGTATCCAGAAACACCTTCCTCAATCAAAATCTTAAGGGGACACTGTATCAGTTGGATGAAAGGCTGTGAAAGACCCCAAGTCTATCAGACTTCTGTGTCACAACCAAAATAACAGGGGCCTCATCACAGCATGCCATGGCTCATGTGATGGAACCACAGTGGTGCCAAGCAGCAGTGCATCACAATTTGGCTGAAGCACCTTGCAGTGTGACCTACTTCTGGAAGCTCTTCTCTGAGAAACTTCAGAGGGGAAGCAGATTAATCTTTGCCAGAGTAGACAGGAGACAATGCCATTGTTCTCCTCCTTTGGAGACAGTTGGATTGCCTTCTGTGTCCTTTGAAGTTGAACATGAAGCTCTCAATGTACTTTAGAAGTATAAAAGTGATCTGGTTCCCTGACCTGCTGCCTCTGTGCTTGCCCATGCTGAGCTGCTGCGCTGATGGGGAGGTGCTGTTCTGCTTGCTGTCTTTTACAATAATGGACATGCTGTCTTGCACTGCAGACTGCAGTTAAGCATTAAGCTGTTGTGGGGTTTTGAAGCCTAAGTTCATGTGGGTTGCTTGTCCTGGGTGCACTCTTTAGTTACCTGCAATTGACTTATCAAACTGCAATTTCAGGTGAGCATGTGACACGGTGGAAGGGACAGCAGCAGCTTATTTTATATAAATTGCTTCAAGGTCCAGGTCAGCTGCACTAGAATACCCTCATTTCAGTTCCAGAGAAATGCTTTTACAGAGCACTTTTCCTTAGGCAGCTTAAAAGCAATCCAAGAAGGGTGTGTGCCTGCCATATGTCTCTGCAAGCTGCAGACATTGCAGCACATAACTTGAATCCAAATAAGAGTCTTGCTGTCATTTTATTGAGAAGCTAGTGATGTGATAGGAGGTTTTCTGTGAATTTATATCTCTTTCAGTTGTATTTCAGAGCCTCACATTTTGTCTATGTGGAAATAAAGAGCCAGAGAAAAGGGAAACATTATCTGATGGCTTAGAAGTTCCCAATTTCAGTTCCACCACATATGTATAATGCTCTGCCCTATAATTAACAATGTGATGCATGTGGCAGCTTCCAAACCAGATCCTCCCAGTAGAATGCCTTCTTTCAACCCACTGCTTTGTTCTTCCCACCCCACCAACCCCAAATGCTACCTCTTGCTCACCACACATCCCTAAAAGCTGAGGTGCTGCTGAGACAGCAGGTGCCCATTGTTGTGGTGTGGGGGTGAAAGTACCAGGCATGGCATTTCTGCACATGGCATCATATCATGGTCATAACTGAAAAAGGAAGTTTAGGTGCTCTTTGACTGAAGTGGGGTTTCCATGCTCATGTTCTATTAAAGTCTTATGTTAGACTTTTCTTTTTTTCTGGATTTGTGCTTATGGATGTAAAAAAAGGTGGTAGATTCTTCCATAGGGCCAGACAGTAATGAATATGCACAAGCCTCAAATGGTTCTTGAGTCTCTGCTGAACAGGAGATTTGCCTCTCTGCATGATTATTAGCAGGATTGTCATAATAAGTAAATAGATGTATCTTGTAAGGAACACCCCATAAAGTGGAGAATGGAAATGAACAATCTTTTAACAGTGGTAGAAAGACAAAATTTTGATTTTTCTTTCCACTTTCACTATTAGCTGCTCCTGTACTCCAGAAACCTATGGGCGTCACTGTGACTTGAAATTTGATGACTGCCAGGAAGGATCTGAGAGCCTCTGCGAGCATGGCCTCTGTGTGGATGAAGAAAGGGATCAGCCCAACAGGGTAAGGAACAATGTGTAAACCTCAGCACACAGCACAGCGTGAATAAGCAGCAAATTCTGCTGAGTTTGACAAAACTGCATAGCATGAACTGCTGCTGAAAACAACAAGAAAGGCCACTGCAGAACATAACAGCCTCTCTGTTGTACCAAGGGTGGCAGAAAGAATCAGAAATGTCTGATGTCTTGTTAGAGGTACTTGTCACAGTATTAGATTTACTACTACATCCACAGGGAGTTGGGAATAATTTTTTTATAAGTTGAAGTCTTACTTGAAATACAATATTCTTACTGCTCATTATTTTGGGAGTTCTAAGTTGCTACAGTATTTTACTGCTTAAATGACTGAGAAGGACAAATATGAATCTTGTTATTCTTGGGAAAAGTGGCACATTAGTAGCACATTAGGACCAGGGGTCTGGAAGCTGCTAGGGCTGCATAGTGACTGTGTGGCTGCTGCTCATCCTTGGTGCTCCTCAGTGTCAGCTGGATGTGGGTCTGACTCCAGGCCCAATCTTTCCAAGCATCTGCACTGGATGGATGCTAGCACACACTTGAGTGCTCTTCTGGAGCAAGCCAGCTCATTCCATTTGGGTGAGAATCTGGGTACAGGGTGTTCACTCCAAAGGGACAGATGGACCATGCCAACATTGGCTCTTTACACTCAGAGCAGCCCTCCAAAACCACCCAGCCAAGCTTGTGCTCTTTAATACTCCTATATGCCCATGCACCACTCCAGGCACAGCACTTTTATTTTTGAGCTTTGCTATAAATGATTTCTTTGCCTAATTTTTAGAAGTTTCAAAACTCATCACTTATTTTCTGCCCACTTTTTGTTGAGAAAGCTTTACAAAAGGGTTCAGTGTTGGCTTAACAGTGTCTGCTCCTGTGACAATCAACAATAAAGCTCCCATTAGCTTTAATTAGACCAAAGCTAGATAAGTCCTGAAATCTGGCCATTAGTAAAGTTTACTAGAGAGAAAACTGTTTTCCTAAAAGAAATAATGTATTTGCATTTTAATGTCAGTGCTATGCATTGCATAGACTACTGAATAATTTGATTAAAAGAAAACAGCCAAGATGATTTCAGGTTGCTTACAATGATCTCTTTGCCCTGGTTAAAAATCAAGTTGATGACTTTTAATTATGGTTATGTACAGCTCATAATTGATCTTATTTTCTCTGGGAGCTTTGGGGTAAATTACAGATGTCTTTTATGAACATAATGAATGAGCCTGAGTTGCTTCCATAATTCTGAAAAAGTAAACTCAGAGGAAGAAATAGACTGGGAAAACTACTGAAGCAACTTACAAAACAAAACATACAAGCCGTGTAATGCTCTGAAAGCTTTCTTATAGTTTGAAAGTCATTTTATGAAATTAAATTAACTCCCCCTGCCTTTTTCTTGACTACTGCAAATGCCTTAAACATGCACTGTGGTGTTTTCTGTGGCAGCCCAAGTACCACTGTATCTGTGATGCTGGCTGGATGTCCCCTCCTGGCAGCCCTGCCTGCAGCGCTGATATAAATGAGTGCAGCCTCCCGAATCCTCCGTGTTCACAGGATCCACCTGTGCAGTGCTACAACACTCCAGGCTCCTACAGATGTGGTCCCTGCCCCACAGGTATCTCGTCCTTCCATGCTCTCAGGTTGGATGGGGTGGCAGAGGTGCTACTGCCCGTGTATCATAAGCACAGACACAGGATGCAGCTCCATGAAATGCTTTGGTCTGTGTTTTAGGGAATAAATGCAGGTTGTGTTTTATATAGGTAACACAGGCAGTGGAGTCTAATGCATGATTTATCTCATCCTAAACTGAGCATCTAAATAGGTCTCATGTCCACAGGTATCTTCATATCCATCATGTCCTGTCACCTTCATATAATTAGTCTGCAGTACTTTCATGTCTGTAGGTTTCCTGCCCTAAGGAAATATAAAAATCTGATTGTTCCCTCAGACCATATAACTTATGATTACTCTTCCTGAGCTGGGCAGGTGGTGTCTATAGGAAAAGTTTTTAAAGTATTTAAGTGAAGTTGCAATGAAGCTTTGCTGCAAAATGTGCGTACATGCACCTGACTGGAACTGCACCCTCTTTAGGTAAAAGTGTGTTTGAATCTGAAATATCCAGAATACAGTTAAAATAAAAGATTCTTATACTCTCATCTCCACCCTGTTGTGTTCAAAACCTAATTTTCAGACTGGTATGAATTTTTATCAGTTATGAGAGAGACAGATGTACTGTTGTGCTAATGAGGTGCAATAATTGTACTCTATGAAAAGACTTGATAAAAGAAGAAACCAAAAAGGCCAGGCATTTTCTTTCTGATGTCTTTTCTGTGCTGCTTTTTAGGTTGGCAAGGAAATGGCTACACTTGCCAAGACATTGATGAATGTGCAAGTAATAATGGAGGCTGCTCAACTGTACCTATGGTCCAATGCATCAATACAGTTGGATCATTCCGCTGTGGGCTCTGTCCTCCAGGTAAAATGGGTTTCTTGCTGATAATGCTATGGAAGGGCTTAAAAGATGAAGACTCAACACATACAAGCCTGTTTTGGTATAGATTTAAGAAGCTGAAAATTGGTTTTGTAGAAATATCACATACACAGTACTGTGATACAGAATACAGAGTCCAAATATATTCAAATTGCTTCAGCTATTAATGAACATTGTATAGAGTATGCCTCTACAGAGGATCCTCTGAAATGGGTTTCTCTTGTACTAGGTATCTGTTTTCAGTGTTATAGCCTTGACTTGGTGAAGTACTTCCTTTACAAGATCATTAATGGGAAAAAAGGATTGCATAATTATGGTAGTAATTTCATTGTCTGTATTAATTGAAGGAGTGTCCTGTGTGCCATAAATCACAGACTGTATTGTCTGCAGTAAAAAAAGCCTTGATAATTGTCACGCTCTGAATGCTGTCTGAGGAGGCAGTGTTTCCACTGCAGTACAGCTCAAGCAACAGCTCAAGGAAGTTGCAACTTGAGTCTTTATAATTTATGCTTTATGATTTAAAATACTTTCTGAAATGTATGGGATCAATTACTAGAAATACAGCAGGAAAAAGTCTTTCTAATTGACTTTTTGATTGCTGTTTAAATGGCAGGTAGGGAAGACTCCCAGTTACTGAGTGCTGAAGGGATATCACCATGCTGGAAATGTGGCCTCAGACAAGTTTTGGTGTCGTCAGCTCTGGCCATAAGGAGCTGTGCTGCAGGGCTTTGGTCCTCCTGAATGTCCTGAGAGGATCTGGGTGTTGTGTTTGGGATCCAAGGGCTGCTCTGGTGTGCAGGAGGAAAAAGTCTGGATATGGTTAGGGCTGACTGGGTGCAGATGTGTAGGGAGGACAGCACATGGTGGCTGAGACACATGGGCTTCTATGGCCTCACTGACTTTACCTATATTTAAAATACACTAATATATCTTTTTTTTCTGCAGCTATGGAAGGATTTATTTACATTCAGAATCCATCCCTGCAATGAAGGAGGCACAATAAATATGCAGGTTTTACTTCAGCAGCTATCTCAATTCTTTCTTTTTATCTGCAGAAGACTATGATTTTACACCATGAATTAGTGTTTTGCTCACCAGTTGATTATTTTACTGTCAATTCACAAAGAAAATCGTTTGTTACAGACTAACTGAGATTTACCTCTGAACAGGTTATGAGGGAGATGGACAAACATGCACCCAGGTTGATATCTGCTCAATAAATAATGGAGGGTGCCATCCTTTGGCTACTTGTACCTCAGCTCCAGGTATGATACTTTCTTAAAGACTGTAAGGTGATAGCAACCTGAATCTCAAGGAGGACCTGGTTAGGATAAATCCACTTTATAGAAACATATCTAGATTGCAGCCTCTTTGCCACAGTCAGCTTTGCCTCATGAGAAGGGTTTTACAGGCAGCTTAGCTAAAGCGAGCAGACTTTTTCACAAACACTGACAGAAGGAGATTTAGGCTCCAACAAAAAGAAGACTTTATGCTAAAACTGTGAAGATGTTCACCATTTCTCTTTGATGCAGTTTTCCAATTATTCAGCTGCTTTTAATATTCCCCTTCCCATAAATACCCTTTGACTACCCCACCACTTCCCATGAGGGTGACCTTGGGCTCTCAGGTACTCATAGCAAAACAACACTAGGGCTCTTTCCATGTTCAAACTGGGCACTGGCCAGGGAAGGTGTCAAAAGATCAAGTTAGAATAATATTAAAATTCTCCTTCAAAATGTCAAGGATATTTACAGACGTTGGTATTATGTTCTCTGTCTTCTCTCCCAAGGGCCCATGGCATTTTGTTCCTGCACATCTGGGTTCACTGGAAGTGGATATGGGCCAAATGGGTGTTCTCCTCTCAGTGACATCTGTCAGCTGCAAAACCCTTGTGCCAATGGGCAGTGCCTGGTAAGTGCTGGGCTCCTCATACATAAATGACAGCACTGTGCAGTCAGAACCAGCCAGGGAGCCTTGCTGAGACTGGAGGCTGAGTGCACACATACTGCTGGGAATGAGGCAAAGTCAGAGGGGACTGCAAGGTCAAAGGATATACCTGAGGAAAGCAAAGTGAGTTTCAGGGCACACAAGCTATTTCCTTGTGTGTGAAGTAGAAGTAGCAATCTTGGCAGTAATGGCCTGAGAAATTGTGTTTGGTAGCTGATACTAGCCAATGGAATGCTTGTGCTGATGGGAGAGAACTGTTCCTGGTGGCACAGGAAAGTAATTTACCACCCTGACTCATGGAGGAATTACCCATGATAAAGGCACCAGTACCTCTGCTGCCCTTCAGGCTGTTAATATCCAGCAGAGTTAGTTATGAGTTCCTTAGTCTGATTTTGTGAGAGCGCTCCTAGAGTCTCAGGCTGTTTATATGAATGTGGAAAGTGTGTTTCAAAGGAATTGGTTGCAGTGATGGTAACCAAGTCTTTTTGACCTAAATTGATCGGTGGGATGAATTCATTCTCATGCACAGTGAATGTTTAGTTTATCCTCACAAACCCTATGAAGGCTTTTTTGGCTTCCTGAGTCAGGTGTGCTGCGCCCTGGAAAGTCCATGCTGCAGACCTGGGGGTTTTGTTGTGGAAGATATTTATGATGGTGATTTTGCCAAAATATTCACAAATACTAATTCTTTTATTTCAGTAGTTTTTTCCCATTTATCCCCATTAGGCTGGGGATGTCCTCATTTTGGTTGTCCCTGGAGGCACAGGGAAAATGAGACATAAAATGTGGATTTGGCAGTGTTAGGTTAACAACTGGATTTGATGATCTTAAGGGTCTTTTCCAAGCTAAATGTTTCTATGATTCCATGGTTTATTACCTCTTGCTTTTTCAATTTTCTGTGTGAAATGAGGCAGTCCTCTCACACTCCACTCCTGACCAGAATTCCTTGCTCCCTGTTCTGTAGGTATCTACTGAATACTGTCTTCACTCATATTTAAAGATATTTATAGGGCCTGTTTTGCCCAGATCTTATGTACTTTTTCTGACTATTTAGTTCATTTTAGTCAGTTTATTAAATGGTATGACATCTTCCCCTAAATATTCTAGCATACAACAGTGGGCAATCATGGCTACAAAGATAATAACACAGATATTTAAGTAATGTGACTACAAAAGCATCTAATAAAATAGAGAAATAGCAGAGCTATATTTGGCCAGCAACATGATAGAGGAAATAAGTAAGTATCAGGCAATGCAGATCAGAAAACACCTTCAAAAATAACATTCAGAGCCCTAAATACACATCAAAACCTCTTCCATTATACTGAAAATCTCTTTGGGACACAGAGGACATGAATAGATAATAGAAAAGCAAAGAGAGAATGCAATACACTGATTGTATGTCATCAAAGATGGGATTATAGCTTGTACCTGGGACCATGTTTTGCTTTACGTCTAAAGATTGTGTCTATAAAACAAGAGATATAAGGTAAGAGAACACATGAAATTAAACTAGTTACAGATATGGAAAGACTTGATTATATGGAGTAGTACAGGTGGTGACAATGGAAATAGAAAAGAGACATACAGAAAAAGGAATAAAGCTGAAAAGATGATGATATTGTTCCCCTTTAATATTCCTCAGGATGAAAATGAAAGTTAACAGCCCACATAACTGCAGTACAGACTTCCTGGGGAAAGGTCTTGAGAGAAATTACTCATAAACCAGTTATCTTGCATTGCTATTTATAAGGTTTAGTTAATTTGATTGACTTGATTCTAGCATGATCAAAGGGTTTTCTGAATGGCTAAAAGGGATTTTAGCCATTCAGATTTTGATCTTCAAGAAAGTAATTTGAAACAGCTCTGCTAAGAAATAACTTAATAGAAAAACCCAAAGAGATAATTTAATTAAGCTTTATGTTTATTTTGGTATTCACTAGTGACCATCAAGATTTTATTTCTTTACTCCAATATTTCCTCACAAAATAAGTGTAAACATCAGTCTTTCTCCTGACTCCATTGATTTCATTAGGTATTCATGCTCATTGTTTATTTGATTTCTTTATATCTGTAGGCAACGATCTCTGGCTATTTCTGCCTGTGCACTGCAGGCTGGACAGGCCCTAACTGCACAGAGAACATTGATGAGTGCATCAGCAACCCGTGTCAGAATGGGGGCACCTGCACAGATGGGGTCAATGGCTACTCCTGCGAGTGCAGCAGCGCCTGGACGGGACCACAGTGCCAGACTGCCCAGCAAGGTACAGCCAGAGCACCTCCCCTCCTTGCCCCGGGAAATGGGACAGCAGCCTCCAGCCCGCGGGTCCTTGGTGCATGGCACTGACGCGTGAACAACAACTGAGTTATGATGTGGAAAACAGCCCTGTGTTTGGTGGATTAGAGGTCCCAACCCAAACTCCCTCCGTGTCAGAGTTTTCCATGAGCTTAGTTTACGGCTGTTTTGTTCAGCAGTAGGAACGCAACAATGAAGCTGATCTGCCGGCCCATTGGCCTTGGCTAAATGCCAGACATCCTAAAATCAGATCTCTGTTCCCGAAAAAGTTGTCTGGAAAGCTGGTTGGGAAAGAGGATCCAGTATAAGGAGAACAAAAGAACATATTGATGTTTCTCTTTTGTGCATATTATTTCATCTGTTATGAAGCCGAAAGGTCCTGATGTTGTTAGTCAAGAGGAAAAGCCAGAAAAGGTTTTCAAACAGAAATGTAATGAAAGAAACGTTAGGCATGAAAATGGGGTAATCTCAGTTTTATACTGACTGCAAGGTTTTCCCTTTTCCTCCTAATATAATTTCTTCTGTTTGTTTGAAAACTTTTTTTGCCATGAATTTTAATTAAACAAGGTCAGGATAGCATTCCAGTGAGTCCAGTGTCCCTGTGACAAGAGTCGCTCATTTTTACTGTAGACTGCTAAGAAGAAAGCAAATTACATTTTAATGTAATACAGTATGTAAAACTTCCACTGATCCCCTGTGAAATCTTTTAGAACTATTTTAGGCTTTTTTCTATTTTCATGAAGTATCTAACTAGTAATGTTTTATTATGATTAATTATTAATATTTTATTATTAAGTCCACAGGGGGAAAAATTTAATTTTAGCCATTCGTAATGAAGGGATAGAAACCCAGATTTTACGCAGTAAGGAATCATACTGTACCACCTGTTCTTTTAGTTTTTAATCAAGGAAAAAATAATGTATTATCTTTCATGATCATTTTTAATCAGGTTGAAAAAAGGTGAGGTCTTTTAGACAGACATGTCAAATAAAATTATATTCTTTTTACCACTTCTTGAAACAAAACAGTTTGGTGAGAATTGACTATTTCTTTAGAATCAGTTCAATGTTAAACTACAGGTGCTTAGTGCACACTGTAGCTACATGTGCATTGCATTTTGGCTGCATTGCATTTACAGACATATTTTTCTGTAGCTGTCTGGAGTTCTCAGTTCCCATGCATTGAATGGTTCAGTGAGAGAAGAGACCATGGTGTATCATGAGAGGGATTATCAGGCCAAGAAATCTGGGAAAAATAATAAAGGGAACAATAAAACCTCCTGAGGATAACGTCTATGATGTACCCCTTCTGAGAAAGACAATTTTACATCATGTTAACTTCAAAATGCAAAATGTTATTTCATTGAAAGGGAAAAATCTAGAGATTCAGTCTGGAGGTATACTTCTGGAAGTAAAGCATTTTATGGACACTATCATGAGACAGAATCAACATCTTTTGGCAGTATCCACATGTTCCAAGTGACATTCTTTTCTTTTTCCAAGAACTATTTTTCTTTCGGGGAATTTGTGCTTTTCTGAGATGTCATTCCACTTGAGAGGAAGTCCTAAAGATCCTTTTATAGAAGTATTTAACAACATTGCTTTAATTGTTCAATTGGAAAAATCTATGCAAAAAAAGCGCTAGGTTTTGGTTTAGTCTGTAGAGTAATAGCACAAAATCTGTTTAATTTTCTCTCTCTTTTTGCAGTTTGTGGAGGATACCTCTCAGGCTCGAGGGGGTCTTTCAGGTACCCTAACAACCCAAACAGCCAGTGGTACAGCAGCGGGGTCAGCTGTGCTTGGGTTGTTCAAACTACTGCCAACAAGGTAAAGTAGAGTTCAGGTGAAAGAAAGCCTCAGTCTGTAGGATCCCTGATTGCTTATCAGAGCAAACATGACTATCTTCATGCTACATGTGTTTCTATGCTGTGATCCAATCCCCTCAGAATAAATAGTTTTTCAAAAGAATAAATTTTAGATCCTTACAACCCTTCAGGCTCCTTAGCCTAAAGATTTGCTTGGGTTAGATTTTCCAAGCTTTCCTAAGCAGATGAGAGTTGTAGTTTATTAACCTACTCCAGCTACAGTGTTCTACATTGCTTTAGAATGTGATCTGTGAATGGATGCATGAGGAAAGCTCTGCTCTGATGGGCTCCACGGGTGGAACCTGAGCTGAGGGAGTTGGTCAGAGTCTGGTGCTGACAACACCAAGGCTTTGGCTTTGATCCCCACGTGGGCCAACTCTTCACTTATGAGTTTGGCTCAATGATCCTCGGGTTCCCTTCCAGCTCAGACTATTCTGTGATTCTGTGACCCCAAAACAATTTCATGTTTCTGATATCTGAGTACAGAAATGTAGAATACTTAACTCATATTGTCAATGCCTTTGTGTAATAACAGCATCTGATTTTTTTTAAAGATTGATTTTTAACTGTTGCACACAAATGTATATTCTGATTCTGATCTGCAACTAACAATTCTATTTGTGTTATAAATAACAGCTACAAAATATGCTACTCCATAATTTAGCATTCAATTTCTTACCTGGGATCTAAATATTTGATGTTTTTTTGACATTTTATGGAACGAATTAAATAATTTTATAAACCAGTACTTAACAGTGGTTTATACAGCATTACATATATATATATGTATGCGACATGTCCTCAGCCTAAAGCTGCGGAGCCACTACTGTCTTCAGCAGAGCATGTTACAGCACATCAGTGAAAAATCTGAAACTTAAAGCTGTGCAAGTCACTAAGTATGCAGAATGGGCTTTAGAGACATTGATTTTATTTGTGCAAAACAAGATCATTGAGCCTTTTAACTCCTATTACAACACTTTCAAACATAGCAAGGGTGAAAAATACTAATTATCTGATGAAAAAACTGCCTAGGGAAACCTGGAATAAGATATTTTATGTTGTGTTTCAAGCTTTTCACATGGCTTGAAATGTACACATATGGATATTTTGCACATATAACACACACAGGCAAATGGTCTCAATTTTTAGTTTATAGAAATAATGCTCTTTCCAGAAAACTTCACTGACTAAAGTCTTATGTCTGTCTATCTTCTCTCTTTCCTTTTGACCCTTAAGATTCTTTGATATTCTTTTCTGTCCTGGAACATTTCAGGAAATGACATAAAAGCTCATAGATTCTCACAGTTGCACGGACACACATATCTGCTCCATAAAGTCTCTGCATAGATATTGTCTCAGCAACAGAGAAAAGAGATATTTTGTTTTCTCTCTTCTATTAGATTCTGCGTGTTACTTTCCCATTCTTCCAACTGGAGACAAGTAATCAGTGTAACTCTGAATTCCTTCAAATCCATGATGGGCCTTCAGCATCAATGCACATTCTTGGAAAATACTGTGGCTTCCCAGGTCCTACAGAGCTTCTCAGTTCCCACAACTCTCTTTATTTCTGGTTATACTCAAACCACACCATTACTGGAAGTGTTACTGTTCATTGGGAATCTCAGGATCCTGGTAAGTTGATCAAATGCAAAGCATTTTCATGGCTTTGGAGTAAAATGAATTACTTATTTCCTTTGATTAGGAAACATTAGGAACAGAAGGACAGTATTTTTCAAGGGAGTGAGGCTGAAATATATATCACTTGAAGATATTTTCAAACTCTAGTTCTAGGTCTCTGCATGAATAGCTTTTGCTGATTTTAAGGCTGCTTTACACTTCCTGTGAGGAATCCCACAAGGAACATGTGTTTCTGGGGATAGCATTCATGTAGTCAGGTCACTTTTGTCACAGAAATATCTGGTACTTTGAGCAAGCAAATTAAGGGTTTGTTTTGCCACTGGCAATTTACAACAGCCTAAATGTTCCAAACATGATAGATAATAGGGAACTGGATTTTAAAGAATGTATGAGGGTTTTTGGTGTGATTTGTTGTAGATTTCTGCCTGAATTCTTGATAATGGTAATTGGGTGATTGTTCCAGATAGTCTGGCAATGCATTCCCAGAGATAAATTTCAAATCATCTCACATAACATTAAGGTCACTAGAGTGTTCTGTTTATTATCTAGAAGCAAAAAGTGCATTGGGTTGTGTCTTAAATGAACCATAGAGTAAAAAATGCCATTTCCTTATTTCTAGAAATATTTCTTGAAATTCTTTTAATATGATTTTTGGTGGGTTTTTTCTTTCAATTGTAATTTTTAGATTGATAATTACTAATTGACAAATACTGAATTAATACTTTGAGTACTGAAAAATGAAAGCAGATATTTTGGAGGAAAAAATAGCACTAGCAGAAAAAAAAGCAAAGAGAGCAGTATAGATGAGATGAAACTAGCTATTTAATTGTTTTTATTTTTAATGAAACTAGTCTTGTGATAGGATAAAAAATGGAGACTATTTACAAAGCACAGAAATTCAGATTAATTTTGTAAATCCAATCCAAACACAGTGCTTCTGATTATTCTTCTTAAGGCATGTTAATCATGGCTGGGTAAGAATCTTTCTTTTACTGTACAAATCAGGAAATATTTGGGGTTCTCCTTTTAAAATTGCAGAATTAACCGCAAAATTTAAAGAAATAAGAAACTTGCTGATTTGTTTGACTTGGTTTTTTTTTTTTTAATTTACTCTGACCCCAAAGTTGTAGGTAGTTTTTACACTACAGGGCAGTTAATCTTCTGACCTGACATGTGGTGATAAATACTCTGTTGTTCTGTGTCTCTTTCTGTTAGAATGTGGTGGTGAGCTGACAGGTACTTATGGCTCTATAAGCTCTCCAGGATATCCTGGTAACTATCCTGTAAACAGAACTTGTTTCTGGACCATCTCAACCAATCCTGGCCTCCTCATCACATTTGCTTTTGGCACACTGAGCCTGGAACACCATGACAACTGTGATTATGACTATTTAGAGGTAAAGTGTAATTGTGAATGATGACAACATTTTGTAGTTATGTTATTGCAAAACATTGGGAATACAAAGGTATTTCAAAACTGTTTTATGTACAGAAGGAGACTGTTTGAAAATTTAATCCTGGGTTGAAATGCTTTTTTTTAACTTACATATTCCATCCATCCGTGAACAATCAGAGACAAAAGGGCAGAAAGGGGATGAGACCTGCTTCACTGAAGTCGGTGGAAGTCCTGTGACAAAAAGGATGGGATTCAGGCCAAATACTTGCTGGGAAGCTTTCACTTTCGTACAAAGTTCAGTCTCTAAACTCCTTGTCAAATGTCAACCCACAAGAGAATTCATGAGCCTATGGGAAACTGTTCAGGAAAGGGATCTAAGACTAATAGATTCATATCCTGGCTCACACAGCCATCCACCACTTGATGCTTAGGGCTTTTTGTTGAGTGTGACCGAATGCTTACAGAATTCAGCAATACCTTCTCATGGAAATGCGAAGCCAGTTTGGAATAGCATGTTGTGTGCAATGCAGAGCATGATTTCAAGAAAGCAGTTCAACAGTAGATCTCCTGATACTTTCTTTCCCTTTCACAAAACCCTTGATGACTCCTGGCAGCAGCATCACAGCTATGCTGGTGGATCTGCTTCTTGGTTCCTCTGTGTTTGGAGGAAACTTCCTATGAGCTTTCCCTCCACCCACCATCCATAACACGTCTGTGGCCTCAGAGATAACTTAAAGAGTGTTGGTACTGTTCACAACTGGCACACACATATGATAATCCTAACTGTTGATCTGTCATTCTGTCTAGATTCGAGATGGACTCCTTCCACAAGACCCTGTCCTTGGTAAATACTGTAGCACTGGATCTCCACCCCCACTCCAAACCACTGGTCCATATGCATTTATTCACTTTCACTCTGATGACTCAGTTACTGATAAAGGATTCCATATTGTGTATACAACATCTCCTGGTAAGTAAAATACTCAGGATCAAAGGTCGGTCTGTGACATTCTAGAGATAGAGATAACACATGAATGGATGTCATTAACATTTGCTCTTTAATAATATAGTAATTCTTTTTGATTTGCAGACATTGTACAGAGGCAACCTCAAAAGGAGTTACTGTACTTACTGTACTTATGAATATGTCTTTTTTTTTTTTTTTATAGCAGAACCAAGTTGTGGAGGAAATTTCACAGAGAGTGAAGGGGTAATCACATCTCCTTTCTGGCCTAACCCTTACATCAACAACCGACAATGTGTCTACATTATCCGGCAGCCAGAGGATGAAAAAATATTCCTCAACTTCACCCATATGGAGCTGGAGAGTCATAGTGATTGTTCAGCAAATTATATAGAGGTGATTCTCTTAATAGGTTGATATGAAAGTTTGAATGCATATGTGTACAAGAGCACGTATAACTTCTGTCCCAAGGGCCACTGCAGAAATGGGTGTTAATCAAACAACTTAGTAGATGAATTTACTAGCGCCCAAAAGTCACAGGGGCTGAAAGAGCAGGATGGTGCATTTGGATTGAAGCAAAGATAAGAGAATGAGGAAATCTGTCCAACTTAACACTAATTCTCAATAGTTTTTACATGATTAGGGGGAGTTTGGACATTTGGTAAATGAATGTCAACTGCAAGAAAAAAATAATGCCATAGCTGCTATGCAGCATTTTCTGGAGTCAAAGTGTTAAATGGAAGATTTTGATCTGAAACTAAAAGGAAACACTATATAAATATTTATACACACATTCCCAGGGAAGTGGTTGAATTACCATTCCTGGTGGTATTTACAAGATGTGTAGCAGTGGCACTTAGGGCCATGATTTAGTGGTGGGCTTGGCCAAGCTCGGTTTGCAGTTGGACTCAAGGATTTAGAGGTCCTTTCCAACCTTAATGATTCTATATACATATGTAAAGCTGGGAGTTTATTGTTGCCATAACTGAAATCTTTCAAGTCTAATTCAAGAATTGTTCTTAGTCTAAATCTACCTTGCAAAGACAACAAAATGGTATAGTTGTAATGTTTTTATATGGAAAATGTAATAATAATAATGCAATACTAATGTCAGTACTTAGTACGTTCCACTTGAGGTGAATTTACTCCTAGCTCTCTCTTCATTGGTTTTCAATGTTGTGTTACATACAAATGTGCAGAGAAATACAGGCTGGGTACAACAGCAGAGGCCTTGGGACAGGGCCTCATCCCACGTGGGATGGCTTCTGGGTACTGCTGCCTGGATAAAACTGTGCCTGGGCTGTGCAGAGCTAAACAGAAGGAAAACAGGCTGGGCACAGTCTGTGGTTGATTTGCAAAGAAAACAAAATGGTACAGCTGGAATGTTTCTATATGGAAAATGTAATAATAATGCAATACTAGTGTCAGTACTTAGTGTGATCCACTTGAGGTGACTTTTACTTCTAGCTCTCTCTTCATTGGTTTGCAATGTTGTGTTACATATAAATTTACAGCTGTAGGGTGCCAGATTTACAGCTGTAGGTGCAGGGAGCCATCCCTGCGGCCCCAGAGCTGGGTCCAGCACTGCCAGCCATGCAGCTCAGGGGCAGCACAGGTTGGGTTTTGTATTTAATCTCTTCTTGACCAGTGAGGAACAGGCCCCTGTGAGCTCTGTGCTGTTGGTCTATTTTTAAAAGATGTTATTGTGTTGTCATCGTTCCCTTTTCTCCTCCTGTAATTCAAAGATCTAGGTTGGAATGAAGTGTAATTAGTTTCTGAAATGAGAGGGGAAGTGTGTTTAATGAAAACAGACAGCTTTTGTTTGTTTGGCCTGCTACTCCTCTTGCCTAATTGCTGGCAAAACAGCAGCTAAATTCACAACAGCCACAGAAACAAAACCATTTCTGTTGAACACCATTGGTTTGTATCAGTTCAGCAAGGCATTTACCTCACTGTTTGCTGATCAGTCACAAGCCCTTCAGTTTCCATGTTTCAACCTCCTCTTCTTCCTGCCCCCTCACTCTGTGGCTCAGCCCAGAGCAGAGAAATCAGACTGACATTTTCTGGCTGGGACAGTCAGTAAAACCAAAGTACTGTGTGTGCTCTGTTATTAAGACCTGATTTTTTCACATGTGCTTTTGTAAAATACTCCCCCACTGGCTCATCCAGGGAGATAACTTTTGGGTCTTTAAGTTACTTTAAAAGTTACTCTCCAACAACTTTTTTGTCACTTTGGAAAGGTGCAGATTATTCCATTCCCTGGTTAAATCAGGAAATCTGTAGACTTTGCACAGGGACCAGACACAGCTCACAGCACTTGCTCAGGGAGGGATGTTTAGTTTCTTGCTAAGGAGGGCATCTGCCATAAGAAAACAGAGACAATAAAATTTATTTGAGAAAGGCTGTGACATGGTGATATAGAGGTAAGATGCTACCCCAGGCAGCCCCTTTTACATGCTGTCCTTCTAACTAGCAAGAGGAGACATTACTCACATACATGCTTTAGAGAACCTGTGATTTTTATCACTACTCACTGGACTGTATAAACAAAAAGTGTAAGGAGAATCAGCTCAAGAAAAACATATGAACTCCTGTGAATTACCACTCTGGAAGTTTTCACTGCTTTCCAAGGATTTACTAAATATTTTGACACAGATTCTGATGTCAGCTGCTCTGCCATAAATCCAGAATAATTCTGTCACCTTAAACTCAAATTCCAGGGAAATTGGAAATATCTCTTAGTCAGAAAGCCATCTCACCAGCTTGAGACTGCAAAGCTGGGCAAGCAGGTCAGCCACTGCCTGTTCACCAGGGCACTCATGAGAGTTCCTTACCTTCTCTCCCAGACCATGGATGAATACAGCTGAGGAAGAAAAAAATTGGTGTTGAGAGGGGACCTGAAAGCTGGATGTCCCTGGTTTGCCAGTGAACTCACTGGAATGATTTTTTGACTTTGACATCATGTAGATGTGTTTAAATGCAGTTCCATCTACATGAACTACCAGCACTTTTACAGCAGAAAAAAGGCATTTTGTTTCTGGGAGAATCTTTGGGACAAAAATTGCATTTGTTTGCTTGGGCAAAGAGCAAAGGACCCATCTTTTGGACCTCAGGTTGTTGTTGCCCACTTGAAATGAGTTGGGCACCTCAGAGATATACCAGGACTCTGCCTGGATCCCTGGATGTAGCTATTCTTACTCATGGAATATGGATTCAGGGTATGAAGTCTTGAGGTACAAATAAGTCTTTCCCGTCAACTCCCCTTGATAATCAGGATATATAATCAACTGCAGGGAAAATATATAAGATACATTTCTCATTTGATTAGCAAATTGATTGAGGTCAGTAGAAAGGCAGTGGAAGGTAAAAGCTGGATTCTCTGATGTAGCCTCATTGCCATTATCACACACTGAACCCTTCAGCTAAAAGAGTGACAAGATGTCAGGGACTTGGAGTTTGCATCTTCTGTTAGTGAGCTGTCTGCCTGCATCAATGTATGGATACAGATGCTTGTTCTGGAGAAGTGCCATACAAAAATCACTGGAAACTTCATAGCCTGAGCAAGAAAATAAAAAATACCATTTTCTTTCCCCAGAGGATTTTAATGCTGGCAAAAATTTCACAGTTATCACTGGTGAGCACCCTACCTGTCTTTTTCATCCTAAAGGTGTCACTTTCAGAACCATAGGTCCAAATAGTGCTAAAACTGTGGTTCATAGAGAAGATCATTTAATCCTAATGTCCTGTGAAAGCAGCATGTGTTTGTGTCTTCTGTGCTGATCATCTGATTGTTCTTTGAGTTCTCATAAGTCCTGTGTTTGTGCCAGTTACAGTGATGGCTCTGTGCCCCTCTCATAAATACATAAAACAGCTACTACTTTTGCTATGTAGCAGCTCTTGGTAGATGATAGTTTTATCTGGATATCAGATCCCAGTGATTTTATGATCTAACATTTTCCTCTTTTTGATGACTAGGTTCGAGATGGTGACAGTGAGATGTCTCGTCTCATTAGAAAAATCTGTCATAATACACTCATGTCTGCAATCACTTCTACCAGCAATGCTCTCTGGATCAAATTCAAGTCTGATCCTTCTGTGCAGAGATCTAGCTTCAGGGCTATTTACCAAGTTGGTAAGTGGAACTGGTCATTTGCACTGTGAACTTCCTGTATTTGGACACTTTCAGTCATTTCCATGATATAGTATTAATATAATAGTTTAAACACAAACTTCAAAAGAAAGAACAGAACAGAGTCAATTTATTAATTTAAAAAGATGTCTGCAGTAAGTTTGCTGTAGGCACTGCTAGCATGCTTCGAAACAGACCTTTTGTTACTTCTGACTTTGAGATTAACTCAGATGGTTAGAGCCTGATGCTAAAACAGCAAGGTTGTGGGTTTGATCCTCATGTAGGCCATTCATTTAAGAGCTGGACTCGATAATCCTTGTGGGTCCCTTACAACACAGAATATCCTAATATTAACGATTCTGCAATATGGGACTAATGATTTATCACCTGATGTTGAAATATCAGAGATGTTATAACTTCAATTCCGCCTAAATGTTTTTATCATTTTGCTTGTCTTAAATTTCTTAACCACCAAAGAGCCTATCTGTCTGTGAAACAAATTAGTCAAATCCATTAGTTTTCATGGGCACTATTTGGTCTTCTGTACAAGCATGTTTATGCTATACCTGTAGCATTTTTTTCTTTTAAATATGCTTACTTTAATTTTTTTCTTTTAAATATGTTGTGTGATCTGTAGTAGCTGCTGTAATAAGACAATTTAGAGTTGGTTTCCTTCTAATTTCATAGTGTTACTCGATACATATCATACATCATCATTATGATACATTCCTTGAGATCATTCATCACAAGTACTGATTCTTGGTGTCTCTTGGCAGCCTGTGGAGGCTCCTTGTCTGGAACAGGCACAATCCATTCACCTTATTACCCCAGGATGTCCCCTCACCCAAAGACCTGTGAGTGGATCATCTCCCAGCCAGCTCCCAAAGCAGTGATTCTTAACTTCACTGACTTTGACATTCGAGATACAACCACTTGTGATTCGGACTACATCGAGGTAAGGAGCCACACACATGCACTATGGATGTAGATATGTACCTGCAAGTGCCTTCTGATTAGATATGTACCTGCAAGTGCCTTCTGATCCTCATCTCCACCTAAGTGGAAGTTCTTGACAGGTGAGCACTCCTTCCAGCAGTCACAAAAGCTTTTCCAGGTTCATAATGGGATCCCAAAGCTTTTCTTGGCTCTCCAAAGATGTTATGACTGTTTCGATAATCAAAGACAAGTATCAGGTTTCTTTAAACAGATAGGCATGGTTTGGAAGTTTTTGTGCCATTTACTGCTGAGGGTGTAAGATCTCATCTTTTCTCTGCTTCTCTGATAGGCATAAGGTTTTATTCTCTGTGCCTGTAGTGGAAACCACATGAAGAAAGGGTAGGGTTGACTTCCTAAGGATCTCTTTTTTATAGTTCTTATGAATTACTTTATGGTTAATACTTGAATGTAATAAAAAATTTCTATAGCATATTTTGAATGCACTGTTCTTCAGGTCAGAGATGGCAACAACGCAGACTCTCCTGTTTTGGAGAAATACTGTGGTACAGCTGTACCCTCTAGAGTGCAATCCACACGAAACAACCTCTACATCAAATTCAGAGCTTCCTCACTTACCAACCTTGGCTTCAGAGCTCAGTACTGGCCATTAGATACAGGTAAGGATTGTTTTACTGTTTCTGTGTAGACTGTTGGGACTTTCCAAATTTTCCTACAAACTGAAAACAACTATATAAATAAACTATAAATATAGGAAAACAACTGTCAATCAAATTTTAGGATGGTGTAACAGGAGATAAGTTCTGAATCAGTTACCACGTAGTATGCATCAAGAAAGAAAGACTATGAAATTTCAGAAAGAAAAGTAACCAATTTTATAAGTGTCTAACTTTTTTTTATAAACATATCATTTAACCTGATTCCATTTAACCATATCATTTAAATCTCTGCAGTATGTGGAGAGACTCTCACTGGATCTTCAGGAACCATTACAAGTCCTGGTTATCCAGATGTGTACCCACATGGGATCAACTGTACCTGGACTATCAACGTTCAGCCCGGCTACTTTATCCGCCTGACATTCACTTCATTTAACTTGGCATTTGATTACAGCTGCAGAGAGGATTATCTTGAAATATATGACAACAGCACTCTGCAAAAATTGGGAAGGTAAATATGTCCATTAGCCTACAGACCTGTGTTACTGTGGAGGGAGCACTGCTCTGTAGGTCTTGACATTCAATTTGCTTCCTTAAATTTTGTGTATAGATTATTTTCTTTTCATCACAGAAACAATAGCAGCAATTTCTCTGCTAGGATAGCAAAGGCAGCTTGCCACTTGACCATGCAATGAGAAGTACATTTAATAAATAATACATTGAGAGAAACTAAGTTGTGTCTAAAGGATAGCTCTTTTAAGGACAGGTTTCAATAGCTAGCTTTGTCCTGCTCCATTGACATTTTGATGTATGGAAAATAAATTGAAAGCATTTATATATCTTTGCCCAGAAAAGACAGGATTTAAGACTTGCAGAAGTGAAAGACAGATTACTTAAAAGGCAGTACATTTGAATATCTGCAAAAACTAGACCACAACCTGCATTTTATGTGATTTAGTTTTCATTTTCTTCTGATACATGATTTTATCTTAGGGAAGAATATTTTCTTTTATTTCACTTCTCCAATTGGTGTATACAGAAGGTTTTCTTTTTGCCCTAGAATTCAATAACATTTTAATTACTTGGGAACAGTATCCAGTTGCCACTATAGACTGTAAAACAGTTGGCTGAGATGGCAGTATTTGGAAAATAAGGAGCAAATGACTCTCATAATGAAGAACATTTTGCAATCTTAGTGTTTGGCCAGCCACACTGACTCCTACAAAAGAACAGAGTATTTTGTAGGTACAGAAGAGTATAAATTCAATAAGAATTTGACCATTTTTGTAAGTCAGAGTTTCTTCTCTGATTTTGCCACACTTCAGATTTGTACCTTTTAACATGTAGTGTGCTATTTAGTCCCATGATACAGGGTATATGCCTGGGATCTGTATCATCCAAAGGAGAGAATTGTGTGTGTGTAACTATTCAAACTTCACAGGAAAGCTGAATTCTCTTCCAGTGATACAGATGCTTTACAAAGTACTGCCATTCAGTTTGGGCTATCTTTTTGCTGCAGATACTGTGGAAGATCAATTCCACCATCTCTCACTAGTGGTGGCAATATGATGACGTTGTCCTTTGTGACAGATCACAGCATTGCATCTGAAGGCTTCTCAGCTAATTATATCTCCCTGGATGCATCCAAAGGTAATATGTCAGTCTGTTCATTATGCAAATTAAATGTTTTCAGCTGTCACTATAAATAACCACTACAAGAAACAGAAACATTATTTTCTGTGTTGCCAGAAGACTTCCTGGTGCCTCTTCTACTCCTTCTTATTCATTCTGCTTTATTCAGAAGATTTTTTTACTCCCTAGGAAAGCAGAAAGCAATTTCTGTTAGCAGCATTGTTGCTTTCTTTAAAAAGTCAGTGAGAGCTGACACAGCAGAACTACGTGAATTATTTAGAAAAAGTATTTTCTGAATTTTCTTTGTGCATTTTGAACTGAGTATGTGTGATCTAGGAAACTTAGTCATGGACAACTGACTTGAATGGGAAACTCTTGGGTGCTATAAAAAATTAATTTAGTCTCTGTAAGATTCAATATTGATGGTGGGTAGAGAAAGGTCAATTAGAATGAAATTTGATAAAGCACCAAAATAACCTGAAAGCACTAGAGATTTTTCTTCATTACAACAGAGTGCAACATTTCTGTCTCCACCAGAGTTCAAGGCTCCTGTCATGCATTAAATCCCTTCTTTAAGTATTTTCTAAAGGGCCAAGACTTACTTCAGTGAGGTAAAGGAAGAATAGCTGCTCATTCTCTCAGTTCTCTTCTCTTTTGGACATTAGGAAGCATTTTTTCACAGAAAGGGTGGTCAGACATTGGAAAGGACTGGCCAGGGAGGTGTGGAGTCACCACCCCTGGATGTGTTCAAGAAATGACTGCACAAGGCACTCAGTGCTATGGAAGGTAGAGGGACAGGGTCTGGCTGGCAGAACTAAGCCACAGAAGAGGCAGAGTGGCACAAGGAAAAAAAAGTAAAAATGAGAACGTATTTGTAGCTGGGATGTTTGTTATCCATCGCTAATCAGTTTATATGTGGTTTCTGTGTGTGAGTGCAGACTACAAGGGATTTGTTAGATGAACACCAGAAATTCACAGTATTCATCTATGCAGCCATAAACTACTGTTCATTGTTTGCTCTTAGTTTCTTTATTTTTCCTAATTCCTGACTTTATTCAACCTGTTTAAAGGCAGCAAATTTTCTAATTCCTAACAGCTTTCTTGGTGACATCTTGGGAAAATTGGCTATTTTGGCTCTCAACATGTGTTTAGGCAAGACCAGTACAGATTTTGCTGCTGTGGTTCTATTCATTACAAAATAATTTACAAATCCAAAGAAACCATTTTCTCAGCTGCTTTCATTTGTATTTGAGTTATCTGGCATTGAAACCAAAAGCCAGTACAAACAATTAAGATTTAATGAGAACTATTGCAAGGAGGACATTTCTATTTCTTAGAAAGTAATAGGCAATAAAGCAAGTTCTACTTTTAAAAATCTTTCCAGGAAAACTCTGTAGTTTAAAATCTAAATTCTTACTAGTGAGAAATTGGGAAATTCCCATCCTTATAAAGTCAATTTTTAGCTTTTGTTTGCAACTGTAAACTAAACCTTCTATAAATATCATTGTTGCTTTTTAATCTGGTATTTTTTCCTTTTTAACTCACCTCAGATTGCTCTTTCATGGGTGGATTGATTCCTTCCTAAATTTCCTAAATATTCTTATAGCAACTTTTCTCAGAGTCCATCAAGTATTCTTTATTTAATATCAATCTGTATTTCTGTCTCTGTTGTAACCATGTCTGTGTCTGCCATTTCAATGCTGTCCAGTTTCACAGTTCTGGCTCCTCTCTCCTGTATTCCCCTCCTTTACCACCACTGTGTGATTGGCTTTTCTCACCTTTCATCCAAAGCAATGCAATAAGTGTCATGTGGAGTTCCAACTGCATCAATGCTGTCCCTGGAATGTTTTCAAACAATGCCTTAAAAATGCACATCTGCTGTCTCTTCAATGCTTTTAACAACTATATAATATGTTTATGTGAAATTAGTGTTATGTAATATCTTAATCCAAATTCTGTATTACTTCTAGGATTTTCTTTTCCCATGAACACAAATGAACACAAATATCTTTGCTACTCTCCAGACAATCTGCACCAACTCTCAATTTATTCTCACTCTTGGAACGATCACTAGAATAAATGCTTTTTAATTTCAACCACTACAGCTTGTATAAATATGGCAAAGTGGGAGATTGCTGCTGAAACTGAGAGTAAATAAACTTACAGAGAGGCTGAAACTATGATTTGTTTTTTTTTTACAGAGATTTGTTTTCTTTGGGCCAGTACAAGTATAGCAGTACCATAAAGTTTTCTTAAATACCAGAGAGCTAAAATTCATTTTTATTAAGAATAAAGTGTTCTGAAATTTCTGTGGCCTGAGAGAAGGCAAACACGTGTGTGTATGTGGATTTTGCTGTGAGAAGCAACTCCTCACTTCCCTGCAAACACATCAAGTTTAGTTTTCTCACTGTGAGATGTTTAGGTCTGATCTTCATCTCATGTATATCCAGTTACACTAAGGTAGCAAATTGCTAAGCATAATAATGTCTGAGAGATACTAAAACTATGATTTTTTTCCTTTACATCTGCTGCTAATTTAGATTTTTTTCTGCTAAAAAAATATGGTTCTAATAATGTTTCTCGTGCAATAAGAATTCTTCATATTTTTCAGTTGTGTTTTCTTAGCCAGCTAGAGCATAGCCACTATCAGAACTTGTCAAAAATGTTCTGTTTCATATTACACATTTCAATAGTCTTTTGCCTGGAGTTATTTCAGAGAGAATGAGCTATTGAAAACATGGACAAGATTGTCCCTCCTCCCCCTGCCAAATAAACTTGAGTTAAGAAAAGAAGGATATGTAGGAGTGATTTTTTTTTAATGCAAAATTTAATTAATTTTCTTCTCCATGCATCTTGGTAAATTATATTTTTGTTAGCATGACTTATCTGTGATATATTAAATACTTGAAAAGTAGCCTGAAAAGAATAAAAGGCAAAGCTATATTTCCTGTAAAAAAAAAAATAAATTGAATGCCACAAGATGCAGCCATGGCCATGGCCCATAAAGCGCAAACAATTGTTTTAGCAGTGTGCCAGCCAGGAGCTGTGAATAGCTCATGTAGCTGCAATACAGATGGAAATCCTTCAGTCAGAGAAGCCCTCATGATACTCATTTAAAAATGGGTATCACTCACTTCAACCAGAGGTACTCTTAGTTCTTTGCCATCCTTCTGTCATTTAAAAGGGAAAGTCACATGGAATGGAAGGTAATATTTTGATTTGTTTCAAAGAGTGCAGGTCTCAACTACCAAATAGATGAATGTCACAAAAGCCATGTAAGTGTTATGATAGATTTTAGGTGTTTCTTCTGCCAGTTTTGGCTGACCACATCACAAATAACCCATGTAAAAATATAAAAAAATCTTTGAAAGACTTCAGTCCTTCCTGGAACTTTTGTGCAGGGTCTTGATAGACGCAGGCCACAATTTTCCCATAGGATTAGTAGTGAGGTCAGTGCTATTATTTTTCCCCCCCTCAAACTTCTTCACAAATACGTGGAAATTCATCTGTTTTACTTTGAATTGGCGTTTTGGCAGTGTGGTTGGTTGGTTTGTTAGTTGGTTTTCTGTTTGTTTGGGGTTTTTAAAATTTGTTTATTTCTTTAGAGATGCTTCATTTCAGCCTTTCTGCTGGGAAAAGTTAACCATAACAAGGTTTTTAGCAGATTGCCTTCCTGATAAACTTTTTTTCCTGGTCTCTCTCTGGCTTTGGTGAAAGATAATTTTCCTCATTATCATCCTGAATTGGGAATAGTATTTATCAGGATATGTAATCTGGTTTTAAATTGCTTCATTGTGGATTATATGTTACTTACAATGACTGTTTGGAGAAGCCAGCATTTGAGAGGGATAAGGAAAGAGAAAAACATCTCTGAATCCATGCACTTAAAAGTGTTCCTGAAAGTGTAGTATGGATTTGTGTGTCTTCTCCCTTGATAGCTGAGTACAAGTTGAGGTCTTCATTCCCCTCTTCCTGACTGAACCCAGTAATTGTTAGGAGTATGATGCCTGGCTCTGGTCTTCAGCTGAATGAGCAATGATGAGAATGGAAAGCAATGTCTGACAAATAGGTGTGTGCAGAGAATGGCTGAATGAGGTTGAGCTAAGCCAGAAAATAAAGCTGATGTCCTATATGCGTCTTGGGCATCTCCTCAGCTCACCCCAAGTCTCAGGAAAAAGGCTCAGCTGGCTGGCTGGCCCCTGACAACTTTTTTAGGCTGCTGTAACTTGGCAGTGTTTGATCAGGGTGTTAGTCTGCCTGCAAAAGCCACAATATGTCACACAGCTCCACAGTGTTTAGGTGTCAAGCAGCAGAAGGCAGAGATTCTATTTGAACCATCATACCCAGTATTCTGAGGGAGTTTGGGTCTAACATGTTACAAAAAACCTTTGTGTGCCTCCTAGGTAAAAATCCACTCCTCCCTTCCCTGCACCTGCCAGCAGCAGGGACAGAAGGCCCCGAAATGCAGATGTGCTTTCACGTTGCCTGTGGAGAGGCATTTGCTTCTTGTGATAGATTCTTCTTTTTTTTCCTGATCATGCATGGCACTACGTAAAGAGTGAATATTTAGGGATCTCAGTTTTCCTTTGGTACAGTGAGATTGGAAGAAAAATCCCATGTTACTTACTGCACTATTGCTTGAGTTTTGAATAATTAGGATTGTGGCAACTGATTGGTATCTCTTTAGGGGAAAAAACCTGGATACAATTTTCTACATTATGCATGATTGCACAAATGAGCAGTACAAAAGCAGGCATTTTTCTCTGCTGTTGGCTATTACAGTGGAGTACTGCCATTTATGGCATTTTTTCCAGAAAAGCTAACATATTCAGTACTAAAATCAGAAGGCAGATTGAATAGCTTTCAAAACCTCATACCCTGGGCAAAGCAAGATGTGTGATTGTCCTCAGCAATTGCCTCCTGTTTTTCATGAGCTGTAATAACTGTCTTCCAACTAAACTGAATTCATGGTTTTATCCAGACATATAATAATCACATATGCTATTAGACTGCATTCTGAACTTTGGCAAAGGAGTCAAAGTACTTTCTTTTCCCACTAACTTTGCTGAGTTTTCACAGAAGGGTGTTATTGCCCAAGCACACCCCCAAATGTTAGTGAGGTGAGTGCTAAAGGGGAATTCCAGCTCTCCTGCTGAAAGTAGAACACCATGAATTAATCCAGGTACCAGAAAAGAGCTGGCTGTCAGAAAACATGGGTTCATCTATGCTTTTCTAAATCCTCATAGCAGCCAGCATATCCCAGCTATACTTGGATTTATTTTACTGTAGCCAGAAGTCTAACATTTATAAGGCAGTCACTGTTCCATCTTCTGTATTTATTACCCCTTAGCTCATAAAGAAGATTATTAGGTATATAAAGCAGTACAGAGCATCCAGTTTAGAACAGCACACTTGGGATATAAGTTTCTGTCTGGGTTCCTCCCAGGAATCAAAACTTTGGTGAGGGAGGGAACCTGGAAAATTCTGTGGAAATTATTAAAAGGGCTGATAAAAAAAAATTGGCTTCTGTAGTGCTAATTTTACTGTTAGGGTTCTTATCTAGTACACCAGTTTTAATATTCTACATGTTGAAAGCTGGTAGTCTCAGTCTCTGAGAGGGTTAGTAATGGCGGTATTGCAAGAGCTCTAATCATCAAGTACACACAAGTCAGACTCCTATCCCTCCAAAAGCAGGAGGAAATAGTTAGTTAAAAATAAGTAACCTAATAAATATACACACATTTTCTTTTTAATTTTTTACTGCTTTTTCTCTAGTGGTCTGTTAGGAAAACTTGGGTCACATTTCTACGTCAGATTTCTAACCCAGCATCCTCAAGAAAATACAAGACTTGAGGATCTGGGGTTTGATGATAAGCCCTACCTATGACAAAAGACCACGGGAGCTGGCAGCACAGCCAACAATCCATTAGAAGGATTTACAAAGCAGCACAAAGCTTTTATGGTGACCAGGACTAAGCTGTTTGTTATATGCATACATTAAAACATAGCAGTGATGGAACACATAAATGGCTAAAATTCTAAATAAAGACTTTCATAGATAATGATTTTAGGTAAACTAGTGCATGACACCTTTTTGATTTGTCAATACCAAAGCACAAGCCAATGGCAGAAAATGATTGATCTTTTTCTGTTTCTCTGTTCCTGTTTCTCTGTTCTCCCCATGATGAATTAGGAACAGGAGTCTGGGAGTTAGCTTTGGGAATACTTATCCCACAGAAAATGTTTACAACAGAGGCCTTCTAGGCAACTCAGAATGCAAAATAATACCATTAAAAATTCACCATTGAAAGCAAAAGTGTTTTAGTAGTTAGAATGGCTAGAGAACAGACATGGAAATGACCTACCTTAGACATGAACGGCCTGCAGTGTAGCTCCATCCCTTTCCCCTAAATTGTTATGCAGTTAAGGAGTTAAGCATAGACATTGCTACACTGCAGGTGTGCTAGAAAGCAGACCTCAGAGATCTGTGGCAACCAGCTTAAATGATTATTTTGCTTGCTCTCTCAGTTCTATGCCTAATTAGTCTAAACCTGCCTCTTTGGTAGGAACTATTTAATTTCTTACATTTGCAACCTGTAGGACCTGAAATGGGGAAATGGAGGACCAGAATGAGTCCCCAGGGTCATCAGATCCAGTCCACAATTTTATGTCACTCCCCCTTTCCTTTTTTTATCCCTATACCCTTTTTTTTTTTTTTTTTTTAGCTAAAAGCTACATAATGTGTACCCCTCCCCTTAAATGAATCAAACTGTACCTTAAGAACCAGTGGAATGTTTTCTCCTTTCTGTATCTGTTACGCTGATTGGATCATTGCTCTAGAAACTCACTTCCTAATAAAAATTTCTCCTAATTTCTATGTATCGGTACTTATGGACATTTTTTAATTTCTGAATTTGTCCAGTCATTGAGAATGTGTTCTATTTTTCCTTTCTTCATGCTTCTTGATGTTTATCTGCACTTGCTAAGCCAAACAAGTTAAACTCTTCTAGTGTCTCTTGCCCACCAATCTACTAATTTCCTGCTATCTCCACAATCTCTGTCTTACTTGTTCCCATTTGAGTTTCAGAACCTCAGTGCCCATGGTTATCCACATTTTCCCAGGTGACATGGCACCATTGCCTTGTGCAGTGCCATCAGCATTTTCTGTTTTGCCTGAAAACGCTTGGCACAGTTCACATTTCTTCTTGCCCTTTTTGCAGCCATAGCACAAACTTTACTCATTGACTGTGATCAACTAATAGACAGCAATTCTTCTTTCCAAAGTTTCATACTATTTTATAGCAACTATTTTTATTCCTAGACTTTGTCTGTGCTTTGAAAAGAGCTTCTTTTTCATTATTGCTTAGATTCTACCTCAGCATTAGTTCACACTATTTTCTTCTTCCCAGCTTAGACATTGCTCAGAACAAAAAAGTAGTTGCTTTAAATATAAGACCTTAAGTAAAACTCTTGTATCCTCAAATTCTAGGCATTATACTGCTTTCTAACTTATTGTTATTTATAACCCAGAAAATGGAAAAGAAATTTAGATATACAATCCCCTCTAACAGGTTTGACCATGGGGAATGCTTGAAAACAATGTAGCTTCTCCTCAGATCTAGAAATTGTGTTTAGTTTCCATCACCACTGCTTTTCAGAAATTCAGGAATCCTACCTTTCATTTTCAGCAAGACATCCCTTTCAGTTTCCATTCTCTGCTTACTTGGGATTTAGGACAAGGCCATCTAGGCAAGGGGACACTGCTTTATGTTGCCTATTTATTACAGACACAGTATTCTGGTAAAAACTGAACAAATCAACTGAAATGTAAGAAATTCCCTGAAACAGCTGGATCCTGGTTTTAGTTTATACTGTTGACATTCAGCAGTGCGATGTGTTCAGGAAGAGTTATAATGCACAGGAACACAGGATGTTTGCTCCTCTGCCTGTTGAAAATAGAAATTTCCTGTTAATTTAGCAGACATATGGCATTAATTCATCTTTGTTTCTTTTCTTTTTAAAGTCTGCTCTCACAACTACACAGCTGACACTGGTGTGCTGACATCTCCCAACTACCCCAGAGATTACCCAGTGCGCACGGAGTGCACCTACACCATCGCAGTGGGGCTCAACAGGCGCATCGCGCTCACCTTCACCGACTTCACCCTCGAGGGCAACAGCCGCTGCACTGAGGACTATGTAGAAATCAGGCAAGGCTCATTATTTATCCTGTCCTGAGTACTGGTTTGTGTGTTGTCCAAGCCCACTTGAGTGTGTTCAGAATCTTTATTCTTAACTGTACATCCTGCTGTCAATGTGGGAAAAGGACTTAGCAGAGAGCTTTAAAGGCGACCTTTTCCTGCTCTCATCCTGCTCTGTTGTCAGCTTTCCCACTTGATAAATTCCAGTTCTGAGAGCAAGTGGAGTGTGTGGACTGTGTTCTCATGCAGTGCACTTGGGTTGTTTTCCTTAGTGCAGAAACAAGGAGTTTCATTGTGTTTTGTGACACATTTTCCGTGTTTGAGAAGTTGCGGCAGTTAGGTGAAGTTCCAGGTGACTGGAAAAGGAGAAACCATTGTACCATTTCTTAAAAAGGGTAGGAAAGAGGACCCTGGGTACTGTTACCTGTCTGCCTCACCTCTGTGCCTGGGAATATAATGGAACAGATCCTCCTAGAAGCTCTGCTGAGGCACATGGAAGACAAGGAGGTGCCAGCATGATTTCACCAAGGGTATTCTTGACCAGCCCAGTGGTCTTGTGTGATGGAATGACTGCATCAGTGGATGAATGAGCAGCTACAGATGTAATCTCTGCAGATTTCTGTAAAGTTTTTGACAGTCTCCCACAACATTTTTCTCACTAAATTGGAGAGAGATAGATTGGATGGGTGGATGGTTTGGAAGATGAGGAGTTGATTGGATTGTCACATCCAGAGGGTAGTGGTCAATGGCTTGGTGTGCATATGAGATCTCTGACAAGCGATCTCTCAGAGGTCTATTATGGGATCAGAGTTATTTAATATCTTCATTAATGACATAGACAGTGGGGTCAAGTGCACCCTCAGCAAGTTTGCAGGTGACATCAAGCTGAGTGGTGCAGCTGACACACCTGAAGGACACAATGCCATCCAGAGGGACCTGGATAAGCTTGACCAGTTGGCCCATGTGACCCTCATGAGCTTCAACAAGGCCAAGTACAAGGTCCTGCTCCTGGCTGGGAGCAACTCTCAGTATCAGTACAGGCTGGGGAGTGAACAGATCAAGAGCAGCCCAGGGGAGAAGTACTTGGGGTTGCTGGTGGATGAAAAATCAGAAAGGATCTGGCAATGTGTCCTTGCAGCCCAGAAAGCCAACTGTATCCTAGGCTGCATCAGAAGCAGCATGGGCAGCAGGCCAAGGGAGGTGATTCTGCCCCTCTGCTCTGCCCTGGTGAGAGAAACCCCACCTGGAATGCTGCATCCTGCTCTGGGGCCACCAGCATAAGGACATGGACCTTGGAGCAAGTTCAGAGGAGGACCATGAGGACAACCAGAGGCTGGAGCACTCTCATATGATGACAAGCTGAGAGAGTTTGGATTATTCAGAAGAAACTTTTTACAATGAGGGTAGTAAGGCACTGGAACAGGTTGCCCACAGAAGTAGCTAATGCTCTATCCTTGGAAATGTTCAAAGTCAGGCTGGACGAGGCTCTGAGAAACCTCATGTATTTGAAGATGTCCCTGTTTCTTTCAGAGCTGGGTGGCATAGATGACCCTTAATGCCCCTTCCAACCCAAACTATTCTATATCCTATATTCTGTTTTATGTTTATAGTCTTTAGATAGTAGCTACTCTAGGAGGTAACAAGAAGAGCATATAAATAATCTGCTATATTTTTCTATACTGGCATCACCATTAAACTTAGGATACTAACCTAGTGATTTCTAGGAAATTTTGCAGGACAGGGACAAGTAGAAGAAAGGAATATTTGCAGGAAGGTTACCTGCTCACAGTTCAGCAGCACCAAGTGCATATCCTTTCTGCTTTGTGGCTGCAGATGGATTTGCAATTTGCAGTGTTGGTGCACCCATTCCTGTCCTCGTGAGCCAGCTCTCTGGTGAACCATATCTGAGGAATGCAGTGTGTTTTTTCAGTCTGAGCATGCTAAGAGTTTCCATTACCTCACTGAGCACCATGATAAAGCCCATCCTGAACGTTACACCAGATATTCTGTATGGGTTGTTCCTTGGTAAATAGTATCCTCTTTTGAAAACCAAACAAAAATCTGCTTGCTGAAGTTGAAGTATTGAGATTCTGAATTCCACCTGAATTAGCTGGGTTTTTTCAGCTGTGCATACCAACCAGAGAAAGTTATGAAAACCTGAAAAGCTTTCTCAATATTTTCTAAGCAAAGCATTTCACTTTTTTTTCTTTTCAGAAAAACAATCTGAGATTAAATGCAATCTAACTTTATTTTAACAATTACACTTTAATTTGATGACCCAAAAGTGATTTTTTTTTCACTTTTTCACCTTAGGAACTGAAAACATTTATTTATAGCATAAATCCAACTTATTTTTCACTGTGAAGAGTTCAGCAGCGTTAAACAAGTTCTAAGATATGGGCAGAACATTCTAAGTGCAACTCAGCTCTTTGCACTGCCGTAACTGGATTTTTAGAATGCCTCTTCAAACCTGATACTGTTAAATGTGGTAGCTGCACAAGTCTTAGGTGAAGTGCCACTCTCATTTCTTTTCCTGAGGTGTCCTCTGATAAACTGCATTCAGTCAACTAAGAAAATTGTTGATCTGACCACAGCTGCAGAGGCCAAGATGCAAGTGGGGTGCAAGTGTAATGAGTTGCAACTGTTCTGGCACATTTCTCCAACTGCCAGTAACATGAGACAGGAGCAAGCAGTTTCAGCTAGGACTATGACAAGAAAACAGAGTGGCAAAAAGTAGAAATTTTTCTCAAAAGCAGCTGTAAACCTGTGAATATGCAATTGAATGTCTTACTGTCCACTTAAAAAGCATCATAGGAAGATCACAACCATATATAGGTATAAATTATCTGTCATTGTCCTACTGACCTGTAGGTTGATTGTAGTATGAAAGTTCTTAAAGAAAAGGCCAGGAAGCAATTGATAAGCAGGTTGTCACCCTGTTTTTTTATTCCCATAAGGCATGTGCAGGAGGCAAACCAGAACATTAGCTGTGAATCCTGATTACAGTATGAATAAAATGTTACTGGAAATATTACTTAATTTAAATACAGGAAAAGAAGTGGTTTTAGAACCAGTTCTGAAGACTAAGAAAATATTTCAGAACATGCATCACATCATGAAATTACCTCAGAAATTAATTCCCGTTTGTATGGAGGCAAATAAACATGTTTTTTAAAATAAGCTCATCTAGGTTTGCATCAGGCTAAAGAGTGAGGAGTGAGAAAATTACTACTTCAAATTTAAAGATTACCTTTGGTTGCCCCAATGATTGTCAACCTGTAGAATACAGAGAATATAGTCTACCTGAGACACTGCTCAGGCTTGCCATTGTGTTGACACACTCAGGCTGCTGAGATGAGAGAGTGACGTGCCCAGCAAGGAGGTGGTTCTGGTAGGGCTTATTACTGCAAGCAGCAAGACTCAGTATTTGGTAGCAGTATTTCTGTTGAAGATGAAGAGCCAGGATTAGTCTTTCCCATGCCTGAAAGAATCACAAGATTTTTGATTTGCTGGCATTTCTCATGGTATCTCTTTGACCAAAGGTTTTTCTTCTTTACCATTCTAGAGATGGAGGCTATGAAACTTCTCCTCTTCTTGGAAAATTCTGTGGTACTGACCTGCCTCCTGTTATAATCTCTCATGGTAACAAGCTGTGGATAAAGTTTGTAAGCGACATATTTGGCACAAGAAGGGGATTTTCAGCAGAGTGGGACGGTACCTCAGCAGGTAAAATGACAGCATCAAGTATAGAATTATTTTACACATCTTATTTTTGATCTTTTCTTTGTAATTAATTTCTCACCTTTTCCCCTTCAATTTTTCTGCTTCCAATATTCTAAAGTCTGTCTGCTAATTATATAGTGACATATATGCATGTTGTTAAGAACAAAGATATTTCTTGATCCTTGGGCTTTCTTTTTTACCACAGAAAAGAGCATACTATTCCCTAGATATAAAGTAGCTTCAATTTTCTCTTATGTTTAGGAAAGCAGTAATTAAGAATATAAGGAAGAGGTTTCTAGTTTCTAATACTTCTCCATCAGAAGCACTCTTCAAGTTAGATAGTCAATACTTCTATTAGCTATGGGCTGTCTTCTGCTTACAACATTGATGGCTGGATGCAGATTTTTGAGGCATTACTGAAGAGGTTCAGGGCATGTGAAGGAGGTCACAAGTGAGAATCACACACTCCAGGTTTAATTTTCCTCTCTTCTAGTTGTTAAATGTTGCTTTGCTTTCTCTGCTATTTTTAGGTTGTGGTGGGACTTTCACAGCATCTTCTGGCATCCTCATGTCTCCCAACTACCCTATGCCATATTACCACAATTCAGAGTGCTACTGGCTGCTCAAAGGAAGCCAAGGAAGCCCGTTTGAAATCCAGTTTGAGCAGTTCCACCTGGAGCATCACCAGAAGTGCAACTTTGATTACCTCGCGGTAGGTGCCCTGGGACACTGCCCCACAGGAGGCAGATGAGGGTGCTGAGTACAAAGGCAGGAAAAACACAGGGCCCTGGCTTTCAAATGGTCCCAAGTGACCAGACTCAGAATAGGAAAGCTCCATGTTGATGTGCTCCCTTCATCTCACGGAGCCATGAGAGGCAAGGCAGCAGTGCCTGTGTAGCTGCTGGTAAGAAAAGCATTTATGTCTAGATAGAAAGAATTTGATAGATAAAAATCTGTCTGTATCTTTTAAATTTTCTGTGTTTTGAACCAAGGCCTTAGCATGATTTCTTAGTAAATTATGGGGAACAAAGCACAGTGCTGCCAATAACCATATTGTTAATACCAAATTTAATATCTGAATTGTTCCATAAACTATTTGAATATTTCAAATTAAATTGAAATGGAGTGCTGTGTTCCCCTCTTGGTGACTAAGCCCCTAAAAACTCACTAGTATTCAGTTACTGGCTTCCTGTTTTTGCTTGTTTCTGAAATGCCTGCCAGGCTTCCTCCAAGCAGAAATGGAATTTAACCTCTTGTATACCCAGTAACATGTCCCTAAGCAGACATTTGTCAGGGGCAAATTAATCAGACTTGTAATGTCATCAGCTTTATTATCTTTTCATTTATCTTTTTTGTTTTTGGTTTGATTTTTTTTAGCTATATGATGGCAACAGCAGCAGTGCTAAACCACTAGGTAAATTTTGTGGGGATCAGATACCACAAACCATCCATTCCAGTGGAGACAACGTGTACATAAAACTAAGGACAGACAGCAGTCTGCAAGGTGGAGGTTTCTTAGCCAAATACAAACAGGGTAAGTGAAGGAAGAGGAGATGTTTCTACAGCTCATGTTGTCTGTGAAGCTGCTTGCCGCCCATGATCTTACATATTTATCAGCACAGTAAAATCTATAGAGCATACCAACAACCCAGATTTTCTGTTCTGATACAGTTACAGAACATAAAGACCTAAAAATTATCTGCCCATCTACCTGTGAAGGAGATTCTCTCCTCCTCAGGAGAAAGCTAGTAAGGTGGCTTTATTTGTGTTACCTGCACCAGTGGCATATGCCGCTCCAGATTTACTCAGAATAACAAATGCTGGAAGTCCATAATAGGGTAGATTTGTCAGTTCTTGCTCTTCTGCTCCTTCAGGCTCCTGAATTTTTAAAAGAGAAGGCAGATACAGCAAGATTATCTGATCTTAGAGCTGCTTTTGAGGAAGGATGACAAAGGATAATTGAGTTTCTGTCAGCCAGACTGCCTCATTGTGGGTGCTTGGGATAATTTAGCCTATCAGGAACATTTTAAAAAGCTTATTTGTAATATCTTTTGGTAAGGGTAATGCTTTTCTTGCAAACATGTTTTTGTAAAATAGTACTATCCCAGAAATATCAGAATAATAGCATTTGGAGAAAAATACAAGAAGACATATGACAAAGTTATTTTATTCCCAGTCATAATCTGAATCCTGGTGTTTAATTTTCTCTTTATACACTTTATATTTTTAACAGTTAAATGCACGTTGGAAATTATGCCATTTCATAACATACAAAGTGATTTGCAAGCATCTTTGTGTCCTCTAAATATGACATGCCCAAGTGGCAAGGATTGTTGCAGGTTTATAGATGTGAAGTTGTCCTGGGGTTGGACAATAAACCAGAGCTATTCATCCACACATGACACATGCAGTAATCAGGAGAGGGAGGAAGCCTTGGCTCCCTCATTCCTTACAGATCTCACTACCATGTACTTTTCAGACTGCAATGTCAAGAGGATATATTAGCAAAGGTTCCCCCGCCTTTCATTAATTAAACAGAAAGAGCACTTTCAAAGCACTCAGATGTAGAACCTGAGCTATCAGATAATGTGATTTACATTCATATTTAATTCCTGAAGATTCATCAGAGAAAGCTTTTAATGGCTTGCCCAAAAGCTAAAATTATCTAGGCAGTATGTTGTAAAATAAGGATGCTTAGCCACCAGATACATTTACATGTACATGAAAGAAATGTAATGATTAATTGGAAAATGTTGCAAAGGAAAACATGGTATCAAGTTACCATTCAAAGGCACCTCTGTGCCTGATATGTTTCTAATAAAATCCCTTTGGCAGGGGGTAGCAGATTTTACCTGTCTTGCATTCTTCAAAGCCCATTTTGTGCTCTTTGTCCTGCCTTTCAAAAACTCAAATGCTTCAGAGTAACTTTGCAGGCAAGCTCCACTCCACCTGACCCTGACCTGCAGCTGTATCCCAAGCATTTTGAAATACTGAAAACACAGACCTTTAAATCCTTTGGCTAGAATAAAAAAACTGTGCAGGAGGTGGGTGTACTGCCTGTGGTGACAGACAATGGAGCAGTCATGCAAGTGAATCTCAGCTATTTCTGCTGTTCAAACTCTGCAGATTTGCTGCACAAACCGATCAGCCTGGTCTGCTCCTGCCTCCTGCCCACTCCCCTGGGCATTAATTACTCTGCTCTGCTCCTAGTACACATTGTTTGCTCTCTCCAGACAAGGGATCGCCCACACTGATATGTTTTCTCTTTAGGTAAAGGTGGATACAGGAAAATGAGACTCACTGACCTAATGCCATAATTGTAATTTTGTTCTTTATCTAGTTTAGTTTATTTATTTTCTCTGCATTTCAAGGAAAGCTCTTATTATTCCAGGTGAGTGTCCAGTTCTTATGCTAGGATGCTATTGAATGTCTCACAAGGAAAATTATGGCTCCTTTTAAAACAATTTCATTATCACATTCTCTTCCTGGGGCTAGAAAGCCCAATAATAGGAGTGTACTTTCCATTAGTTGTTTTAGCCAGTGATCATAATTTTTCCTAATTAGCAGAAATAAATCACTTTTATCTATTTGTCAATATTTGTTGAGCACCTCCCCAAATTGTTTCAAATGACAGGGTACATTTCTACAATTAGTTTTAAAAAAAAAGTTGTTTCATGAATACCCATGTATTTAGACTTAAAGAAGACTGCCCAAAAATATGTATGTTCAAAAATATATAGTGATGGGTATGCAAGTGTCAGAAAAGAAGGCCAAAATAGTGCTGATAGATGCAAGTTTGAATAGCTGGAGTTTTGGTTGAAATATACAGAATATGTTCTTCAAGAGGTCACCATTCTCTTTCTGTATGGCTTCTCTAATCTGAAGAAAATATTTCTCACTTTGTAAGGCTATCAGTAACTTCAACTAGTAATTTTTGAGATACTAGATTAATAACACTGGACAAAAATGATTTATAATAATTTTTTATTTTACAGTTTGCCATGAAGTGCTGACTGTTAATCGTAGCCATGGCATATTGGAAAGCTTAAATTATCCAAATAATTACCCATTAAATGAGCACTGCAGCTGGACTATCCAGGCCACCAAGGGGAACACTCTCAACTACAGCTTCACAGCCTTTGATGTAGAAGATGGATTTGACTGTAATCGTGACTTTGTGAAGGTATGTGCCCAGATTCTAGAAACATCAAGTCTTTAACAAAAAAGAAAAAATAATAAGATTGCAGAGAAGCAAGGGGAAATTTATCTTATCTAAATTTAACCATTAAAGCTCAGGTGTTAAATCCAAATGATTTAACCCTGTTTCCTCAGTGATCAGTAGGGAGGGAAGCATTGCTGCTCAAGACAGGTGTGAGCCTCTGAGAGGAGAATCACTCTGCAGGTGCCTGGGCTGCCACACTGGCTTTTATGGGCAAAGGGAGATGTCGTGATTCCAGCTTCACGCAAAGAAGGGGGAATCCTGAGATTAGCAAACGGGTAGCAAAAAGGCAGTGAGCTCAATTATTTTCCTCTTGTTATCTGAGAAGGAATGAGGAATATTCAAAAACTTAGATAAATGTCTACATTTTTACAGGGAGAGTTCCTGTGTCTCTTGTTTATACTTTACACAATTCATCTGCACCTTTGAAGGGAGTAAAAGAAAATGAATGCACCCACAAACAAAATGTGACATTTTTAGGCAAATGAAACCAGAGAGTCAAGCTAAAACCATGTACCCTTTATTTTAATTTCCTCCAAAAAAATTTCAAGAAAAAAAAGGTTTTCTCAAAATTTTCTAGGAAAACTGAAAAGTTACTTCCTCTAAATTTTGTACTTAGTACTGTAGGATATAAAGGGTAGGCATGATCACTCTATACTGTGGATTATAATCTCCTGCCTGCAATTTTGCAGTTTTGCTGGACTAATTCATCCTTCAGATCTCACCCTTGTACAGGATGCCAGCATGCAGCCCCTGTGCTCCACTTAGGGTTTTGCACAAGAGGAACTTAAATTTAGAGAAATCTTAGAGAAGACTGCTTACAGCTAGGGAGAGGACCATGGAATAGTAGCTGTATTTCTGGGGATATTTACACCCAGGTATTGCAGAAGGTTCAGCAACAGACTGGTTGATGGCCTAATCTGCTCCTTGTAGATGTCCTCCCTCACTCCCCCTACCTTGTTACTATGGCAGCTTTCACAGCTCAAAATTGGTAGTAAATTGACAAAAGTGATATTCTTCCAGCTTTCTCCTCTTTGTGGCCAGGAATGGAAAGAAAGAATAGACATGTGAAGAAAATAAACAAGGGAGCACTGTATTGAGAACTAACTATTAAGCCCTGGTTTGTTTTTGTGAGGAGGCTGAAAAAGAAATATTGGAGCCAAGTGGAGAGGCCAGTGCTAGTCTCAAGATGCCTAAAGTCTTGACCCATGGAAAGCAGGAGCCCTGCACACAGTAGCCAGCCTGTGAGGAGCAAGAAACTTGCCAGATTCACTATTGTAGACAAAAGTCAAGGGTGGAGGAATAGTGCCAGGGGCAAGGATCTGATCCAAGGCACTTAACAGAGCAGAAATAAACATATTGGAGAGAATGAGGAGACAGAAGCACTCTTTGCTTAACAATTTTTCAGTGCTTTCAGTCAAAGAAAATACAGGCTGAAAGAGGTATAAAAAAGAGAAAACCAGGGGAAAATAAAGTCATGGAAGTGTGTTAAGGAGGCTTTTATTCGCAATTCATGTAACATTACTGACAAATCTTTCTCCAAGTGCCATTAGGAAATACCCCTCGGAAAAGATGTCCTCATTTGGTTGTTGCATGCTGCACAAATATGTGCCATAGTGTAAAAAGAGAAGGAGGTTGAACCAGCCAGGGAATTGAATAGTGTTTGCTCCCACCCTGCCTCTTGCAAAAGGGGAGGAATTGGCAAGGCTGGGAATGTGCTGTGGTGTAGGGGAAAGGGGGAATCATCTGCAACAAGCATGCAGTTCACTTTTGGACCAGGATGCAGATATTTGGGACTTTTCTGTTTGAAATCCATATGGAGTCTGACGCTGCTGCAAATAGGAAAAAAAACCCGGACAATTAAAAGAAACCTCATAGCCATTCAGCTAAAAGAAATTACTTTTCTGCCACATACCAGTTTTGAGATTCCTTTATTTCACTGAGGTCTAAGATGCTGTTGCTGAGTGTAACAGAGACATAAACCTGTTCACTGCAGTCTAAGTGGGTGATGCAGGGACCATACACCAGAGTCCCTCACCATTTTCTTGGAGGAAATGGGAACCTGCTGCTCAGACACTTTCCATGTAGCTGTGCTCATGAACCAGAGTGGCCACTGGTGCTGATCAAGTGCTCTTTTCCCTGGGAGCTTTTAAGGGTCCCTTCCCCCATCCTGTTTTGGGTTTTTGGCAGCAGCTCTCCCACCTCAGGCATTTACCTGAGCAGACAGCAACACTCTGTCTTAGCTCTGTGGCAGCTCTGACAGCAGCAGCATGCTGCTCCATGGTAGCTAGCAGATGGCAGGCTTGGTGATGATGTCTCCTCCTGCTTGCTGCGAGGCTGGGGACAGGAAGGACAAGAGTTAGCTCTTAGGGTGGATTTGCTGATGATTACAGCTGTGGTGGCAGAAGGAGTAAGGAAAAGAGGTATATGATGCAAGGACAAGACTAAATGTTGCAGAGGTGTTATGGCAGAAACATGACCTGCCTTAGCAAACTACAGTCAAGAAATGGCAGTTGCAAAAAAACCCCAGAAGTAGTAAAGCAGTTTTTAAAAGTTAATGTGAGAAATAGATTTATGGACATGTGGACATATTTTTATAGTCCCAAACTAAAGCTCTAATTTTTTTTTTGAAATCTCGCTGAAATCTGAAGGGGAAAATCATGGTGCTTAGTGGTGTGGGGACAGCTAGACTGAGCAAGCTGTTTTCCTGAGTACTGCTGAACCTTGCTTGCTGAACAAAATGCTTTTGGTTCCCGTCTTTATAGGGCCTGTTCTTTAGCTTTGTGTTTAATTATGGCTGACATTCTGACCCAAGCCCATATAAAAAGAGCATTTTGCCTCATGACTAATTCAGTCAGATATACACAGTTAATTTGCTATTTGCTCACTGGCTTAGTCCACATGTGAGTCAGAAGTTATATGTGTAATGTCAAAACCAAAAATTTCTACACATGGGTATTCCTAGTGATTTTCAGTAACCAAAGATATTATCATGCCATAGAGTAAATGACTGTTTCACATTAGGGGCAGGAAGAATATAGTCAGCTGGCCAGTGAGTATAGGTACAAGTACAGTGCATGGTTCTTCCAGACTGAAATTCAGTCACATCTGTACAATGAGAAGTCAGCTGTGTATTGTGTTACCTATTTCCTTTTCTCCTCTGATCATGGGAGGCTTCCTGTCAGCTGGGTCACCATTCCACCAGCTGGGTCACCATTCCACAGGTGTTACCCATGGTGAGCAGCATTCTCTTTCTGCAGTGAGCATTGGGTGACTCCAGCTTGGTCTGGTCTGGGCAGGACCTGCATCTCCACCACTTTAGCGCATACAACTACTTATACCTGTGTCAAGTAGGAAGGGAAAAACTCTGTTCTTCTGACTTTGGGGCAATCCTCTGCCTCTGTGTGTAGGTGCCAGAAACTGAGAAGGGGCAATGTGGGAGGGAAGCAAAACTGCAGGTTTTATTATGTCAGTCTCTAGGATGAATCTCATATGAGCACTTAGCCAGCAAATGAGCACTGTGCAGTGTTTCATGTCCTGTCAGAGGATGTTGGCTCATCACTAGTGATGCTCATAGGATGTATGACATTTTGGAAGGAGTTTTGCAGTGAAGTTGCAAGAATATGAGATTAATTGCTTCTGATAAAGACATGTACAGAAGTGACAATAATAAGATACAGGACATACAAATAGCAGAATATTTACTGGTGATGCTACACTAGCTGTAATTAGATTGGGTGGTCTTTAACTTATATTGCTTGCTGTGCCTTGGCTAAATAACCTTAGTCTTTCTAGAGAAGTCATGGGGTTGTAACTAGTGAGATATTGCAGGCAATGACATAGAAATGTCATTCTTTCCTCTACATTCATCAGATTATTAGCTGAACAAGCATATATTTACCTCCCCATCCTTAATGATGAATTACCTTCTTATTTGGTATGGCAGAACATAATCTCTGAGAAGGCAAAGTAGGAATAATATAATGATTTTGCCCTGAAGATCAGAGTACTGCTGTAGAACTGACATATACTCCTTCCTTACACAAGAAAAATATTATTTGAAAACCACTGATCATTCTGTCTTTAAGTGACAACGTCCCTTTATGTTCTTCTGCTGAGAAAGTACAACTGTCCCTTGATGTCCAGTCTGTTTAGCATCTGCTTTTATTAACCACAGGGATGTCATGGATTAGGAATTATATTCTCCATTTTAGTACTCCCACAAAAGCCATGCACTGCTCCCCTCTCCCCCTCCAAGCAAAGGCACAAAAGGCAAAGATCAAGGTTGACATAAGAAAATGATCAGTATCAGCAACAAGACTAATGACAGAGGGTATAAGAAAAGAAATTATTCATACAGGCAAAAAAGACCCCAAACTGTAACAGACAGTCCCAGACAGTTCCCTCTGCCAGGTTTTCAGGGCCAGAGGGAGCTCCTTCTTCCTGGCCCTGTCCCTGGCAATGAAATGATGGTACAGAAAAATCCCTGTGTCCTGGCCATGCCCCCTCCCACCTCCTGCAAAAAATTAACCCTGTCCTGTCCTGGCCAGAACCAGGACAAGGGCAGACCTTGCCCAGCCTTTTGCAAGATGTCAGCAGCCTGACAAACAGATAGCATAATTGTGTCAGGCAGCAAAACAAATTTCAGAGCTCTCAGTGCAAGTTTCACCCCTTTGGTCTGTGCATCTACTGTCAGTGTTGGAATTATCATTGGGTTAATGCAAAAGAACATCTTATGAGGGCAACAACTGCCTGATAACAACAAATGCCTTTCTTCTGCTGCAAGCTAGGACAGAGCTGCACTTAGGACCAGAGCACTGCCTTGCTTGCTTACTGTCAGTGTGCTTCAGCTGCCCAGACTCTTTCAGCAACTGGGCTCAAAGTGGTTAAAATACCATTGCACGATTATAGGAGGAATATTATTGAATGAATACAGTAATTAATATGGCATCTGCTCCTGAGAGCTGTTTCATTTCCTTCTGGTGGTAGCAGGATATGTCTTTTTTTCCCCTCCTTTTTTAAACCACAGTAGCATTCCAGGGATGTACCATAACATCCTTTTTCTCCATCTGGGAATACTGCATTAGATAATTGCTGCTCACACTCATCTGGTCATCCTCTTTTTTTATTGGCTAACATAAAAATATCTTTATATCCCTGTTGCAATTAGTAAATATGCCTAAACTATATTAGGAGATTACCATTATTGCATTTTATTTATGAGTGTGTCTTTCTAAAGTGCTGCAGGAATTCTTAAAGCACAGGGAATGGCTCTTCTTATGGCCATGCATTGATTTACAAAATGTCACTGGTAGTAGATCTCCCTGGAGAAGCAGATGATGTATGAAATAAATCCACCAGGTCCTGCACCCAGACATCAAACCACAGCCTGCTGGCCATGCTGCAGTGGAATCCATTAACATATTATCATGCAAGCTGGCAGCACAACAGCACATCCCTGAATTCCTTCAGGGGGTTATGGGCCTGAAATCCACAAGAAATCCTTCAGTGTAAGACTGTAAGGATAAAAGTGACAATTCTAAGGTTTCTGTTCCAGGCTTCATATACCACTGGTATACAACAAAATCTTAGCCCATGCACTGATTTTCAGTGAGATCTGGATATTTAAAAGGAGAGTGTCAGGCCAAAAAGCTGTCCACCATAAACAGGACCACCTCAGCACTCTGATTTTTTTGTTTTTCTAATTGCCTGCATTGCCAGAATCAAAGTACACTTTGGCTCTGCTGTTTGAAAGGTTACGTAGAAACAAAATTACAAATGTAGACAAAAAACCCCCGACCCCTCACAACAGCTGAATCTGTAGTGATGCCAGGGCTGCTGGTGCCTACAGAAACCTCAGATAATGAGAAGCCAGCACAGACTCCTCTTTTGGACTCTCAAAATGAGTCAGACCTTCATGGACTTGGCCTTTTCCACACCCAGCCAGCTCACAGCAATGTGACTTAGCCTGTTTCTTCAGAAAAAAGGCATGCTGCAATGAAATGCCTGTGAAATACCACCATATGATGATGGTGTGCACACCCCTTGTTGGAGACAGAATATTTGGGACTCATCTAGTTACAGCTGGATCCTTGTTTCCTTTTTTCTTCTTCTGTATTCTAGATTTTGCTGGAAAGCCTGGTTATTATCTGTGAGTCTATCTGCTTATCATACTCAGCACAGGCATTGTATTAAAAAAGTTACTTTGTGGCTGGAGAAACTCCATTTAAATCAGCCAAAGATTCCCCTCATCAAAGGGAAGACCCCAGACAGCTCAGAAAAAACCACATTGAATTTGTGGGAGGTTGTGTGCACCCCCTGCACTGTTCCCATAAGCCAGCCTGGAACCCAGAGGCGGGAATATTTCCTTTTTTCTGTCTTCATTTGCTGACACCAAGCTGCAACTCTCTGTAGTGTCCATAGATCTGCATGATGCAAATTTTCTCAAATAAGGGGGGATTCCCAGAGCCCTTCCTGCCCTCTCAGGCCCTTTATGGTGTGAGTGTGATGTTCCTTCCCTTGCAGTTCAGTTCATCTGGGCTAGCACAGCCCTGGCACAGGTCAGCAGCTGCAAAGTGCTCAGGCCACTCTGGGCTTTCAGAGCAGGCACATTCTCCACCCCCTTGGGCACAGCCCCTCCCTTTGCAGGCAGCTTTCCACGCAGATTTCTGCTGAAGGGCAGCTTTGGAAATGTTGTTGTCCCAATCTCCAAAGCAATCCTGTTCCCTCCACCATGAGTGGATTCTCACTGCAGAGGAGCTGCCTCAATTTCAGCTTTGAGGACAGCGGTCACTCCACCAAAATAGCAGCAGGCTCATCACCAGGAATGTGATCCCACTGCCACAAAGGCGTGGGTCCCCAGGCAGTCCTTGGTCAGCAAAAGCTGCAGAGACACTTCAGGGACCCATCTGGATTCTGTCCACCACAGCATGCTGACTGGGAGGAGGTGCCTTCCCGACACAGCTTTGGAGATTTAGGATGCTATGCTGAACAAATAAGGTTTTGAGCGCAGATTTTGGGATGTCTCCTAGACATTCCTTTCTTCAGGAGCAGTTATTTCCTACTCCTGCATCTAAAACAATTTTAAAATTTAATCCAAAGATACACCCTGCATTTCTTACATTCTTATAATTCGTTAATCGCTAAAAAAATACTGGTTTCATAAAATTTCAAGAAATAAACCTTCCCTAGAAAGACAGGAATGAACAGATATGACTGTAGTTAAAAATCTTTGTTTCCTTCGAGAAGGAAGTAAGTGCTAGTGCAGTAGATGAAAACTATTTTTTAAAAAATCACTCCAGTCTAATGTGGGCTTTAACATTGCTCAAAATTTTAAGAGGGTTTTGATTATTTTAGGCTCAGGTTACAAGACAAAACATAGACTCAGATAAAAATCTTACTATTAAAAAAATAGACATTTATTTATTTATTTCCATATGTTAGATAAATCCCAGCATGATTAACTAGTATGCCTCCATGTCTAAGTGATGCCTGATGTCAAATTCCATTGTGCTATAGAATAAAATGGTTCATTAGTGAAAGTGTGTCGTTGTGTGGAGACAAGAAAGGTGCATATGGTGGTCAGAGCATGAACTTTCATCATAGGGCATAAACATATTTAAATAATCATATTAAAGTATTAGTTAGAATGAGTTCTTTAGGAAGGCCTTTTTCTATGGCAATTGCAAACTCTTATCATCATCCAAGCACAAACATAATCTTATTTTGTTCTCCTGTTTGTGCAGAAGTGTCAAGGCTCCATGCAGTCAGTCACTCAAAGTCTTAAGCTGCCTTTGTTCCTGTGAAACAATGCCATTGTGGTGCTCAGCTAGAACACTGGGCCACATCCTGGAGCTTTAATTTGTTTAGATTTTCCTCTGGCTGACAGACCTGCAGGTTCTTAAGTTTGCACTTTACCCTACTGGAAGGAAATGTGTTGCTTGGAAATTAATTATTTTTGGTTTTGTTAATTCTTGTTTTAACCATTAATGGTGATCTCTCTTTAGAGTGCATTCTCTTACTTGGATGAGGATTTTATTTGTTTTTTGCTTTTTGTTTTCTGGTAATATATTTGTGGCAATGCCATCAAAATTTCCTTTCCAGAATTTCTTTTCCTTTCATTTCCTTTCAGGAAGAGCTATTCAGAAACTTGTAATCACTGCCTCTGGTGTTTAGATCCAAACAATCCCATATCAGCTTTCCCAGTTCTGGGAGGAAAGGGATACTTGTGTGTGTCACACTGCCCTGGAGGCTCTGAGCATGGGTGGGACACTCATGGCTCTGTTGGTTTGATCCAGGGCAGTGCCTCCTCTCCTGAGCTCTGCAAATACAGCCCAGGACTGCTGCTGCTGGTCCCTGTATGAAGGGTTTCTGACAGCAAATAGTTTGTTTCAAGCCTTAGTTGGAGATAATTATTATGAACATTGCTCACTCTTATGATGAATTTGTGGCATCTGATGACAGTATTATTTACAGTACAGTGAAAGAGAACTGTCAGTATTTATAGCATAGATTTCCCCCTCATATAAAACTGAAAGTTTGTTTTTGAAGACTATCACCTCTTGATCAAGACTGTATGTTATTACTAATTAGTGTATATAAGCAGCTTTTTTTCCAGGGCTGATTAGGCATAGGCTTTTCCTCTGCAATGTTTTTTCCTGGTGAGCAAAACAAAAAACATGCCTTTTCATAGAAATAACCTTCTCCCGGAGAAAACTGATATTTTGCCTTATCCCTCCCCCCCCACCTCCCTATTCCCCACCCCCTAGTTTTCTGCCAGGAAAACTGAACAGATGGAGTCTTACTACCAGTCTGAAAGGCTCCCTTTCGCAAGACAGAGTAAGCTTGACAAGGCAGTCGGCTAGAAAATTGTCCCTACCTCGAGTACGTCCAAATGGAACACATTCCAAGGTTATTTTTCCCATTTTTTATAGATTTTTATTTCTTCCAAGTAGAGGAAACCTCATTTTCCAGTCAGCTCAGTCCCTGAGCCCCTGCTCCAGTTCTGGTAATGAGTTTTTCTGTGACACAGGTCATGCCCTTTTGCTTTGCTCCTCCAAAGAGAAGCGAACAGCTGTGGTCTCCAGGGCACCATTATCAGTCTTAGTGACATTTTTCCAGGCTGAAGAGTCAGAAGAGCCAAAATGCAATACTGGTGGCCATGGTGTCCCCCAGGAGAGCTACCCAAGCCAAACCCTTCCAGCAGCTTTTGCTGGTCCTGCTCTCCCAACCCATTCTAATGTACAGCAGATGGTTTTCAGCTTCCACTGGGCTGTGGGGCAGTCACACAGCTTGATTCATCCCTTAGAGAGCTGGTACCTCCCCTTTTTTACCTTCATGTCAACCTATGCACTTGCTCCTAGGGAGCCTGGTAAGGAGTTTCTTCTAGCAGTTATTGAGCTGTGCCCAATAATTCATTTTAACATGGCCCATGCCCCCTGGACCCAGGGCTGCAGGCTGCTGAAATGACGTGTTCTGCTTGCTGCTGGGCAATTGCTTTGCTAAAAAGGAGAGGCTAAGGTTCTGACTGTGTGTTGCAGGTGTCTGCCTGTTTTGCTGGTTGAATTATCTGCCAAAATTATTATGAAGTGCTTGGATTTTCTGGTGGAGGCTAAAAGGTCTGAACAAATAAATATATTAGAAAAGCAATATACACACAGGAAGGGAACAAGGACTTTCTTCCCAATGGGGAGCTGGAAGAGAGTCAAATTACCAGTTCCTGGAGTCAGTATGGTGCAGGAGTGACTAATACACTGCCCCAAAATCCAGTTGTCTTGCACAATCATAAGGAATATCTTGCCTCATATAGACTGCAGAAGAACCTTCCCTCAGTTTGCAGCAGTTTAAGATGACACAGCTGACAAAGCAGGACCTGACACAAGAAACATTATCCCAGATATCAGGAAAGAAATTATGGCTCATGAGAGCTGTGTGCAGCTTCAGTTTCCCTTGCCTGTGTTTGTGTGAGAGCAAAAGGTGGTTTGAGAAGTTCAAAATGCCCTGTGAAAACACACAGCTGTTCCCTTCATTTAGAAATAAAAGACAGCTCAAAAAAGCCAGCTGTAATTCTAGCAGTCGTGGTTCTGCCTCTCTCAATGAGTTACAGCTGGCCAGGCACTCCAATTCCCTGTGAAATCCTGCTCTGAGCTCAGACCCACGGGGCAGCACGGCATGAAGGCATTGCCATAGTAACCATGCTTTGTGGCTAGAAAACTGATGGACTGTTTGCAGAGGAAATGACATAGAAGTGTGGGATTCTCTGATTTAGATAAAAATAATACACTCTTGATGAATCAAATTGCAGGAGACGCATGAAGCTTTTTTTGTGGTTGTTTGGATTTGGAAGTTTCTGGGTATTATTTAGTCCATAGTTCTTTAGAATGGGTTTGCATTTATAATCACTAACAGAACATTGTAAATATGTATCTTGACATAGTTTTAGCTACTCTTCAGAGTGATCTCCACATTGATTCATTCTTCACCATTCATATTTTTCTGGTGTAAGATTTCCTTGGCTTGAAGCCACAGAAATATGAGTAGTATACACCACAAATTGATCAAAGGAAGTACTATTAAAAAATCTAATTGGATCTGACTTGATTTCATTTTCTGAACTTATGCCTTCAAAGAATGTGTAAAGCTCTCACCTTGGCTTGGAGGAAGGTCTTAACTGTAATGCTGGGCATGGGACAGCTCCTCTGTCTATCAGGTGGTCCTTCAAATTTTATATGGGGAAAGAATACAGATTGATGTTCAACATATTGACATCTAATCTTTAGGATAATTTCATATTTATTTTCAAACACATCTGATCACTGCCAGCAATGGGTCCGTAATTAGAAACTTTCAGTCTTTTCTGATTTCACTAAGAGAAACCAAATAGAGTGATAGTTCTTTATTTGCAATACACTTAGCTTGCTTTGGGCTTTTCATTGTGTTAGACTGATGGTCACCAGTCATTAAATAGGCCACAGAATATTATCATAGAATTATTCCTGCAATTTGACCCTAACTTCTGGCAGAACTAAATCTTTTTTTTTAAATTAAAAACCCCCCAACCTTTAAACTGGACTGTCTGCTAGAGAATTTGATACCATTCAAGTTGATTTCTTGGTCCCAACTCTGTTTTAAATGAGTAACAAGATTTCTGAAGATTCTGCAAGATCAGCATCTTCAGCAGAAAGGATGGGGGAGCAGAAAGGCTGGGGTTAATGACTTATTCTCATATGAGAGTCTGCCAGAAAATATGCGTGAAAATTAGCAGCTAGCATGGTCAATCAACATTTGCTGAAATGTATTTCCATAGTATGACTTATACAGTACTGAACAGAATTCTTAGTGGAATCAAAGATATTCGGAAAAGAGATTTGAATGGGGAGAAAAGATAAATAAACCTTTGCTGTTTTTCTGGAGATCATAGATTTTATTCTTTGCACAGAGACAACTTTACGGTAATGGCTTCAAAAGAGAGAAAAGTTTTTGTTGAAATTCTGTAAGGAAGCATGCCAAAAATGCACAATGAGAATGGTCAGACATGGTTTCTGTGCCATAATTTGCTGGGTTGTGTAGGAATATATGCTTTGTAGGACAAAAGATCAGATGAACTGTCACAAAGTGATAATAAAGGACAAGGGTTGCTGTTTTCCTAAACTTTAAGAATCATAGTAACCAAGGTAGAAATAATAAAGCAAGTCCTAACTTGAAAATAACCAGCAATCTGATATTGTAAATCAAAGGCAATCTAGCTAAAATGTTTCATTTTTACTAGCTTTGCAAAAATTGCATTCCTCATGCCTGAAAAATGACAGTGAGATATGGGGTATTTGGAGAGAACACAGAGGTATGTTCAGTGTGATTTGCTGGATTTGAAAAAACTTCCAAAATTAGAATTTGAAATACCATTTAAACCTGTCTGGAGACAATAAATGTAAAGAAGTTAAAAAGCTCTAAGCATCTGCTATCACACCATCAAATTATGTATTAAGTGTTTTCATTTAATTGTGACTATATGACTGCCTTCAGACATCATTTAAGTATTTAAATACAGAAATATTTCCCTAGCATTTTGTTGTTTTGATTGTTTGGTTGATTTTGGATTTTTTTTTAAGAGTGGCAATGTTTTAAGAGTGGGATGGAAGATTCCTCATCTGTAATTGGAAAACATAAAGGTTTTTGGGCTGGCTTTATCTGTCTGATCACTGATTGTCAAAATACCAGCACATAGGGTATGACAAGGAAATCAAATTTCAGTAGCATGGCTCAGTACAGTTTTCCTCCAAATCAAGACTTCAGCATGAGATTATGAAACCATAAATAAACTCATATGAAATCTCCTTGTGTTTTTGAAGATTTACTTTACTTCTGGTTTTCAGTTTGTCCTCACTATTCTAGGAGGCCATTGTGATGTTGACTGCTTGGTTTTCTCCATCAGAAGCCCAGGAAGTCCTCATGTCACTTGGCTGCAGCCTTAAACAGATGGACATGTAAACAGAGTTGTCACCAAGGGGTTTGGAGGCACTCAGCCTGTTGGGTGCATGGGCAAATCAGACCCACGACACCCTCTTTTTCTTTCTATTTCAGTTCATTGCCACTTGCCCTTTACCTTTTTCCCCAGCAACCCCCAATACACACCAAAACAGAAACAGCAAACCCTACTGTACACAGTGTGCAGCCAGGTTTAAAGACATATTGGCGTCGTATTTACTCATCATTTTACTCAAATCTTTCCACACTCCCCAGGCTCATGTTGCTGTGCAAGGGTGGCCAGCGGGAGAAGTGTCACTATTTTGCGTTTGTTTGTTTGGTTTTTTTTTTTTTTAATCCTGTACCAAACATTGGGAAGCTGCTAAGTTGCAGAGCTTCTTTTTACTCACTGGCATTTTTTTTTTAAATTTCATTTCAGCTCTATGATGGGCCTGATGCACAATCCAACCTGATTGGCACTTTCTGTGGACAGTCTCTTCCATTGGCAGGGAGCACTACAGGGAGCAGCCTTCATGTGGAGTTTTACTCTGATGGACTGAATGCTAGGAGTGGGTTCCAGATGCTATGGCATGTTGATGGTAAGTGAGCCCCAATTCCTCTGGGAAGGTTTCCTTCCCTGGATGTGTAAAGGAGTTCCAGCTTATGCCACTCTATGCCATCTAAATAGAAATAACCCATTGCAGCTCTAAATCCATTGCATGTCCTCATAATTGTACACATACTTTCCCAGTGGATGTTTCTGCACATGTATACCATGACAGATCAGCTGATTGGAGACTGAGAGCTATTAGGGAAATGTGCTTCTATTTCCAGGAGTAGGCACAGGGATGAGGGGTGTGTCCAGAATTGCTCTAATGAACAGGAGATAGATGCTGTCATGGGTAACTGTGAGTGACTTGAGCTTTTAATGGGAATATTCAGCCCTCAGTCTCACCCATTTCTATAGAGTTCTTTTTCTGTGCAGGTTTCTCTCTAGTTTAATTCAGTGGTACTTGTTTCCTGTGGTAGTGTCCACTTCCAGCTGCCCCTGCCCCTGCCCCATTTCTCTGCATGAAATAGCATTGGCCAGGATGTGCATTGAGTGTCTGTTCTTTTGTTCTTGCATGTCATGAAAACTGTCACAGGTCTTATTAAACAGGCAAGCATGCAAGCCAACTATAAACAAATCTGTTAATGATTGTAAAACAGCAAACTGTGTTTATAGTTTCTTTGTAAGTGAGGTTACAAATGTAGTATTTTTCGCTCTGCTTATTTAACAGCGGTTGTGTGCTGTAACAAGGTTAAATCGTGTGCCATTGTACATCCCACCAAAGGGGTTCCAGCCTTGAAAATAATTGAGTTGCCCCAGTTGCCCTGTCTGTCTCATCAGTCAGCAGCATTCAGGTTTGACTGCATTTGAAGCAGATGAAGAGGGCAGCAGAGGCCCCACTGCAGGTTGCTGAGGCTGCTGAACGTGGTTGGGATGGAAGCTCCTTGCTCTAGCACAGACTGCTGGAGCTTGCAGGCTCCCAAAGGGCTCTGCCAGCTGCCCAGAGGTGCCTTGCATTCAGCAGGGCAATGAGGGAGCGTTTCTGGGTAGGGGAGTGACACAGGCTGGGGGTGGGATGTGTAGCAGGAGCCAGCAGGGGAAGGGCCCCAGCACAAAGGTACCTTCTTGTGCTTCGGGTGATGTCATCCTGGAGCTGCACAAAAGAAGAAAAAGCAGAGGCTTTTATGCACAGCCAGATGACATCAGTTCCATACAGTAGCCATGGTGCTGGGTTAACTTGCTTTTCTAAAGCTCACAAAGCTTCCCAGAATCTGCCTGCATGGTAAACACTCTTGTGCTTTCTCTCCTTTCCCAGCCCTCTGCCGTCCTTTGCTGCACGGACATTCATTTCTCTGTCAGGCTGCTCTGCCCTTCTGTTCATTCCCATACACTGAGCTCCACCCTGATGCTGCACAGAGCCCAGGCTGCTAAAGTGGGGCTGTGTCCAAGCCCAGACCAGGACCTGTGGGGTCAGATAGGCCTGGCTCTTAGGGAATGTCATTGCTGGCTCAAAACGTCACAGCTGTGACTTCTGCCAGCTTGCAGTGTGAGTGCAAGTTCCTCCAGAGCAGACCACAGTTGTCATCTTTTTGTTCATTCCAAAAATTTCCTTTCCTTTTCTCTGTTGGTGTCATGCACAAATACAGCTATACCTCTTACTCTTGGTGGCTACATTGCCTGGTTGCCCTAGAATAAATAAATTAGATATGTCCTTGTGGCTGGGGGACTATATTTACCTCTCCCTTATGAAAATCTTTCAAGTTCATAAGGAGAAATTCACTGGAAAAAGTCTCCTTGTTTAGGGGAACTGATCAGGAGATGCAGCCTTTGAGTTGGGTATTTCAGAGTGAAGCATTTGGATCCCTTCTTTCCTGAGGGCAAATTCCTAGGGCAATCTACATCCAGATCTGGTAACATCTCACCTGACAAGAAAATAACAGAGCTACATATATTGCTGAGAGAAGGGCTTTTATTTCTGCTCAAGTGACAAATGTGTGCTCTGGAGTTCAAGCTGCTGTGAACTATTTCTCAGGCTGTCCCTGTGCTCCTTAACTGGCAGTTGTGAAGCCTCTGTGGGATATATATCAAGGACATTCCCATGTTTTGATGGTAAAGAGAGCAGCACTTATGTTTTCCATGCCTCTCATATAGTTTGCTTCAGAGACTCTTCCCAGAAGCTTTTTCACAGTTGTGAGGTGGTCAAAAAAAGAGAAAAGCTTACCTCATTGATAGCTGATCTGAATAACTCCTCCTGCCATAGATGAAGCAAAACTGTTTTGATTTAAAACATTTGCATCTGATCTTTCCTGCTGCTGAGAAAACCTGCTTTAAAAAGTGCTTTCTTTAAAAACCTAAAGGCTTTCACAAAGACAAAATTAGTAACTGATCTTAAGAGAATGCTGTTATTTATGCCTAAAAGTATCCTATGTAATTTTAACCTGAAAAAAAGAAATAGAAATAGAAAGAATAGAAATAGAAAGAATAGAAATAGAAAGTTCTAGTGCAGAGAAGTAAATTTAAAAATTAATTTGGTTCTGAAATAACATTGTTCTTCTAAGGGAGTTTCATAGATGAGGTTGGATTTTAAAATTATTTGGCTAAATCACTAATGTTTTCTTCTGCAGTCAAGGCTCAAAAGGATTATTTGCCAGTGGAAAGCTTGAATCTGCAAGGTGCTTATTCTCCTTTCACTCTGTTTTAGGAAGTTTAATATAGGCAAATATATATGGGACATATATTGGCCCTTTGAGAAAAAACAAAGTTGTGATAACAGTCTGGATATTGCAAAGATGGAATGCCAATCAAATTGCTTTCCCTAAAAAAAAGTCAGGAGGCCAAGAGGGCAAAGGTCTCTGAGTGCAAAATTACACCCGTGCCAACTGTCGTATCTGAGGAGACACATATTTCCTGCACACATCACTTACCTTATTAAGCAATGTGCATGAGGGCCTCACTGCTTTATATTTACATCTGCATTGCATTGCAAGCTCACTCATTTGGCTGCTTCATGGTCAATAGACCTTTTAAATTTCATTGCCTCTTCTCAGTCCAAACTTGCACCAATGATTCTGCTTTCTGTTTCACGTTGTCAGTATATGTGTCAGGTCAAATGTTAAAGTTTGTTGGCTCTTCAGAGAAGCACTTCAGAAACAGAGGTTAGATGAAGATGCAGAAGTCATTCACTGGAGACATTTTTCAGGCATCCATTAGGATTGCTGAACAGAATATCACCCTGCAGGTCAGCAAGGGAGCTGAGGTCCAGATTTTCTAAGCCTGAATCATAGCTCTGTTGTTTATTTCTTCTGCAAACTTTGACAAATTTCCATTTTTTCAGTTTCCAAAAATGACTATTCCTTTTCAGTGCCTTTCTGCCACATTAAGTCCAAGGAGGAGCAAGGTCTGATATTAACAAATCAGAAAGCAGGGAAAACCCCAAAACATATCTCACTTGAATTTTTACTGTCTTGCATAAACCCTTATCATGTAAATTATTCTACTTCATCCATTGGATAATATTCTGTAACCAAACCTACCCAAGAGAGCAAAAGTTTTCAGAATCAAATCCAAATTATACTTCACACAGTATTACTGTAGTACAGGCACATGTTTATAGTACATGCTCCTTGCAATTAGAGTCAGCTTACATTTACTGAAATGATTCACCCTGAGCACCACAACTGGAAAACTCTGTTCCTTTCATTTCCCTAACTTTGGTTTTGCAGGAACAGTGCCAGTTCTCTTTAACCTTTATGGATGGGGTTTTTCTAACATGTGGCTAAAAACATACCCCTGAATAAATCTGAAAACCTAGCAAATAATAGAGTTTTCCACAGATTACAACATTTCTGTTCAGCTATAATTATTTTTGAGAATAGGGATTCTTCTTTGGTTAATGAACACCATCTGCTAACCAGACAGGCAGTAATATGGAAAGATCTGTAAATCATTGCTTGCACAATCTTCAATGAATACGTAAATTTTAGTCAGAGGAAAGCAAAACCACCAAATATATGTTTCCTAAGTTTTCTGTTTGTTGTCTGATGTCCTAGCAACTAACACCAGAGTAGGTAGTAGTTTTCAGTATTTTCAGGGGAGTTCCAGGACCTTTACACTACTAAAAGAGTACCTCCCCTTTCTATTTTTTTTTCTCTGTTTAACTGCAGGGCTGAAATGTCCAAAATTACTGCAAGGAGGCACAAACTGGTCATATGCTGTATGCTTGCAGTTCAGCTGCAAGCAACTTTTTCACAGTGCAGCTGTCTGCATTTCACAGCAAGACTATGTATTTCTGTGCTGAGAAAAACTTTTAAAGATGTTTCACTAGGAGCAGAATGACTTGGTATTAATCACTATTATTTCAGTGAAGGATGAAGTAATGCTGCTATTTTTTTTTTATTCCTAAAGGTCAACGTTTTTTACTTTGTTGCTATAAACAGCAAAAATTCAAATTTTTTCAATAGAATCAAACTTGTATTTGATGTTTGCAGACAAATACAAACATTGGGAGAAGTTTGTATTCATGTAACTTTGTAGTCAAAGTTTCATAAGCATTTCAAAACGTTCATTATTTGAGTTTTCTCATTTTGGCACTGTAGAGCAATCCTGCAAGTGAGCAAGTGAGTTTAAATTGGGAACATATGTTTTAATCTCTTAAATATTTATGTAAATATTTTTAAAAATCAACTAGCATCTATATTTTCAGCAAAGTGCAACAGAATTGACTCTTACCTCATCCTTATAAAGAACAGAAACATCATGCACAGACTTCCTGGCAGCTGACCAGAGAGTTCAGAGATGGTGCTTCTGCTCTGATGTGGAGGTTTCTTGTGGCATATGCTGGTCAGTCAAAAAAATGCAGGTGTGAATTCATATTTGCAAAGATCAGTGAGCTCTTTTTTCTGCTATTAGTCAGTGAATGCTTAGGCATAAACTCAAGTAATATAGATCTTTTCGCAAAAAACTTATAAGAAATTAATCTCAGAGACCTAAACTTTACCTTCATTTTGCTGAAGCACTTAAAAGGAATCACTCAATTACATTAAAAAAAAAAAAAAAGAAAAAAAGAAAAAAAAGAAGAAGCCTTTTCTGGGAACAGTTTTAATTAGAAGAAAAGAAATGAGACATTAAAAGCAGTTTGACCTTCTTACTCGTGTGCTTCCAGAGAATGTTGATTGAGCTCAGAGGAAACATAAACCTCTCTGGAGAGGGAGCTTGAGTAATCTGAATGCTACCTGCAAGGGTTGCATGGGAGAAAGGTCTGTGTCTCAAAGAAGAGTACACAGGCTTTCCTCTCCTCTGAGCCATTTCAGGTTTAAATAAAAACGTCTTTTGTGGCTATCAGGAAACCCTTAGTAGGAGAAGCTGAGTCATAGCTGCCTGTTAGGTTTTAAAATGTTCCCAGCTTTCTTTGAGCTAAGATAAATAGCAATTGGCTTTGTTTTGCCTGCTGAAACTCCCCTGATCCCTGTTCCCACCCCCTCAGGAGCCGAGACATTAAGTCTGGTTGTTGAGAAATCTTTCTGTTTCCCAAGCTGGAAAGCAGCTTTTTCCTCCTGAGCTGAGCTCTGCCCTTAGTGGCTGTGTAATTCCAGGTGCTCGGGGGAAAGAAAGGCTACAAATTCCACTGAGAGGCTTCCCCAAGGATGACACCTTTTTTTCTCCAGTTGTAAAACCTCAGCAACCTGGTTTCTTTAGAGGGAAATCTTCTAAAGGCACTGGGAGGAAAAAGGGATGGTGGTTTACACTGAAGCCTTCTTCCTCTCCATCTCACTGAATGAAACATGCATGGATATCAAAGTCTCAGGGGATTGAACATCTACCTGTGCTGACAGCCTCAGGGGAGGAAGTGCACTGCCTTTTTCTCCATAGAGATCAAAGGCAGGATTGGTGTAAAATACACTTAAAAACTTCTTCAGTTCCTAAACTGAGATGCCCAGTAGCTTGACGATGGAGCTTTGTGACTGCAGGGCACCTCTGGCTGCTCCATGTGCAGCAAGGTGGAAAGGGAGGAGAGGACTTGGCCTGTGCCAACTCACCTGTGAGGCAGCTTCAGCCGTGTAAATGTTCATCTGGATTAGTGGGAATTCTTTTGTTTTAAAGGTGCTTTGCTGGTGGATACTGTGTGATGGACTGAGAGAGATCAGTGTCACATAGCTGGCATGGCCTCACATCTGTATTTAGATGTCTCCTTTTTTAGCTTAAAATAGATTCTTATAGCTTTGTTCCCTTCCAGACCTGCTGCTCTTTCCCCTCACAGATTTGTGTTTTGCAGTCCTAGAAGTCCTGTAGCCAACTATGAAGTCAAAGTCAGGTTTTCTGTGTGAAGCTGAAAAACTCAGTGGTAGAAATGATGGTAAATGCTTCTGAGGCTTAGAAGCCACAAGTTTGGCATGAAAGACATTAAGGAAAATATTTGCACTTAATTGAAGATCTTGATCTACAGCTTCCTGAAATATGGTGTAAAGCAGAGCAATGGCCAAAGACACCTTATTCAAATTGCAAATTATTCTGAGATTTAATAGAGATTAGAGGTTTTACACATCTGTGTGCACATGTTGAGTATATCAAAGGAGTATTTTATTTGGTTTATGTTATGAAATATCTCCTATAAATAAAGGGTCTGATAGAGATGCTATTTATCAGTTCTGACATACCACAGTATTTGCCTCTGGGAATATAGAGCTCATGGTTTGTGAGATGGTTTTCTTAAGTATTTTGGGGCTTTTCAATGTGACAGAATCTTTCCTCTGGAGATGAAGCCAAAGAAATTGATGGAGTGTGGGTATTACAAAGCTCAAGTGAACCTATAAATTCTGTGTAAGCAAAATATCAGTGCCTAAATTAAACACTTGGGGGGCTTGTAATGTAAAGAGCAAAAGAAAATTGCTGCTGGAAGGCAGAATGGCACACATAAAATCAGATCAAACACAGAATCCTTTTTTTTCTGTGTGTGACAGGTACATAGCCACCCTACTGGCTTTTCTAAAGGTAAGGTTTCACTGTGAATGTAGCTGATCTGGATTTGCCCTGATACTGGCAGGGCTGCTGTGCCTTCCTGCCCTATTTATGCCTGAACTTGGGGTCTGAGGCAGGAAAAGCATCTTCCCAGGAATTCATTAAAGAGAGGCTCGTGCTACACTTAGCACATCTCCTCAAAGCAATGATAAAACTAGGCTCAGATGTTCAGCTGCTTTGTCCTGTTAAACCAGGGCCTGCATTTCATCCATTGTTTTGCTGCTGGTTTCTTTTTTCAGTCTAGCTCACAGTATGTAAGAACTTAGTCACCCCAGGGTCTGGGGAGTGGTGTTAGGACAATGCTTTCTTATCTGAAAAAAAAAAACATAACCTTTCAAACACAGCTTGTTTTACAATTGCACTGTTACAATTGAATAAGAAAAAGAACATTAAACACACCAAGTGTCAGAAAGTTGGTTTATCCACTGTGATCTGGCAGCTTGTAATCGTGCTCAGCAGGCTGAGGCAAATTGCATTGTCTTTAATTTTATGATTTCTAAAGCAGTGGAGAATTGGCATTTTTACAATAGAAAGACCTCCCTATGATAACTTGGCTTGATTATTTGAAGTCAGTAAGAGCTGAGAATGGATCTGATTCAGCTTTCTTGAACTGATGAAGTTAGAAGCCAATAAAAAAAAAATCCACTTTTTTTCTGTGTCTCAGCAGTCAGAGCAGATGCTGAGGTTTGGTACAAAACCCACCAAAACAGGAGGTGAAATACTTCCTGCACAGGCAGTGCAAACTGCTCCAGCCTGCCATTCTCTTCCTGGGTTCCCTGTGGCAGAGCAGACCTTGCAGCCCAGAGTACACATTTGTCAATGAAATGGGGGCTGCTGCCTGTGCTTATCAGAGCTGTCAGGCAGTTTTGCCAGACCTCCTCACCAGGCTGCTTTCCTTTGTTGTCAGGTTGTGGAGAAGAGCTCTCTGGCCCTTCTGGTTCATTTCACAGCCCTGGCTACCCCAACAGATACCCAAGCAACAGGGAATGCATCTGGTACATCCACACAGCCCCTGGCAGCAGCATTCAACTCACCATCCAGGAATTCGACATTGAGTACCACCCAAACTGCAGCTATGATGTTTTGGAGGTAAGAGCATTTACTCCTCTAAAACGCACAAGTTGTATTCATTTCTGTCTGGAACAGATAATCCCAAGAACTGCAGATGCAGGACAAACAATTCTACCACAATTTCCTGTTTCTGCTGAGGCTACAGTTATGTTCAACAGGTATTGTCACAGAAACCATAATGTTCTTATTATTTTTCACTTTTATATCTTTGGTGACTTTTTAAATTAATTATGATGTTATGCACTGTATGCCTTCTAACAAAAGACAAAGCTCCTTTGAAAAACTTAGTCTTAAAAACTCCACCTTTTATAAAGAACCAAATGTAGGGTGCTGTACCATGAAGATAATTTCCTGATGCAAAGCAAGATGATGGATCACTGCAGGGGATAACTCAGGTGAGATCTTGTGTAGGGCCTTCCAAGAATACGGGGAGATTTATAACCCTGAGTGATGAAAATTGTGAAGAATCTTTGCACTCAACAACAACAACAACAACAACAACAACAATAAAATTAAAGAAGAGGCAATATCCTAGTCATCCTAGGGTGGTGGAAAAAGGAGAAAAGGAGCCTCTCTAAGGATGTTCTGACCTCCTTGAAGAGATCCATAAGACTGGATGGCCCTGTTATAGATGGCATCTTTTCGCTCATGTTGGTAAGCAACCAGGTGACCAATCTCAGCTAACAGAGTTGAATAGACTTCCAGTACAGGAAGAAGGGACAGGAAATAATTTCAGGAAGAACTTTAGAGTTATAGACTTTCTAAACTGCTCTCACTAGAGACATTTGAGATCACCAATGGAGGTACACTTTTTGTGACTTTCTGTCAATGTTAATACATGGGTGACTTTTCAATGTTTTTGTAATGAGTGCAAAAGACTGATTTAGAGAACTTGTACTGCTGCAGCCTTTCTTCTCCTCTTCTGGGTGATGTGATACAGCATACAGTTAGACAACTGTCTGTCCAGTACCCACACTTGTGCTCTGCTTCCCATTCCCACATTCTGATTTCTGCAGGATCTGGGGGTAAGGAAGCTGTTCCGTGAATTCTCCATCAGTAGCATTGGCAAATACACCTGTATGTCACATTGCTGACGCCAGAGACTCTGAGTAGGTGACCTGTACTGGCTGGTTTATATTGATGAAGTCTGTTGTACTGCATCTTCATTGTTCTTTGTGCCCAGAATTACCAGATTGAAGGTGAAAGTTATCTGCCTATACATTTCCACTATGCCTCTGTTGCCCAGAGGAATCCATTAAACAGCCTCCAAATCTAAATTTGCTGAGGATGACCATTTCTTGAATGGTTCTTCTGTTCCAAGGACAATACCTACATCTGCAGATGGTTGCTCAGGAGCCATCATGATCCAGCAAGAGTACAGATGGCTGGCAACAATTTGTTTGGGAACTTTTTGACTGGGAAGGTAGCTGGGCTAAAACCAATTGAGTGACTTGCCAGACACCAACTGCTTAAAGACACAATTTAACAGCCCCCTGCAGTTTGCTGGTCTGTGTTCCTGAGCAAGGTGTTCACCTTAGGTTTTGGGTTTACTTTTTTTGCCATTTGCAGCTTAGTTGCTATGTTTTGCTTCATTCCAACCATACTGATTCATCTGCACATATGCTCACCTTGCTGCTTGAACTCCCCTGCCTCCTGCCCTCAGAATTGGCGTGCTTCAAGTTACTTGTCTCCTGATCTTGGTTCATCCAGTTCCTAACACCTGGCTCTGATCTGCAGGCAGATAATCTAACATAAATCAATTTACAGGGGAAAATTGGTTAGTGTCTTAGTCCATGATCAAAGATCTTGTGTGGCAGCATAGAGCTTCCCCTGCCAAGCTGCAGACACCCAGTGGAGCTTCATGTACCTTGCCACATACATATTTTCTTGCTTTTGTTATAAAATTCATTCATACCATGATTGACATAGTCTGAGCAGGACAAATGATGACTCAGATTTAGTGGGGAAAAAAAAAGAGCATGATTAGCCATTTTCAGAAGCTGCTTTATCTTGCCACCTTCTTTCTTGTAGTTTCTATCTAAATCCAAGCTGAAAACCACACACACATTTAAGTCTGCAGAGTGTTAAAAAAACGGTCACTGGTGTGCTTTTGATACTGTGTGCTTCAGTGATCACTAAGGTTCCAAAGGTCTTCACTCTCACATTATCTTCCCAAAAGTATCCTAAGTATCTTTGGAATTTGAAGTCTTATTTTTCCTCATGGTTATTCTCCTAATTTCACATTTTCCTTATCTCTGAGTGCTAAGTTCTACTGCTTCCTGCTTTCTTTGAAATCAAACAACTTTCCAGTTTTAATAGGAAGTCAAAATCAGTACTAAAGTAGGTCTGCACTCTGCTGTCCCTCTATGTCCCATTCAGTCTGGTACCTGAAATAAGATGTCCTGTAATGAATATTTCCCAGCAATCACAAAACTTGCTCTCCTGGATGTATTTAGCTTTTTCTTAGGAACACCCTCATCCCTTTGACTTGGCAGTGAATTTAGAAAAATTCTAAGAGAGATTTCTCATTGCAACATCTTTGTTGCTAACTTCACTTTTATACCATAGTTTCTTGAATATTTCACCCTTGAACATTTGTCTGAAGCATACTTGCTCTTGTAAGAGGCAGAATCTCCCTTCCCTTTCCTTTGACAATGCCTCTTAAACAAGCTGTCATTTCCCTGTCAGTATCCCAGGACTGCCATGTGTTTCACCAAAACTGTGCAATAATAGTTATATTAAATTTTTTAATGTGAAATCCTCAGGTTCTTTCCATGGCTCAAGTGTTTGATGCATTCTCCCTGTTTCTTTTATGGCACTGTTGCAGTCTGTCTTTTTTTCTTCCCCTTGAAATGACATTCCTTTTATAAACATCCAGAAAGCAAATTTAAATTGTTCTTAAAGATATTTTCTAGAAATGTTCCATGGAAATAGAAGACGTTATTTTGGACAAAATGAAATAATTGAAATAGTTTTTGAATGGCTTCCATTGAAATTACATTCATAGAGGAAAATTACCATGCCTGTTTTGAATAAATTATGACAGATAAATGATGACATCTTCTCCTTTAGCATGGACCAGATTTTTACAAACTATAAATATATTCTGCCTCAGCAAGATGTAGCCCTGAGCAGAAAAGGAAGGAAGACTGTCAATCTATTTCATTTCCAAGTCAGATGCTCTGGTCTTCTCATTTAAATAGAAAAAAAAGCATCAGGTATTGCCACAATTCTTATTTCTCAGTCAAAGCCAGGCTGTGTCTTTGCTGGAAGTTATATCTGGGCAGGGATCAGTGTTATTCCCAGAAAATCTGTGTCATGAGGGTGACCAACTGCATAAAAACAGCTTTCTGTTGCTCATAACTCTGGAATGCTGACTGTTAACATTAAATGGAGCTAACGGGGCAGAAGCAAATGATAAGAACAGATTAAAACCATGGGCTTTATGGCAGTGTCCTGCAGCCCTGCTATGAGAGCCAACACCACCTTATCTTGGGATCAGATACTCTGGTCAGACTAGATGTTTATTTATTTTTTTTTCAGCTCTGATATCCTATCATTCTTTATGAACCACACCCTTGAATTCATTCTTTCCATCCATTCTCTTTTCCCTCGTTTTTTCATGTGGTAACTATTGGTTTTTCTCTTTGTAGCCAAATATAATATTTTATTGTTTTTTGTCATGGAAACACTCAAACTTGTTTTTATTCCAGCCTTTATGAAAGCATCTGATTAATTGAACTGGCCTAAAGGAGAAAAGAAAATACACTCATAACTATAAGGAGCATGCCTCTGACTGCTTTTTATTTTGAAATTGTGCAGAAGCTGTTGCTGAACAGTTAACAATGTAAAGGAGACCCACAAACTTCAGATTTCCATCAATATTTCTCCCCCATCCTTAATTCTTTCCCAATAGGTCAATTTGAATGTTCAGCTTGGGCCAAGTTAATTTCTGAGGAGATGCTGCAGAAACCAGCAGGGTTCATGTCAGAGCTGGGTTGGTTCCCTTGCCCAGGGGCAGAGAGCCCCAGGGAGCACCAGGGATGATGTGAGAGGCTGGTCCATGAGACTTCATAGATGTGTATTAGAAACTCCTGCTGTTTCCTCTGCCACATAGCTTCCCTAGGCTGGTTTAGATGATTAAGAGCATGTGTTCCTGCTAGATCTCATGCTGTGGCTCTGACTCAGGGAATGTACCACAAACACATTTTAAAATTCATATTTGAACAGACTTCTGACAAATGCAGCAGTCACTGGGCCTCACAGGCAGCCAAGCAGTAAGATTTTTCTGAAGACACTGAGCTTCCAGCAGACAAACAGGCTTCCTCCCCAGACCCTAACAGCTTCATTTCAGATTCTGAATCTGAGCTGTGATTTCATCCATACTGACTCCTTTTGAATGCCTTGAGATGATCGATTGGACAGAGGAGCCATTATCCATTCAAGTCATGCAGCCTCCCTGCAGAATGCAAAAAAGTGCTATCTCAGCCAAAATAAAAATGTTTAAGCTATTAAGCCTGTGTTATCAGCCACCACAGCAAAATACTGTCTTTTGAACATCTAACTGACTATGATGTTTATAGAAAAATTAATTCCTTATTTTTTCCAGGGATGCAAGCCTCAGTTCCTGAAGTCTCACATTAACCTGGAGTGACAGATTTATTTTTTTTTCCAGCTAAAACCAAATTATTTCTCTTATATCTTTAACATCAGAGCAGTGTCAGGCCCTCTGAGTAGTTAGTGAACACACAATTAATCAAATTATGTAACAAATGCAGTACCCTTAGCCCTGAATGGGGGGGACTAGCTACGTTCTTTGTTAGACTTGCTCAGATATTTGGCTTGGACAGAACCCAAACTACTTCTGGGGCTTAAAAGTGTCTGACAGAGCTTATTAAAATATTGAATTTCCCCGCATCTTGACGTGATCATAGGAAAAAAAGACACATAGAAAGCTGTTTCTAACAGTACTGTTGCTTTCTGAGAAAGATGCATAGACTATTTCTTTTAACTTTTTTGATGTTTACCAAACTATTAATTTTTGGAGTGGACTTGAGGTGCTACTGTTGGAAAATTCTGATGGGATTTCTTGCCTTATATTCCTATTCTCTGCTTTTGGGTGTTTTTTTTGTTTGTTTCTTTTTGTTGTTGGTTTGTGGTTGTTGGGGTTTTTTCGTTGTTAGAACTTGATGTTATCTAGTTTAATTTTGGGATTTATACATAATAATAAGCGTACTTATAGAATTAGAGTCTTTCTGTTAATTGTTTGGTTGCTGAAAGACAGCAGCACATTCTTTATTTGGTGTGTCTTTTATAGTTTTCACATCCAAGGTTACTTCCAAGCTGACTTTTGCAGCTGTAGTCCTGCCAGGCACACACAGTGGAGGTGGCAGACTGTCAGTATCGGGTGCCATTTCATTAGCATGCAGGAAGCCAAGAAAATCCAATAATTGAGGGCTCTAGGCAAAAAAATCACATGTCAATTGGAAATTGCCCTGAGCATGTGTGTTTTCTTCAGCTTTGAGAGGGAAGACTAGGGAAGGTGAGCTGTTCCACCAGTTACAAATGGGTTCAAACTAAAATCCTGCATCCTTTCTGGAAAACAAGCAGGGTTAACAAGGCTTCACATTGCCACATAATTCACTGCACTTGGTTGAAAAATGCATTGGAAGTACATCATACTGCTGTGATGCTTAAGGGGAGTGGTGGTTCTTTGGTTTATGACTGCCTGAGGCACACTCTGCTGAGTAGGAAACAATTACTCTTGAAAGCCAAAATTCATCTTTTGTGGCAAATTTGTATGCTATATATCCTTGCTTCCAAAGAACATTGTGAAAATGTAGCTTACTTGACCCAAATCCATTATTTTGGATATTTATGCTGCCCTTGAAGTAAATAAAGTTGCAATGCTTTTTTTTTTTTTTTTAATCAGAAGGAATTATGGAATCTGTCCCCAGTTTAAAAATCATCTTTAACTATGCCTCTACGTATCAGTGGTGCAAATCATCAACACAGGTTCCTGCAAAAAGTAGCCATTTCTTTTGCACAAGGATAAAAAAAAAATTTAAAAAAAAATTTGGGTTTATATGTCCAGAGAAACAAGGTGCTAATTCTGGAGGGAAAGGGAAGAAGAGTCTGGCCAAGTCCCCAGACAGAAAATTCCATTTATTTCAAGGCTGTTCTCAAATCATCTAGAATTTTAAACTTGTTTTGTGCACATGGTTCAGGTACTAAAACTACTAAAACTTCTGCAGAGAAAAAGATTCTATTAGCTACTTTACATTATAAAATGTTGAATTATTTTCAATACTTATAAATGGGGTTTTTTTTTCCTCCTAAAAACTAAACAGTTCTCATGTACTCTGTGTGACAGATACTCACTTGGGAAAACTTTGACAATATTTCTTCCACTTCTAGGTCTTTGGTGGTCCAGATTTCCTCTCTCCTAGGCTAGCCCAGCTGTGTGTCTCAAGATCAGCACAGAACCCACTGCGAATCTCCACCACGGGCAATTCTGCCGTTGTCCGCTTCGAGACAGATGCAGCAGACACAGGGAAAGGCTTTAATGCCTCCTGGCAAGAAATTCCAGGTGGTGAGTATACTGATTGTTACCAGGAGAAATTCAGGAAGCCTGAGAATTGAGGATCAGCCATGCAAGCATTCAAAGTAGTCAAACAGCAGAGGACTGAAAGGTGAAAGAGAATTTGGGTGATACTGAATTTGGTATCACTAAGAGATGCTGGAAAACACACAGAGTTAAAAATTGTCTAATTATCTGAAATCTAGGCCTATTAGTGTATTTTGTTTCAGTTTCTTCTCTACATAATTAATGAAGATATTCCTGCAATGAGCAAGGGATTTTGCATGCTACCACTTCTTCCCACCCACTTACCCATACAGAGTCTTTTATTCACTGAATGGTGCTTTTGGTTTTAAATGGTAAACTGAAAAATAGCTGAGAACACTAGCTTGAAGAACTCAGTAGACTGAACCCCAAAAATATTTGGAGTGATTAGTAAATACTTGATCTCTATAAGGTTTATCCATCCCCCAATGTGATTTTTTGTTCATAGCTTTACCGGAAACCACTGAAAGAAGAGATATGCTTAAAAGACTCAACTATGTCTCTACATGGGAGCGCTAATAAAAAGACCAATTATCGGAAAATAATTGCAATGAAAAATGATGAGAGGCAAATTTTAATTCTTGCAGTTTTGCTTTATTAAGCACACTGTTTCATTAGTTTGTCAAGGTTTGTACTTCTCCTCTCTCAGATGTTTTATGAGAAAGGCACAAGATTTTTTTCTTAATAAAAGAAGTCTACAATAGTCCTTTGAATTAATCCCCTTTTGAGATCTGGCATCTTATTTTTTCTACTTAGGCCCCCTGAAGCTTTCTTATCCCTTTACAATGTCTTGCCTGCTGTACTCCAACCCCCTCTAGCCTCTAAAATACCCACTCACCAGAATAAAATAACAGCATAGTTGTTTTATCCTTGTCTTTATTTTTCCCTCCTCCATCTCTTTTTAAGATGTAAAACTCTGTTTGTGTTAGTCCTGTTGAAATCCCTGGTACTTCCCACACAGAATTCATCATTCTGGGCTATTTAGATATTCATGAGCACCAGATCTCTTCTGACCAGAAGTACCTGAGGGTGGAGTCCTCAGGAAGCCCTCAGCTTCATGGGCAGAGAAGTAAAAATGTGAGGTTTGCAGTTGCTGCACTGCTCATGAGCAATGAGGAGCTCCAGCTCTCTCAGTAGAGAAGTCATTGTCTCACCCTAAGCTCAGCCGAGCCTAGTTATTGCTTTCTCAGTATGGCAGGTCTCTGGCATTCCTATGAACAGTATTTTGGATTGCTTTTACACTATCTAGGATAGAGGAATACCATCTTCAGCCTTTACAACATCCACTGCCAGTTTGGGGCTACATTACTCTGAGCAGTGTTGTCACATATTCAATTATAATGATAATGTTATACTTTCCTAAAAGGAATTTCCATTGATCTTTGTTGTACACTTCAACCCTTGTAGCACTCATCTTACAAAAGCTTAATGTAGGAAATATAAAAAAGGAGGTGTTCATAGTTTAAAAATAGAGCTGGATTCTCACTAAGTATGAAAGAAAAGAGCTTGTGATTAAAACTGATTGTGTCTTTTTCAGGCTGTGGTGGTATTTTCCAAGCTAACAGTGGGGAAATCCATTCTCCAAACTATCCTCAACCTTATAATAACAACACTGATTGCTCCTGGGTTATCCAAGTTGATCAGAGCCACAGAGTCCTATTGAATTTCACGGATTTTGACATTGAAAATCACCACTCATGTAACTATGACAATGTTGAGGTAAGTAACAAAAGAAATTTCAAAGGTTTCCTTGATTAGTCTGGTGAAATGCTTGCAAAATACCTTATACATAGATAACTGTTATGATGATACCCTTTCCCATTTATAGTGCAGTTTGCCACAGCTTGCTCCAAGCCATAGGATGAACTGCTGACATAGATAGCAGATTGCCCACATTCTGCTACAAACTCAGGAGAGAGGGAGTCTGCATCCCGCGGGAATTGCTGCTGCCTGATTTTCTTTATGTATGCACTGTTTATTCAGGTGATCTGCAGCTGTCTGTTTAATTGCTTCATTAGACCCACTGCTCTCTTTAAAACCTCACATTGCTGCTGGTTTGGGAACTTTTGTTGTCACAGAAACTCAAATTGCTGCTCAATCAGTGCACAGCAATGAAAAACTCTCCAAGTCTCCTCTTGGGAGCAGGGACATGAAATCCTGGCCCTCGATGTCAGATTGCACTTCACTCAGTACAAAGGCATGTGTGATCAGTGCTAGTCAGATAAAGCACAGTGACTGTAGCCCAAAATCCAGCTTTCCTCTCCTTGATAAACTGTCATTCACAAAGAACTCAATTTGGCAGGAGCTGAGACTCTTTTGAAAACAGCATCAGTTTTAACAACATTGCCTCGTAAAGCTTTTTTGTACTGAACTAGAAAAAAAGGAAATGTGTCCCCATTTTGCTGAGCAGAACTGAAGATTTCATTTGCCCACAAAGCCTCTTTGTACAACGACTGTTCCTTTTTTTTTTCCCTCCTGGTTATGAAGCATAAGGAAATATGATTATGTCTTTCTATTTAAATTATAAACTACATCAGGGAACCTTTGAAAAGGAGCTTTCAGTTCTTCTGTGCCATGACACAGGAGTAGAAAGTCAGAAAGTCAAAGTGCCTGACAGAAACACAAGCTAAGATGGTTGTATTTGTATTAATGCAAACAAACCATTCACAAATTAAGGGCTAAATTCTGAAAAGGCCTGATATACCAGTTTCTCTTCTAGACCTGATGCCAATGGATGCTTGCACATATCTTAACACTTTGTGGAGTGCTCAGTTCCATGAGCTTCTTGCAGCTACAAGAACAAGTCCCCCATTACCTTTACAGGCTGGATACCTTTACAGGACTGTTTTGAATCATTGAACTGTTTTGAATCATTGAACTGTTTTGAATCACTGAGTTTTGAATCATTGAAAAGAGTCATTCCCTCAGTGGCCAGAGGAGATGTCTGTGCCAGAGCTCTTTGTGTGAACAGTCTGCAGACCATGTGCAGTGACACCCCTTGTCCTCAAAGCTATAGGAGTATCTGTGGTTTGCTTCTTCTTTTTGGGTTTTTGGGGGCACTGAAGAAGGGAGTTGCCTATTATCCCCAACTGTCCAAACACAACTGGAGAGTCAAATTTGATGGAGACTTCAATCACTGCCCACAAAGTAGAGTGTGGTTTGAAAATTGATGAGGGGGAATTCTGGTTTGAAGTCAAGAGATAATAAAGGGATCTGAGGCCTTGGTGTATGAGGTAGAATTTTTCAGCGCTCATGTCAGGGAAGCAGCAGGGCAAGAAAGGAGTTAATGAGGTTTCTTTCACTCCTGGCATGCCAATAATAGGAGAATCACTTGTTACCAACACCTAGATATGATTTGTGTTCACTTGTTTTGAGACTTGCTATATGCCTCACATGTAGGAGAGCAGAGTGAGGGGACAAAGAGTGCCTGGAAAATATAAGTAGGTGTCTTACTCTGAATGGTTCAGGAATTGCATTCCAAAAGCTGTGGAAATGGAAAATACAGGCAGCTAAGGAAGCAGGTGGGTTGTTTTTCTCTCCCTAATATAGGAACAACTACCATGTATGAGTAGCACAAAGGTTCCACCCTTTTCTGTTTCTTGAACTTTTACTTATCTGTAGGGATTTCAGTTGCTCTGTGAGTTCTCTTGGGCTTCCCTCCACCCTTGAGTGCACCAATGGTCTTTTCTTTCACCCTCCCCCCTCTAAATCCACTCATTTTCCCCTGCATTATGACTCAAGTTTCTTTTTTTTCCAAATTCTTCTTCCATAAATTCCTTTCTATGGGGAACACGTGAAAACGTATTTTTTCCTCTAAGGTTTTCCATTGCACGTGTGTTATGTGAGCAAAGTGGGAGGAGAGAAAATACTTGTGTCTGCTGCTTCTTGGCCATGCTGCAACTCCATAAAGCCTGGTGCATTTTTCTGCTCAGCTGAGTGATTTCAGATGTGAACCTGAGCACAGATCTAGGTTCAGCCAAATGTATTCTGAGCCTGTGATGGTAAATCATGGGATAACTGCCCTGAGCTCCCCCTAGAGCCAATGGAGAGAATGCAGAGAGCACATATTTCATCCGTTTAGCTTTCTAAATTTAGCTGAGTCCTCTGCTTCTGCACCTCAGTTTTCTTTCTTATTTTTTCTCAGAATAGATGATCGTCTCTTCATCTGTTAAATGAGGGTGTATAGCCTTTCTCTAATCTCAAGTATAACTCAGTTATATTATGTAGAAAACATAAGATCTTTGAGAAGAGTTTTTTGTTGTCATTGTCACCATACTTGAGTAAATTTTCAATTCCTCCCTGTGTACCCACCCCTGTGTTCTTCTGTCAGGAGAGTGTGACTCACAAAAAATTTGGTTTTTTGAAGGAAAATGGATGGAAAGAAATTGTGAATGTACCAATTGCTGCATTTTTGGATTGTGTTTAACCAATAATGTATCTGATGCTATGCCAGGAGCTCAGGTCAGCAAGAGTTTCAAGTATTTGGAGACAGGAGAAGAACATGGCTCAGAAGGCAGTACTTGTAGCACAAGGTCCTGAAAAAGGGAGTGAGAATTAGCTTATTCTATCCAGTGAGTTTGATTAAGTAAATGTTTTTTTTTCTTTCCTGCTGCAGTATAGCAAGTAAAACACAGGAATATAGAAATGTAAACTTCTGGGAGATAGAGAGGAGGTACAACTTCATTTATTCCAGGTGCTGGCAAAGAGGATCTTTCAAGGGAGAACAGTTAGAAATATATGGAGTTTTTTTGGCTCAGAAGACAAAAATAGATATCTTTTTGTCATGTGTTTGTGCAAAGTTCAGGACACATTTGAAGAAGAAGGCAATGAGTGATGCAGTTATGTTTGCTGTGGAAAGGGAATTGCTGCTATGCACAATGCAACTGAAAACTTGGCTTTTAAGTGAGCAGATGCCTTGGTTTTCCTTAGCCCTGCAGCCACAAAAATGCATTTCTCAAATGTTTTTAAAATAACTTTAAGAAACTGCAGAGACTCAACTCTTTCCTGAGCTAGTGTGTGAATATTGTGGTTGCTGATCTAACTGCAACCCTGAAATCCTCCTGGTTGTATCCTCAGCTGGGCAGAGGCACACAGATCAAAGCCAGCATTTTACCAGGAGCAGTCAGGCCCTCTCTCTGTGCCCTGTCAATGCAATGCTTCTTCTCAGATAAATCCTCTCACTACTGTCGAGGGAAAGACACTGCCTTAATTCCTGAGGGTTATTTTTTCCCCCCACATTCCATGGTTTGTGGTTTTTAACTCCAGGCCATCTGATTTATATACAGAATATATGTGCAGAGGAAGAATAAACACTGCACACTGTGTATTAGAGGGTGATTGTGGCAGGCTGCCAAGAGAGAAGAAAAGGTTGAATGGATGGATGTTTTTGGGTGTCTTTACCAGGTACTCATTTTAACAGGCGTTGCAGACTTAATGCTCCATCCCCAGATCCCACACAGCTCGCCAGTGTTCACAGAACCACAGGCCAATGTTTAATTCATGAGTGCAGCATTGACTATGTAGGGTATGTCAGGGGATTAAGCAGGAGTTTTGTCCCTTGTTTCTTAGCTCTGAAGTTTATTTGAGACAGGTCATCTCTCTCTCAGCTGCTGGGTTTTTTGGGTTTTTTCACTACTGTGTTCAAAAGCCTTTGAATACTGGAGGCAGAAACATTGCATTGTGTTAGTTAAAAATTTCTAACTCATTGGCGCTGCCTTGCACAGACTTGCTAGGATGTGAGACATTTTGAAGTAAAGAAAGATATTCTCAACAAAAAGTACGTATTTTCTAATCTGGTGGCATTTGTATAGCTTTTATATAGCTTTTAGCCTCCTGACTCCATTTTTGGGCGCTCCTATGCATATTTTAATCCATATTTTTCTCTATTATATTAAATGATGTGCATATGGCAGGGCAGGACCTTAATGCTGAAACAGGAACTGAATTACTGAATTCAACGGCTGTTGCAGCACCAAGGCTCCTCCTCTGTGATCATGCAGCTGTGCTGGGAGCTCCAGGGCTCCTTACTGCTGGAGGGAGGCACTTCTGGGACTGTCCCCTGGCTCCAAACACAGCAGCAACAAATCACTTCTGCTGGAGTGCTAGGAATGATTAATGGGGGACTGAGACTGTGGCCATTCTTCTCTCTCTGTACTTTCTCTTGTCAAAATTTTGATGTTGTTTAAATTATAAACTCATTGGTTTTAACTTCTCTGTCCTTCTCTTCCTGATTGTGAAACAGGAAGGAAACAAAATTATCAGCTGTAGGGGGGGGGGTAAAAAGAGAAGGAAGCGTTTTGTGGTTAAATGAAAAGTGATGAAAAGTGAAGTTTTGCAAACCTCTCTACTTTCTTCCTCCTTTTTTTTTTTTTTTTTTTTTTTGCTTTTCTTTACCCTCTGCTTAAATAGCACTTCATCTTCATGTGTATATGTTTAATTTGGCACTCCTAAGCTTTTATAAAACATAGATGTAGGACTCTGATCCTTGATGCTGGATCTAAAAACCTTAATCCTGGTGACCTTTTATCCAGAGTCATAGCTCTCACTGGTGCACCAGTTGCATATTGGGGCCAGTTTAGAAATCTTTACTGAGACAAGATGTAGGGTTTAACTGAATGAAAGCTGCACAGGAGCATGTGTTGGCCATTAACAGGAAACAGCAAATATATGGGGATATGTCGACTGTTAAATGAGTGTTGCTTCAATACCCAATGCACATGATAGAAGATGTTTACTTGGGGCATTTTTTTACATTTGGTTACAAGGATCCCATAGCTTCAACCTGAAATATATGCATTTTTTGGAAATTGCCACTTAAGATGGGCAATGTACAGTTTGTTTGCACTGCCCATAGCGATCAAAATTAATGGACATAAGAAAGGGAATGAAATTAAAATCTTCTCAATACTCCCATTGAAACCAAATACTTTATTTGATATTTTCATGACAGGTATTTGATGGTCCTAACAATGAAGCACCACTTCTTGAAAGGCTGTGTGGAGCAGAGCATCCTCCTCCCATCACATCCTCCAGGAACCTGATGTACATCAGAATGCACTCTGACACAACCATCCAGCACAGGGGCTTCAGTGCTCGCTTCACAGAGGGTAATTGCATCATTTGCATTAATGCACATTTATCTCATCACCACTTTGTATCTGACACAGTCTTTTAGCACAGCTGATAATGAAAAGTGTCATTTCTACCCACGCAGCACACCAGTGTGTGTCTTTACCAAGAACAAATTTTTCCAAATTATAGATAAAAGACTTTAAAGTCGAGGATCAACTTAGATTCTTCAATTGGGAAAAAAGAAATCATACTTTTTATAGCAAGGCATGTAGCACACATCAGCTGCTCTTATTCTTCCTCCCTAGAGGGTTAGCTGTCCATAACTGTCCTGAGAAAAATGTGCAACTGGCAGTTTCCACAGACCTGGTGACAAAATAACATTTTATATGGCCATCCATGCGCATGAATCTGAAAAGCTAGAAAAGAATTCTGTGGTGCTGTTGATGAAGTCCATGGATTCAGGCCTGCACACTCTGCCAAACATCAACTATCCAATTTGTGGCAGACTAATTGGTATTTTACATGGTTTCCTTTTTAATGAAAAATGACACCAACTGGGCAGAATTTTTTTCATGAAGTTACATACCATTTGATACCGTGATTTGCTTTTACTTTTTCTCAGTAATTTGTGAAACAACTTTTCCCCAAGTTACAGACATTTAATATTTGCGGACAAAATCAGTCTCTCTAATTTTCCTCTCAGGCTTCTTGTCACTTTTAATTATTCCTTTTTGCAGAAATGTTTCTTTCTCAAAAATATTGTGAAAAATTATAAAGAAAAGGAGGATCCTGTATGAACAAAAACCTCAGAAACCCCAGTTGCTGAGGTACTAGTTACATACCTAATTAGGTAATCTGGCTAACAGTGGTGAGAGCCTGAACTGCTCAGATTTCTCAGAACATTTACTGGGTTTAGTACTGCACAAACCATGTCTGGTGAGTGAGTGCTCCCTGCCTAGGATGTTAGCAACCCAGCTTCCCTCTTCCTGAGAAAACTCAGTTAACTAATCCCATCTTTTGGTTGGTGTTTTAGGCAGCACAGCACAATAAATGAGCCTCACTCGTTGGTACTCAGCTCCTCACCCTGCAGTTTAAAGCAGGTGTGTGTTAAACTCTGACCTGGGCTGTTTATGGGCTGCCAGTGCGCTTAGAGATGAGGCAAGGCAGCACTCAGCCCTGTCAGCCAAAGTTCTGCAGTCAGTCAAGCTCTAGAGTGTGTGCAACACCTCACACAATTTCAGTTTTGCTGACACAGCTCCAAGAGGATCCTGCCAATGCAATGTGGGGCCACCCTTGGGTGCTGGAAAGTTGTGGACAGTTATTTATGATTTTTTTCTTCCTAGCTGCCAACATAAACAAGTGACCAGAGAAATGGGTGTTCTGCACTACCCTTAAACAAAGTTATTTTTGCCCCAAGGTATCTCTGCTGGGCTATGAAGACATGAAATCTATCAGGTCTAAAGTCAGTCTGGCTTCTTGCAGATGACTAGCCAGGTGCAGCATGGCATGTGGTCATGAAAGTGCAGCCAGTGCTGGGAGCTAATCCTTAAGTCTATTCTTCTGATTAAATGCTATTGGGAATTTTATCCTATTTCATGCTAATGTACCTTGTTACACTTTATGTGTTCATTTTCACTACAGAATCTAGGCAAGGTGATTTGTGTATATAAATATTTATATATGTATCTATGCTTTTGTGTTTCATTCTAAAGCATGTGGAAGTTTCATAGAGTCAGATTCAGTTGGGGCAGCAATTTCCTCTCCTCTGTATCCTGCCAAATACCCAAACAATCAGAACTGCAGCTGGATTATTCAGGCTCAGGAACCATGTAAGTAAAAACATCTTTTGTAGTCAGTTGAGATGACTAACATCCTCATCTTCTTTTCTGTAATAACAATGCAAAATTCCTCCTTTATTTCTTTAGGAAGTTCTGCTTCCTGGTAGCTGTGAGTGTGGATCTCCCAATCTGTCACAAGTCAGATTTCACTGTAAAAGATTAAGTGGTTAGTGAGGAAAACAATTCACAACTTTGTCATCCTAGCCAATTTACTGTGACCCAAGTGTTAAAATTATAAATGAGGTGTTGAATACTATGTGAAGTTGGATTCATTTGTGAGAAAATCTAAGGGTTTACATATAATTAAAGCAGTTGTATTTAGCTGAACATATTTTGGTCTGGAGTTTTCAAGCTGGAGTTGTATTACATGAAAACTATGCTATTGACATTAAAAAAATTAGATTGAATAATGAGAAAAGGTACACAGAAATTTCAATTTCAAATACAAACAAAAATAAATAAGCTGTTATGTGCATAGATACACTGTCAGCTATTCATAATTTTACACAGATTTATGACTGATCATAAACCACTGAATATTTTCCATCAGATACTGCTACTACGTTTAATACTCTGTGTTACCTTTACAATGTATAAAATCCCTAAAAATAATTTATATGTGTTAAATCCCATAATAATGTCCTGGTATCCTAATTTAAAATAGCAGCTATTCTACTCCAGTTGCACACATTATATTTAGATGTTGTTAAAATCCTAGAATGTTTCAATCATATTTATAAGTTTATTTTGCTAGTTTATAAAACAAATATCAATTTGCCAAGAAAATACCAAAACATAAATCAGGAGATAAGCAATCCTTTTTTAAGTATAGTTACAAATAGGATGTCCATGAAAAAGGCATCATCTGAGCAGTTCATCACCTATGTAACGTTTATTTTTAAAGACAAACTTTCCCTGGATTTGTATTGAAAATTCATACATGACTCCTGAATTACATGAGTATGAGAGACCATAAAAATGCTGTGTGAGAAGCAGTGACTTCCTCCACTTACCAGCAGGACCACCCCATGCATCCTGTTACAGCTGCACGTGGTTTCATTACGCTGTATGTAATGCTATTATTTATGGCATTTCATAAATGAACAGCATGCATACCCAGTGCATACCCATGTCTGATAGATTCATCCAGCGGCAGGCCACAGCAGAGATCCTGCTCTGCTTTTACTGGGAAGGCCAACAAGTCTCCTGCTCTGGCCACCCACTGTGTTTTGCCTTTTTGCTGTGTATCCTGAGGACCTGCATTGACAGCTGTGATTGACTGAGCAGGAGGGACACAAAGGATGCAGCTGAATGCCAGCCAGGGCACCCTGCTGGATGCAGCCTGGCCTCTGTGGCTGTCATCTCAGCTGCTTCAGGCCAATTAAGTGGGGCCCAGGGAGAAGCAAAATATTTGTGTCAAATTCAGTTTGGTCAGTGTGGGAGAAAACTTAGTTATCATCTAAATCATGAGACTCTTTCTGACCCACTCAAAGTGCATGGAACCCTAAGGCCAGTTATAATTACTGTCCAGACTGGTGTCAAGGACAGCCTCTCTTCTGCCAGCTTCACCTTTATTTGTATCAGACAAGCAGGAGTAGTAGGAGAGTCAAAAATACTCTGAATCAGAAATTCTCTTTTTTGTTATATAGCCTGCAGTCCAAGAGCATGGAAAATCCAATTCTGTACAAGTACAACTGAGGGTAGTTAATGATCCTTTGACCAGTTCAATTGATGAATGTGGAATGTTGGAATATGATGAAAGAAGCTGCTCTTTCTAAGCCTGGAGCAGGGCACATTTGTCCAGATCTATGATATAGATTGCAAAGGGACAGCAGGTCATGGGTGTGTAGAAATAAGTTGTGTTTCTGAAAGTCTGTAGATTTTCCATGTTTTATTTGCTATTTTTTTCAGTATATAATGAAGTTGCCCAGAAACGAGGACACTTAGATCCATGTGTATATGCTAAATTCTCTCCTTCTGATGTTGATTGAACTAGAAAGTACTGAAATGTACTGAAGGGATTTACCAGGACCTTTGCACTAAAGGTTAATGCACTTAAATTAAATTCATTCAATATATAACGAGAAAAAAAAAAAAAAACTAGTTCAGATATGCTTTATGGGGACTGAGTGAACTTAAGAGGAAAAAAAGAACATTTGTTTACATGTAAATATTTCTCTGTGAAATTGCTAACTTCTTCCTAAATTTTGACTCTTTGCTCTTGCCAGTCAACCATGTCACACTTTCATTCACTGACTTTGATATTGAAAAGAATGGACAAAACTGTACAACGGATTTTGTGGAGATTTTGGATGGGAATAACTATGAAGCTCCTCTTCAAGGTATTGTACCTTTCCCTTGTGTATTTGATATATATAGAACTACGCCCAAAGTAAGCAGGAGAAGGTTTTCTGTTCATGGTCTCCTGCTCCATGGATTTTCTTTGATAACAGAATCTCCTTGGCCTCTCTGGCCAGAGGAAATTGAGAATGAAGAATAAGTCTTCAGTGTGAATGGCAGAGTTCTCCCAGGCTCTGACTCTGCTCCTGCTAACCTGCAGTTTGGTGTTGACTCCAGCTGCCTTTTCCTTCCTCTTCAGTGGAACAATATTGGGAACCAAGCAATTCAGTTTAAACTGAATTTCCATTTAACTGCACAAACACATAAGTCACAAGCACAGCAAATAAGCATAGTCCATGCCGAACACAGGTAAGGAAGCTGAAGACTTCTGGGAGCAGAAAATGGTTTTTTGTCAAGCCATGGAAAGCCTAATTCTTCTGCTCTTTCCTGAGTTTTTGATAGTTTTCTTCTGATTTCTTTGGACAGTACCATCCCCTTCAAGTGCCAGGAGCAGCCTGAAGCAGCAAAATTCTCAGCCCTGGTCACAGGGTGGTCCCAACTCTCCTCATATCCCTAGGACTGCCCCTAATTACTTTCTGGAAGATTCAGAATATCCCTGCCTTACTATGTTCTCCCTTAATCTGTTTTTGTACATGCTCCTTTGTTGGGAGGGGGGCTGCAGTCAGTTTAAATTGTTTGTTACTAGGAGCAGAATTCATTTTTTGTCTCCTATCCTTGGCTTTCACTTGCCAAAAGGACTTTTTAGTTCTTACAGGGGACATGTAAGAAAGATGGGGGAAAACCTTTTAGAAAGGCATATGAGATTGTCATGGTATTAAGCTAAAAGAAAGTAGATTTCAACTAGATATAAAGAACATTTTTTTCAATGAGGGTGGTGAAATACTGCAACAAGTTGTCTAGAGAATTGGTAGATGCCCTGGCAACATCCAAGGTCAGGCTGGATGAGGTTCTGAGCTACAATATCTAGTTGAAGATGTCCCTGTTCATTGCAGGGTGGTTGGACTAGATGACCTTTAAAGGTTCCTTCCAACCCAAAGTAGTCCATGATTCCATGATACTAACTGCTATCTTTCTTTTTACTGGCAGATGCCTTTTTGACAGATCATGACTCATATTCCTAATCCCCATGTTACAATCCATTACAGGAGAAATGGTCTGTTATTTTTCAGGGTTTTTCTTTTTTTTTTCATCAGAACCAATTGAGTGAAATGGAAACCACTGTCAGATATATCTGATAGGTTTTCTTGGGGTTTATTTCCAATTAGGCAGTCATCCCTCATATTTTTCATTTTCATTAAGGGAACTCAATGACAGAATAGCCAGGGACCAGGGTGTCTAGAATGCTGGACATCCTTTTTCTGTTAAAAAAAAAATTGCCACAAGGGTTGAGTTTTGTGTAAAAATGACTACTTTTTAATGTAGATTGAATTGACAACTAAAATTGTTAACAACAAGCATTACTCCTGCTTGTTGTCAGACATTAACTCCAATGTTAAATTAGCAGCAGTAATTACATGCTGAACACTCATTTTTTTTTCCCCTCTGTGTTCTGCTCTCTTTCAGGCCGTTACTGTGGCACTGCTATGCCACATCCTATCACTTCTTTTGGTAATGCCTTGGTGGTGAATTTCATCTCCAACAATGATGTTGCTGCCAGGGGCTTCCATGCCACCTATGCTGCATCGTCATCATGTAAGTCCATACAACAGGTGCTACTTCCTTATGCCACTGACTTTTAAGAAAAAGAACAGATCCTTTACCTCTTTTTCTCTCTGCCATTCAATTTTTGAACCTCCCCTGTTGCCCCTTCTCTTTTTGGCTGAGGTCTCAGCAAGTACATCAACAAGCTAAAGAACAAAGAGACCAGGAGAATTGCTTTCTTGATTAGCAAGTGCTCTGTCTCTGTCAATTTTTTTTGCTGTTTTTTTGTTTATGCCATCCTTTCCAAGCCTCTGCTGTCTCTTTCTTGTTGCAGCCTGCGGGGGTACTTTCCACATGGACAGAGGAGCTTTCAACAGCCCTGGCTACCCCGAGCTGTATCCGCCCAACAGCGAGTGTATCTGGACAATCCACAGCTCCCCTGGCAACCGGCTCCAGCTGTCCTTCATGTAAATCAATTGCCAGGGGTCATTATTCAGCCTTTAACAGACCTGAAGGAAGGATGCTCTGTGTTTGTTAGGAAATGTAATTACCCAGTGATAAAGCTGAAACATATTTTTAGAGTAACTTGGAAAGAGAACACAGCAGGGGTTAGTGGCAGCTTGCAATCAGTGTTTCCCTGTCTTAGTCATTGCTTCTGTTAAGGCATATTCAGCATTATATAAATAGGTGGTTTATTATCTGAGCAGCATGAGATGGTGAAGCCAATTCTTACTCACCTATAAACAAGAAGAGGAAATTTAGCATCACTCTGCCTTTTCGTTACAAAGGAAATTCCTGCAATGTAAAGATTCATTTTAGTGTTTGTTATATATCTGATTAATATAAAGGGCCTAGATATCCCACACATTATAGGGTTATGCCTCTGGAGGGATCTTGACACATTTATGAAGTGGGCTGAGGTAAACCTCATGAAATTCAACACTGGCAAGTGCCAGATCCTAAACCTGGGTCAGGGCAGTCCCAGATATGCCCACAGGTTGGGCAGAGAAGGGGTTGAGAACAGCCCTGTAGGGAAGGACTTGGGGGTGATGGTTGATGAAAAACTCAACACGAGCCAGCAGTATGCGCTCACAGCCCAGGAAGCCAAAGGAATCCTGGGCTGCATCCAAAGGAGTGTGGCCAGCAGGGCAGGGGAGAATTCTGCCCCTGTCTTCTGCTCTCATGAGGTCCCACCTGGAGCACTGCATATGGTTGGGTTGCCCCAGTTAAAGAAAGACATGGAAGGCACAAAGCTGAAAAAGGGACTGGGGCACTTCCCTTGCGAAGATGGGCTGAGAAAGTTTGGGCTGTTCAGGGAAGAGAGAGAGAGAAAAGAGGAGAGGGGAGAGGAGAGAAGGCTGTGTGGAGACCTCTTAGCAACCTTCCAGTATCTGAAGGGGGCATACAGGGAAGATGAAGGGGGATCTTCATCTGGAACTGCAGGGACGGGACAGGGGACAATAGCTTCAAACTGATAATGCACAAGATTTGGATTAGATGTTAGAAATTCTTCACTGTGAGTGTGATGAGGCACAGGAACAGGCTGCCCAGAGAAGTTGTGGATGCCCCAAACCTGGCAGTGTTCAAGGCCAGATTGGATGGGGCTCTGGGCAATCTGGTCTAGTGGAAGATGTCCTTGTCCATGGCAGAGTATTTCAAACTATTTGATCTTTAAGGTCCATTCCAACTCAAAACATTCTATGATTCTATTCTGAGATTCTAAAATTGATGTTAGATTTTTAAAAATTTCTTCAACAGTTAAAGCAGAGGAGCTACAACAATAATCAGAAGAATATGTGATGAAATTTTGTTTTCCCTGTAGTAAACTAACTTTCCTCTGAACACTTCTGAGAAGAAAGTCATGTGGAGAATTATGTGGAGTCCTTTACCAGGGTTGTTAGGTTGTTCTTTACCCATGAGGTAGATTTCTGAGCCTCCTCATTTCCAGGCATCAAACAGTGGCTGCTGCCAAGAAAGAGAGCACTGACCTTTAGCAAAGCTTATGAAGAATGAGCAGGAAAACAAAACTAACTCTGAAACCTGCATTTGTAATTAATCAGAACAAAAGGAAATTTTTTCTGGTAACACACTGACTGCATAAGACACAACTTGTTAGGCATGTGCTGATTCACTAATGCAATAAAAAGGACATTCTATTCCTCCACTACTCACTGAAGCAGAGAAAAAGCACTACAGCCTGAAAACATTTTCCAAAATGTTTTCCAGAAGCCTGAGAACATTTTTCAAAATGTCACAAAATAAGCAGTAACTTTTCAGAAACAACTCAAAATTCTGCTGTGAAGCAGAAACTTTTAGTGGAACATACATTTGCTTATATAAAGTGACACTGAGTAGATGTTAATTCTTTTTCTTCAGTTACAAATAGCTGAAAGGCAAGGTGAAAATTCGGGAAAATATTGAGTAATTATGTTAGAAAGCACTATTTTTTTAATTTAATTTAGTGTTAGGAGGTTATAAAGTTTTTTTTTTGGCATGAGGCAATAATTTTCTTCAATGTCTGTCTTGCAATGCGAGGGCTAGCTTTAAATTGTTCTGAAATATATCCAGATGAGTGGTTGGAACCATTTCACAGCATGATATGCTGAACACATATGGCTATATTCAAATCTGAAAGGGAGAAGTTGTTACCAGAGTATCAGAAAACATGAATATTTAAGGCATTGGTTATTAGAGGCACTCTCTGGAATCTTTTCTATATATTTATAGCCTGCTTCTGGAAACCATGTTGGTTTGTATAAAAGCAATTCATTTAAAATAACAGATGATTTTTAGAATATATTTATCGTTCACCTTGGTGCAATAATTAGTAATTAATTTGATTACTATGTATCATTCCTTTTCTGGGATAAAAAGTACTTTAGAAGAGTTGATAACAATCCTTATTATTATTTTGCACACCCAGATATGTTAAAGTCAGAGAGGCCAGAGGAACAGTAATATTTTATAATTCTGGAGGAACTGCTAAGGGATTTCTGACCTCTGAGGTGCTAACTGCAACTAAATCAGCAATTGTTTTCTGACCACAGCATGTGCTGAAATAATAGACATATGAAGGGGCTAAAATATTCTCTGCACTCGACATTCACTGGATTTACATTAAAAATCTGGATTATATCTCAGGGCTTTCATGGTTGTTCTTGGAGAACCAAGAAATTTTAAAAGCATTTGAGAACTCCTTAAAATGTGTAACTCTGCACACTGAAGCTCTGTTATAAAATAAGGAGCTGGAAAGTCGTGCCCTGTATTGGTGGCCTTGGCAGGTGCTGAGGGTTTTGTTGCTGCCCTTTTCCTAAGCCTTACAGAAGGATACCATCCACAGTGGGATTATTGGCCTGGCAGGCCACACTCTGAACTATGTGCCAGTCCTGTGTGTGCTAATGCTCTTCTGCTGTGTTGGAACAGAGCATTTCAGCTGGAGGACAGCAGTGGCTGCACCAAGGATTACCTGGAGATTCGGGAAGGGAGTGACACAGGCACGCTGGCAGGACGGTTCTGTGGGAGCTCCTTCCCTTCCAATTACACATCAACTGTTGGACATATCCTCTGGGTCAAGTTTGTCTCAGACACCTCAGGCACAGGTGTTGGCTTCAGGGCCACCTTCTCTCACTGTGAGTAGATGTAATTTGATTGAAAGCTATTGTTCTTTCATAGTACTTCTGAAATTATTCTAAAAAGGGGTTGTTTGGGTCTCTAAAGTCTATTAGAAAATATTTGCTGATGTCAAAAAGTAAATTTAAAAATATTTTGTAAAACCTCTACGGAATGTAAAGGGAGTGCTCTTAAACATGCAAGAAGTATATCATATTTATTAGGCAATTGGAAAATTAAGAAAAAGTATTTATTTCTCAGCTTTCTTGTTGGTTTTTTTTTTGCTTTTTTTGGTTTTTTTTTGAGTGTGACAGTGTTCATCTTCTGGTTTGGATCTAGATGCCATCAACCAGGGAGTGGAATTAGAAAAAAGGGAATTATGCCAATTTATAGATCCAGTATTTCAATGGACTACTGCCAACATCAGTCTGACTTGATGCTTGAACAGACTGCGGAAGCTAAACATTCATGGCCATTTTGATTATGCAAGCTAAACTTCTAATAATTTCCCTTCTTTTGAGATTTAACTCCTTTTCAAAATGAATTATCAATAGTTCAGACCTCAGTGAAGTCAGAACCATTTTTCACGAGAATGTGCACAGGCATTTAAAAAAATTCTTTAATGATTTTGGGTAGAAATGAATATAAAGTAGTCAGAGTCAGGGAGGAGTTTAGGTGTGCTGTCTTCCTGCTTCCCCTACAGGTAGACCCATATGGCTCAAATGGGTAATTTCTTTCAGAAAAGGGAACACTGCATCTCTCAAAACAAGAAGATAATTGGATGTAAATCTTCGAGCTGTCTGAGATGTTTTACAGCCTTACCGCACCATCCAGTCCCAAACTAAATCACACGGGCCCCCCAGCTTTTCTTTTGCTGTACATGAATTAGAGGCATTAGTTGTGTCCTTCTTGTTTTTCAGTGTTTGGAAATGACATTGTGGGAGAGAGAGGACAAATAGCCTCCCCCCAGTGGCCCAGGAGTTATCCTCCCAATTCCAATTACCAGTGGCGGATAAGCGTTAACGCTTCCCAGGTTATCCACGCCCGCGTCCTGCAGATGGATATTGAAAATCATCACAGGTGCCAGTATGACAGCCTAAAGGTGATTTCCTTCTGACAAGTTATTTTATCAACTTTAGTAAAATGGATGAATAGAGAAACCTACAGGATGAATGGGGAGCATTTCTGAGGGTGTGGTGTGGCTTACTGTTTTTGCTGTGTTGTCCTTTCAATAATTATTATGTATGGGAAGAGTATTATATATTCAATAATATATATTGTATGTATTCAAAAATATATTCAATTATATATTAAATAATTATTTATTTATTTATACTCTTTAGCTCCCTAACAGATATTTCCAAGTTTGAAATTTACTGAAAATAAGTCCACAATTATACAATCCTGAATATTACTATTAAAGAATTTCAGGTCAGATGCCAGACTGAAATTTGTTCCATGATTGTTAAGGACAACAGTGATAGTAACATCTAAATGCTTCTAAAAATAAAGTTATTCTAAAATCCTACAAGGAACAATTCTTGTGCCTTCTTTGCTCTCTGCATCAGTAATTTGGCTGCTGGTGGCAGAAGGGCGCCTCTTTCTTGCAGTTTGATTGTTTCTCTGTACCCTCCCTGTACTATAGTCTAGATGGGTTAAAAAATAGAATAGTGGAATAGTTTGGACTTGGAAGGGGCCTTTTACAGCTTATCTAGTTCAAGCCCCCAGTAATAAGCAGGGGCATCTTCAACACAGCACCCATAGTGCTAAGCAAAATGAACAATAGAGAATACAACTTCTTTCTGAACTTAGCCAACATAATCACTTAAATAAGGTAAATCTCTTCTTGCTTTCTTTTTTTTTTTAAGCAGGTAATTAATCAATTATCCTTTTTTTCTTTTTGAGAAAGTTAATGCTAGTTCAATATTTTTAGTTCATTATTAATTTACTGATATTCAAATGTAATATTAGTTCAAAATGGAAATAAAACTTTTTCTTTCACCTCATGTCATATACTAGCAGCATTTTTTTCTCCTAACTCTGCCTGCCTTTCTTTGTCCCTCTGAAGGCAAAATGAGTTTCTTAAACCAGGTAGACATTTAGTGGGTGCAAACCAGTCTGATCTTTAATCTCACTCAAGGATCAAATTATTAATGCAATGTTAATGTTTATTTAATAATTCTTATCTTCCTCTACTGGACATTTTTACTGGGTGGTAGATGAGAAGAACAAAATAAGCTTAAAAGGTGGCAAAGGAGAAACACCTTGTAACCAGACAAGATTTTGGGTTATAAATATATAAAGAAAATATTTCTGTATATTTATCTGATAGAATTCAAAATACATATGTTCCTCAGTGGGTGGAAAAAAGATAAAGGAAAGAAAAGAAAAGTAATTCTTTTTCTCTCCCCTGCATATCATGGTTTGTTGGTTTTTTTCCCATCAAGAGTAAAAATTGTACTTTTGGACTCTTTTTAAAGTGGGATGTCATTCTATGTCCCCAAAGAGCAGCCCTGTGATAGGGAATGAGGTGAATTTGATGACTTTCATTCAGATACTTCTTCTGTGAAAGCTTCACTTTTAACTGCATATAATGGAAAGGAAGATTTTATTTCCTTTTTATAAGAGAGGTTTCTCTCTAACTTGGATATGTTCAAAGATCCCTCACTGATTGAAAGAGGGTAATTTTCTCCTTGGGAATTTGCTGAGTATGGGGCAGATGAAAATCTGGCTCTGTGAGGAACAGCACTGTTCTTCTTTCTGCAGGTGTTTGATGGGTCCACAGTTCATGCTCGTCTTGTTGCAACATACTGTGGTGCAGACCCTGCCTCTTTTGCATCCTCTGGCAGTTCCATGACAATCCAGTTCCAGTCAGATTCCTCTGTGACTGGAAAAGGCTTTCTTTTGGAGTGGTATGCAGTGGATGCTTCTTCTGTTACACGGACCATTGCTAGAGGTGGGTTTTCAGTGAGTTCCACAGCTGCAAGTGGTACAGCCAGTGATACACTCAGCTTTACTTAAAGAAATCCAAACAAACTTCCCCTCTAGAGAAAGCCCAAGTTATTAATGAGAGAAAGATTTCAGCAACATTTTAATGAAGCATTTTACTATCTTTTAAAAACAACTTCTAGAAACTCTTAGATAGACTAATTTACAGTGTTCTAAAAATAAGCATGTTGCTAGAGGATCATTTTTCTTTACACAGGTATTTAATTAAATCTAAACATTTGTTATGCTTTCATGGCAAATTATCCCTCTTGATTAACCATTCTAAATCATTGGTTATTGTGATATGAAACAAGCACAATAACTTCTCTTAAACTGCGGTAGATGCTCTTAGGTATTTTGTTAGATATTCCTCAAGATAAAATAGATCACAACATTGTTGCAGCAGGTGGCACAGGAACATCCTTTTAGATGAGGATTTTCAAGTTTTATATTTCCAATCCAAACTGAAGTTGAAGAATTCCTGCATTACTGTAGCTGCACACATCATCCCTGTGCCTTCATTGCGCTTTATTGTAGGACTGTCATTTTATATTACATGAGGGGTGAATTCAGTTTAAAAAGAGGATGCTTTCTTTTTTTGTCTTCTTGTCCATGACAGGCGCATGTGGAGGGTCTGTAACAACTGAAGAAACACCTTCATTCCTCTTCTCACCAAGCTGGCCACAGAATTACAGAAATTTTGAGGACTGTATGTGGCTTATCAGAGCTCCTGGATCCACTGTGGAACTCAATATCCTGGCACTAGACATAGAATCTCACAGCTCATGCAACTACGACAAACTTATTATCAAAGATGGTGAGAAGCCAATCTTGCCCTACCCTGTCACGGTGCAGTAGAGACCCAAGGTCCAAATACCTCAAATTCTCATCTCCACTGAGCCTAATCAATCTAGATAGCAACAGGAACATGCCCTAAAACAGTACTCTTCCTCTATTTTGAGACATTCTTCTAGTTAAAATAAAATTAACAAAGTCTAGCAAAATATTTGGTGATCTATAAAAGTATTTCTGAATCTGTAAGGGGTTAAAGGTCTTGAAAAGCACCTTCCTGAAAGTGTGAGCCACAGCAACAGGCAGGCACACATGGACTAATTCAGTTGTAGCACTAATTTGTTATTTTCATCCCAGGAGACAACAGCCTTTCCCCAGTACTGGCTACTGTGTGTGGACGAGAACCTCCTGGGCCAATAAGATCAACTGGAGAAGCAATGTTCCTCCACTTCACTTCGGATGCCAGCATCACTGGAGCTGGCTTTAATGCCTCTTATCACAAAAGTAAGACTCATTTCTCTTCTCCCCCAGATAAATGTCTGCCTTGCTGCTAGCAATGGGGTAAGAGAGTCTGGCATTGTTAAGAGCTGTCTACAGTTTAATTAATTATATACACATCTAATTATTCGCCTCTCATGAATATGTGTTAATAAATTTCTTACTCTACAAAGCTAAAATTTGCTGTTTTCCCAGCAATATAATGCAACAAAGCATGATTCAACCTGACCAGTCACTTCTCAAAAGAAAGAAAAGCATTTGCCTAAGTTTATAACAGCTCAGCTGAAGGGTGAAAGAATGCTTAGCTAAGAGAAAGAAATAAATGACTCAAAGCAGAAAGAGGCAAATGCAGGAATCTGTATAAATTCTATCAGGAATGTCAGCAATTTCCAGCAACAGTCCTCCCACATGAACTCAGGAATGATGACAGATTCCTGAATGGGCTGAGGCACCAAGAAAGTGTTTGGGCAACAGTGACAAGTGGGGAAGGTTTTCTGACTGGCAGCTGGAGTAGATGGCAGTGCTTTGGTCCATGGCTAGAAGCAATGTCCTCAGACAGGGTAATGATAAACTCATGCTGTGGGAGGTCCTGGACATTGCTGCCTGCTGATTCATCTGCTAAGTCTGAGAACAGTCTCACGGTCAGGATTTTGGTGTGTCATCTTGAAATCTATAAGCTTGTGATTTGGGAGATCATTCATCATGTGCCCCTCAGCTCTTCAAACACTCATTCCAAAATTTATTTTAACCCATCACATGTTTTTGGAGACAGGGTTTTTCTCAAAATGAATAGGTGAATAGTTGACACTTTTGGGGTTTTTCTCTTTGCTTCAACTTTTATCTTTTTTTTATTTTTTAGGTTGTGGAGGCTATTTGCACACAGGCAGGGGTGTGATAACATCCCCCAACTACCCTCAAAACTATTCTCCTGATCTAAATTGTTCCTGGCATGTAGTGGTAGCCACTGGATCTATCATTGCTGTTCATTTTGAACAGCCTTTCCAGATTCAGAGTGAGGACACTTCCTGCACCCTTGGAGATTACGTAGAGGTGAGGTTATTGGCTGGGTCACCAAATCCTCAAAGCTGTTAAAGCTACTGAATCTTACAGATTTACTTGTCAGTAGAGCAGCTCAAAATGTCATGGGGTGCAACTGCCAAAAGAGAAATACCAAAGATATTTCTCTCTATCTCACTCTCTCTCTCTTTTTTATTAATGTACATTAATTAATCACTAGTTTATTAATTTCCCCTGTGGCTGGAAGCATTAAGATGGTGTGTGCACAAAGTTTACATTCCAGGGCTGTTTGCTTGAGTAACATTAGCAATTTCTGTTTTAGCTGAAGAATGGGTTAGATAATGCAGCCCCACCTTTGGTGTCTGCCAGAGGGAATGGACGTTTTTGTGGAAGCAGCCCCGTCTCCACCATGTACACCACAGACAATCAGCTCTTTGTCCACTTCACTTCTGACAGCAGCAATGAGGGTCAAGGATTCAAACTGAGATATGAGGCTAAGAGTCTAGGTAAGTCTAAGTAACAAACTTAAATTCTGTAATTTATACATATGTAACTCGGAGTTTGTCCTCTTAAAGGATATTTTTGTTCAAAGTCACAACCCTGGTAAAATCAGATGTCTGCAAAAATGTCCTGTAGTGCATAATTTCTGATCTGACACTCAGATTTCTCCTTTTTAAAGAGTATCAGGCTCAGGTCACAGAACCTGAAAATATTAAAGATAGATTAAGAAAAAAAGTGAGAAATAAAAAAGAGACCCTTTAGTAGGGAAGTAGCACCTACAGTTAGGAAGAGATGTAAAAATTCATACAGGAAAGGAAAGTCTCCTGGAAACAAGAACTTTATTTTGAACATTTAGTACCCCATGCAAGCACTACATGAAGTCAGGAGCTTTTCAGGGTAGTGTGTCTAGAAAGGTGCCAACATTTCTCACAAGTTTTACTCCCAGCTGAGAAAATAAAATTAATTGCCAAAGCTAACTTCTTTGAAAGAATGAACAAAATAGACACCAGGTCCCAGGAGGAAATCACAAACTTGGCATTTGCAGTTATCCCACTGTGTTCATGACAGATGCCAGTTGGCACACCTGGAGACCTGTTAAACAGAGTATCTAAACAACCAAGGCAACCTGTCAATCAGCTCAAATCTTCAAGTGCTTGATTTTGGCCTATTTTTCCCTGCTGCCCCAAAGAATTAGCATTACTTCAGAGAATTCATGAGGAGAATAGGTGAAGCTGTGCAATAGCATTTCTACCACTTCTATTCATGGAACCTGAGTAAAGCCCCAGGTTAACCGGTACTGCTAGAATGTAGAGGAGTTTAGGACAAAAAGGTTCTAGTCAAAATAAAGATATTTTTGTCAGGTAAAGGACCTGAACAAACATTCATGTTTGCTCTGACTGGCATTCCTCACACATTCATTATTATCTCAGACATTTCAGTTCTTGAAAAGTAGAAGTTGGGAATGATTTACAGATATATTGATGGGTCTGACTAATGGGCTTCCTAGCTCTTGGGAATTGGCATAGTAACAAGGCAAGAAATACGTTTTTCGCTTGTTTTATAAGCAATCCAAGGAAGAAGTAATAGCAGTTCAGTTCAGGACCCTGAATATTTGGAAATGAGGATGACTAGGTAAGCAGGAGCACAGGAGTATAGGATTCTACTGCGTTAAAATGCTTTTCCACAGCAAGCAATAGAATGCATTTGTTTTTTTATGTGACTGCATGACATCAAAAGGAAACTCTGTTGGAATATTGTGATAAGTCATTTTTTGATGCCTCACTCATTTCCTTTTCATGTTGTTTTTTACTGGTGATCTTTTCATTCCCAGCCTGTGGAGGGAACATTTATATCAGTGATTTCAACCCCAGTGGATACACATCTTCCCCCAACTACCCGAGCAATTACCCTCCGCATGCTGACTGTGTCTGGACCATCACTGCTCCCAATGGACATGCAGTAGAGCTGCAGTTTGAAGATCAGTTTTACATTGAACCTTCACCAAAGTATACATCCACATTGTTTTGCCTATTTTTCTTCAGAGACTCCATTCTGACTTTTCTTTCTCTGTTACTTTCTCTAATTCCTCCCAGAGGACAAACACTTCTATATTTAAAGTCAAATGGTGTTAAGAAATTTTTGAGAGATCACTGACGCTATCAGGTCTTTGGCTTACATTCCTAGGACGTTGCTATGCATAAAAGAAACTAGTATGACAGAAAAAGTGGAAACATCCATGATACAAGGGTGCTTTCTGTAAAATCTGTGCTCCAGAGTTCTTTCATATTCAGATTTTCAGTATTTTGGACTCTTGGGTGCTTTTAAAGCCAATGGATTCCCACCATGACACTTTGCCTCCCTCCTCCATTGCCTGGCAGCTGGTTTGCAATGGGTCTACACATTTTGCACTCCCTGCCTGGACCATAAAAAAAGGTTGTTTTCCAGCTGATGTAGCTTCATTGGTAGGGGCTGTAAGAAAAAGGTGAGCCTGTGAAACCATATCCAGGAAAAATGGCAAAGGATTGAGAATCCCAAAGGTGTCCTTTCTGGCATCCAGGACAACTGCACCATTCTGAAGGCAAAGCTTATATTTAAGATATTTTGGGTCTTTGTATGCCCACCTAATTAGAACCCAGAATTGAATTTTTGTTCCCTTAATCTGTCTTCTTGTTGTCCCTTAATTCAACACCTCTCAGTGAGACTAATAGGGAATATCTGCTGAATCTGAATCCTGCCAATAAAATGTATTTAAGATGATCACAACTACTTCACCAGTGTTGTTCATATCCCCACCCAGAATTTGCTCCTGTCCGATCTGATCTGATCACAGACTGAGTTCTAGATGAATCGTTTTCAATGTTTCTTGCACTTCTTTTGATTCAATTATTACATAACTGCAATAGATTATGATCTTGTTGTTTCTGTCCTGGTTACACTGCATGGAAACCAATCTAATTCACTACAGCTTCATGTCTTTGTGCACATACTGGAATGATTTTGAACCACCGCTGCTATACACTGAAAATAAAATTGTCTCCTCTTCCAGCTGCACTTCCAGTTACCTGGAGCTGCGCAGCGGCGCCGACTCCAGTGCCCCCCTCATTGCCAGGCTCTGTGGAGGTTTGAGGCCCAGCTCACAGAGATCCTCAGGAGCCGTCATGTACCTAAGGTTCAGGTCTGACAACAGTGCCACACACGTGGGATTCAATGCTAAATACTCCATTGGTAATGCTTGCATTTGTCATTTTCTATGATTTTAAAGATTTTTGTTTCAAGTGTTAGACTTCTGTAATAGGGCTTAAATCAGACCTGTGGGATGGGCTGACAGGAAGATGCCTCTTTCAGTTACTATTGGAGCTAAGGCTTCAGAATATCAGCATGTTCTGCACCTGGAAAGAGCTGAAAATTAGGGGAATATTAATAGGAAAGAGCTCATAGACCAGCAGCAGTAGCAGAAACAACCACTGGATAACCACTTGCCAAAGCCAATTGTCAAAGGAGCAGTAGGAAAAAGGTCAGTGTGGATAAAATCATGTAACATGGTTTGATTTTCAGCCTGCAAATTTAGTGTCACTTTCATGAGCAGGGTTCTGAAGGGGAGTGTGAAGATCCGCTGAGAATTGGTGGTAGAATAACAAATTAGGAGCGTCTCTATGTAAATGTAAATAGATCTATAAAAAAGCTGCTAGATAAACAGGGGCAGCATAATAATGGACTGGAAAAGGAATGAGCTATGAAAACCATTATTTGCTATCTGGGAAAGAAATACTTTAGTTACTTCTTCTCAAGCTGCACAAACAGAGTTAGAATGCACTAGAAAAACATTTAAATTCAAGAAAAAATAGTCCTTGATCAAATTCAGAATTATGATACTTTTTTTGTTTTGATTATGTTAATAATCTTCAAAGAATAACAGCCATTACATTAGTGTCATGTATATAGGAAATCTTAGGACTGTTAATTTCTCAAAGGCAAAGTAGTGAACTGTATTTTTTAATACAGAATTTTGCTCATTGCATTAGATCTGAAACACTAAAGCCAAAATAGAGTGCTATCATATTTCTGAATGTGAAAACTGAAGAAGCTTACATATTAGTAGGCTTCTTATTAGTATATGAAGCCATAATTTACATTTAACTGTAACAAATTTACAGTATCTTAGCTGAATGTCAGTCATCCTGAAACAAACCACTAATGACTCACAGAACTGGCATTATGAACACAACTGTTACTGCCATGGAAAGATCGTAACTAACAGACACAGAATCCACTAAAAAAAAAATCCACCTGGGAATATTGTTTCATAGAATCATAAAATATCCTGATTTGGAAAGGAACCACAAGGATAATCAAGGTCCAGCTCCTGGATCTACACATGACCACCAGAGTCACACCATGTGCCTGTAAGCACATGTTTGCTGTATGCCTTGCTACAAACTTAGGTTTGCAGGTACAGCAGAGAAATGAGTGTTCAGAGAGATACAATTAAAAATTAATAGCTGTTTTACACACTGTGCAGTGATTACTCACTAAGGCATCACAAAGAGTGAGTAGGAAGGGATGAAAGGAAAAAGGAATCTGAACTACAACTGTTGACTCAAACCAGAAGTCAACTTTTGTCTGTCAGAAAAAATTGAGATCCACACTTAGCAAGTTTCATTTCTTTTTAATTTACCAGTTACATGTTTACAAGGTTTTCTGGTAAATATGGGCATAGATAGAGATTAGATTGAAAACTGTGAGTTTATTCAAATTATAAGAGATACAAAAGAGAGGAAGGGATGTTTGCAATGGCAAGGTGTGTGTGGGTATGGGGGGGAGGGGATGTGAAAAAAAATAAAACATAACAGCAACCAGGACTGATTGAATTAGATTGAGAACATGGAAGATTTTTAATTGGAAGGTAATTCCTGTCTTATTACCACAGTTAGAGAACAAGTCAGTTGTACCTTACCTGTAAGTCTTATTTATGAGAAAGATCATCTCTGTGATGTTCTTTAGTCAACCAAATAATATTCTTCCTTTTGCAGCTCCCTGTGGTGGGACAGTGATAGGACAAAGTGGTATCATTGAGAGCACGGGGTATCCTGACCTTCATTATCAAGACAACCTGCTGTGTGAATGGTTTCTGCAGGGTCCCTGGGGCCACTATCTTACCATCAGACTAGAAGGCCTGGACATCCAAAGCTCTGCTGGGTGCACAAATGACTTCGTGGAGATCCGAGAATACAACACTTCTGGTCTGAGAATTATTTCAGTGTTTGTCTTCCCCTCCCTAGTACTACTAGGAAACCTCATCTGAGGTTCCTGAAAGCATTTCCCTTTGAGTATAAAGTGAGCCTTTTCAATGTGCAGTGTTTTATTGTCTGCCTTTCTTGATGGTGCAAAGTCAGGCAAACAACACCCTTCTATTTGCCAACAATAACTCGACTCCACTAGTTTACTCCTGCCTTTCCAGTTGAATTGGAAAGTGACCTTCAGTATAAATATAAATAATATATTTATATAAATTTCTCTTTCTCTATGTGATTTTTGCAGGAAATTTGTTGGGCAGGTACTGTGGTAACACTCTCCCTGATGCTGTGGACACCTCTGACAGTTTTGCTTATGTCAAGTTTGTCACTGATGGATCAGTCAATGCCCGGGGATTCAGACTGCGCTTTGATTCCAGTACTGAAGGTTGGATTTGTAGGGTTCAAATCTATTCTCAGGGAGCAACTTATACCATAGACCAAAGTCATATATGTCTCAGTCTTGCCACAATGAGAGGCTTGCATCATCTGGCATCAAAGCCTGTGGGTCACCCAGGCTTCTGAAGGGAGCCCTTCAGAGAAGGAAATATTAACAATTAGACTAAAAGGAGTTGCTGTGGTCAGTTAATACTCAGCTGCTTTTATGACTGAGTGATACAGACTGGCAGGAACTTGGCTGTTTAGACAAACATATGGACAGAGTAGGGGAATCAAATCCTCTCAAGATCTCTTTTTCTCACAAAACTGATTTTTTTTTTTTTTTTTTTTTTTTGCTACAATTCTATAAGCAATGCTTTAGTCTGAGAAGTGTACCAATATTTGGATCTTTCAGAATGTGGTGGGGATCTTACTGCACCTGTTGGAACATTTACTTCACCCAACTACCCTAACCTCTACCCCCATAACCGGGTGTGTGAATGGAGGATCACAGTGGGAGAAGGGCGACGTGTCACCCTCACCATTAATGACATGAAAACTGAAGAGCACTGGAGCTGCTCATCAGATTATGTGGCTGTGAGTATTGGGTGTAGAGCCAGAAGATGCTCTTCCTAATCCCTTTGTGGAGAATTAATGGATGTAATAAAGCTGAAAGGTCACTCACAGGTCTATATATGGTTTTTAGACAAATCGTAATTTAATCTGGGGAAAGCAGATAAATGAGAGAAAGTTACCACTGTGGAGCATCTAAACTCATCTCCTTATTGTGGAGTATGGAAATTTTGATATTGTGGTCCAGGCAGAGTAAAAGGATTCAAGGAATCACTTTTGTTGTCTTTTTATCAATTATGAAAAAAATATTGGGTTTTTGAAAGCTTTCAATGTCTCTTTTCTGGGCAAACAAAATCCATCAGTCAGTCCCAGGTTTTATTGACTTAAGGAATATCTACTGCTGTTGTTACTGTTTGCTGTCTATTAATAAAAGAAGTAGAAAAAGACAGAGATTGCAGCAAATGGCTGCTCTGAATTAAAGATGGAGAAACCCCAAGAAACTTTACTTGTATATCACTCTCCACCTTGAAAAAAAGGTAGATATTGGTTACTTTACCATGTTTATTTTTGATTTCTGGTTATTTAGTGAAAAAAAATTCAAGCCTGGCACACAGACCTGGACCTGGTCAGATGCCTCAAAATATGATTCCTCTGAAATTGCAGGAATGTGAAGTAGAGTTTAGCTTCCCACTTCCTCAGATAAGCAGTGCAAACACAGGAATTAACTGTAGGATGATCAGAAGCCAATCCAAGTACAAGCATGGGGGTCTGAAGTAGCTATTCATCCCTTGAGGTTTGTAGATGATGTTTCCCTTGTTTTTCTTCACAGATGCTTTAGACAAACCTTTGGCAGCTGGCTTTTTATCAGATAATGATCTCTTAAAGGAAAATTTTTCCTGCTGACTTTTCTGCCTTCAATACTCTAATATATTCCAAGTCTCAGTGGGAAATGTAATTTCTGCCTTGCTTGCACTGCAGAGTAGAAAGAAGGAAATTAATTCCAAGGCTAAAGGGTGCATGAAGAAACGGAGCAAAATATCCCTGGATCATCAAAAAGTGAAATGTTTGAAATAATCAGAAATGCACACCAGCACTCAGTGTGTTGGAGAATATTTCGATAAAGCTCATGTTGGCTTTAAAAAGAATACAGATTATGATTTGAAATGAAATTAATATGATCAGTAGCTGGCATTATTAAATGATTGAATATATAAATATTGTGCTAAACCGCAGTGGTCTTCTCAATAAAAATATTTCAATTTCTGTTTGAAAAAGGAGAGAGGGAGAGAGGGAGAGAATATGTTTGTATTTCACTAAAATAAGCAAGTTATTTTGATGTTTACTTCAGTGCCTCATCCACTCAAGGCCATGAAAGTTTCTTCCAAGGTTTGGGTAGATGTGAGAACTAACCCCTTGTGAGGGACATCAGTGAATTTTGTATTAAAGGGTGCAAACACTCTTAAATTACACAGGAGATGCTCATAAGACTGTATATTGGTGTCATAAGAGTTTATTTTGACTCCACAGGTTTACAATGGCCTTGGGCAAAACTCTCCCCAGCTGGCCAAGCTGTGTGGGGAGGTGAATCCAGGCACGGAGGTGAAATCCAGTGGAAACACAATGAAAGTCATTTTGGTGACAGATATATCCCGTGCAGCCAGAGGCTTCAGTGTCTCATACACCTCTAGTGAAGATGCAGGTAGCGTATGTTTTTTACTTGAGTGATGATCTCTGGTAAGTCATTTCATAGCTAGAGTACTGGCACACGTAAAACAAAATTACCTAAACAGATAACAAATCTCTGATACCTTTTTTTGTTTTCATCTCTGGATGGGAATGGATATTTATCTTTAATTAGCTGAAAGAACTTGAAAAAAATTGGAGAATCTCTGTGAGCAATGGACTTCATGTGGCTTTGTACAGATGACAGTACCTGATGTCCCTACTGATTTATTTTTTTTGTACAGAGTCTTGAGTAAGAGATGGTCTGAAGTGGCCTTATTCCATGAAAAGTTTCAGAAAGCATAGTGCTATAGACAAATTGAATAATTCAAGTGCTTCCTTATTACTCAGGGGGGTAATTAATTTATTGTAGCTTGTGAAAGAGTGCAGCTAACCTACTTTTGCAAGCTCAGCCTCCAGAGAGGAGGCAGCTGGCACAGCCTTACTACTACAGCCTTGAGCCTTTTGAACTTATTTTCCAGCTCCCACCCCAAGCATCCTATTACGGCATTGAGGGTATCTTCCATGAAATTTTTTCTCTTGAGCCTAGAATTGGGTAATGAGTAGCGCTGAGCAATACTGAACTGAAGCTGTAGTGAGATTTTATAAAAATATTAAATAATGCCTGTTATATTGATAGTGTTGCTGAAATATTTTATTTGATCCTATAAATAATTGTTCTTTGCTTTAAATGTGTGTTTTTAAAGACTTGCCAATAAATTCCAGGGAAACAGAGAGGAATTCTCTTCTACAGAGCAGTAAGTTATACAAAAGTTAGAAGATGGAAAAGGTTTTGATCTAATCAGCATGTGCTTTCTGATGTGAGCATACCTGAATGAAGAGGGGCAGGATTTCTCCTCATACAAGAATCATTACTTCTTTTAAATAAGCCATATTTTGTTTCTGCAGTTTGTGGTGGAATCCTGATGGCACACACAGGTGGGGATTTCTCTTCTCCTGGTTATGATGGCATCGGAAATTACACAAGTAACCTGAACTGTGAATGGATCATTGAAAATCCCTCTCACTACAATTCATCCATTTATATATCTTTTGAGGATTTCCACTTGGAACATCACCAGAACTGCCAGTATGACCACCTAGAGCTACGAATAGGTTTGTATGTTCAGCAGGGGAATGGATGAAGCCTGTCAAAATTCTGATTGTACAACTCTGTGCCAAATCTCATTCATATATATTTGAAGGGAGTGTCTGTTGTAGAATCTGTTCATTTGAAAGTGTTCAAATCCTGCCTTCCATGTTGCATCCATGATAAGAAATGGGATTTCACTACCAGAGGAATGGATGCATGGATTTGGTTCTTTCAGGGGAGAAAATGGAAAACTAGATAGACATTTTGGAGACAACTAGTTTTGCTATTTGCAATACACACCTGACTCTCTTTACATGGGACAATATGAATTTCGCTTCATTTGCCTTGAGAGATGGCATTTGCAGTCATGAAAATAATTTGGTCCACTCCCCATTCTCTCTCAGGTCCTGAAATATCTCCAGGGACAGCAGGAATGGAGTAAAGAGTGTTTGAATTATTCATAGCCTCTGGACTGCATACCCACTTCACATCCATTTTTATGTTCTATAAGATGACTCTTCAAAAAGAAATACTTATTTCCAGTGAGAATATGTTGCAAAACACAAACTAAAGCATTTTAAATGAAAAAAAAAAATCACAGGATTATTGCACCAGTGGTATCCCTGCATATTTGAACATCTTTATCCACAAGAGCAAGCAACTGGAAATGTCACATGAAAGTCACTCAGCTAATGCCAAATGTAGTATGAAAGCTGCAGTTGTCTTCATAGAAAGGCTGTACCTGTGAGTCCCAGAGACAGCAGGTTTTAATTTACCAGGAAATGCTTTCTGAAACATGTGAAAAGGCTGAGAGCAGGAATCTGTCCCATCCTTATTTGCACTCATTTGAGCAAGAGCTTTTGGTTGTATAGCATTGGTTTGTCCTGTGTAGAGCCACACCCTGCATAGCTGTGTAGCCTAGCAGTTCTCTTCCATGTATGCACTGGAGCTGGGAAATAATAGAAAAAACTCAGAGAAAGAAACAGTAAAATATATTTGCTTTGTTACTCATCCATTCCTGCTGCTCTCACTTTATCATGAACCTCAGGCCTCCAGGCAATACAATCAAAGAAAATTGAAAGAAAAAATTGTAGTCTTGTTTTGTTCTACACAGTTTTGTCATCTAAATACCAGTGCCCATTTCAGCACCACTAATGGACCTCCAGTTTCACAGCTAGCCTGGTGGCAAAAGCAGAATGTCTTGATTCATCTGTGCATGCTGACAAGTAACGTTTAATGAGATGCAGTAGTGCAGAATGCCCCTAACTCAGGCAGGTGCTGTTTAAGACTCTTGACACAGCAGATGCATAGTTAGGGAAAGGTCCAATTCTACTTTAAGTTACCCGAGACCCCAAATTTTGCTGAGATGTGCAAAATTCTTTTGTGATGCCTGTACAACAGACTTCATGGCACTCAAATAAAAAATTTAAAAGCAGAATTTATTGTAATTCAATGACTAATATTTAAGCTAAATAGATAAAATAAGTATTTCAAATTTTTTAGAGTAAGATATTAGGGTATTAGATTATCATGCAAATGCATGTAGGTTGTACATGGTCATACAGCTGAGCTACATATTGCTCCAGTGAAATATATTCCTAACTTTTGGCTTTTCTGGAAGACTCTTCATTTTGTCTTTCAGACCATTCCCTTCGGTTTGAATGAAATGTTACAGCACAATATTTCTGTTTTCTTTTTCTGTTTATCAACAGCCTAGATCTCTGGCCAGCTGGCCATGCATGAAAGCAATGATTGGTATCACTTTTCACACTGTAGAGACTGAGTAACCTGAGTGACATCTGTCACATAGTTAATCACCTTATAAAATGTACAAAAATGAAAATGTATTTCATATACTAATGCTAAAAGTAGTTATTACTACTTTTTCCTGAACACAATTTATCATCAATGTTTTCTGCTTGTACAGCTCAATATAATTATTAGTGCATGTTATCAAGAGAGTTTGTACCATCTCTCTGTGTAATTTGCATGATAGAATTTTATTATATGTCCCTTTTCCTCCTTGTACTTCAAGGCATTTCAAATGGTGGCTGTGTCACTTGCATATGATGGAAATGTGAATTTACTCAACCAACCCATGATTTGGAATAACTCTGAAAAGGCTTTGAAGAGCCTCCAAAATTTTCCCCTCTTGCTCTACTGCCTTCTTCCCAAGAATGGCCAGCCACTTAGTACAGAGCTAGGAGTTGCTTTTGAATGAAGACTTTTAAGACCAGCAAGCTGCTATTATTAGAGAAATGAACTTAGGAATGGCATTGCTTGGATGTCATAAGGAACACTATTACTCTTACTTTCTTCCTTCTGGGAATTTTTCAGTAATAAACAGAAACTGCTTTTAGCAATGTGATAGATAGGGGTTCACCAGCTTGAGCAAACCTTCAGTGTCACTCAAGTACAGTGGCCTGTGTTATGCTCTCCTATTAGGCTTCAAGGATTTCAGCAAATGCTGTCTTGTTTTTGTTTTTTGTTTTTTTTTTTTTGTTTTTTTGGGTTTTTTTTGACCATACAGAGAACTATATGCTGAGTTCACAGGGAAAGAAATGCCCACTATTAATACAGTGATAACAGTTTGTTCACGGATGGTGCACATCCCTATACAGAAAACTCAATGTCCCTGTTGACTTTAGTGAGGATGTCACAAAAAAAAAGGTTCAGTAGCTGTCCATGTGATATGGTCCTTAGGCCATCTCTTTCCACTGTTCTGCCCCAAAAGGTCTGTAGGTTTGAGGCAGAACAGTGAGGATTTTGTGTATCTGATATGACATATGAATGTGTGCAGGAAGGGGAGAAAAGGAGCCCAGGGTATCAAAATGGTAATTGGTATAGCTTTGGAGAGAACTCTCTTGTTGCCAAGATTTAGATCCCAACAATGAACTGCAACACTCTGCTTATATCCACAAGAAATAATAAGTTACTAATTGTGATATGTACTCTTCTCCATTTTCTTGTCAAAACAGAATGAATTGCATGTTTGCACTATTCCTTTATCTTATTGTAGCTCTTTCAGGACTCAAAAAAGTCATGTGGTTTTTTGTTTCTTTTTCTTTTCCTTAGGGAATGCTGATGGAGAGCTAATAGCCAGACTTTGTGGTCAGGCTGCACCATCTGTGCCACTAGTTATAGCTGCCCCCCAGGTCTGGGTACACTTTGTCAGTGATGCAAACACAGAAGATAAAGGATTCTCGGCCCATTATACGTTTGAAGGTAAATGGCTCAATAGACTGCTGCCTTGGCTGACTGAGGCACTTCTGGGGAATGCTGCCAGTCATATGGTGATTTGGGGAATAGTCATGATGGGATCAACCCTCAAAAAGGTCCTCAAAAGTTGCACAGTGCTAGCCACTATTTATATCTCTCAAAGCAAGCCTGTGCTAGCAGTGGAACTCTCAGATTTTCTGCCTCACAGTTGGCATTCCCCAAACCACATCTGAGATTTTGCAACACTCAGAGCAGCTGGTTGCTCTTGGGAATGGGGATGTAACAGGTAATAGCAGCCAAGTTTGACTTACTTCAGATAGGTCTCTGGAGTGCTAGCAGAGCTGAAATGCATTCTGCTGCTTGAACCTTTGCACTCATTTTGAAATCTACTTGAAGCCATATCAGTGAAAATTACACCACTTTGCCATTTGTGTGCCAGAACAACTACTCTTCCTGTCACAGCTGAATTTAGCCTTGGGGCTTATCTAGACACATCAGAAACTTCATTGTGTTGGTCCAAGGATGGCACTGGTTTGCTTAAGAGTGAGATAAACAAATGGACGATAAGGTGGAAGAGGCAGATGTGTCAGCTGGCAAAGGTTTTGCAGTTATATTAAGCATCAGAATAAATGCAAAGTTTCAAGGTCATTGCATCCTTTTACTCAGTACTCAATGACTAAGATTTTAAAACTTGGAATTTCCCAGATAAATTGTTCACTTTAATTCTATCAGCACATCTTAAATATATTTTATTGCTATTACAAACTGAATAACCTTCCACCCATTTGATTATAGTGTTGTGTTCTGAAAATGCATTGAAACGTTACTTTTTTTCCTGCAGCCTGTGGTGGTGTACAGTCAGGTGAAGGGGGAGTTATCTCAAGCCCTAACTACCCAGAGCCTTACAGCCGTCTGAGTCGCTGCTCCTGGGTGTTGGAAGCCCCTGAAGGTGAAACCATCACTGTGAGTAACTTGTCACAATTGTATACACAGCAGGCAGTGTGAGAAGTACCTTCTGAGTTTTGAGGAACAGATTTGAGACAATTTGGAAGATCAGGAATGTGGAATAATTAAATATCTTCCCATTGATTTTAACTAAAAGAGGGAATGAAGACAACACAACAAAATGTTTGAAAATTGTCCTTTCTGAAAAACAGAAGGATCCTTGTATTACTTGACCTCAAAACATAGCACTGACTTCTCCTTTAAACAATGACTTGCTATGTTTACAAAACTGAATAACTCATTTTATTAGATGTTCATGGATATTCTCACTATCATGAGAATAAACATGAGGCTGAAGGAAAGTTCAGGAAAGTTTTCTTCTCTGCAGGAAAGTTTCAAGCCACTACAAAGTTACTTTTGTGTCTTACTGGTTAGTCTGGAACACAATATGATTTCTGGTACAAATTACATCAATGAAATGTTGCTCCAATTTCCCAGTAAGTATTAGAAGTCTGCCTGAGATGCTACTTTCTTGAGTCAAACTCCTGACAGACCAATTTAAGCACCTTTATGACCAAGCAGTACAAAACTTAATTCACTGAATAGTCCTAATTCTTCTGCTACTTGATATTCTGACCACTGCTTACGTACTTATTTCAGGGGATGCAGGATTATTTTAGTAGAACACAAGATTTCTATTTAATACACAAACTAGTTTAAAGCAGAACTAATTTTAATCAGATGAAAGCAGATTTCTATTTTGAAAGGACTGAGTAGCAGCATGCTCAGTGAAGGCAGACTAATTTTTTCCAGTACAAGCTGCCAGTTTCAGTTGCTGGCAAAGTTCTGAATTTAAACTATTACAGCTAAATTTGTATTTAGTCTTAGACAGGTTCTTTTGGAAGTGAAGACACACAAAAGGTACAGGAAAAAATCCTGTATGTTTGCTAAACTTTTCTACAAAGATCCTGCTCCTGAAACTTACCTAAAACAATCCCAAAACTGATGGAAACAAGGCCAGGCAGTTACTAGTGTACATCAATATTTCAGCATCAACAAATGCTGGAGTCTACAGAACCAGCAATCTAAATGTTTGAGCTGGAGATCCCAGGTGTGAGCATATCTCTCCAAGGACAAATGGCACTGGTGTGGGAGGGAGACAGGGTCACGAGCTGCCCAGTCTGTTTATGTGATACATCCAGACCCATGGGAATGAACCACAGACTGTTTCTGTTTTGGTGGAAACAAACATTATTTTTAGCAACTGTTAGTCTATTGATTCAAAATAATAGGAAGAAAAAAATTTTCAAGGCCTTCTGCTTGCATAGCTAGTTATATTTCATGATCAGAAACTTTGTGTGCAGGAAAGTGGTTCAACACCTGTACATACTCAGCACTGTTTTGAAGTACATACTTAGTTTCTAAATGTGGTTAAGACAAAATGATGCCAGTTTTGAACCTATGAATTCCTCTCCCACTTCTGCCTTCAAGCTAAGTAGCTGCTGCTACTTATAGTGGCAAGATTCCAATCAATAGTTGCAGGAAAGCATCATGAAGTGAGGGGCAGATTTCTTAGTGTACCCAGAACTCATTGTGCCACAATGGTTACAGGATCTGTCTGGATTTGCTTTATATTCTCCCCTAAAATTATTGGTTTTAGCACCTGAATGTCACCTTTGTGTGTTGCAGCTTACTTTTACAGCCTTCCACATTGAAAACCATCCAGTTTGTAAGTGGGATTCTGTTACCATCCTGAATGGTGGCTCTGCAGGGTCTCCTGTCATAGGGAGGTATTGTGGAAATAACTCACCTGGGACTATTCGCTCTGGCTCCAACAAGCTGGTCATCATCTTTAATTCTGATCACTCCATTCAAGGAGGTGGCTTTTATGCAACATGGACAGCAGAATCTTTAGGTAAGTTTGCCTTAAAGAACAAAAGAAAGGCATGCCATCATCTTCAGGATCCTTGAAAGAAGCCAGTACTAAAAAAATTAAGTATTTATCCAGTGCTTTTGGATCTTACACAATGAATTCAAATTTGGATTGATTTTTTACTTTTTAAAACTCCTACTGGCAGTTTCTTGATGGCTGCAAATTGAAACCATCACTATTACCCTCCCAGCAGTGGTATCTATTGTCAAGGACTATGAGACATTTCACTTCATGAATAACAATTTTTCCACAGTTTGGTTTAGTTTAAACATTTAAAACTAGGAAGAAGTGAGTTCCAAAACAGAGAGGCAGACAGAACATCTCAAAGAGCACATGTGACAGCAGCCTAGAACTCTTGCACTGTGATGGAGATGTTGGTACTCTTCTGAAGATGGTATACACAAGATGGAATGGTACATTTCTCAAAGCTACCTTCCTTCTCTTGAAATTATCATCACTCTGTCGCTCACCATTTGTGCAGTGTACTTCAGGAAGTCATTAAAGGACTAAAGGTAGATGTGGCAGATGGTGGTAGGGCAGAAATTACAGCTGACAGAAATGCCAGCTCATTACAGAGCTGGCGTGTGCTTCCTAGTGTCACCTCCAGCTGCAAACCTTCTGGCTGATCCTATCATCTTTCTGTCCACTAATGATGCAGCTGTATTCACACACTTAGTTGATGGAGTGTCATCTTAAATATATCAATAGTCTCTGCTTGCATGAATATACACTGTCATTTTAGCAAGGTTTTGACCCTGTTCCCTGAGATTTCATGCAGAATGAAGCCCCCTCTTCAATGGTGTAGTAGACATTAGCCTACATGTGCCATGTGCATAGGCAGTATTCTCTCTGAGAGTTTTAATTTATATATATATCTAGTTTATTTTCTTCAACTTTCTTCTCATTTGTTCACTGAGTATCTCCAGGTCTGCATTCTGTATTGTGACCAAAACTTGGCTTCACATCCTTCTAAACACAATTGCCATTTCTAACAGAGAAGAATGAAAAATAACATCTTCCTATTAAATCTATTCTATATTTTTTAAATTAAGAGGAAAAAACTAGGATGTTACTAAACTTTTTTTGCCCTTTATTCATCCTTTTACTACACTGTATCTGAAATAATAGTACCGTACTCATAGCCCTAACACATTATTCTTGGCATGGTATTTGCAAATATGTTTCAAATTAACTAAACTTATTCTGTGTAAAATCATGAGCTGCCACAGAGCAATGACCAGCTATTGGCCTTTATAAATGAGTCTGTTAGCAATTTTTGAAGGCATGTTTTTCAGCCCATCCCATAATTCCAGTGAAACCCACCGGGCTGCCTAGGCGGGGGAGGTCACCATTTTGCCCTGGGTAAACGGATGTAGCTTGAACAGATTCACATGTGGAACTGCAATATTTGCATGTTGCAGAGTGAGAAGAAAAAGGACACATCAGTAGACTGGTTTTTGTCCCTAGAGTGCTTTTCTGAATGTCTCTCTGTGACAATGGGCATACTGTGGGGTGTGGGGAACCTGCAGTCTCAGATGTACTGCTGACCCCTGCACTCTTCCAAAGCAATATTCACTTCAAATTGCCAGGAGTTTATAGATGGACCTTGTAAAAGGCTATGAAGGGGCAGGAATCAGCTTGTGGAGAAAATAAAGTGAAGTACAAAGAGACACCTCTAGAGTGTAACTACCTCCTGCTGCAGAGATGGGAGAAAGAAGATCAGGAGGGGTAAATGAAGTTTCAGTGAGTATCAGGGCTTTCCTCTCACTTTTGCAGCCACAGAAGCAAGCAACCATTCAAAGCGGAACACAACACCACTCAAAAATATTTAAACATTTCTCGCATCTGTTGCTATTTTTCCCAGGCTGTGGTGGAATCATTCACTCAGATAATGGTACAATCAAGTCCCCTCACTGGCCTCAAAACTTTCCCATGAACAGCAGATGCACATGGACCATCATTACACATGAGAGCAATCACTTGGAGGTGAACTTCCACAGCAACTTCCAGATTCCAGATAGCAATGGAAGCTGCCAGACCAGTTATGTGAAGGTAAAATAATGATTTCAGATCCCTGTTTTGCATTTGTTATTGTTTGAACTGTCAAGGCTCAAAATTTGGGAAATGTAAACTAAAGTCCTTGTATCATACAGTCCATTTTCTGCGTGCTTTGTGAACTGGCCTCTATAAAATTTTAATTGTCATTGGTTCTTGAGGTTCCACCTCCAGCAGGGAGGTGGAACCATCAGCCTACGTGCATCCCCAGAAATGAAAAATATCAAAAATGCATATATTATTTCAGAATCAGAAAATAAAGAGATAATAATGCATGAAGATAAGTTCTTTTCAATTACTCCAGTGAAGAAAAAACCTCTGAATTTTATACTATAATTCTACCAAACTCCTTTGTAAGTACTTACTGTCCAGGCTGCACTTCTTTTTTCAATTTCCAGAAACAAAGATAGAAATCTGATCTTTCATATGTTGTCAAGAACCATTGTTTTCAAAGCAATAGAATAGAGTGGACATGTCTTGCATTTTTCAGTGTCATTTTTTGCTCAGGCATTTGGCATATGTTCAGTGGTTTTGTGCTCATTTTCTCCCCAGCAATACAACTCCCACTTGAAATAAAGGGCAAACATAATTTTACAACATGTAGGAAGGCTTGAGCAGCTGTACATCTGATCTACACCAACCAACTTGCAGTTGCACTCATTTTTTAAGGCTGTGAAAAAAACCCCACAGGGATTAGATTTGTCTTTTCATAACCTGCTCCAGCAATTAATTGATGTAATGTTACAATACATTTCACTAATATGAAAGTCCTAATGCTACTCAGTAAAAGTGTTTAATTTTAAATGCCTAAACTGCCCTAAATGACATAAGCAGAACTATGACAATTGGAGGTTTTCTCCATAGAGGAAGATCTGAAAATTTTGATGCCCACTTCCTTTTCCAAATGTGTAATTTGAAATGTATGAAGGGTCAGAAAAGCTGTAGAATGATGTAAGTTTCTTCCATTTATTCCAAGCTGAGCAGCCAAAAGAGAGTAATCCAAAATCAATAGTGACTTTGCAAAACCTTGGCCAGGCTATAGACTGTATAAATTAATCCTTTGAGCATTCATTGCCTCAAACACCTGGTCACATGAATGAGGTGATTCAAATGCTTACATTTACAGACTCACCCTTGGCTAACCCTTTCCTTTCTAGGATGGTTGCTTGGAGAAATCATAGTTTCATGTGGTTGTACTAGTTCCACTCAATTTCCTTCAAACACATTATTTTAAAAAACAGATATATATTTTTGGGTGTAAACTACAGTAAAAAACTGTTTGAACTGTCCAAACACATCACAAAAATAATTTTATTATTAGAGTAAATAATTCATTATTTAAACAGACATTTTAAATCCTGTCAATAAACACCCTGATTCAGGAAAATATTTAAATGTTAAGAAACATCAAATATTTATACCTATGTTTCATTTTACATGTGTCTTGAAATTCAGCACTTAAACTGTGAACCTCAAGCACATATTTAAGTAAATACCTGAAGAGGATTTCCCTTAAATACCTACCTAAACTTGCATGTGCTTTTTAGGATGCATGGTTCCACTGAGCTCAAATTGGCTATTGGTACAATTGAAGTAATATTTTAATGTCATGGCTTTTTTCCTTATTAGAAAGAGTTATTATAGTAACTCTTTACTTGATTTGATACTTGTCATTGAAAAAGTGAATGAAAAATAAAATTTAAAAAATATTAGCAACACTAGGAATTATCTGATGCTGATGTATTAACCTAGCAGGACAGTTTTGATTCTTATTTACTGAATAACATAAGGATTACCTGTAATAATTACTTGTATACACAGATATGCATATTCTTAGGTTGTATGGAGTTAAGTAAGCAGAGATAAAATGGAAGTAGGTAATGATATGCATAAAATGTTTTTCTCTTGTCTCTGGATCTGATCTATGTTTGCTCTGTTACCAGCAAGGGTTCAAGCATATGACCTCCAGATGCCCTTCAGAGGTTCCTGGCAACCTAACTTATTCACTGTGACTCACTCCTTGGAAAAACCTTTTTGTCTCCACTGACTGTAGTAATTAACTCCAATTTAGAACTCCTAGATTCACTGTGAGATGAATCCTACCCTTAGTCTATGGAAAGAAAAATTGCATATGTAATTCCTGTTGGCTTCCCACAAACTGCTTATAATTTGAAAGCACTAAACCATTTCCAATCTGTCCTTGTCAGGTGTGGAGAGGAAATAATGAAGCAGCAGCAGCTTTGTTAGCCACAGGATGTGGAAGTTCAGCTCCTGATCCTGTTGTTGCTCCAAACAACGTGATAACTACAGTATTTCAGTCTCAGGATGCTCCTGCTCCAGGTTTCTCTGCATCTTTCACAAGCAGTAAGTAATATTAAAGCCAGGTGGCGGCTTAATTAGTCCATTTGGGATCAGTTTGACCTGTGTGTAGCAATTTAGAGCCCAGTCCAACAAGGCATTGAAGCTTCTGCCCAGATATGTAAATCAAGAGTTTCCATACTGAGTGCAATGAACTCAAGTGTTGGACTTGCCTAAGATGCAGCTCTAATTTTGTAGTTATTATCAGCCACTTTTGCCTTTTCAATGTGCTGAAAAGAATAAATAGGCTTTAAATTTTAAAAATTCATAGTTGAACTGCATGGAATCTAATGCTTTCATTTTCTTAAAAAGACATTGTTTAACCATGGTACATGCTTTGTGATGGTCAAACCCACCAGAAGCAGAAAAGGTACTGCTCAGCTGCTGTTGGTTGCTTGGGTTTTTTGTAGGATGCTGCCTAAGGAAACCACTTGCCCTTCAAGGGATTCAGATGAAAACAGCAAGAAACTAAGTGTTTTGAGGGAAAGACCATTGAAGCATTCAGAATTCTGAATTGAAACCACTTTTGTTTTTATAATGTTTGCACTAACATAGGCACAATCTCAGTGGAGATGATCACAGGCTTCATATGCCTGTTCCTAATCTTCTACCAGCATTTCACTGTGCACTGCATTCTTTTAAACTTTTGTCCTAAAAAAGAAAAACAAAGGCCATGCAAGTCATTAGGATCCAAAGGAGCTCCCTGAAAACAAACAGTTCTGTGTGCCTGAAAACTTCTGGGTTGTAAACCTTTCCTGCCTCTGCACACAGCAAAGCAATGCAGAGGTGGCCTTACATCCTTGCATTTTCCTGGAAGTCAGGCATGAAACAAGAATGGCACCACTTACACTAATGTTGGCATTTTCAAATCTCCTGTACAGTCTCCTGTACCCCAGTAATGCCCTCTCCAATTCAGACACATTTGAATGTTCTAAGGGATTTTGAAATGTGCAGGCTCCACACCCGCAGGAGCAGCAGTGCTGTGTCCTCCTGGTCAGGGCTGTGGGCCCATGGGCTGCTCCTACTTAAGAGTGTGACACTAGGTGGGACAGCCCTATGCTTCCCAAAATCACTGCTCTGGCTATGTGTAAGATCTGCCTTTGCCATCATGGTATGTGATACTCTCCCTGATTTTTTCACCATGAGAGATGAGGTCCTTGTGTGCATCATTGGGTTTTTTACTGCAAACCCAGAGTAGTATTGTCACCAGATTTATAAATGTGCTTTATTTATTTGTTTGCAGGATGTGGAGTAAATTTCACTGGCCCTGAAGGTCGTATTGTCTCTCCAAACTACCCTAGTCAGTATGGTAACAACCTGGACTGCAACTATATTATTGATCAAGGACCACAGTCACTGGTGATCCTAGAATTTGAGTCTTTTGACTTGGAAGGTAACTGGTTCTTCATAATTTCAGTATGCATTATGAAGTGTAATTTCTTACTTGAAAACCTGCAAGTCTTCTATAATTGATCGTGTAAGTTGCTGGCCCATTCTGAAAATCTTTTACAGATGAACATTTATAGTTTTCAGGGTTAGGTTTTGAGTCACTGAAGTCTTCCAGAAGAATGAAGAGAGATTTCATCTGTTGAATATCTTGCAGCAATGATTTTGGGAATTTATCAGATTCTTGGAATATAAAAGTGATTGTGGCTAATCTGGGTCTTTGTTCCTGCCTTTTTGTTTGTCTGCTTTTTTGTTTCTTTTTTTGCCATTGAGTCTTACAATCTTTTTGATCTTAATCCGCTGTTTTGCTTTTCAGTGCATCTGTTTCTTAACTTATAAATATACTCGAATGTTTTACAAGGATGTAAGAATACAGAAATATGAAATTAAGTGAAAGACTAAAGCAAGGGGAAATGCATAAGTGATTACCCTATACATACCAGTAACAAAAGTCCCTCTTGTGATTATCAAATTTGGCAGCATTTAGCCAAGACATAACAAGTATAGTATCCTGATCACATTAGTGTGAGTGGTAAAGCTTTCTCAGCCTTGATAAGATCATATTTTTATGTGTGGATAAGCCATGATAACACAGAGGAATCCATATGTCCAAACTACTTGAGTGGCATCACATATTTTGAGGCCATCTTGTGCTGGTTCCCTTGAAGTGACCAGTCAAAGAGATATGGATTAATTTGATACTAAGTTGGGTTGTGTGATTTGTATTTTTCTTCAGACCCAACAATAAAAACAGAAAACAGTATTTTCTTTTTAAGTTTCCAGACTATTTTGAATTCAAAAGTATTCTGATTCAGACTTAATTCAAGTCTGAGATAAAAATTTGTTTTGACTATGATTTTATCTGAAATATTTTTTCATCACCTAATAAAAACCACTGCTGTAAGAATTTTTAAAAATAAAATATAAACCACAGAAATTATGTAATTTCTTCACATAGAAGACACTTATTCAGCAAAGACACTAAATATCAGGCTGAATCAGATGGTGCCAATTTTGACAACTTTTTGAGTACATTTACTAATCTGCATTCTGTCTGTGCATTCAGTTAATTTATAAATGGATCCAAGCTTTTATTATCAAGAGGGTTAAAGCAGAGAGGCAAGTGACACAGACATATTAATAAACATAGATCTAAATAAATACTAAAAATATTCTGTTTCTTGCAGGGCAATTTGTTCCTTTATTTTTACAGGCTTCCTTAGGCTACACTGACTAAAAGTCCTTAGTCACATGAAAGAGCTGTGGATATGAACTAATGGACATCTGGTTAGCAAAGAGGAAGCAGGACACTCTCCAGCAGCTGGTTACTAATCTTTTTCACAAAATCTTAAAATACAGCCCTGCAGTAATGAAAAATCACCTGGGTTTAAATTGTAAAGAAGATTAAAACCACCATCTTGAAAACTATTATTGCAGAAATGAAAAATTATTCAGCAGCCACACTGAATATATTTAGCACATATCTAGCATTAAGGGTTTCTAGTGTGAGCTCCATTAGTTCTTTTGCAAAGGCAGAACATTATTTGGCAGCATCTGTTAGAAATATTTCTAGCTCTTCCATATGCAAGGAACCATTGCACCTACTTAGATTGCTGCTAAGAGTGGCCTTTAAAATTGTGACCATGATATTACAGATGTTCTAGACTGGGTTTTAAAGTTTAGCTGCATGTCTAATTAACATAATTTATTAACTATTTGACCTCTCAAAAGAAATCTAATTTTTCCATAGTTTTTGTTAAAGAAATGAAATATTTAAGATAATGCATGTAAAGGATGCATATCTCATTGACTTGAACAAGTTGAGATATCTTCTCCAGAAAATTAGAAGATAAAAGTTAATAGTCTATAGTGCAGTGACACAGTGCTACAAAATGGAATGACTTAATGGGTTAGTCACAGATCTCTGCCTCTGAAAACATAATAGTAGTTATGATGAGAAACCTCTTCTGATTGTAAAGAATGACTGAGGCTGGAAACCCACAGCAGTGATATGGCATCAGTACCTGGAACCAAATGAACATGACATGCATGTACTACCTATTAAATATGTATTAAGCACTAAATATAGCAACAAGCAGAGAAAGAGAGAACTTGGGAAAACTGCATTTGTTTCAAAATTGAATCTAAACTCTCTGCTTCTTGGTAGGTAGAACAATTTTTATCTCCCTTTGAGCCCCTGAAAATATACTTCTAATTTAGACATTCACCCAGATTTATCTCCTAGCAGTGGAGATAAACTCAGAACCAGCTATATTGTGCAGGTGGAGTGAATTACTTTCTGGAAACCTCTCTCAATGTCTTTACCTATTGCCTATTGCAGGAAGCCATAAACAATAGCTTACACAAGATACTTGAGGTCTGGGCAGGAAAACAGAGGCAAGATCAACCCCATGAATGGAGCTTGGCTTAGCTTCTGTGATTTCCTCGCAGTGTTCAGGATGTTTATTCCTGTGCCAAATTGAAAATGGTCATAGAACCTCTCTTGTGATTTGCCAGTTTCAGGAAGTTGCATAAGCTGCCATGTGCTACCACTTGCATTGTGGTGTTTGGTTACTTTATAGAGAACCAAACAAATAAGGGTGAGTTTGTTATCCCAGCCCAGCTTCTGCAGTGATAAATGTCTTCCATATGCCCTCCCTCCTTGGATCAAAAGTCTACAAAAATCTACAGAAAAGTAGATTTAGTCTACAAAAGTCTACAGAATTAATAAAAACCCCTTATTTCTTGTTGGACTAAGAAGTAATTAATTTGGACAATTTACCCAAGTAATTTGGACTTTCTTGTTGGACTAAGAAGTAATTAATCACATTCAATTTCTTGTCCAATACAATAGTGCAATATTTAGTGCAATACAACACATTAGGTTTATTCAGATGAACATCCTGACAAATTCTCTTTTAGGACAGCTACAGTAGTGTATTATTAAGTGGCTGTAATACTCTTAAAGTGTGAGTATAACACACAATAAAGTCTGAGTCCCAAACAATGGGAGAATAGGGAAAATGGATGTAGGCTTCCTGCAGTATCTTCTTTTAGAATTCTGTAATATTTATATTCTGTCCATACAAGACAACTGCTTTCTGTTTATACCACATTGATCTAAAATGTTTTAATAACTTGTTTATTTCTCCTTTTTAAAAAAACATGTCTGCAATTTTGCAATCTGGGATAGGGTCACAGCTTTGTTTTGGAGTCTGCTCTATCTGCTTTCTCAACTGTTACTAGGCAATTCAGAAAATAGATAAATTTAGCAATAGAGCATTTTGAAATAGAATATATATGAGAAAGAATTTTAATTCCTTGCTTTCAAAACAATATCTTGTGCTACAGAGCTGGTTGATATATTGCACAGTGATATGTTTCTAGGTAATACTTCTACTTTAGTAATTCCTAGTTGTATAGCTATTTATATCAGAAGCTGCTATTGTAAAAAAAAAGCCTTATAATTTTAAGTTTTACAGCCTTTAAACAAAAAGACAGGTTCTGCCTCAATACTAAATGAAACAGAATCTATGGCTAAAGACAGAGAGATAGAAAGAGGACATTGATATTAGGGATCATATGGTCAGGGGCCCAGATTTGATCAAGGTTTTTGTGCTGGCATCATATCAAACAAATGATTTTATGGACAATAATGAGACTGGACAGAAATTTCTGCAAAGTGGAAAGGAGACAACAAAAAGGCATATTTCGAAATGTAATGTAAGGACAACTGAAGCTCTTATCATGTGAACTTTGGGTCAATGTATCAATGCTGAATGGTGCCAAGAAATGATAAATAGAGCACAGATAGATAACAAAGGGCCTTGAAAGCAAATGCATGCAGCAGTTCAAAGAAACAGGCATATGTTCATAATGTCAGGCCAAATAAATGATCTCTCCAGAAGTATTTGGAAGAAATATTGTCAAGGCTAGAGGAAAGAATGGAAAGATAGGAAAGAGTTTATCTTAAAGATAGTAACTGGAAAATGATGGGGTCACTAACACAGAGAGAGCAGTTGCATCCGTCCTCACAAATGAGATTACACAGAGCTAATGTGGAGATAAGGAGGGCAAGACAGAAGATTTCTCATTGAATCCTCATGGATGAATCAGAACAGAGGATACAGTAATACCAGGAGGATAAGCAAAAGCTCTTAGTAGATAAAGTTTTATGAAGAAAAACAGTGCTGACTATGTGGAAAGTGCCTGTCAGCTCAAAGAGGATGTTGGTCTGACATCTGGCTAGGAACAGATCTCTGGAGACTCATGAAAGCAATTTCATTGTAGTGTAAGGGACAGAAACTGGTCTAGAAAAGATCTAAAATTATGTGATTAGGGGAAATAAAACCACAGAGAAGAATTGTGGATGATGTGCTGAGTATGTGTAGAGGCTGAAAAAATGATATGAGGAGAATCTGAATCTGGAGAATATTTACAGAATAATCCATTTAGATTGGTGAGAAATTAAAAAAAGTGTAAACAAGATAATGAAGTACAGGATGGAGATCAAACAATGACTAGTCTTGCCAGAATTTATGAGTCATAAATCATATTCACCCAAATAATAAGAATTCAAAACTAGAAATTAAGACTTTTTCTCACAATCCTTCATTAACCATCTCATTTTTTCCAAAGCAGCATTGCAAATCAACTTGTGATAAATATTAGGGACCTTGGCTTTGCTGAGAAATTAGTTCCGCTTCATGCCTTTCTCTGGTATTTTCAGAAAATTACCTAGGCTGCTTTCTTAAATTTTTCACATCTTTAAAATACTCATCTCAATTTCTTTTTGTTTTATTTGAGTTTAAGATTTATTATTTTTAAAAATTTTATCATCTTATCAAATATTCCAAAACAGTATAGGAAATGAAGAATATTTTAAATCAATGATTTTATGAACAGTGTTATCAGCTATCTGATGTGGCTGGTTGTTATCAGCTTAGTTACTCTCACTAGAGTCAGACAAGCACCATATTCTGAATTGACATAATTGCAAAGCATGTAATGCCATATTTCTGTATTGACATATTTGCAAAGCATGTTAGCATACACTGTCTTCATTGAGACAGAAGGAATTTTTAAAATTCAGCCTCCAGAGATGATCTAAGATACATCTGACTGCTGACATCATTCTGTTGTTCTCATGAAACAACTATCACTCCACTCCTACTTGTCATCCTATTCAATACGAGTTATCTTGTTTCCTGCAACAACTGGAAGCAGCTTGACTGGACAATCTGCAGGAATAAATCTGCTACAACAGTAGGCTCCGTGTCTCTCCTGTTAGATCTAGGTAATTCCCCATTAATCCTCTGCAGTTTAAGTAACTGTCCCATTATTGCTTACAGGTCACTGAACACAATAATTTAATAAACATGTGACAGCCCAGCTTCCAGTAAGCTTATAAATTATGAAAAAGACAAAGAAAACATCAAGTCATCCTTTAGGTATAACAACTAATGAAACTAATTTTTTGGAAGGTGTGTGCTGTGTTTTTCACTGACAGCATTAATTCAGCTTTCTTGCAAAACCCACATGGCTCTCTTCTTGCTCCCACCATATATCCCTTGGTGGTGCCAGCCTGGGTACCCACAACCTCTCCCCTGCTCATGGCTCCCAGCTGGGCAGGGGGGTGGTGACATGGCTCTGGCTCTGAGGCTCTGAGCTCCCAGGGTGCTGCTGGATGGTGCTTGTAGGTCTCTCACACCCCCTGAAAGTGTGGCTCGTCCTTTGGGAACATTCCTCTGGCACTCTTACTCAGCTATTGACCTTTTGGTCCCCTCAGGATAAGAAAGACTTTAGGCTATTAGAGAGTTTCCAAAGGAGAGCTGAAAATAGTCAAGGGTCTCGAGGGGGAGCCACATGAGGAGCGGCTGAGATCCCTTGATCTGTCCAGCCTGGGGGGGACTGAGGAGAGACCTCGCTGCAGTTACAGCTTCATCATGGGGGGAAGCAGAGGGGCAGACACTGATCTCTGTGGTGCACAGTGACAGGAAACAAGAGAATGGCCTGAGGTTGTGTCAGGAGAGGTTTAGGCTGGATATTAGGAAAAGGTTCTTCCCTCAGAGGGTGGTTGGGCACTGACTGCCCAGGGAAATGGTCACAGTACCAAGCCTGACAGAGATCAAGAAGTGTTTGGACGGTGCTTTCAGGCACATGGTGTGACTCTTAGAGATGGCGCTGTGCAGGACCAGGAGTTGGAGTTGATGATCTCGGTGGGTCCCTTTCAACTCAGCATATTCTGTCACTCTGTGAAACTGATATGACCTTCATATTTTTGAGATCTTTCACCTTAGTCAAATCTGTTTGCAAACAGTGAGGTGACTAGAAAGTCCTGATGGTAGGGCAGGGAGTCAGAGAAAACAGCTCATTCCTCCAGAAACCTGATTGCAAATGAGAAGCTTAAAACAGTGGAGACAAAATAATAGGATGCTGAACTCCCTATTTCTGTGTTCCTTTTTTTCCTACTCAGCCTAATATCTGGACTGATTTTCCCCCCAAAATAGATTGCTTTAGAAAATCACTGCAAGATTAAATTTCTTTTGACTTTTCCTTGAGCCAAGCTGAAGACCCTGAGTTTAGGTACTCCAAAGTTTGAGGAAAATCAGGAAGAAATAAGTCAGCTCTGAAACTTGCTGGTGTATGGACTATTTTTTGATTTTTCAAAAATCTCACTCCAAATGGTTTAAAATTCCCTGCACTGAATGCTGAATTCTGCATTAGGGGAAAGAAATTCCAGGTAGCTATTTGCCTGTAACAAAAAGTGCATTTCTTTTTTCTGCAGAGGACATCCATGCTTTTGTTGGGTCTTCTTACCTCTTCATAGATAGTGTTCACTCAACTGTGAACTCCCACAAATTCAAGGGGACTGGAGCCTTTTCTAGATCACAGGATGTGTTGAATGAGACAAATCTGATGTCTTACATACAAGGCCTCTTTGCCTTTTTCTGCCACAGTTTTACTACATGTTAAAAATTGACCTTTTCTTCCTCAGCAAGCAAAGGAAATCCTGAGATCCCTGGAATGGAAAGTAATATAAAATTTCATTCTTCTCCTGGATTAGGTCTATGTAGTTGTTGCTCAGTAAATCACATGTAAAACATGCTGCTAACACTTCTGCACTCTATGTCCATGCAGCCCCATCAGTCCTGAGCAGAATTTGTCTTTATGATGGAGTGAGCATCTTCAGTGGGAAGAGCACGGCCGCTCATCGCCTCATCACTCTCTGTGGCAGGGAGCTCCCTGCCCCCGTCAGCGTCTTTGGACCCATGCTGCTCAACTTCTACACTGACTCCCACATTGTGGGCTTTGGGTTCCAGGCCAGATACAGAGCCATTGGTGAGCACACACTCTTCTGTATTGGAGATGGTAGAAATATTTTGGATAATGGTTCCATGTAGGAAAGCTGTACCTCATTTTGGGAATCCCTCAATGGGTGTACATGGTACATTTTCCCACTCCATTTGCTCAAAAGAGTTCTCATGACCATGGCACTGTTTGGTGTGTATTAACACCCTGAATGATGTGTTACCTCATGATTCTCATTTCTAGATGTTCCATGGGACCAAGTCAGGAACTGAAATATTTTCCATCTCTGTAGAAAAGAAATGCAACCATTTTTTGGCAGGTTTTGGTTGGTTGGTTGTTCTTTATGTTAAGGAGAAACATCACTGGTTTCTTTAACTGATTAATTTTTAAAAATTTTATCACTTACAGGAGAATGGTCTAATTCTCAGTTATACAAAAATTACATTTTAAGACATGGGAAACAGAACAGGTAAATGGACGCAGCTCCCATTGTAGACCCTCTTGCAGTGCCAGGAATGAACGTAAATAAAACTTGGGTTATAGATTTATTTTTCTTTTTTAATAACTATTTTCACCAAAGCTCTTTTGTCATTCACAAGAGATCTCTTATGTTTTAAAGAGGAAATTTGAATTAAAAAAAGAAATTTCCAACTGAGTTTAGAATTTACATCTACACAAATATCCCAGAAGATTGATTTTATTTGCAAAACAGATTTTAATATTTTCTAGGTTTAACTGGTAGAGACCACTTTTATGTTTGAAAGCATTATTTTGTAACTGCAAAGAAAAGTGTGAATTAAACTTTGGTATTTCCCTTAATGCATTCCTCATGTTCAATGCCACACCACAGAAGCATAAAGCTAAATTCTTTATGTGAAATGAATGGTCTGTTACAGATAAGAAAGAGGGACTGGCACTGAGAAATGACAATGTGCAGTTACTCATGGAAAAGACCTTCATAACTCACTCAAGTCAGTTGCTACTATCTGACTTGTGACTTGTGACATTTGAGAAGGATAACTGGAGCTTTATTAGCTTGTTGTTGTATACAAAGCAGATTCTGCCAATTAACATTCCTCTTCCCCATAGTTGCATTGTTTGCTGCAAAAAAATGAAAAAGGCTCCCTCCTCCTAATGTAGAATAATGCTGATTCTTTATCTTCCAAACTCCTGTCCTTTATCTGCCAGCTCTCCGGGCTGCCAGCCTGAGCCATGAGGGGCTCTGCATCCAGCAGAACCCTGTATGGAACTGTCTTTGTTAAGGGGGTGGCCTGGGCAATGCCATCTGCTTTAAAACATGAAAAACTGTGTGTGGCTCACAGTTCAGAAGCTCAGAAGCTTATCAACAGGATGCAGGGAGACTTGGGGAAGCTTTTTTTTTTTTTTCTCCTAAGTTTAAGATTATAAAATGAAGGCTGAAGCTAACAATGGAGATTAGAGGTTTTGTTCCCTAAAGCCCTGAAGCTGGGAACAAACACGAGCCACATCCTGGCCTCATTTGCATCCATGGTGAGAAACCCTGAGAAGCCAAGCAGTGCCTGGAGCTTAGAATTGCAGAGTTTAACTTGCTTTTCAGCCCAAAAGTAAATATTCCATTCTCCAGCTCAGCCACCCCACAGTGCTGGTGAGTCCCAGCCCAGGGTGAAGTGGGGAACAGGATCAGTGATACCTAGAGACTCCTCTGTGCATTTCTGTGCAGAGCAAATGCTACAGCAATGCTCCTGCTCTGACAAGGTGTTGACAGATGATGAGGGTCTGCATATATTTATTCCAGGAATGTCAGAGATAGGGTTATGAGTGCAGTTGTGGCTAATTAGAGGTTTCCATGGGGCCAGAATCTGGGTGAAGGAATGTCTTTGCCCACACATCAGCTAGGTTTCTTTTGGCAAGCTAGAAAGAGTGCAGAGATATTCTCACTCGTGCTGCTGCATGAGTTACCCATTGCTCCCTGCTGCTCCCTGGACCTCCTGCAGGACATTTGCAATCAGTCTCAGTCTGTTCCTGCTCAGTGCTAGTGCCATTTGGTGTGGATTAGTAAGAACCTGTTACTGCAGTGCTGGTTAATCCTCCACTGCAGAGCACAGCCTGACAGACATCTCACATTTAACAGTTCTGGGCATGACAATGAACACTGCTCCACATTTATCAAAGGTCTTTCTTTCCTTGCTGGTAGACTTCTGAAAGAAATATGAGAATTAGGACCAAACTAGTATTCAGACACTAATAATTATTTTTTTTCTGTTTACTCCATAGCTTGCGGTGGCACTTTCAATGGCTCCAGTGGTGTTATCAGTAGTCCAGGCCATTCACATCTTGATTATCACAACAACATGAACTGCTCATACCACATCACAGTTGGAAATGGCAAAGTAGTGGCCCTGAAGTACGTAATCCAAATTCAGTTTGTCATTAAGGGAACAGGGAGGTCTCTGATTCCAGTTAAAGCAGCAATTATTGACAATATTTTCTGTGACTCTCCTTTTCCAAGGTCAAAGCCAAACTAAAATAAGAGATGGTTGCTGAAGTCACTTTTATCAGCCTCAGGCTCCCTTCCATCTTTCTTTTTAACTTGTTAGGTAAAAAAAAAAAAAAAATCACAGTTTTAAGTTTTTTAAGTTTTAACTTTGGTTACTGACAAGACCAAGAAATCGTAAAAATGCAATTCATGCTTTTTTAGTTAAATTCTGTCAGCCTTTGAGAAGTTTATACAAGAAAAATAATAATACTTTTAGAAGGATAGTAATAATTTTATAGCCAAAGTAATAATACCCACCCAAAAATAGTGTATTTCTGAGTGTATGCTGTCTTGCTTAAGAGAGGGAGATTATTGCCACAAAATCTTGCCACTGAGAAATTAAACTGATCTGTTCTTCTATTATGTGGTTGTGAATTAGGAGGACATTTCCCAGCTAAGAGGAAGACTCACTGGCCTGCACTCTGTGCCTGCATTTCTTAGGCCACTCACGTGCCCAAGGAAATTGCAGCCTGAGCAGTTGCAGGAGTGAGAGAGGGTGTGCTTGCACAGGAGAGACCTCCTGCTTCGTGGAAAGCTGAGGTGTGCTCACAGCTTGCCTTGCAAGATGCCCCATGGGTGAGGGACCCAATTTCTTTGAGGCTTGTTGGCTGAAGGGTTTTGCCATGCATTTAATACTTGCTTGTTTTATTCCTGAGAGATGTGTTTGGCCTTGGTATGGCTTTGGCTGCTGCAAGTACTTGGACCTTTCCTCAAGCACTAAAACACACATAACACAGGAAAAGAACTGAAAATGTGATACCTGAGACTCCAACTGTGTTTTACAGATTCAACAACTTCCAGCTGGAACTATCTCCCTCCTGCTACAAAGATTATGTGGCCGTTTATGATGGCTCAGATACTCATGCTCCTCTCCTTGGGAAATTCTGTGGCTCAGATATGCCTCCAGATATTAAGAGCTCCAGTAGTAACTTGTTCCTGGTGTTTATCACTGACTTCTATGGAGAAGACAGGGGATGGAAAGCATCCTTCAGAGAGGCCCTAGGTATGTGTATTATCAGACTACTAATCTGCTGGTGAGTAATTTCTGTTTTTTGAGGAGCAGTTGTGACATCCCTTTCCAGGGGTGAATGAAGTAGAAGAATGTTTCTGATCTTGTGAAAATTGAGTGAACTAAGCTAAATACTAGGCTTATGGGATCCCTGCATTCCAGTCTGGTTCTGAACTGATCTCCTTCATTCTTTGCTTCCCTTTCCCTGCCTCTCACAAGGTGAAGGTGCTTCTTGGGTGACTGAAGGCCTAGCAGCACCAAAAGATCTCTGTTTTGGCAGAAATACAGCAATAGCCTAGAATTCCTATTCTTCTGTAGTCAAAGGTTGGTGGTGTGCTAAAGATGCTTCCTTTCAATATATGATCACTTTCCATTTCCTTTCAGTTTCCCTCACACCTTCTAATGGGCTAAAGTGTTGAGGTCAGTTCAGACTGTGGTTCCACACCAGGCACCACTGTGCTGATTTCTACTGATTTATGGGATCATTCTGAGTAGCTGGCCATAAAATAAATGGGATCACAGTAAGAAGGCACTGGATGCCCTTTGGTTTGATGGATGGAAGAATAAGGGGCAGAGTTTGATTATTACTTTAAAAAAACATTTAAATTCAGTACTTTAAAGATCAAAGTGTAAAAGGAGATTTTCATCTCCTTATCTGAATAGTTTAGGGATGGTAAGCAACAAATTATTACATGCAAATTGATTTCATGTCATCTCTACTACTTTCCTGTATAATTAACTCCATGTCTTTGTGGTCTAGAAAGAAGTAATTGTCTGGTTTGCAAAGCTGGCGCTCAGACAGATGAGAATGAAAGGCCTTTGTGGCAGAACAAACATAGTCTTCTGCTGAGTCACTGAATCCCCTCCCTCTCCCCAGCCAGTGACTTTCTCATTCGATAGTCTGAGAAAATACTCACAGATAAGGAAAATAACTGGTTCTACAGCCTTGCCAAGAAAAATATTCCCACAGAACCTCATAGTTATTAGTATTATTAACTCTTCCTTTGCTTCACTCAAAGTAATTGCTACAAGAATGCTTAAGACCTTGTGAATGGTCTTTAAATCTTGTGAATGGTATTCCAGGTAACTCAATGTTGCTTCACACGTTGCTGTCTTTAAATGCTGAAGTATCAGTTGTTATAGATCTGCTGCAGCCTGGGTTAGTATTTCCAGGGTGAGATCATCAGGAACTCCCCAAGCTCTTCCTCTTCCTGTTGGCATTTAATCAATTCTTTTAGCCACTGACTTTAGATTTATTTGTGCAACTTGCCAGATCTTCTCCTTAAGCACACAACAGAACACAAGCCAAGCTCTTCAAGTCAGCACCCTGCCTGATAATCTCCTAGAGTGAGGAGAAGCCTTTTATGAATAAACTTTGACATCTCTTGGATGTTTTGGAGGGACATTTCTGGAGGCTCCCAAGAAAAACAAGGTTAAGATGTTGCATGGGTTACTCAGGAGCTATGAGTTGCAAGTTATAAAAGATGCCCAGGAGGAGGTATGGGTTTTGTGACCAAGAGCCTGTGGTGGTGAGCTGCTTAATGGTAGGTCTTCTCTCTTCATTGTGGGAAGCAAGGCACAGGGACTAAACCACACTGCCATTAGCAAGGATCTTGGCAGTCCCATGGTAACACAGAATGGCCAAAAAGGAGAAAAGCATATTACAAAAGGAAAACATGAGTCACATCCTATAAATGTTTCCAGCTTGGCTTGCCTAAAAAACAGAGCCAGGAAAATCTGTGACACATCTTTGTACTATGAGGTCTCAGATTATGGTTCAAATAAAAGAGAATAAAACCATGCAGATCTAAAAGCCTGTTATTCTACATGGTGCTTTAGAGAAGCTCCCTCATGTCTGTTAAAAGATAAAACCCATGTGGTTTTGTAAGAGTAAAAATGCAATCAGATGACAATTCCTAATGATAAATCTCTTGAATAAGGAAGATGGTATCTGTAGAGAAACAAGAAACCTCATTGTCTGTTGGATGACAACGAGGACATTATTCTCTAGCTGCCCTAGGGAAACACAACTGGATAACATAATTATTGCTCTCTGTTTCATGTTGTGAATGACCCTGATTATGTATTGGAGAGAAACAATGTACTGTTTCTGTTTGTAGTAAACTAAACGATTTCCTTTCCCCACAAGCTCTTCCAATTTCTTTCCTGATCAGGCTCTTTAAGGAATACTGCCTACATCTAGGATTATCCAGGCACTCAAAGAGTTAAACTCTGAAATTTCTGTAGAAAACCTTCCCTGATTTTATTAAAACAGTACGTTTCCATCACTGATCCTGCCTCCAACAGAATATTCAAGGTCCCTCCACTAGTCAGAAAAAGGACACCAAAAGAAAGTCTGAAATAGTGTTCATTTGGCCATTTAGCAACATGACATCTTTCTTGTCAAATATCTTTTCTTTCCCTGTGCTACTCCATACACTGGGTAATAAAAAGTGCACAATTCACAGGCAGCATTCTTTGTCATAACTCTGTGAGATGGTGTGCTTGGGGCAGGGGAACATATGGCCCTTGTGATGTGGTTCGGAGGGTTTATCTTTTCACTATTTCTGCTGCTAAGTTTGGGCACTTATCAACCTCATATTTGGAATCACTTGGACATCCTCTCAGGCAGAGCTGGAGAGCTGGGGTGACTGGAAGATACAGCCTGCTCCAAGTGTTAAATTTGTGGAAAGACAGACTTCTCTTACCTTAGTTACCACTGACCTTTTTTCTGCCTTTCTTTCCAGTCTATGAAATGAGAAATAGAACTCTTTTCCACAGCAAGCATGTGCTCCTCTAGGCAATCAATAAAAGGATGAGAAGATAGAAATCAATATCAGCTTAAGGCATTTGGTTACATGAGATGTCTCTGTGAAGGAAGGAAAGCTAAGATCTCTCCCCAAAGAAGGAGATCGGCATGTACTGAGCTTGTGACTTGGCTAAAGATCTCCTGATTATCTCTTAAGCTCTAGGGGAAGATCTGAGTTTTTTATTGACCCTGGCTGGCAGGGACAGAGCCTGCACACACCTCTGCCATCCCTGCTGTAATAGCACAAATAGCACTTGGGTGACAAATGGAGCCTATTCCCATTCAGTAATGGGGTGACCCTCTCACCTGAATTTGTGATCCCCTGAGGCATATGATAAAAAAGCTAAGAAGACATAAAGATGTGGGGGGTTTTCTTGTTTTAAAGAGTCGGAAATCCCTGTTGGGAGATATATCTGTGACCTCATTAAGAGGAAGTAATTTCTCCTTGAAAGCTATCTGCTGATGTACATAGCTCCATTGTGCCAGTGATGAAAAATGCCTCTAAACCATCAGAGCAGGATCGAGGGGTCTTCTGAAATGCAGGTCTGCTCACTGAGGCTTTCTAAGGAATTCACATGGATGTACAAGAAGCAAAGTGTTGCACATGGTTAGATAAGTGAGTTGAGTCAGAAGACTCTTCCTGAGCTTTATTCACTTAATACAGGTAGAACTACAGCAGCTGGGACAGTGGAGAAGGTGGGGTGCAGGAGGGAAGGAAGATTGTCTGCTTCTTCTCTACTGCCCTAAATTCTGCTTGATTTCAAGCTGTGACCAGCTTTTTCCCCCTTTCTTTTTTATACTCTCTTTTGTGAGCAGGCAGGAGAAATCCAAGTTTATGCATTGTGAAATATGAGCATTGTGTACTGGATAAATACCATTGTGGTTCCTTGTTTGCATTATTTTAGGGCTTATGAGCTTATGGGCCACAATTCCACTGCACAGGCAGAATAAAGCAACAATCTAATGTAACAAAAAGATTATGATTTAAACACAAGATGAAGAAAACCCAGTGGATATAGACAGGCAAGAAGAATAGGGCAGCCACAATGAGAAGACTAGTGTTTCTGGCTCTAGGGTAGGAGAAATGTCTCCTAAACCTTTGGCAACCATTAGGGTGTTGGAATGTTAATTCCTGAAACACCCCATCCTCTACATTGTCCTCTGTTTGCTCAATTTTTCCCTCCAGGATCTCTCTATTCTTTTTATACAAATCATCATTTCTATTGAATGAATATTAATCATTTTACATGAGAAAAATAATCATAAGCAAGTAGAGTTTAGAAGAAAAATAGCTGGAAAAAATTAATCTTCCCTCATATACCAGAAAACTGCATTCATAGGTAATTTACATAAATAATCTAGTTTGCATAAAATAGAAATAGTTTATAATCTACATGCTTTTCTTCTTGATAAGATGATCTGTAATTTACCTGATAAATCACCCAGAGGTATCTGCCTTCTCTTATTCTATTTGCTGTGTATTGAATTATTTACTTCCTGTGTGGAATTGAATACACTAAAAGCCTGTCACTAACAGGTTTACTGTTATGCTCTCCCCTAATGAAATTACAGTCTGCTTTTTAAAAAATTGATCCAGTAGAATTTTCAAAGCATTTTTATGCTATTTTATTGTATCAACAAAAAAAATTTGCCTCATTTTGTTGTATTTCATGTTCTGTCCTGTAAACTGAAACTATGGCTTACTCTATGTTTGGTTTCTAGGTGCACTTTTTCAGCAGTGTTCAGCATGCACAGTTGCTGCAGAGTCTTTTTGGGTTGTTCAGAATTGCTGAAAAAGCCCCCTCAATTCTGAATGAGCAATATAAGGTATAAAATACTGGTTTGGATGTTCTGTTGCATAGGCCAGGGGTAGGTGTCCTTTTGTGAGTCATATTTAAATTCTCATACCACCAGAAATAGTTCATTGCACTGATTTATGTAATTAATGTCGGTACCTGCTGTAGGTGGCACCAGGCACCTGCCCTGGTAACAGCAGTTATGGCCTGTTGTGTGGAAGGCACATAACAATCAGCACAGCTGAATCCTGCCAATTTTTCTTCCTGCACCAAAAAAAAAAATCTTAGAAGAATGTGTCCTTGACTGTGGCATGCTGTTGTATTTTCTCATGCCTTTGGAAAAGCAACAGTGACTTGCAGAGATTTCACATCCCATTAGGACTGGTTCCCAGGGCTGAATCTCAAGGTATCCAATCTGAACTTGGAACCTGGTGCTACAGAGGGTCCAGCTGAGAAGTAAATTGTTTGAATGTCACAAATCTTCAGGCAGAAATTTATTTGGGCTTTCAGTTCACTCAATTTTTTTGCCAAATATATTACCCATTAGTAATACACATAGTAATACAAATGTGTAGTAATACACATTTCATTACACTGTCATGGATAACTTATGGTTATTTTTATGTATTAAAATAAGTGAATAAATTGTGGCCAATCATATCTTTCCTTGATCTTATTATAGTCTAGGAAAATAAGAACATCTGTGACAAGATCAGAATATATGATCATAAGTCACAATTCCCAGACTGTTTCTAAATGTATTTTGGGTCTCAAATATCCATCAGCTTGAAATCTCACTAAATTTAGAAAGCATTTGTGGTGTTGAAATACATCTCTTTGGTGTCTTTGAAAAGAATACAACTGTTGAGCTAGAGGATAGTCTACAAATGTCTCTCAGAAATGTCAGTTAATTAATCCCAGGGTCACAGAATGGGTGAGGTTGGAAGGGACCACAGTCGGTCATCTGCTCCAACCTCCCTGCTCAAGCAGGGTGATCCCAGAGCACACTGCATAGGATTGCATCCAAACAGTGCTCGACTATCTTCAGTGAAGGATTTCTTCTTCCAAAGCAAGAAAAATAGAAAGTGCTTGCATGTTCAAATTGGACAGATAAGAAGAAAGACAGACATTAAAAAAAGAAATTTTTGTCTGATCTGAAAAATTGTGGGGTAAACTTGTTTTCAGACACAGTAATTACATATATTTGTAGTGACTAAATGGTTGAAAGCTGATGGGATATTCAGATTAATGGCCCTTCACAAAACTGTGGGTGAACTCTGCTGGCATGAACTGGCTTAGTTTGACTGAAGTCAATGACTTCTTCAGCTGAAAATCTCTGCTCTGGTGCATACAAAAAAGAGGTGAGGAGACATTTCTCATTCACAAGAGAGATCTGCAAAGGCTTAAGTAGCTGTAGTGCCAAATATGAACACTAATTCAGAATTAGTAGGTATTGGAATTAGTCAAGACTGCATGTCAGCCTCTGGTCTCCCAGACATGCATCAAGGAGTTGGATAGGACAGTACATAAATCAGTTTTGAAGGCTTGCCACAGAGCATGTCTGAACTGTTATATTTGCTATCAGTCCAAAGAACCTTAAGGATACAAATTTCATCTGACTGCATTTGTGAAACCAGGCTAAAGCAGGATACTGGGGCTTTACAGTCCTAAATGTCACTGCTAGTACCACTGCCAGGCCATCAAACCAGTCAAAAAGCTTTTCTGCATAAAGGCTGCATAAGGGCTCTAAAGGGCCTTGTACTTTCAGAGGTCTCCTGAAATGTTGCAGGCTCTGTGGACAGGGCCTGCAGCCACACAAAATCACAATGTTGGTGCAATGATTGCCAAACATGGGGGCAGCCCAGCTTGAGAAGGTTCACCAACCTTCAGTATCACCCATGAGACAAAGCAGAAGAATACAATTCCTCACTCCAGCCCTGTCCTACTGTTTGAAGCCATGATCCAGACAAGGTATGAGCTAATTGTTAAAGCCACAGTACGTCCAGCCACTCCCATGCACTGGAAATAAGACCCATCAAAAAAGAAGAATTAGTCTTAACTGAACTAATCTTTGCTTACACTCATCTTTAGTTCAGATCAAAGTCTAGAGTCCCTAGGGATGCTTCTAGGTGAAAATAAAAGAGAGTCAGAAGTCTTGGAGGGAATTTTCATTACTGTCAAGCAGAACTAGACAATTTCTTTAACTTTGCAGTCTTCTAGAAGTTGTTTAGGGTGCTTATTTTTAAAAGAAGGGAAAGACACCAAAATCACTTTGTTGTCTTTTGAAATGTCAGTGGTGTAGTTGGTTCTGATAGATTTCAAACTATTCAGTAGGTTACCCTTTCATTGCACCCATACCTGTATAAATGAACCTTTCCCCTGGCTGTACTTCAAAGGCAGGAAGCTTCAAAGATTTATCTTCATCTTCATTCCATATCTAGAGGGTGTAACTCTTAAGAGAGAAACATGTGCTTGGTCTCTGCTGTAATGATTTTTATTTGCCATAGGGAACCTTCAATTCCTTCTTTTCTGAATGGTCCTGGAGCCTTTTAGTTTCACTAATGCTTTCCACCAAAAGCAATTAGGGATGACAGTGTGTGCCCTAGTTCTGATAATTTGCATTCTCTGGCAAGCTGTTTATGAGAACAAGATTGCCATCTGATTTATGATGACCTTATGATTTTTATTTAAAATAAGAAAGCAAAGGCTGAAACTAAAGTCAGCCATGTAGTTGCTCCATCTGCTGACATACAAATTATTTTATAAGGTACATTTCTCATTATCTTGATCAAGTTCAGCTTTTAATATCTAAGAGTCTATTCTACAGATTAACAGAATTCTCAGTCCCAGATTTTGCCTGGATTTTAGCTACATTAGCTTCTGGCTGTGTTAGCCAGCAATGAGTGTCTTTCCTTTAAACATCACCTGCAGGCTGGATGGCTGCTCTTTGGCCTTCTGTTCAGAAGAGGTGCTGATTTTTAAAGCAATGTGTTGTGTCCTGGCTAAAACACACAGAGACAGTGTTTCTCTCAGTTCCCTCCTGTTAAGCAGTTGGTTCCTCATTTACTTGTGGGTGTTCCCTTCATCTGCACAGTTTCACTATTGTGTAACTTCTGGTGCCTGCAATCAGATGTAACATTGGTCAGCACTGAAAAGCAGCAAGATAGATGGATTTTTCAACAAGGACTCCTCTTTATTTGGCTTTATGTAGGACTACTTGATATCTGGTCAGCCTCCAGTTTATCTGTTATTTATAATTTACTGTCCTGTAAGCATATGACTCTATCCCAGCTGAGCAGCCCGAGGATTGTGAAACTTCATTTTTATTACCAATTAATCACATTTTCAGTTATTTATCTCCCCTTAGATGATATTGTTGGTTATACTATACTATCTGGAATTAATTTTCTGATAATGGGAATTTGGCCTGCTTCTCTCTCTGTCAGGTCCCTTTCATATGCTGTACACCCACAGCTTACCCCCTTGTGTATTTTTTCTCTTTGTATTAGAGCTGTCTGTATAGCTGCACAGTTGGCAGTGAATTTTACTACTGCAAAAATACAGACATTTAATATTCAAAAAAGGATGACCCTGGCGCACTAAGAGCCTTCTTGTTGCATGGGTCTGTGGCAATTCCCTGACTCATGTTGCTGTGGTCTGACTGGCATCTCTGCAATTTCACCCTTGAAAAAGGGAAGGGGAGCTTTGTTAGTGTCTGACCCATATACTCAGTCCAGACTCAATATTGCAGGGCTGGATGATCAGACTATGATCTTGGATTGACATTTATATGCTTAATGTTATGTTTAAATGCTTGCAGGGGACGGCCCCAATAACATTGTTTCAGAGGAGCAGAATAAATCATGCAGAAGGGTGAACACAGATAAAAATATAGGGAAACTGCACTCCTAGGGCCCAGGCACCCTCCTGGCTGACATTTTCCTCCTTCCCAGACTATTTGTGAGAATGTGATTTATTGCTCACATTTCCCCTGCTGTTGTTCTCACCTTCTGCAGTGGCACTGGAATGAATGCTAACACTTTTCCAAGTTTCCGACTTCATTAAATGCCCACAAAACTGGACTATACTCTATTAATTTCTGGCTTTTTCACTTTGTAATAAGTTTCTTCTGTTCATTTTTAACTATAGAAAATCTGACATCTGACGTTATGAGGATTTTGGTTTTAAGCAAACTGCTTTACAGGGGGGGGCTCTTCTGGCTTTGGTTGGTAGAGCAGGACAACTTTCAGCCTTAGTCACTGTGCTTTAACCACCACAGTCTCGCAAGCCCCGGGGTCCTGATGCAATCCTGATGCTTAAATGCTGATTTCTCACCAGCATGATCTTTTGTAATACTGTGGCTCAAGGCACAGGTTTATGTGTCTGGAAACGCATCAGTGTGTCAAGGTGAAGTCACTGAATGTGCCAGACAGGCATATTTTACACACAGATGAAATTCTGAAACTCTGCTTGTGTTGCTTAGCCACAGCTGCATCTTCATCTGCTATTTAATGCTCATAAATGGATTTGCTGCAGGAGACAACAGGCTTGCAGTTACTCCTCTGCTCTGTGCAGTTTACAAAAACTCCTTCGACCCCAAAGCAAGAGTAAAACAATATTTAATTGAAATTCCAAAGTTAAATAAGTGGCCAGGAGACCTCATAGAGACTGGGGCAGGAAATAAGTGAATTGATGATCACATTTACTAGCCCAGTCTAACCTCTGGAAATCAAACTATTAAAAAAGCCTGCCAGATAATCTGTGGTTTTTGCTTGCTTGGAATTCAATGTGATAAATAACTGCTTTTCTCCAAAGGTAATTTCTTTCAATGTGACTGACTTTATTGAGTTCAAATTTTCACAGTAAATAAGTCAAGGACTTAGCCCTGTCTGTGGGAATGAAATGAAAAGCAGCCTGCATTTCAGAGGGGCTGTAAGTTCCCACCAAGCAAAACACTTCCAGAAATCCCTTTTAGCTAGATTCGTGAATACAGTGTCAGGCTGCCAAATTCGGTCCCTCTAGGATGTGGCTGTATTGCCAAAAGAAGCAACTTGATTTTATATCACATTTTCAAAGCCAACAGCTCAGTGCCCCCTACTGACTAAATATTCTCAGAGGCCAGCAAGGATCCCGTTCCAAGGCCCTCAGACCAATGCTTTTCTGTTTCATTGCTGCCCTCTATCTTCTGACAGTCCCTTTTAAATACTTCTATTGAGACATTTTCAAAGTAAATACTGGTTTTATATTCAACAAAAGACATGATTCACTCTATGAAATCTAATTGTGATTCATGTCTCTCTTTGTGTTGAAAATCTTTTAAGCACTCAGATAGTCCTTGCAAGACAGGATGGTAAAATACTGTAGCACAGATAAAAGCTCCTGGATTAACATTAAAGAGTTAAATAAATTATATAAAGATTAAATAAATGCCAGGAATTGCTGTTAAAAAGCTTCTGCTTCTTCAACAGGACCTCAGAATGGCTGTGGTGGTTACTTGTCAGCTTCAGCTTCTTCAGCTTCTACCTTTGGCCCTCCAGTCTCCAATGTGACCAGAAGATATGGGAAAAATCTGGACTGTGTATGGATCATAACTGCACCTGCAAACAAACGGATCAACCTCACCTTCTCTTCCTTTGAGCTTGAAGCACAATCGGCTTGGATGTGCCGATATGATTATGTCAAAGTAAGACAGCTCAGTATGTTAACAAGAAAATATCAGTGAGATACAATTATCTTCTCCACAAGGCTAACTTTATTAATAAAAAATGATCCTAAGAAGAAATTAAATTCCTTAATATAATTAAATTTTTTCATTGGGTTAGATTACCACACCAGATGTCATTCTGCCTTTCTGGAAACCAGTAAGAGTTTTAACATTACACACACTTCTGGTCTTAGACTGCTCATTTAATGAGTATTTATTTCACAGAATAGAAACAAAACAAAACTCAAACACATGTAAAGTAAAGCTTCAGAGTATCAGGTTGAAGTTGAGCAGAACCAACTAAAGAGAAATCAAGAATTAAAAATTGTGGACTAGGCAGTGAAGAAGGGTGAATGAATTATTTTGGATAATTTCTGAACAGGAGTGACACAGGCAGAGGGGAATTATGCATATACATGCACAATTGCTTGAAAGCACTAGAATTAATATAATTTTTCTCCTTTTTTTCATCAAAAATCTTGGTGCTCAGTGCTCACCTGTAGAAGCTATTTTCTTGGAGATGAGCATACAAACCATCAGATTGCAGAATGCTGCTAAACGAACTCCACCAAGGAATATTATTGATCCTGTTGAACATTGGACATACTCAATGAAACAAGGATTTCGTTCTACATTTTGATGAATAAAATCAATCTTCTCATAGAAAAGCACTTTGAGATTACATATAATAAAGAAATGAGAGTGCCAAATTAAAATGTAATCATTTTTTGATGGATTTGCTGAGACAGGACCAGAATGTTCCATAATGAGATAATGAGAATGGGTTAATATGGCAGTGAATAATTATGGTAATCAAGAACATCCTGTTAAAGCACAAGACAATACACTGCACTTTCAAGTAAACCAAATTGTAATGTAAGGCGGGGTCAGAGAATTTTATTTCTCTTTATTTGTTTGTTGTGCCTAAACTATTAGTGGCTTATATATTTTGCTTCTTTCAGCTTTATGATGGAGATAATGAAAATGCCAATTTAGTTGGCACATTCTGTGGATCTGCAGTGCCAGCTCCTTTTCTTTCTACCCGTAATTTCTTGACAGTGAAATTTGTCACAGACGGTTATGTGGAAAGGAGGGGTTTCAATGCCACCTACACCGCAGTAGATCGTAAGTATACAAATATATGTATGCATATATTTATATAGTTATAACTCTTTTATGGACATTCATATTTAAATACTATCTCAAAATTTGTTCTAGACATAAGTCGCAGGAAGGGGCAAAGACAGTCAGTAGCACAGCATCTCTAGGAAAGCTAAAAACAGCTTGACCCCAGTACAATTCTCTTTGGTCTTAGCTGGCTGGGAGGAGGTTGTCAGTCTGAGAGAACAAAATAGAAATGCTCACAGACTGTTAACAAATAGGAAACAAACATTTATTTGAGTTTGATGACATATATTGACTCCACTAGCATGTATTTGCTTTTTGTTTTCCTTCTAGAAACTCAAAGGCAAATACAAAAGTATACCGTCCAAAACTCAACTCCATTTGAGTTTTGCTCAAAAAATAGTTTTTCCCAGTTTTCACTCTATGATGCATTTGTTACTGTTTTACACAGGCCTGTGTGGAGGAATCTATAATGCAACTTCTACATCCGTGACTGCAACATCTCCTAACTTTCCAAATGAATATCCACCCTTTACTCTCTGCTCTTGGGTCATTGATGCCCCTCCACAAGAGCAAGTCAGGGTGGTGGTAGAGACCTTCCACCTCCATCCCAGCCAGGACTGCTCTCAGAACTACCTAGAGCTCCAGGATTCACCAACAGTAAGGAATTTATAGGGGATACCATTCCCCATTCCCATTCAGCGCCCCTCACTCTTTGGAAAGAGAGAAGAAACTTATTATTTGGTAATATATTAATGAATGATCTTCTGTGAAGGGCACATCTGAAGCATTACTGACTGTGCCCCAAGTGACATGCGGTAACTGTACACAGCCCTCTCAGAAGCACTCTGTGCACACATGGAGTTAGATCTGGGCAGGTGTTACACAGTTTTTCACAGTTGGACCAAGTATCACTGCTGCCAAACCTAACCCACAGGAAAAACTGTCCCACAGCAAGTTTTCATTGTGCTTCCTCCTATCCACGAACCATAAATAAATGAATAGTCATGCCAGGAAGAGTGTTAAAAAACACCAGACAAAACCCCCCAATATTTATGTCCCTCATATTCTAAACCTTTCATCATTTCTCATTTTGTCATGAGAATAGCTCCTATATTCTATTTTTTCCTAATAATAATTCAACATGAAATGTTGAGATATTATTAAGTGATTTCCAGGATAACTTTAAAATGCAATTTCATAGTTGGTATAGAAAGTGTTGAGCGCTTTTTTTACCTGATGTTCAGTACATATAAGACTGAATTATATAATTAAGTAACTTGTGATGTATTAAATTCCAGCAGAGCCAAGGGTCAGTCCATAGATTCTGTGGCACTGAAACTTTTCCAGTCCCTGAGTTTTATTCTTATGATCGCACTGCCATTGTGACTTTCAAGTCAGATGAATATATGATTAACAATGGATTCAGATTTTCCTATCAAGCTACAGGTAAGCTTGAAGAAATGTCCCAAAAAACCTATCTACTATTCTCTTTGTATATTTCATACACTGAAATGCAATACAGAAATCTGAAATCTTTACATGTTTCTGGCTTTCTGTCTCAAGGTTGCAGCAGAGAGTATAATCAGTCATTTGGTTACCTGAAGAGCCCTGGCTGGCCTGGTCTTCACCCCAATAATATGGATTGTTCTATCATTCTTCGAGCTCCCCCAAATCACACAATATCTCTCTTTTTCCACGCTTTCAGTTTGGAAGACAGCATCCACTGTTCACATGATTTCCTAGAGGTATCATGCAAGTCTACATATTTTGTGAGCCTATGTACAAATCTGCTAGATTCAAAGGATATTAGTATGTTTGGATCAAGTTTGGATGAAGTCTGAGTTGAGCTGACTGGATTAGGGAATAATAATTGCCAGATTTTTATGGTGAAAAAATACACCCTAGAAATCCAAACCCAGTGAATAAATAGTTTCATTATCTTATCCTTACCTAGCTCTTGTTGAGGTTACCCAGTTCACAGAGTCATCTGGAATAGTTTGTGTTTGATACTAACATCCATGAATGAAAAGAAATCCATAAATCTGAGTGGTTTTGTTACAGCAGTAGATTCCATCTGCTTGAAATTTTTCTCAAGAAAGATTTTTTTTCCTAAAAAAGCAATTTAAAAAAACCCCCAAAACCAACAAAACAGAAACCAACAAACTCTACTGACAACTGTAAGACGCTTGCAAAAGTACTTTGGGCCAGTGAAAATTGTATTTTCCTCCTGCACAATCCTCATTTTTGCAGGTTTCCCTGTTCTCTGGTCAGATGACAAAAATCACATGTCTGTGGCAGAATCATTACTTAGCTCTATTTTCATATCCTCTTTACTGTCTCAAGAAATGGATCTAAGCACCAGCATTATTGGAGTGCAGGAAAAAAATCAGATTAAATCTGAGCTATGTAATATGATCTGTGTCTTAATGTGACTGGGGAAAAGAGCAGTCTGCAGGGTAAAGAATTAATCTTTTCATCTGGAATATTAATATTTCTTATGAAAAGCAAAACACGGGCTTGAATTGCATATGAACATCTTAGCTACTAGTCAAGCAATTTTTTCAGTCAGGAGATATTCACACCATAACATTTAACTGCCTGTTTCTGGTGATACTTGTTCTGTGCAATTACTTATAAAACTCAGACCAGTTAATGGCCTCTTTTTCCTTCCACACAAGCATATGTGGTAGGATATATAGCAGTATTAAAATTACAGCTATAGTAAGCATGCAAGTTGCTATCTAGTTTGTGCTGTGTTTGTATCCATGAATAATTGTGCTGGTGTATAAGGGCATAGGAATTTAATGTTGACAGTATTTTTTGTAAATTTTTTGTGTTCCCTGAAGGTCAGAAATGGGAGTGATGTGCAATCACCACTACTTGGCAGGTTCTGTGGAAACACTGTGCCCAGTCCCATCTTCCCCCAAAACCATGTTGTCTACCTTCGTTTCAAGAGCGATTTTTCAGTGGCTCATGATGGATATGAAATTACTTGGACTTCATCATCAAGTGGTAAGGCTGTAACTACAAAATAATTCTACATAGAAGGAAAATGCAGCAATGTGGAATTCAGCTCTTTATGGATCCTTCCTCATCATCTCTTTATACCTTCACTAGAGCCATAGTCCACCCTATTCAGTCACCAGAGAGAGGCAGTTGCTCCTCAAGGCCCCTGGGGCAAGATTTATTTTATGACATGAAAGCAATTCCCTCTCCTAATGTTGACTTTAGAAACCAGATGATGTTGTCCTCTTAAGATAAAGATCTTCTTTCAATGAGAGGCTGGAAAATATCAGGAACATCTGCCTTGGGATCCACAGAGTGGTGGTGCTGGTGGTGACTCAGTAGTCCATTTGTGATATCCCCGAGGAGCAAGGCATGGCTAAGCCTGAGGGGGACAGGAAGCTGCCCCAAGAAAATAAACTACCTGTAATGCTGTGTAGTAACACATCTCATGGACACATTCATGGATGGCTTATGAAATGGCAGTGAACAGCTGAGTAATAGTTTCTTTATGACACTGAGTTACTAGAGGGAGGAAAGCTCATGGCCAGATGAGAAGTACTGCAGAATAACCATACAGTACTGAGTGACCCAGTGATGGAAAGGCAAGGAAAGCTCAGTGTAGGAAAGTGTCAAAAAAGGATGTGGTCAAAAAAAAGCCAATCCTAACTTTACTTACAAAAATACAGGCATTGATTTGACTTTTAGTAGTCAACAACAAGAGCTTAGGGGTAAAATAGTTTCATGAAAATAAAAGTTTACTAAGAGTCAAATAGACTGGCATAATGATAGAATTTGTTGGGAAAGGAAGAGAAAATTAATAGACAGCCACTGTATAAATCCATAGTTTATACACAAATTGAATGATGTGCACAGTTCTGGTCTCTTCCTCTTATAAAAAATCAGGATTAACAAAGGGCTCAACATTAAAAGTGGCTTCTGTATGAGATATGCTGAGACTTTTTAATCTGGTTAAGAGACTACTGAAGTCTATAAAATTGAGTGATATTGGATGATAAATAGTGATCCACTGTTCTTTGACTTTTCCCATAAAAGAACTAGTAGTCATCATATAAAGCCAGGAGCTTGTAGGCTCATAACAAACTAGACAAACCAGTTCTTGATACATTATGCAGTTAAACTGTGGAGCCCCTTCCCATAGCTACAAATTTATATGGATTCAAGGGCTACCCACACAAGTTCATCTGATAAACATGATTAAATACAAAAGTCCATCTCTGGGAACTGTAAGCTGAAAATTCTTGGAGACTGTGAGGGTAATCTGGATCATGGCCTGCACATTCTTCCTCTATAAACTTGCATTTTTCGTAGGTCATCTACTTCTGCCCACTGTTGAAGACTGAATTTTGGTATAAATGGACTTTGATTGACTTAATATGTGTAATTCCTCTGAGTTGTTCTATTTTTCTGTCCCATGAGGATTTACTACTTTTCATGCCCAAGAACAGTCACAGCAAATTCACCTCCAGTTGAGTAGCTGGGAACTGAATTGACTAAGGCACAGACTTAAAACTTCAGTTCCTGTTTCAAAGAATTTGGGAGGGCTGGTGTTGGTTTTAATATTCAGTGATAGTCTAATGCCCATTGCATATTCTTAGGCTGCTGAAGCTAGAGCCTCAGTTTTATCTCTTGTTAGTGTTCCTAGCCATGTTAGTTGTCCCAGCTCACAGTCTCTCTGGTTTCAGCGCTGTTACTGATACTGTAGTAATGTAGCACATCATGTATTGCCTTGTGAAACGAAGCCTTCCAGGCCAATTAACAACATCTACTTCCAGGATGTGGCGGGACATTGTACGGCACCAGTGGCACCTTTGCCAGCCCCAGCTACCCGGGGACTTACCCCAACAACACTGACTGCGAGTGGGCCATCACTGCACCCCAGGGACGAATTGTCACCGTGAACTTTGATTTCATCAGCATCGATGACCCCGGGGACTGCAGCCGCAACTACCTGATCCTCTACGATGGGCCAGACGCCAGCCATGCCCCCACTGGGCCCTACTGCAGAACGGTGCGTACTGCCTTCCCTCAGTACTGCCTTCCCTCAGTACTGCCTTCCCTCAGTACTGCCTTCCCTCCTTACTGCCTTCCCTCAGTACTGCCTTCCCTCAGTACTGCCTTCCATCCGTACTGCCTTCCCTCAGTACTGCCTTCCCTCAGTACTGCCTTCCCTCAGTACTGCCTTCCCTCCTTACTGCCTTCCCTCAGTACTGCCTTCCATCCGTACTGCCTTCCCTCAGTACTGCCTTCCCTCTGTGCTGCCTTCCATCCGTACTGCCTTCCCTCCTTACTGCCTTCCCTCTCTACTGCCTTCCCTCCATACTGCCTTCCCTCTGTGCTGCCTTCCCTCAGTACTGCCTTCCCTCCGTACTGCCTTCCCTCAGTACTGCCTTCCCTCAGTACTGCCTTCCCTCCATACTGCCTTCCCTCCATACTGCCTTCCCTCCATGCTGCCTTCCCTCCGTGCTGCCTTCCCTCCGTGCTGCCTTCCCTCCGACTGCCTTCCCTCTCTACTGCCTTCCCTCCATAAGCACAGGAGTGGTTACAAGGAGCTTTTACTGTTTCATGTACCAGACCATTTCCCTAATTCTGACATGAATTCCACACAGATGAGTGGAAGTGAAGGCAAAAGCCAACACCAACTATGAACGAACCCACAGCTGAATCCTCCTTCTCACACGAGGCCTTCAGCCCCTTCTACCACTCATGGTCACCTGATGACTCCTAGCTAACCTAACAAACATAGCCCTCCCTCCAACAACAAACCTCATAGCAGAACTAACTATTGTAATTGCACTTTTCAACTGATCCGCCTTCACAATTATCCTAACAGGAGCTGCAATCCTACTTACTGCCTCATACACCCTATGCATGCTCATAATGACACAACGAGGCACTCTCCCATCCCACATTACATCAGTCCAAAACCCCTCCACACGAGAACATCTTCTCATAGCCCTACATATAATCCCCATAATGCTCCTAATCCTCAAACCTGAACTAATCTCCGGTATCCCCATATGCAAGTATAGTTTCAACCAAAACATTAGACTGTGACTTTAAAAAGAGAAGTTAAACCCTTCTTACCTGCTGAGGAGAGGTAAAAACCAGCAAGAACCTGTGTGGTGCCTTAGAAGCCTTCCAACTCAGACCGTACAGTGACATCTAGTGGGAGGCATCAAACAAGCTTGCTCCATACTTCGTTGTATTTGTGTTTTAAATATTTGCATTATCCTGAGGGAGAAATGCAGCAACAGTAACTAGAACAGTTACTGAGATCACTGTCAATCTATGATCCAATTTTTGCCTCAGTTCTAACTCTCTGAATGTCTCATCTTGATGTTCTATAAGGCTTTTAATTTTTCTTGTCTTTCATTTTAGGATACAAACATCGCTCCATTTACTGCTACATCCCATCAAGTCTATGCAAAATTTCATGCTGAATATGTGACTCTACCATCAGGATTCCAGTTAAGCTGGACAAGCTAAAACATTGCTTATGAGAAATATATCACCATTCCTTGCTATACTGAAAAGACTCTAGATGATAAAGGAGGTTTGAAGTCCAGTGATGACAATTGCAACTGAAGTAAGGACTTTTAAAAGTTACTGTAAATGTAGCTGTTATGAACTTGGAATGCTGTAAAAAAAAACCATTGATCTGCCATTGTGCTGAAAATAAACTATTACCTACCCAAGTGGGAAAAGGAGGTTTTGCTACATGTTTTTATAGTCTTCCACATAATTTCAAAATTGTACAATTAATACTATAAACATTTAATTACACATGAAGTTGATGAGAGGACGTAATACATGAAGCTGTCTCTAGTTTGTTCCCTATAGTTATGTGGTTTTGCCCCAACCATTTCTGAAAACATCAGCTTAAGTTTTATTCAAATTACCTAAAATCAGAAATTGCTAAAAAATGGTCTCTGTCCTATAACCACTTACAAAGATAACTGTGCTGAAGAACTTGCAGTAATAGTGTGCATTGGGTATAATAACCCAGCTGAAATCAGTACTTGAGCATTCACTGAAGTTTAACACAGCAAGGACATGATGTGGTTCTAAACCTTAACCAGATTAAGCAGTAATTTCAGTATCAGAGCCCTATGTTCAATATATACATATATCTGTGGTTATACTTATTGAGTTATATTTTTAAGCTTCAAAGTCTATTTTACAACTGAATATAAAAAACCTTTGAGGCTTTCAGTAACCATGTCCTCCTTCTAGTCAACCTTTAGGCAACTTCCTAGACATTTATGAAACAGCTCTAACTTCAGAATAGGGCAGACATAAAAATATCAATTGACCTTTGACTCAATTAGTTTTTCCCTTCCCTAGGCTAACACACATCATACATAAAAGATTTGTTGACAGGGTGGACAGAGGACACTGATTCCCACCATGAAGCATTTTTTGTCACAATCCAGAACAAATGACCAATTAATTTCTTGAATGTCATCTGTGATGGACAGGCAAGAAAAATTTGCACTGCAGAAAAGGAAGAGGGGCCTTATCAGAACTCTCATTTCACAACTATTACAAAGAGTCACTTATAGTGAAAGCAATTCCTTAATGTGATTATTGAAGCAATTAATTATGAAAAGATATTAAAGTGTAAGTGGCAGTTTTAACAAAATCTCGGAAATCTTTGAAGATTGCCCAGTGAATGCCAAAAAAGCCATCATTCCACAAACATACAAAACTTTATAACAGCTGAGCAGATATTCTGGTTTAGATAAAATGTAGAAAAAACAAAGCAGACAAAAGGGACAAGCTATAAAATATGAACCAAAATCCTTGGGTGACAACTTAGAAAAAGAGAAACCTGTGAAGTCCCACTGGCCAACAGAATGAAATGTAAGCCAGCATTTTAGAACTGTCCAAGGACTAAGAAAAACTGAGCCTATGTACAGGTGATACTCCTGCTAACATGCCTAACTCTAACATGGAAAAAACAGAAATATCTGTATTTGGATGAAATTGTGAGGCAGCTGTGTCCTACTGAGCTGCCAGCAAAGCAGAAACTTCCTCTAATAAGGAAAGATATAAAAGACCATATAATCAAATTAAATATTTTCAGATTAATAGTTCAGAAAATGTTGCTGAGAGTCCACTGAAACTGACACTGTACTTGCAGTCAAAGGATTATGCAATCTTTGTCCATAGTGTTTATTAAAACTCCCTACATGGGATAGCAAGCGGTAAAGAAACATCTTAAATGTCTGAAGAGAAAGCCACAAAATAAATTCTATAGACAGCAATGTGTAAGAAACTCCAAGGACAATCAAGCATGGATTGAGTGGTTTTCCTGCAGAGGTAAGGAGGACTGCATTTCTCCTCTGTGGAACGCTGCATCACAGCCTTCATGAATGTCCATTGTGGCTCTGACTTTCCTATGAATCACCATGGATTTGGTGCAGTTGGTGCGGCACTTCTGCACTTGGCAGAGAATCTCCTCAAGATCCGGATGCTCACTTGCTGTGAGGTGGCTTGACATGGAAACATCAGATTTTAGGCAAGAATAAACTTGCAAGAATGTTGTCATTTTCTGCACTTCACCAGCCCAGAGCACAGCTCAGCTGAAAGCTACACATGGAAGGGAAGGACGTGTCCCTCCACACAGCTCCATGCCACTGCAGGCAGTGTTCTGTGGTATGTTCATTGCTCCTCTAAAAGTGGAAATGAGTTCAGAAATGAGTTCTCATGTTAAACACTGGCCTTTTTGCAGGTGTGACAGAGCATAAACTGACAAACAGAAACTTATATGTGGTTTTAATGAATGAAGGTCATTAGTGGCTTCTGGAGGCTGGAGTCAGCACAGTGTCACACAGTTTAAGGACACCAAGGTGCCCAAGGACACAGCAGGCACTGGGCTCATGGCACTGAGGTCTCCTGCTGACCTAGGGACAGGTGCAGAGATGTGCTCTGGTGACCTGGCATGTGCCTGGGCCACCCTGGTAACACAGCCTTTGCCCTTAGGGTCTCCAGGGGAACTCCAGCTGAAAAGGTGAGTTTGCTGAAATCTATACTTCAGAAAGGCTGCTTTCATGAAGAGAAAAAGCATGTTTCACTTTAAAGCAATTAAATGCTTTTGGACTTTTTTTTATACGATAAATCCTTACTATTGGCAAGATTTGTCACATCAACAAATTTTATAAAATTTGTGAAATTGTGCATTAAAAAAAGAATAAAAAGCACTATGAATGAGAAGAAAATTTTTTTAAAATCTAACAATAACTAATGCTTGGTGCATCTTTAAATGTTAGAAATATTCAATACCTATGCATAATTTTATTTATAAATGAGCAAAATGCATGAGGTTATTTAGAGGGGAAAAAAAAAAAAGCCCAGCAGAGAATTTGTGCTCACAAAGACAGTTGAATGAAGCTGCTGGTACAAGGTTGAATTGATCCAGCCCAACTGACTCTCGCCAAAAATAGTCAAAGTCTAAAATTAAATTATCAAACCCATTCTTTAAAAAAACAAAGGAACAAAGTAACCCACTGCTATCCTCTAACATTTTATATGAGGAACCACAACAAAAATACCAACTGCAGAAGTATTAAAGTAGAGGTCCTTAGAGGAGAGAGCTGATGCTAAGCCATGTTTCTGCCTTGGAAGGTAAGGAGCAATTTGAAACACTCGCTTTAAAATGAACAGCAAACACAAAAAAGCAGAACAAAAGAGATAATCTGGAAATAATTATTCCATGAAACTTCTATGTGCTGTGTACAATTCAAAAGACAAAATGTGTACTTAAGAAGAAATATGGCTTCATCTTACAACACTGCCATGAAAACCTTTGCTTTTAGACAGCAATGTCTGTGCACATTGCTATTTTATGTCATTGCTGTGAATGCTGCATGTCTGTATTGTAATAACTGCATGACTACAACCTCCCACTGTCAGTGACAAAGCAGATAATGAAAGTGCAGATTTTCAGTTTCTAGAGCCTGCATGTTTTTATTTTACATGTAAAGCTTCTTCTGCATGTTACTACAGATGTTTATTCTTATACAAATGTAATTTTATGAGGCAGTTATATATGAATGGTAAGCCCTCCAAAGACTAGGATTTGAAGAATAAGCAATAAAATGTCCATAATAATGTTTTTAATTGCCCTTCCCAAGTGGCAGGACTGTTCTTTATAAATGAGAAATAATACCACTGTGAGATATTCTTAGAATTATAGTTGCCTAAGTAAAGGAGACAGAAGATATAGAGCTAAAAATCTAGAAGTAATGGTGCCGGTCAATTTAAAAGAGTAGCTAATTTTAGTTAAATTTACAAAGCAATTTTGACTGAAAAACAGTTTTCAATTGGTTCATTAAGCAAAGGAGGCGGTGTCTCAGTTTCCCATAATAACACAGGATATGTGTCCTAGGCACCAGAACTAACATATTTGGTGTAATTATTTTTTGTCAGCTGCTGAACTGAAACTGCAGATTTATTCTGCAGTCGTAATTAAAACAAAATGCAATAAAAATTCATGGGATTGACTATATTGTTCCCAATAGAAAGCAACTGGATTACTAAGCAAGAAATGTTTAAAATATTTATTAAATGATAATAAAAATAGAGGCCAAATTCTAGGAGGTTTTTTTTTTTACAACATTTGGAAAACTAAATATTGCATGCTGGTTATCACACTTAGTGAGTGTAATGTTGATGGATGAATTTGTAGTAGCAGTGCCCAGCACAACACAACTGGTTTTGCAGGGGAGCGTTGCTGGTGCATCCTTCTGATGTCACGCTATCCCTGCATTAATATTGCTCATTATCATAGCTTTTCTTGGAGGGAGAAAACAGAGATAAAAATAGAATAATAATGTAAAACATCATTTCCTTGGTTAGTAGAAGTACCTAGGACAGAAAAAAGGGAGGCATCAGAGCTACTCATTCCCTTGGTGATCCCCAGCACAGTGAGAGGAACCAGCAGGAGGGAGGTCCAGCCATCACTGCCAGGGAGGAGCAGGCTGGAAGCATCACTGCAAGGGCAACTTCTGCCTCCTCTGACCACCACAGGGGAAACTGCAGCTCTGCCACACAGCCATGGCCGTGCATCTACTCACAGTCACCTACTTCAGCCTGCAGGCCTAAAGACAGAAGCCATTTGCCAGCCTCTGCAATGAATTCAGGCATCTGCTCTACAAACATTTAAGCCAAGTGATGGATTTAGAACAGATCTGACAGATAGCAAAGATATTTCATAGTTGTTATATTACAAAAAAAAAAAAAAAAAAAAAAAAATCAGTAGCTGGAAGGTATAGCAAGACCTAAATTGGAAAAGTCTCTACTGTGAGGTCAAGCACTGTATGTGTGGGGAGGGCTCTACTGGGCAGACCCCAGGAACAGGCTGGCCAGCCTCTAGCTGCAGGTATAGAGGGAACAAAGTATTTCTGGGGCCAAAGGGGTTTTGGAATGACTGGGAAGAGGAGGGGGGCATAAAAGAGGGGTGAATGGGTGACTGCAGTGACACAGACCCTCTGCAGGAAATGACTCTTCATGACTGCTGAAGGGACAATCTGAAAAATCAGTTTTCATGATCAAGGACCTTTGGATAGAGTAGCTTATGTATCTTCCTTCCCACTCCTGAGACAATTATGTGCTCGATGAGGCACTGAGAAACTTTAAAAGGAAAGATTGACAGCAACTCCCCTTTGCTAAATCCAATGCCAATATCCCTGACTGGGGCATGGATTTATCAAATCTTAGACAAAAGGTTTGCTCAAGCAGGACCAAAAGAAGGTCACATAGAAGCTGTGAATGATAGATGAACTCTTTACACAGAACAGGATAATGAAATTAGATAAATGGCAAAAAACCCCCACAATCCTGATGAAAGGGAGTAATGACAATGCTTATTAAGTGGGAGGTAATTAAATACTTCTATGGTAGGAGTAGAATGTGGGTGTCTAGGCCACATGCAATGTTTTGATCACTGCATAAACGACGCAGAGAGAAGCCAGGTGAGCTTTGCATTAGCCATGAAGACTGTTTTGTAAATGTCTTGTTAGAGTCACATGTGCTGTTAGTTGGAATAAGGGAGCAGGACCACACTACACTACTAAATGTTTAGTAACATTTTACTAAACGACACCTGCAATCATTTGCCATGAAATAGGAACAGCAGACATGTTAGCACTTAGGTCTTTGGGACAACTGATGGGTGGCAGTTAGGGCATTTTCTTAGACGGGAAAGGGATCCAGATTCATGGTTTTTCAGACAAAATAAGAACTGTACATCATCTCCCCGTACATCTGAGTGACAGTGGGTTCCGCTGAGAAATCCAGCTAAAAGGAAGATACTCTTCCAGCAGTACTTTGTAAGGAAGACCTGAAAACAGAAAGTAACTTCAGGAAGCGCTCAAAGTAGTAAACTCTAATTAGGAATAAGCATGCTACAAATCTGCAGTCCAGTATTAAATCCTTACATTACTAAAAAAGGAAAAGTTGAAGTTGCGCCTCCAGGAAGTTTTTTATTTGATGGCTTAGGCAAACGCTCATCATCTTGGTTTCTGTGGATACCATTTTTAGGCTACTAAGTAACACCATGGAGTACATATGCAAAATTCAAAGCTGTGCTTCTCAGTGGGTAGCCTGGCCTTAGGTAACTTAATAGATTTAGTCACTAATTGCTCTGAGCTTCCATATCTGTTGAATGGCAGTAAGCAGGAGCACTTCAACCCTTATGAAAGAGGTTATATGCATAACTACATTCTGGGCATGAAAGAGGTTACATGCACAACTACATTCTGGCAATGAAAGATGTTACATGCATAACTACATTCTGGGCATGAAAGAGGTTACATGCATAACTACATTCTGGGCAGTAAGGTGTAACTCCAACGCCATGGTGTGTCGAGACCAGTTATAAGTGCTCAGAACATAGACCCATCCTTGTGATTGGTTTTGCTGTTAGAGCCGACTGGAAAACCCAGGAGGGCTCCTGAAGAAATGAAAAACGCTGGTTAAATGCACCGGAGTGTTTTTTGGCGTGAGTTATTTTGGCGATAACGTGTTTTGGCCCCGGCAGCCTTTCCAAACCCCGGAGCGCTCCGGGACTCCCGGCTCGGCCCGACCCCTCAGGGCCGCTCCGGGGCCGCTGGCGCCCCCGCCGGTCAGTGCGGGCGGGGCTGTGCTGCGCCTGCGCGCGGGGGGGAGGGGGGCGGCGCGCTGGGATCCGCCGGGGCCCGCCCGCCGTCCCGCCGTGGGATCCGCCCGCCGTGTCCCGCCGCTTCCCATCGCGTCCCGCCGCAGCCCCGTGCGGTGAGTGCCCTCGGGCAGGGCCGGGCCGGGTCTAGTCTGTCTGTCTGTCCGCCCGCCCGGGGTGGGAGTGCGGCCGGCATCCCGCGCAGTGCTCCGCTGGCACGGGCGGGCGGGGCCGGCGGGGCGGACGGGACTGGTTCCCCCGGCGGCGCTGGGCAGGGGGGTTCTCTGCGCTCGGGCGCTCGGGGCCGGGGCCGTCCCGGCGCTGTCCCGGCTGGGAGAGATGCGTGTCCCCTGGGCGGGTTTCCCCCGCCGTCCGGCTCACGGTGTCCGTTTCTGCCCCGCCTAGACCATGTCCAAGTCCCTGAAGAAGATCGTGGAGGAGAGCAGGGAGAAGAACCAGCCCGAGGTGGACATGTGCGACCGCGGCATCTCCAGCATGCTGGACGTGCCCGGCCTGTGTAGGTACCGGCGGCGGGAGGGCGGGCACAGCGCGGAAACTTCCTTATTTGTCCCGGGAGAGCGGGGCCGGCCCTGGGCGTGGGGGTCCGGGACACCCCGGCCCGGCCCGGGCGCCGAGTCCGAGACACTCCTGTGCGGGGGTGCCTTTGGTGGCCTTTGGTGGCCTTTGGGCACGGGGAGCGATCCGGGGCTGAGCGAAGCGCCCCGCACCAGGCTGCCGGAGCCCTGGGTGTGGGTGTGGGTGTGTGTGTCCAGGGGACTCAGCCGTCCCTGTGGCACTGCTGGCATTCTGGCACTTGGCTGATGGGGAGACTTTCCCTCTTCTCCGTCCTGCTACTGAAACAAAAACACCAGCCGAGCAGCATCTCCACTGGGTTTTGAAAGGGACAGGGTGACATCAGCCTGCAACTACGGGCGACTGGCCTGTGAAGGAGAGGGCAGCAATACTGTATCACAGATACAGCAGCATCATGCTTTGGATATTACACCATTGCACATGCTTGCTGAACCATGGCAGGGTGCTGCTGTCGGTATGGTGCATTTGCTGTAGTTAAATTCACAGTAAATACAGCCAACCAATAGCAACATGCTGTTATGGTTCTGGAGAACACATAAATGAAGAGCAGGTTAGGTATCTTTGCCTTTTTAAAGTGCACATGATGTTATGACATAGCCAATACTCAGGGAGTTAAAGTTGTGACTGTAGTGTGCCACAGGCTGAAATTTTTCTGAATGTGTGATCCAATGAAGGGGAAAAAAACAAAATCTCAACCAACCAATGTACTTAAAACTCTTGACTGTATCCTGGTTTAGCTCTTTACTGTGTTTTTTAAACTTGAGAGCAGCCAGGAGCAAATACACATAACTCTTCTCACAAGATGGATATGAGCTCAGGGAAAGGCATGGCTCACTACCAACTCACCATTATCTGCAGAGTTGGGAGCACATCAAGGTGTCTTCAGTCACATCAGTAAAGGATGAAGTCTTAAGTACAGTTTTGCAGAACTGAGTTCTGTACCTAAGTCTTCATTCCTTACTACTGTTTTCCTGGTTCTGGGTGGTACATGGGACTTTGGGAAGATGGTGTTGTAAGAACTGTAAATGTGAACTCACATTAAGTTCTCACAGAAGGTTTCTCTGCATTTCTATAGCATGAGCAGTTACTTGAGACAAAGTGGTGTTTAGCTCACATTAATTACAGATCAATTTTGAGAACTATACTTAGATCTGTCAGGTATATGGAGCAGCAACAGAGTACTGTTGCTTTTGTTAAGTAGACTTGGTGCCTGCTGTCAACACTAGATACTTAATTAATTAATTAGCTTTTATCTTTCAAGCATGAAAAAAGAATAATGTTGAAGCACATTGATAATCCTAAAGAAAAAAAAAAAAAAAGGTGTTCTTGTGCAGAGACTCTTTGGGGTTTGTTGTTCAGGCAGGGCCAGGGACCAGGGTGGGGCACTGTGCTCCCCAGATGCTCCCTGATACCAAGTTGCTAATTAAGCATCTGAAGTGTCTTTGGCAGGGAGCTCCCTACATGAAGTATAGACGTGTGGTACCTTAGACTGCATCAGAGGAGTCTGTGCAGATACTCTTGGTGCATCTTGTGTGACTTGATCTAGCAGGGGGATTTGGGGTCTTCTTCAGTTTGAGATGGAAGTTAGGGAAGGGGGAAATGATGACTGATTTCTGTTAAATTAATTGCTTTTTCAGTTATTATGTTCACTGACAGAACACATAAATTGTTCTGGGTTTGGGTTTTTTTTTACCACAGAGATATTTGCCTTCTGGAGAAGGAGCACCTTTCACCAAATACTTCCGAATTTTTCGTAAAGAATTGAGGAAGTGTTAAACTTGTTTTCAAAACCCTGTCACCTGACCCCAAATGGATGGTCTTCTCTAATGAGGGTTGGATATTTTGGTTTTTTCTGGCTAAGCTCTCTGTAAGCTAAAGGAAACTGAGCTGTTACCTTTGCTTCTCTGTGTGTTGCATATGTTTCCAGGGCAGTGTTAAAGCTTGCCTTTTCAGCTATTTTAATTTTTTCCTTCCATGAAGTAACGATCTCTGTTAAAAGGAATCATCACTATTCATGCCCAATGACTCTTCTTGCACAGCATTTCATTTTTAAGGAGGGCCACCAGTAGATGTTGAGAGTTGAGGTAAGTTTAGATAATGATTGGAGGGAACATTTTTGGCTATTTGAGTTTTGTAGGTTGGAAGGTGTGCCTGAGTTACTGTGTTTGGGAGCCCCTGATCAGCATTTTGTCTTATGTAATTATTTAGTAGTTGTGAATGCCCCTACCAGAGGTGCCAAGTACCCCTTAAAGGTAAACTGCTCCCTCTATTCCCAAATCTTCAAGGAAAGGACCAAGCCTTGTCTCACTGCACGTTTGAGTACTTGCTGCAGGGTGGTTGATAAGCTTGTATTTAACCTTTCTTAACTTAATTCACACAGGGTTAATAGAGGCACAAGGATTTGGAAGCAGCATGGAGCATCTGCTCGGTGTGCCAGTCCTTTTCCTTAGGTGTAGCCTTATTCTTGTCATGTGTGTTTAGGGAAAAAAAACAACAAACCAACAAAAATGTAAGTGATAGAGAAAACTGGTGTTATGTGGGGGCAAAGAAGAGCAGAGGGGAATATATGCCTTGTCTTGGATCCAATTCTCTTCTGGCTTCTCTTTTCAGTGTAGTGAATGGCTTCCTGCAGTACAGGGCAGTCACTCATACTTTGTTTTACATTGTCTTTCACCCTCTGCAGTAGGTGTGGGAGAGAAAAAGCAAAACTTGCAGTAAACAAGCAAAACTTGTTTCTGTCAAATACCAGTGTCTCTTTCCCATTAAGGATGAAATACTTCTATCTGGAAGGATATTGGCAAGCTAACTTAGACCTGTAAGCTTGGCAACCCTTACATCTCTTCCCACTTTCATGTTTAGCAAAGAAGGAGTATGGTTGCCAGCTTATATACAACGTAGTGTTCAGATTCACAAAAAAAGGTTAAATAGTCCCTGAAACACTTCTAACTCAGGAGCTCATTAATAACATTAGAAGTAGAGTTCTATTTTTGGAATATTCCTCAAATCCAGGCACTTCTATGTTTTCTCCTAATGAATTAAAATACAAACTAGATTTGTGCTACACACCTTTAGAGCATCTGAACTTTTGATGCTTTCAGAGCTGTAATATGAGAACCCCTTTTCAGACATGTTCTGTAGAACAGATTTTATTTGAGACAAAAAATACCCCTTGATCTAAGTGTTCTGTGCTTTAGCTTGTCATGCAAATACCACGTGACACAGTTTTAAGTGTTAAAGACTTTTTTATTATTTCAGCATATGATAAAACAAGAGTTACACCATTTGTGTGCACATCTCTACTATAGTTGTGCATCCTCTGTGCATAAATAGTGTAAAAAATGTCTTGTTGGTTTGGGTTTTTTGCCTTCATATTGTGAAGTAAATATATTTTGTTTAAATATATATTGTTTATATTGTATAAACAAATTATATTTGTTCATAAAGTACCTACTATGGACAGGTAATGGTGGAGAGCATTAATAGACATCCTGTAGGCTGAGCAAGCATGTCAGCCAACTCCAGCAAGAAGGGAGTGATGTTCCCTTTCCCCTAGCCTAGCAAAGGATAGGGCATTTATTGAAAGGACTTTAAACAGCCACCAACAACCATGGAATTGTTCTTAGAGTGTGGACCAGTGTCATTTATGTGTCTTTTATGCAGTTGATATGGAGGAGGAGGTATGAGTAAAGGAATTTTTTTGCCCAAATAACTTGTGGCATCTGCTCTGTTGTCAGGGAAGGAATATTGGATGCAATCCTATTTATGTGTTAATTTGTTCTCATTATCATTCCATCTGTAAGCTATTCATATTTTGCATAAAGTACATAGTTGTGTGACTAGAATTTTTTATCAGAAAGTTAGTGTTGATAAAATTGTTCATTCCTAAAATAATGAAAGCACAGAAGATGGAGAGGCAGGCTACTTGTAACAGTACTGTAATGCTCATCCTGCTTTAACTTCCTCCAGTGGGACAGGCAATGTCTTATCTTGGCTCAGCAAAGTCACTGGGGTCTTCCTGTTTTGTGAGTGTGGGTTTTTTTTTTCCTAATTTATTTTACTTTGCTTTGGTTGTTTTGTGAGGTTGGTTGGTTGGGGGGTTTTTTGTGTTTTTTGTTTTGGCTTTTTTTAAAATTTGCTGATGGGCAGGGCTTTTATTTGTTTTATATTTTCCTTAATAATTAGGTTGAGTATTGTCATCCAGATATTTTATGTGACGCTAATTTGCAGTGCAGGGCAACAGTATATAAAGAGATTTGATAATAGTGCCAAAATGGAAGAACCTAAATATTCTTCCCTTGACTCGCTGTTTTTTGAAGTAATAGTGGGACTGGGACCATAATGAGAATTTGTGATTACTGTGCAAGTAAATTGCTCTGGCAGTAGGTATTATAGAATATAAGTATTATTCTGTGTGAATATCTGGTGAATTCATGAAACCACAGTAACTTATTGCCTGTATGCTAATGACTATAATGTTACAAGGTGTCCAGAAGCTCCTGCAGTGGCATCATAGAGCGATTAGAGCAATTTCCAGTGGGAATCTCAGTGCCCTTCCATTCTCAGGAGACTGGTACCTGGGTTATCTGGCCTGTTGTATTTTGTGCTTACCTGGACTGTGTACATCCAAATCAAAACTGCCCCCCAGCCCCCCTTTAGCCTTCTAGATGTTACTTGGGGATGTTAATCAGTTAAGACAGATGTCTTCCTTGCCAGACTTGATTGTTTAGTTGTCCTACAGAATGACTTTATGTATAGGATGAGGTAAATCTCAGTCAGCTGTTCTCACAACACAGTCCTTTTCACAGGAGCAGGCATGTGGCAGTGGAAGGAAAGCATTTTATCTCCAGGGGCTGGTTGTTTGACCCAAGTCTGTTTAATGTAAGTGAGCAAATTTCTCTCTGTGTAAGGAGTGAGCAAGTACCATTATCTTATCTTTGTTCCCTTTCTTAAAATGCTTCTGTACTTGCCTGGTAGTAGCTTTGGACCTTTGGATTGTTCAAGACTGAACAATCTCTTTGTCTTGATATGTCTAAAATGCTGCTGGAAGTAGTCCAGAGCACAGACACCTAAACCTTTGCTCTTTTCAAAATAGTACTGGAGTGTAGCCTTTCTTGTTCCTTCGGGGATTGTCAACCTGCCATTGCTGCTCAAAGATGCCATGGGACTTTTTGTCATGCATCAGGACTGAATGAGATAGTGGAGTTTCAGACAGTGTCTAGGCTTCAGTCAAATTTGGACAGTAAAATACAGATTCAAATGTCTTTTGCCTAGGGATTTTGGCCTTGAAATTTTTAACATGGACTTTGTTCTGTTCTGTATGGATGTGAGAGAAGAAACCTTTCTGAAAATAATATCGGTTGAAGAACACTGTGATGGGACAAAAAAGGAGAGGGAGAGTAATGCTTCTAACGTTGTGTTGCTAAAGGCCAGTGGTGCCCATGGCTTGATGGTGTAGTCAAAAGGCCTACCTTTAGATATGCACTTATTATAGCATTTAAATTCATCAGGAGTTCAGTGTTCAGACCAAAATCTGCAGCCTCAAACCTTCACTGTCATTGTTTAATTTCTCTGCTTTAAAGGCAAAGTGAAATGGAAGCACCTTTGTACAGTATCAAAACCAATTATTTTTCCCCCTTTTTTTAAAAAAAAAGCAATTATTTTTTGTTGATGCTGTTGAGTCTAGGTAAAGCCTCAGAGCTCCAGAACGACTTATTTCTGAAGTAAAATGCAGGAAAATGAAGTTTTTTTTCCTGGGTTTGATGATGTCAGATTTTATCTGGCTATAGTCTAAGTTCAGTTGCCTTGGAACTGAAGACATCAGACTAGAGGACTTTTCATCTCAGTGGTAGAGCTGCTCTTCTGGTGATTGTGTTCTTATTAGTCAGGCTTGAATATCAAGGGCCCGTGAAATGTTGACTTTTACTGATTGTCCCAGTTATTACAACAGTTGTACCAAGAGAAACAAATGTATAAAGCTTACTTAGGCATTTGTTCACGAGCTTGTGACTGTCTCCAGAATCTTCTCTCATTTTGCTGTGTAAATTGCAATCCTATATTTATCTATATGGATAAGCACTCAGTAATGTTAAATGGTTGCTTATGGTTCAGGTACCTATGTGTCCTTTGTTTTAAAGACAGAGCTCTTTGTGGAGGCTGCTGGTCTGGCCTGCCCTTTAGTGATGATTTTCCTACAATACTCTTACAGACTTTCAATGGGCTTCTTTCCCTGTCCTCTTGTTCTGCATAGTAAGGTGGGGCAGGCAGTGCTTTGAGTGCTCAAATTTTGAATTTTGGGAGAAATTCACCATGGGTACACTGTTTATTCTTTTCTCCTTCCTGCCTTTCCTTCCTTCACAACCTGCAATTGCACAGTGAACTATGGTGATGCTTTTTTTAAAAAAAACACTGAACTGTCTGATCTGATGGTGCCTTTGAGTGACTGCTTTCATTCTGCTAACAGGTTGTATTTGCCTTTGTTAAGTCATGAGCTTTTTCAAGGATTAGCTGAAACAGGTTACTGTATCAGTGAGTAAATCTCTCCATGTTGTATCTGATGCAGTAACAGAAATGTGAAGTGCACAGGAGTAAGTGGACTGGCCCTTTACTCTTGAGCTTCTCTTGTTTATTTGTGACAGTGCACATGAATCAAGTTACTGGGGTGGAAAGAATAGCTTTCTTTTTTTTTTCTTTTTTGTTTTTCAGCTGAAATAGATACAAGCTCTCAGTTGCCGTGTCCGTAAACTAACTTCTTTCTCTCTTCATTTGCAGTTACGCTGTCTCACATCACACAGCTGGTTCTGAGTCACAACAAGCTTACAAGTGAGTATTTTCCTGGGTTTGGACTTCCCTGCAGGCAGTTGAGTAACATTGAAAAGCTGACACTGCAAGTTTGATACAGAGTGCAATATATTAGAGTGGTGCTTCTTATTAGTACTTCATTAAAAGTAGAGAGATTGAGGATATGACTTAGCAGCCATTTTCAACTTGCCTTCCCAACTTCAATAGACACCTGCAATGTACAGAAAGATCTGTAGTTCTCAGATCACCAGTTAAGCCAGAAATCCATTTCCTACCATGTTGTAATCGTCACAGCAGTGTTGTTGTTGCTTCTCTGCCAGGGCTCCTCTCTGAATGCCACACCCCCTTTTATCCCAGCTACCTCCACAGGCTACAGCTGCTGCCCAATCAAGGACATCACAGCTGCAGCCCATTTACAATAACTAGGATTGGGGCAATACAATACAGAGATCACTGCCATACATTTATTTACAATACATATATTTAGCCAGGCCCCCACACTACCATGGCTCTGAAGTCCTTATGTTAAGGTGAGGACTTTTGAAATTTTTAACTGTCTCAGAAGCAACACAGTTTGCATTTTAGTGAATGGATAATGAATTTGACTGAAGCAAAGCAAGTTACAACTCCAGTGCATTACATATATAACCAAACATATATGAGCAGGGCCAACTGAATGTAAGCATCAGGCATGGTAAAAAAAGTAGCCTCTTTCTGTCCAAAAAATGGTTGTCTCTTGGTCATACTGCTCACACCACCTTCAGGTTGTGGATACTGCTTCCCTCAGTAAAGAAGTTCCTAAGTGAGATGTTGGTGAATAGCATGTCAAGAACAACATAAATATGAGACTTAACTTGGTAGGGGGAGATACCAGACTGACTTTTGCAAGACAAAAGTTTTTATGGGTTTGGGTTTTTTTCTTTGTTTGTTTTTGTGGTTTATCTACCAGTGTCTTGTGCAAGCATTCCTGCTTCTTGGTTGTTGAAATTCAAGCAGTGAATTTTGTCTCACCCCTGTTTCTGTGCATCTTCTAAAAAGAAGTGTTGGTCTTGTTGATGTTCTTTTTGTCTGCTCTCTGCATGTGCCAGTGGGTTTCTCTCTAAACCACTCCTCTTTTTGAAACTCAACTGGAGAGATGGAAAGGGAAGGGGAATGGAACCAATAAAGTTGGTGTGTGTTGACAAGAGGCATATTAGGGTGTTTGTGCTTTAGGGTGTATCCAAGAAAATCTTTACAAATTGAGATGGGTCTTAGGAAACACAAACAAATAATAAAACTTAGCCTGTTGAACTCTGCACTGCTTGCTGCATGAGCTGTAAGTTAGTATGTGTTATTTAAAACATGTGAATTAATGCAAAAGTGTCACTGCAGTCTCTGAGCATTTGCAGAGGATTAAGCATGAAGAGAATATAAATATCCCTAGATTTTAGTGCATAAGCACTTCTCTGGATGCAGTTTATTGGGTACTAATGTGTAGTTTAAAGAGTTTGTAGTAAATAAGATAAAATTATGGGCACTTAGTGACTGTGGCTGTGAGAGCTATGAATTAGTTGTTCAGGACCCTTCTTTTGGTAGTGTAGTGCCCTCTAGACTGCCATCTTGCTATTTGTTTTTATCCCATTGTAGTTTTCAAAGAAATCTCAATTTAATTACAAATGTGACCAACAGTTTCCAGCCATCTGGCGTATAAATGATGACTGATGGGTGATTTAATGGGCCAGTTAAGGGAGGAAAAATCCCAAGTGCATCACTGTTAAACATGCAGTTCTGTCCATGGCTTAGAAGGCCATGAAGTTACAAATAGCTTGAAGCTGGGACAACGATCTTTTGAGAAGGATTATGATGAATTTTCTCTGGGCATATTGCTGTCTGGCATCTGTTATCAGCCACTGGTGGAGCTGGGGCCACCCAGCTAGTGACTTCTGTGTGTTCCCTCAGGCACTACAAGGAGATGGGTGTCCCTGAACTTGAGCTGTTGAAAGCTAGGCAGTTCATTGTACCCAGCCACTGCAGCTTTCTCTGCAGCCTTTGTGGGGTTGCAGGCACCTTGAGATAGCAGTTCATTCTGCACAACTCAGCTCACCCAAGGCTGGGTACCTTAGTGCTGACAGGCAAGGCTTCTCTGGTGCCGTTTATTTGCTCTGCTATCTCTGAATGGCTGCTTACCTGGCACAAGCATGAAATGAGTTGGAAATGTTACTCTTGGTAAACTTCACTATTCTTTGAGATTTGTAAAATTCTTAGAACTTTTTGAAATCTCACACTTTCAGATTGCCAGTGAATCAGCTTTTCCACTTGGTGCCTTACAAATTTTCACATAGCTAAAGGATGATCTCAGCTGAGCACACAACTGACTGGGCAGGTAGCAGGGTGTCTGCCTTGCTCTGAGGAAGAGGAGCTAGGCTGAAGCTCCTGCATGGAGACTTGAATCTTGGCTGTCTCACATCTGAGCCTGGGGAGGGCATGTGCTTCAGCATGAGCTCCTCACTGAAAAGCTGAGTAACTAACCTATGTCCTGCCTGCAGACCTGACTGGGGAGGAAAGATACAGTAATAAGAAGTGTCCAAGAAAGATGTGTCCAGGTTGGCTTTAACTATTCAAGAAAAACCCAGAGTGTACCATTTGCTTAAAGCAGTTTTAGCTTTCAAAATACCAGTTTAAAGATTGCCATGACTGTAAGTTTGTGTTACATTAAATCTCACCCTTCAATTAATTGCTTTCTCCTAAAGTAGCTGTCAGATCAGCAGGCTGCAAGTACATGCCTTCTCTCAGCCAAGGGATTCTGTCAGCCTTTCTAATTGCTCTGTTTGGGTTTCTTTCATGGCAAGGTAAGACCCTTGCTTGTCCTAAGAAGTAATTCATCAAGTCTGAAACTTACTCTTCTTTCACAAATGGATGTAGACACTTAAATAGACAGCACACATTTTTAAAAGGCTAAATTTCAAGTTCATATTCTCATATCTGACACTGTTGACCTAATCTTTTAAGCTATGTAATTAATTGTCTTAGCAGATTGTTCTTAAAATGACTAGGAGCCTGATGGCAGTGACACTTGACATGCTACACTAAGGTCATATTAGCATCTTTTGCTAGTTTCCTGCCATTTAAATGAGTGTTCTGCTAGGTTTTTTTTTGGTGTTTAGAGTAAATATGTCTATCTGAAAGAATAAATAAATGTAAAACGTGGATATGCATATTTTAATGTAAATGTACTTTGTATTTTTGCCACAAAACTATTAAAACTGAGTAAAGTTTCATCAGCAAGTATGAGGACTGCTCAATTAAATCCACTATACTGCTCAGAATACTTCTGTTGCATGGATTTTAGAGTATTTCTAGTGTGCCATTTGTACTTCATTTACATGTCTAAATCATTCATTATCAGACATACTCAAGTCCACATTGATTTTTCTGGAGCATCTTAGGCTGAATTTTTTTTCAGTTATCTGGTGCTGTGCTAATGGAGGAGTCTTGAACTGGCTTTTTCTGCTCTGGGTGACTACTGAAACAGTGGAGTCTGTCCTTTGCTGCATGGTGAGAGCTACTTGTGCTTCAAAATCAGAAGCAAAACTCTCAGGGAAGCCAAATAGTTGTGATTCTGCAGTCTTGTTGAACCAGGTGCTGCATAAGTGACAAAGCTGGGATGATTCCTCTGCAGGATCTCTGACAATCCAGTAGAAAGCAGAAGGAGAAAGTGAATATTTGTGCTTTTTCTTGGCATAATGTAGACATAAGGGCCAGTGTCTCTATTTGTTATACTGGGTGTTTTTTGTTCCATCATTTAGTAATTTTAAAGCCTTCTGTCCAGTATACAGCTGAGAAGCAAAATTCAAGATAGTCTTAGCCTGTAAAGGTTGTCTGATCCTAACCCAGGTGTCTTTTGAACCCATTGGCTACCATCAGAGTAAATGCAATAGAAGTTCTAACAAATGTTTTTTAAATTGGTGGAAATGAGTGGCTGAACATAGGTATCTGTCCTTCAGTGTGGTGGATTAATTCAGGTAGATGTGACCAGGTTGTTTTTGCTCATGTCACATGATGCTAGCTGAGGGACATACAGATCCACCTCCTGCTCAAGAGGATAATTTATGAATAGTGGTAGGGAATTAGGGTATCTCTGCTAGAGGGGCAGAGGGGGAGTTTGAGGCACAGGACATACTGTTGTGGAAATCACATTTGATCAGTTTGGTCAGCTACCAATATTGTTTCTGCATCATCTGTGCAACAGTAGTAATTTTTGGGTATTTATGCTTCTGTTTTGGGTATTTCTAGGGCTGCTTCACTCAAGTTCAGGTGGAATGTCACTGAAAGTTTGCAGCAGTCTTGGCCACTTGCTCATCTGGTGCCTCTGTGCAGGAGGAAAGAGACCTTCAGGTGTGGCTGTAGATCTGCCTGTTCTGCAGGGGCAGCTGCCATGGTTCCTGTGACATTGCTGCTCTCTGCTTCATGCTGGGATAGCAGTGCCAGTCGTGTGTCAAGGAATTTGTCATAAAAATTCTTGAAATCAAACTTAGAGCTATTTTGTTCAGAGCCCTTCAGCTGGAGTTCCTGTTTAAATAATGATTTTGGGGAACAGGCTGGAATTGCAGAGATTCTGAGAACCCAGGTCAGGGAGAAGAAGGGTTATATATCCCCAGGCTTGTCTGTTTTGAATCTGGATCTTGCCCCATATCGTGCCAAGCACAATGAGGTGGAGCTCTGGGACACAGGGTAAAATAGATCACCTGAGTCAGGATGAGGATTTTATTCAGAGCTGATGGTAAGGTTTGTCTATCACATGTCTTGAGGGCTCAGGGGGTTTTGGCGTTTTATTTATTTATTTACTTACTTTATTTGTAAATTGATTGTACTGGTACAACAAATGGATACCTTTGACTGGAAAAAACTACCTTTGCAGGCTGAAGTCAGCAGTTAGGTTAGGTTTCATTTTTGGTCCCCTTGTGCCCCACTAGATTTGTGAATGAGAAAGAATTGGTGTAGAACTAGCAACAGAAAAAACTCAGTTTCATAAAGAATATGCTCTATTAGAGCATAAAAATGTGGCTTAAGCCTTGTCTGCTTTTTCTTAGCAGAGCAGCTTTTGTGTACTATTTTGCCATAAAGTATGAAGGGATACGGAACCTTATGGAATTTAATTAGGTCAGCTAGCTCAAGGTATTCTCCAGCCACTTAGAACGTATACAGAATTTCACATCCTAGTATAGGATGGGAAATCCTTCCTTGGCATGCTGATGAAGTTTTGACAATTAAAATTAATGTATTATATTGTGAATAGGAAGTGTGTTTGAAGAGGTTTCAGATGCTCATTTTGTCTGTTATCACAGCCAGAAGGGCACAGAGGGGAAGATGTGACTGGAAAGCAGGCTGGAATATTAAAGGTTACTTCAGCATTGGCATCAGGTGTCATCAGTATGTGTACAACTCTTACACTGCCACCCTGTTTTGTTTTCATTTATTTTGGGATGTGCACTAAGTCTTTGACTTGTAACTGCTATGACAGTTATTTGCCTTGGCTGCCAGTGGTGGTTAATTAACATTGCAATCATTTGAAGAAATCAATGCAGAGATTCTGTGTCTGCGGGTACCGGAGTGTTCCCGCTGCCGGTGCCGTACCGTGCTCTGTGCTTTGCCCAGTAGAGGTCACTCTTTGAGCACATTTAGCATCTTTTCCCGGGAAGCCGCTGGTGTTCCTGGCAGCGGGCTGCTATTCATCCCGCCTGCTCGCTGATGGTGCTCAGCGACTTCGTTTTGCTCTTCTCCTCAGTCTCCTTAACCTCAGGTGGTCCTGTGCTCACTGGCTTCATATATTCATGTGCTGTGTGTAAATGATCTCAGAATTTTCCTGCTATTCATAGCTCACTCCTGATGGTTTCTATATCCTTTTGTTCTGGTGCTCTGATTCCTTATCCAGTATTATCAAATGATTAAATAATGAGAGATCAGGAGCAACTATTTTTTACTCAAACCTCTTCTGTGTTACCTGATGTCATGTTCTCTGTCCTCCTCTACCGTTCTTCTGATGTGCTGTCCTATACTGTTCTGTGATCTTTTCACTGCTTCTCCCTTGATTCTCATGTAATCCTTTAGTCATCTTTGGTCCCTTCCTTTTTGTGGGGTGATCCATTAGTTTTTTGCTGCTGGTTCCCATTTCCAGACCTGAATTTTGTTTGAGTTCACTATGTGCTCGTGTCAGAATGGCTGTGTCTCATTGATCATTGTTCTTTTGACAGCCATGTGGTCACCCTTTATCATCACTGTACATTTTGCTTTCTTTCAGCAGAGCAGTTCAAAACTTTTTTTTTCTGCTCACACGACTTACTGCTTCTTTGCTCTGCCATCTCCTAAATTGTTTTTCTCTCTGTGTGTGACCTGCACAAAAGCTTGTCCTTTTGTTGCTGTTAACCCTCTTGACTGTGTCCTTGATCTTTTTTAGCATGCTGCTAAAATCTCTTGGTTTAATTTTTACATTAGGATGTCTCCTTTCTGAGTCACCTTTCTGGCTGTAGTCTGTACCTGGATCTATTGGAGGTAGTCCAGAGACATCAACACTGCATCTGCCTGTCCTGAATTCCTTCCCAGTCTGGCTGCTTTGTGTTCTCCAGTCTGCTGAAATGTGTGATGGTGTCTCCCACTGGTATTGTCTGACACGTTGCATCTTGCCTGGTATCAGGTTATTTATATTACTAATTTGCTGACTTCTGGAAGGAATCAGATGACCTCTGTGTACTCTTTAGTCTTTGTTATTTCTTGTGTTCTCCTCTACTATGCTTCTGCCTCTGCTTCCTCCTGGTAAGTCATTCCATGCTGTTGTCCTGACACAATATAACAATGGGGCAGGCAGTGTCTGCAGGGTGAGACCAGGGCTGTGTCCAAAGCACAGGACTTGTGCCTGAGAGTGTCTGTCAGCTGTGTGTGGGAGAGATGCTTTAAGCTAGCTGTAAGCCTTTCATTTTTTTGGTATGTTTTGATTTGGTCTAACTTCCCATTTCTGATGCAGGGACCTCTAATGGGAAATACCTTCCTGAATGCAGTACACAGGAGGATGTGAAAAGGAGATCCCTATACATATGCCTTACTACATTTGTGACATCTGGGTTCTACTCAAATGTGTTGATTAAATACCTTGTTAGCTTTTTCTTTTCTTCCTAAAAAAACCCCCAAACCTTTGGTTCTGAGAAAATACAGATGGTAGAGCATTTTAATCTTAAATGTATATAATATCAACTTTGCTTCTTAGAAAATTTGGGGAAATGAAACAGAATAATGTGTGAAAGAGTTATGTGCTGCAATGGTATAAGGATACATGGAGAAAGTGCCCAATTTATGCACAAATTAAATTGTGAAAGTTTGTGCTGTATGGCACCAAAGTCAGTTTTGCCATAAGTAAAGCAACACTAGACACAAATCACTTGTCTTGATAATTCTTCAGATACTTTTTTCTTCTTTTACTAAAAGACACCTGCAAGCATATTAAGTCCTTTTTTGAATTCTCAACATTTTCCAACATGTTACTACAAATTACTTGTGTCTTCATCTAAGCCCAGTGGCTTAAAATAGTCCTAATTTTTTTTGTGGAATCCCCATATAATTCACCATGTTTATATTCTCCATATAAATCCTCTTGCCACATACAGACTATTTTGCAGTTGGCATTTTCAAAGGAAGTGAACATTGCAAAAGTGAACTCACCTCATTAAAAACATTAATTTTGTATTACAGAATTTACTGTCTAACAAGCCAAGTGGAATTTTTTGGCTTCTAATATGGAAGGACTGAGACAAGAAGGTATATTTGGTGTAGATTGAGGGGAAACTGGATTTAATTTTGTACTTGGTTTTGTACTCTTATTTTTTATGTGTTCTTTCAGTAGTCAGGTGCATTGAAGTGGATAACTACGCAGCATTTCCCTTCAGACTGCTCACCCTCTGGCCTCTTAACTTTATACATTCCTGTGGCATAACCTTTGGGGTGAAATCATTCCCTGATCTTGATGTGATGATGGCAGATGTGGTGACTGGTTGCTGCCAGCATTATCTCCTGTAGCTGGAAATGAAATGTACAGTCAGCTGAAGCCTGGGTAAGCTAACAGAGGGGCACAGGGAGGACTCTGTGCCATACAGGCCTAAGAGGTGGCTTTAAGTGCTGGGTGTGGGGAGCTCAAACTAGGAAGGAGCTTAATTCATTCCCAGTTCTGAGAACTGGAGCAAGAAACACATGTGCTGACTCTGCTTTTGAGCAGTGAACTTTTTTACTGCAGCCTCTTCTGTGAGTGTGTTTAGAGGAAGGCTGGTGTCCCCACCTAGCAGTGTCAGCACAGCAGTCTGCAGTGCTGAATAGGGAAACACTCAGTTGATCCAAGCTGCAGTGAGAAATAGTCCTATGTGTGTTTCTAAAAACATTTCAGTGCTGTAAAAAGTTTAAACTCCAAATACTAGCTAATAAGGCAAACTGAAATCATGAAAATTTTTTTAGACACACTGCAAGCAGAGTTTTGTAAATAAGCACTGCTGGGCACACAGGTAGATGGACACTTGAGTAAGAGGCTGAAGTCATCTTCAACTTTTGAGGGTAATCTATAGTAATTGTTCAAGGGCTTGTGTGCAGGACATCTTTGGTTAGTTCCTTTTGTAAACTGCAGAAAACAAGTTGAATAGACTGAAGTAAAGAGAATATTGAGGAAGGGAAAAGTGAACTTACTGAACAAACTTCAGACGGGTTGCTTTATCTAAAGCCAGCAACTGTGCAGTCGTGAGAAACTATGAAGAGATCATGCTTAAACAGTTCAAACACCTGGAAGAGACTCACTGGCAAATACTGTTTGCATTTGATGGAAGCCTAATATTAAATCTCAATACTATCAACTAAAGTTCCTTCGTCCTGCAGAAGTTATTTCTCTTAACCATCTGCTATTGAAATATCAAGACACACAGATGATCTGACCTGCAATAAGGGTACATAGCCTGCATTCTTCAACTTTGTGGATGGTGTACCTCATGGGGTTTTTTTTCTCATGACTTAAATATAAGACAGCAAGTGTGTGGGCTGAACTGTGCACTTCTCACAAAGCAGTTATTGAAGATGAAGATGCTGTGGTTGACCACAGTAATTTGAAAAGCTTGGCTAACACTTTGTTCTCTTCAAAATTATTTGCAGAAATGAAGTACTTGTTTATATCCACGTTTTTATACGTATCCTTATTCACACCATTCTCTAATACTGTTAAAAATTCTAAAAAGCATCAGATTTTTGTGAGCTATTTTGGTGTGGTTTCAGTTCTTTGCAGTTAGGTGATGTATTTTCAACATAGTAATCCCTTCCTAACCTCAGCCCCTGGCTTCTAGGATTTCTCTCCAAATTCTGACATCCTAAGCTCTCTTCTCAGAAAAGAACAGATTTATCCTTTCTCTTCACTAGATGTCACTTGATTCCCAGTGTCTTCTCAGTCTTTCTTGTGCTCACTGCTCTTCTCCTTAGACTCTAGCTTCTAAATGAATACTGTTTATTGACAAATTGAGCTATAGTATAATTTAAACATGTTCATAAGAACAGTTTCATATCTGAGGTTCTTCTGTGGATAATTGAAATAAAAAATCCCTGCTGGTTTCTGGAAGGAGCTGAAGATTAAGGAGACAAGTTTGTTTTTAATGTTTTCAGTGGGAGGAAGATTAATATCCATCTTTGGAAGAGTGAAGGGAGGGCAAAAGGGGAAACTTGAACTACATAGTGTGTAAATTAAGTACTGTATGCTTCAGTTGGGATCAGGATTCTCTCCAGTTAGCTGCCAAATATGATATCAGCATGCCTCTGAATATTTAAAATGAAAACTGTTGTGTTCTCCCTCTGCTAATTCCTCTTTCATTTTGGTGAAGCTGATTGCTTCTCTTTCTGTGTAACAGAACCCTTGTCAAATTAATCTAAACATGACTCTAGCTCTGTGAGTACAGTTATACTGGATGCACAGAGTGCATTATATATTTAGTATTCTAAATTCTTCCTCCCCCATGAAATGTGAGTAACATTTCATGTCTTTATGACCTTTACGCTAAGGGATCCTTACTCATGAAAGCTTCCTGTTGATGCTAACTGGATTAGCAAGTCCACAGAACTGAGTTTATTATGTTGTAGAGCCCTCAGGTTTTACTTCAGTCTTAAAAAGTGGGTTCTTGCTCTTGGCAAGAAATCTCTGCTTGGGATCCACAATGGACTGATGGGACTCTGAAAGGTCTGCCTTGAGTTCTCTTTACCTTGTATGACTCTTGACCAGCTTTCCAGTGGAACAGTTTAATGAGAAACTGGCATAGTTGCATAAATCTCTCTTCTGTCAGGTACTGCTATTTTAATAGCTCTTTTGGATAAATATTCCCTTAGAACCTGTAAAGGTTTGGAGTACTACTGAACATCATGTTCCTAGGTACTGCAAAATTACTTCATTAAGTAAAGAAACATTCTGAAAAAGCTAGGGATTCTGCAGCTGATCGCATTCTAAGGATGTGATTGCCAAAGAAATTAATCTTACTTTAAAAAATTAACATTCTTATTTCTCAATGATGTCTGATTCAAAAAACATTGACTTGAGTTGGAGGCTTTCTATAGCCTTTGGGGTCATATTTATTGAGGAGATTGCAAGCCAATTCATGCACAATTTTTTGCATAATCAGGTGTTACAGATAGCACTTTCCAAGCAGCAATGGGACAATGTTTATTTTGGATATTCAGTGTTAAGGGTTAAATGAACTGAAATGTTTAATGCAGTTTCTGTACTGTGTGTTCTTCTCATGGCGACTTATATTTTTACTAAATCATTTCACTTATTCAGTTGAGTAGTCTATTGACCCTTCTAGTTGTTGTTTTTTTTTTTTTTTCATCTGAAATTCCTTATTTAAAATGTTTTTTATTTTAGTTTCAAACTGTAAAGGAAATTTTGATACACATCTTTTTTACTGAGAAATGTTTAATTTAGTGTCTTTACTAAACAAACAAAAAAAAAAAGCAGATTTCATCTTTTGGATAAAAAGAAGTAGAAACTTAATTTTGCAGACACCTGAGTTTGTTTACTTTTGAAGTTGTAAGGATTGCTGTTGTTTCCCAGGGATTCACAGATGTTTAAGAGAAATAATCTTGGTGACCATTTTCAGAAATAATGACTTTTTGAAGCCTTTGCATTTTCAGCTGCCACTACAGGAGGAATTCTATTGAGACCTGTGTGAATGGCAAAAGAGTTACTGAGTGGAACTAGAGGGAAAGTAATGAACTTTTTCTTCTTTTCTGTTTCCTGTGTTCTTCATCCTTTGTCAGAGGTTGGGTATAGAAAAGGAGCTGGGTTTGCATGTCAGTTCTAGGTAGTGGTATGAGAACCTCTTGACTTCCTGCTTTATGGGAAGGGGTTGCATCTGAGACAGGTGATTCCAGGCTGCTGTCACTGATCTGGATGTTTCTAGTGAGTTTCTCTGCAGGATCCAGCTGTCCTGGATGAAAGATCCTTTTAATGCAGTGCCTGCTCTCCAGCTGAGGGCAACATCAGACCTTTAGTAAAGATCATGTCTGGTGTTGGCTTCTGGCTCTCATGCTGAAAGAGAGCTTAAGGCTCAGATCCAAGATACTCTAAATGTGGAGTTACATAGTCATTGAATAGTAGAATTTAATCTTTCTTATCTGTATTTTGGAAATAGTTTTGTTACCTTTTAAACAGCTGGTGGTTGTATAGGAATAAAATGTAATAATTTGCCTTGAGTAAACTTGATGAGAACTTGATGTTTTAGTGGCTAAAGGATTGCCACTAACTTCAGGGCAAAAAGAGCATAAATGCTTTGAAGTATAACAAGTTGCCAATCCTTATTTCCAGAAACATGAACAAAGTCCTCTAAATCCTTGTGGGCAGCCTATAGACCCTGTCTTTCACTGTCAACCAACCCTTGAAATCAAGGTGAAGCCTACAGCTGTCATAGGGAATCACTGTATGCAGTTGCCAGCGTTGAACAAGGGGAAGCTGTTCCTGGTCTTGTGAAGTGAAACTTCACATGAATGGGGCTTCATGACGTGACTGAAGCTTCACAGGAGAACGCAAAGGCGCTGGGCTGCCAAATTTTCCTGGTGTTTGCTGAGGGGGAGTTGTTAATGACACTGGGCAGCAGATGGTCTCAGGAGAGTTGTTAAGACACTGCCGATCGTACTGTAAACACGTGGGTGAACAGAACCAGGATGCTGACAGTTCACTCTCACAGCTCATCGTGACAAGGAGACTCGAGTGGAATTCAGCATTGCCAGAACATGAATGTCTTGAGATTTGGCAGTCAGCAGGCTGCCAAGTGTATCTGGGAAGAGTTTTGCAACATAGTAGTGGAATGGTAGTCGGGTGGTGTGAAGTTCAAAACAGAGAGCACGATATGCCTGGTCAGCCTTGCTTCACTGCCAGTGGTCTTTGGACCTGAAGCTACTGATCCTGTGCAGTTTAGCTACAAGATCAGTACAGGACTTAAATTCAGTCTTCTAATTTTCGTTGAATACAAGATAGCATTTATTTGTATTAAAAATGTATTTGAATTGTTGAACCAGAAAATAAACTATTAGAAAAAAGTCCTCTCTTCCCTACCACAAGCCTGGTGTTGGCCTACTCTTCTCTTCTTCCTTCTCACAAAATACCTCCAGGCAAACCAAAAAGTACAGTTGTGGACTGGGGCTTTTCATTTTGATTTAACAGGGTAGGACACAAAAGCATTTCATTTAAATCCTTTGCTAAATATTTTGTCTTTTTCTCATCTCAGCCTGCTTACCAATGCAGATTTTAGTATATCTTGAAGAAAACAATGATATAAAGTATCCTAAGTGTCATTCACAACATGAAATACAGTATGTGGGGATTAAACAGATATATCAGGAGACAGTGTTATATCTGTATTGGTCTTCTATTATTAAAGTTTTGACTAAACTAAAACCCATATTTTCTAGTACTTTTGATTCCTAGTCTTCATAAATGCAGTATCTGAGAAGATCAGAAACATGATTTGCCTGTCTGTTGCATCTCATCAAAGTCAAATTATGAAGTCTAATTTCTGAAAGGAAAATATTTTAATACCGGTAATTACTTTTCTGGTGAAATATTGAGGCTGGAAACAGCTGAATGATGCCAATTAAAATCCTCAGTTAACTTCTGTTAGGGAATAATTTAAAATAATAGTAGTAGTGAAATACCCTTTAGTTTGTGAACACACATAATTCTCGCTATCATTGAATGACAGGTAAGTAAGGACCAGTTAGAAAATACCTCTAAGGGAGGTCTTCTAAATGCTCAGATTTGCCTTAATGACTTTTATATAAAAGTCTGCTAAAAACCTCCTGCAATGAATATGGCCCTCAACAGTAATATTTATGCAGTGTAATTAGAGTCTTTGTTAGGCATCCCATTATTGTTCACATTGTAATTAGACTTATAATCTAGTAAATGTGACATACTGCAATGTTCTGCTTTGTAAACATTATTGACTCCATTTTAAGACTGAGATTGCCTCATACCAACAAATAAAAAAAAAAATCATGGCCTCATAAAACCTTCTAATTATTTAGATGAGCACTTTGTGGATTCCTGAGGCAAAGTTGAGACTGAACGAAGGTGAATATTGAGCACAGGTGCAAGGTTCAGTGCAGGTGACTTGCCAACCCCCTTTACACCTCAGCTGGCTGCTTAAATCTCACTCAGTTTAAGGGGAGAAGAGATGCAAATCTGAATAGGTTTTTAACCTCATTAGCACAGTCATTCATGTTGTGTTTCTGCCTTATAGTTCATGTTTCTAGGTAGTAACAAGCAGCTGTTGATCTGTTGGTAATGTATGAGTATTGTAGCCATGTATGAGTATTGATCAGTTAGTTTATCACTCATGGGAGGTAACTGAAAGTGGACTTGGGTAAACAGTTCTTTTAAGGCTGATTTTGTTTTGTTTTGTTTTTTTGTTTTTTTTTTTTTTTGTTTGTTTTTTTTTTTTTTTTTGTAAATTTTGTTGTCTCTTAAATGACCAAGAATTTGGATACTAAATTGTTTAAGCAATAATCAGATAGGGCCATAGCTGAAAATGAGGGATTATTTTATGTTTGTTGTTAAGGTCCTTTAGTACAACTGCTGTCCTGTAACTACTTGTATCATTAATGTTTTCTCCACTCAAATAATGTCATGATCCAAGTCTCTCAGGCTCTGCTCTTTAGAGACCTCTGTGTGCTACATGAATTGAGAGGACAGCCTGCTTCTCTTAGTCTGTAAGAGCACTTGTCCTTGTCTCTCACTCTGCAGTGGTCTTTGTTAGTCAAAATATTTTACAGTTACGGTAGTAATTTTTGAAGAGTACAAAATGAGTGCTCTCAGCATTGAGAACAGGAGGCTTTTTGCATATAAACTTTGCTTTTATTGGAATAATGGGATGCTTTCTGTGCTGCAGCCACTGTACAAACAGTGCAAACACCAGGTGCTGGTAAAGCATCTGTAGTCTGGGTAGCTTGCCCTAATTGCAGTCTCTCACTGTGAAAACTTTCCACAGCTGTGCCAGCAAACATCGCAGACCTGAGAAACATAGAAGTGCTCAACTTTTTCAACAACCAGATTGAGGAGCTGCCTACACAGATAAGCAGCCTTCAGAAGCTCAAACACCTGAACCTTGGGTGCGTATCTTAATGCAAAACTTTTGCTGTAATAAAGGTGCTACCAAATGTTGTCGCAACTGAACCTGTAACTTCTTATTTTTTGATAGTAAAGTTTGTTATTGGAAGTGGTTTTGAGGCTAATCTGGGAATTGCAGCTTCAGAGTTTTCAAGTAATGTCCTGGATAAACAGAAATGTAAATGGTCAAGCACTTACTCTGGTATACTGATAACCATTTAAGGACAGCAGCAACTCATATTCAATAAATATTCATCAAATACTGAAGTCAAACTGAACAATTACTGACTTTTACTTCTGTAGTAACTACCTCTTAATTCTGTGGTTACTGCATAAGAATCAAGCTCTGTTCTGATTTAAAGAAACATCCATGTTAATTTAGGACTTCAATTCCAAATGTTTGAATTTGTGTTTATAGACATTTCAGTTTGTATTAAACCTGTAAAAGGAGCAGCATGTATTAGGTGTGGTGTCCATTTAGTTCAAAGAGCTGGTATTGACTGAATTTGTGCCAGGGGTGTTTATATTAAGTGTTCAGATTCTATATTCTGATAGAGCTGGTGATACTTTATAATAACTACAGTTGTGGAGGGCTTTCTTGAATTATTAAGAAAACAAATGTGAAGCATAAGACCTTCTTAAAATTAAATGGGCATATTGAAGTGTAACTATGGAGGAAAGCAGTGGTAGGCCTAAGCTTTAGCATTACAGGCTTCTCATAGAAAGAATGTTTGTATTTTATAAATTCAATTTCTGAACGCCCTAAACTGAGCATTTTTTACTCTTCAAAATACCAGATGATTTTGGCTAAGCTCTGTATATTCTGCTTTAGTTACTTTAATGAAGTGCTGATAATTGAATTGCATCTTGAACTGTTGGAGTGCCGATAGACATTTTAATGATGATCTGTCTTCCCTGGTCTTTTTTTTTTTTTGGTCACAGTAGATCTCTAGCTGTCCTTAATATCTGTTTCAATCTCTGAATTGCTTTTCAGAGCAAATATTAATTAAGAATCCTGATTCTTTATATTTTAAGGGTTAGAACCATATTTTTGGAACAGCATATAGAAGTGTTGCAGTATATGAAGGAAGAAGTTGTGCACTTCCTATGGATTAAAGCAGCAACCATTGTTAATATAGGTCAAATGCTAGTCTGCATTAATGAAAAAAAAATGTCATGCAAAAGACCTCTTGGTGTTTGGAACAACAGACATTCAGGTCTGGAACCATATTTGCCATCTTCATGTATCATGTGGCCTAAAATCTTAGAGATTAAACACTTTTCCATCTTAATCCCCTCCTTACACGTGGTCTTCTAGGCACAGGATTCACCACCCAATCTTAGCTTTGCTTTGGACATCCTTGGAGTCAGTGACAAGGAAACATTTTTGCTCTGGTAGGTTTATCAGGAGACAGCCTAGAAACCCTCTTGTCATCTGCAGTGTGTGTGTTAGAGGGCTTCAGAAGAGCCCCTTAGGGGAGAGGGGCTTGAATAAGAGCAGAGATTATTTTTGGGAGGGCTTTGGCATGGAAGGGTCAAGTGGTATGGAAAGAGAAAAGGTGTACTGCTGCACAGAAAGCTTAAAATGTGACATTTGGAAGGTAGGTGAGGCACAAGCTCAGTGTTTGAACTTCTGCAGGGATGAATAGTGCTGGGCAGCAACTTTGAGCTGGTTCTCTTTCCCTGTCAAAGAATAGATACCATTCTGCCTCTTGTCAGTAGGGAGAACATTTTTTCCCTCTCTCTTCCTTGCAAAAGGCAAGGCTGTTAGGGCAGCTTGGTTAAAATCCCTTTTCAGGAGTAGAAAACAAGCTGCTGTCTTTAGTTCTGTTTTATATAAAGACCAGTTCTTAAAACAGTGACACTTCTGCAGTAGCAATAGTAGAGAATGCTTTTCTGTGTTTTAATTGCTGATAAGCAATATGAGTTGTATGCCCATAATGGGACTCCTTACTGGGGATGAGGAGGAAGAAGGATTTTGTCTAGATTTAGCTACAGAGAGCTGATCTCTACAGGTTCTTGTTTTGTTGGGACTGGCTTATGCAAAAGGGGTAAGGGAGAGTGAGGTTATTTCCTAAGTTTGTGAAAGAAATGGTATATGTGCTTCTCCTGACCTTGCTCACATGCTTATATGATCTTTCTTATTTTTGCTTGTGCAACTTTGTCAGTACATTGACTAGAGTTTTTATAGTTTCAAGTGTCAGATATTCATACATTCACATAACATCTCCTCTTGACTTCAGTGACTGTTGCTTATCCCTTTTACATCAAAAGAGAATCAAATTCAGAGTATGTTTAGGGACATCTGAAAGGTCATGTTTGTTTCCAGTCTTCACGTAAGAAAAAAATCCTGTTCTTGACAGTAGCTACCTGTTCAGGCTCTCTCTGAAGATGCTTCTCTTTTCTGTTCTGCTTTCAAACCTGAGTGACAACTGAAGCAAGATCCATACACACCAGATATATACTTGCTGTACATGCTGTAGGGACAGTACGAATAAGAAGCTGGTAGGTAGTTTTTTTTCTGTTTATGTAATAAACATGCATACATGAACAGTTCATACACAGTTAGATTCTGTGAAGATATCTCCAGCCATGTGCCTGCCTTCATTGTTGCAGCAGCTCAAGAGATTCCCTAGGTCACCCTGTTCAAGCTCTTGGAGTCAGAGAAAAGTTACCTTTCTCTACCTTGTCTGATCCAGGTTATCAGAGAAATCTCTTCTTTCTGTTACATGTCTTCATGCTGTCCTGTCTGTTACTAAACCCTCTGCCTCTGAAGACTGGCTGATTCAGCTATATTTAGATTAAGCTTTATCAGTCACAGGACTGGCATTTTATTTACTTCATGCTCCTTGTGCATCAAAAGTTCTGTAGTGACACAGATTTGCTGTTCTTAGGAAGAGGTTTGAGCAGCAGTTATCAATGAACATAAATACTGTGCACTTGAGATATTCCCCTTTGTGTTTGGTATCATGGTAAAGAGTTACATGGCAGAATGAAAAATGCTCAATATGATGTGCAAAAGGGTAATTTGTAGTTTAGCTAGAAATCATCTACCAAGGACCAGCTTTCTCCATGGAATGCTGTTAAAGCTGAGCATGGCCTTGTGACACCTCTCTCCCTTGTGCTTTATGTTTCAGGTGTGGCTGCTAGTTGACATAACAGACAGGATTCCTTGAGTGCATAAGTTTATAAGTTTTGAGTATATTTATGGGAATGAGAGGTTATAAAAAGGTCTGCATTGCAAAAGACTTGCTCAGTATCTAGGAGCATCAAAGCCTTTTCAAAACAAGAGGAAATCTTGGCATATATTAATTTTTTTAAGGAAAAAAAAGGGAAAAAAACAAACAAAAACCTTGTGACCTGTATTATTTCTGTTAGGTGAAGTGAATACTGATGTCATATTCTTTTTTTCCTTTTACTTACAGCATGAACAGGTTAAACACCTTGCCAAGGGGATTTGGCTCTCTACCAGCACTCGAAGTTCTTGACTTGACTTACAACAACTTAAATGAAAATTCCCTACCAGGAAACTTCTTCTATCTGAGTAAGAAACTTTTCTAAAAACTCTACAAATCTTCAGGATATGGTGCTTTGCTCTTTGCAGTTGAAATTTATTTGATGCAGACAAAAATACAAAAACAGAGTTTTTTCCCCCAATATTTATGTTTTCTTTTAATATATCTTGAATATTTCTGCATAGCATGGCAATATTTATCACTGATATATATTGTTATCTGACACCTTTGGGCACGAGCAGACTTGCTTAGTAATGGCATATTAGTTTTCTTCTCAGTAATACTTACTTGGGTCCCATACTCAGTTAAAACATCATGGAGGGTTGCAAGCCTCAGGGGAAACTAAACCATTTTGCAACACAAGTGTTGTTTGTTGAGTCTGAAAAAAAATGTATTCTTGATAGATCATTACTAAAATAGTTTTAACAGCATGTGGGTGTTGAGGTGTCCAGTACGTTAAAACATATGCCAGGGTTACAAAGCTTGGCAGAGGAATGGTAGAGCTAAGCTGACCTTTGCATATGTTAAAAATACATACCCAGAGGGTTGACAGAAAGGTATTGTAATGCATATGTGCAAAAGGGCTGCATTATGGTTGCCTAAGCAACTTGAATTCTGGCACTTTCTGGATTTCAGTGATTCTGCTTTTCCGTGTGCTGTGCTGAAGTGGCTTCAGGATCAGTGCATTCAGCATCAAAGTGACAGGCAAGGGGAGAGGAGGAGTGCTGCTCTCTGAGGGATGTTGTGATTGTAACCTGGCACAGGGAAGTCTTTAAGTCAGCATTATTAAAAATGGTCACATTTAGTGAAACGAGAAGAGGAGGAGTGAACTACGTAAGACAAATGGGATCTCCTCTGGTGGGAAGGAGAGGTTTTGCTGATCTGACCACCTTCTCTCCTGCTGCACCTGACAGTTCTTTGTGAGTCTCCATTTTAATTCCTTTTTCCAACTGTCATGTATGCTTGTTCAGTAATAGCAAGCTGCATAGTAGTTTTTTTGATTAATTTCATTGAGACTTGGCATGAAAATTATGAATTACACCATTAGAGTCTTCTGTATTTCATTTCAGATCTCTTTCCCAGTGTGGTTTGTATAGAGCTTAACATAGCTGTATATTTGTTGAAAAAACTCAGAAATTTTTTAATGTCTGTTTAGGATGCAAATTGATGTCGTAAATAAGAATCAGGGGTAATAAAGAGTAATGACTGTATTCTCATATCTGAGCATTCAGGCTGTTTGCCAGAATCTGCCAGAGTCTACTGTTGCAGAAATTGTTAATTGTGCTAGTCCTTTTGAATATAGATGTTTTCCTGAACTCACCAACAATATAATAAGCCAGTAAATCTAAGTTTGACCTGCTTGTTATTATTGTGAGCCCTGGGTATGTCAAAGGCTTTTCACCAAGTCAGGGTTATTAATCAAACCTGACTCCTTTTTATTGATTAGACCTCAAATGGTTGGGTTATATGCCACCCTGTTTATATATTGCTATTTAATTTGCAGCCACCCTTCGTGCACTCTATCTAAGTGACAACGATTTTGAAATGCTGCCGCCAGATATTGGGAAGCTCACAAAGTTGCAGATAGTAAGTAATTTATCTAAATTCTTGGAAAATCAATTCACTTTTGCAACACTTGTAGGAATGGAATCCAGTCAATTTGAGGAGTAGTAGGGTAGGTTTGCAGGAATAGACCACTACACCTGGAACTGTTTCTTGTTTACCAGAAGACACTTGTAAATAAATTGGAAGAATTGAGCATTCAGGAGAAAGCTGGGGGCAGAGGGAGTAGAGCTCTCTTTTGGGCTGCTTTATGGTAACTGAAAAACATTCTGACTGAATTTATATTTGCTCTTAGCTGAGTCTTAGAGACAATGACCTGGTATCACTGCCTAAAGAAATTGGTGAGCTCACCCAGCTTAAGGAACTGCATATCCAGGGAAATCGTCTCACTGTGCTGCCCCCAGAACTGGGTAAGATTATGGATGATCATTTATTTATTTGACTAATAATGATGATGATGCACTGTATTTCCGCTGAAATCATTATGCTTAAGTCATCCTATATGCTAATATTTACTTTCCCCTGAGAAAAACTCACTTTTACACTCCTCCACTGCACTCCTGGATATGCAGGAGCCAGAAGATGACATATGTTTTGTTTTATTATTTTATTACATGTTGCATTTTTCTTGTGTATCAGTACACCTGGTTGCCAGTTTGTATGTAGCACCATACTTTATATAATGTATCATAAATACTGGGTCAGCAAACCCATTCTTATCTTTCACTGGGTTTTGATAACACTATTTAGATTAGCCAAAATTATATTAAGCAAAAATGACAATAGCATGAGTGGCTTCTTAGTGACTGTGCCTATACAAAGGAGAAGGTTGATCAACTAGAGTGAAATATAGCTAAATAGGAGGATTTTTTTGTTTTTCAATTTGATAGCTTTTCTTAGGTATCTGACAGCTCTTTAACTTAAAGCAATGGAGCTGGTTGATGTAATTTGAATTTGTGATACTGTACGTTTGAATACTATGAAATAGGAGTTCTTTGAAACTTAAGTATTGATTCTGCTGAATTTGCATTGCAGTACTCTGTTTTATGTGAGGGGCGTGATTCCTGTTTGCCCCAAGCCAGAAACTGGTTTCTAATCTTAAAATTTTAAAAAATATTTTCATTGGTAATAATGTAATTTTGTCAATTACCTCTGTTTTGAAAGCTTTTAGGGAAGCTTCTCTGTTTCTGCTGGTACCTTCCACGGAATACTTCCCAAAACTCAGAAGGATAGGGACAGAAATTAGCATGATAAAATAAAATTACTTGTTTTCATAAGAACTTGCTTTGACCCATTGACCTTTTACATTAATGTTCATTAATGTACTTTAATGTGACAGTATGCAAGGAATACTTTTTGTTTATAGAGCAATGTGCTTTTTTTCTGTGAATTGGGGAAGGTATTTGACTCTTATTTGTTTGTCCAGTATGGGGTTTTTTGACTTTTCCCCATACCATTAGTGGGCTAGTGGATGGAAGTTGCTCTCTTTTCTTCCATTTCAGATGTTTATCTCTTGACACAGGTATACCTTCCTTAGGTTTTGGTCAAAGTCGTAGTTATTTATCAGTTCTTGCAACAGCAACATTCAAAAGCATGTAGTGTCTGTAAATGTACTTTTCTGTAGCTTCCTAAATTATAGCTTTTGGGTTTTTTTCAGAATGTGGAAGATGAATAGTGCACTGAGTCTAACCACCTTCTTTGGCTAATTAAATTAATATTCTAAACATGCTGCTGCCTCACAAGCATAGCAAAAAATTCCCATTAAATGATTTTACTATCAAAATCCATCCCAAATGGAAATGTTTGAAATAAAATTCTCAATATTTATTTCTGTATTAACCTGCAAAATTCAGGATGGCTAAGGGAAATTTTTTCCTCTAAGCATTTATTTGCATTTTAGAACAATATCACAGTCTGATAAAAAAAGGACTTGTCATTCTGCCCCAGCTGATAAAGGTGAGGTTCACTGACACAGCTAAGTCCTTGTTACCTCTGTTCTATATTACTCAAAAGGTTTTTGTAAATTCTACTCTTCTTTTCATGTATTAATTGATCAATGTTTCATTATGCAGTCTTACTTAAGATCCTCATTTGTGATCAGTTGCCATAATTTCTGTTGTGATCTATGCCATGGATAATTCTAGAATCATCTCAAATTTTTAAAATAGATTTTGGCGTATATTTACAGAGAACGTTACACTGAAGTCTACATTTGTAATTTGTGCAACTTGCAGGCATATTTACTGTGGAAAACAATGTTCTGCTTGTTTATTAAACATCTGGGCACACGTTAGGGACTGGGACGCCAGACTAGGGTTTGGAAGGGTTGTTTGAGATCTGGGAACAGGCCATAGGCAAGAGTGAATCTCTGCACTCCTGGATTCCCTTCTGTAAGCCAGGAGAGTTTAGAGAAGCACCCCTTTGGAGACAATTTTAGTCTGCCAGTGAAAGGTGACATGAGAGGGTTACAACCTACTGCATGGACTGGTAATGCCATACTCACCATCTGAGGGAGAATGAACTTTGTCTGCTGTCCGAGTTCTCCCTCCTAAATTTTTAAAATTGAATTATAATGTACTCAGAACTATCCAAATACTTCTTGGTGTGCATTTTGGATAAATAGCTTTTCAATGAGCTGGTCCTATTTGCATTAATTGGAGCTGCTCCTGTTCCTTTCAAAGTAAACAATCTTTTCTCTCTCATTATCACTTTCATAATTAAAGGTGCTGAAGGCTTTTGACTGGCTTAGTTCAGGCTCTGGTGGACAGCAGTGAGTCACTGGATTTTCATTTACCACGGAGATGGGCACAATTGAATGATGAGAAGGATGTATGTGTTACATTAAACTGTTCTTTAAAGGTGATGTAAATAAGTGCAGAAGAAGGAATGAAGAATAGGGTATGAAAAAGGCCACAGACAGGCCTTGGGGTCACAACTTTGGAGTGGAGATACCAATAAATAATCTCCTACAGTCTGCCTGTAACGTCACCTGATGTGATTGAGGTGGCACCAGTACAGGACTGGGGGAGTTTGCTATTATCTTCCGTTGTGTTTAGCAGAGAATTCCTACTGCTAATTTAAGAAAAATATTCCTGCCCAGGAGGAGATGAAAGGACTGAAAGACTGCATTGGTCCCTGGGTGAGGTGCCTTTCTGTAAATACAGTACATGTGAGTGATGAGTACAGGAAATGGCCGGGAGTAGGTGGGTGGAATTCGCAGCTTGTTTTTATCATTTGTCTCTCAAAACCCCATTCATGAGAAATGGTGGTGGGCAGTCATATATAAACTTTAAAGAGGTGCTGGCATTTTTTTCCCCAGCATTTAAAAGGTTATGTGCTGCATTGCAAGACAAATAAATCATGATTCACTGCAACAGCAGAGTTGCAGTCAGTTATATAAATTGCCAAGGAGGCACTAAATCTGTCGCTTTGTGTGTTCTGACCATTTAACAATAGGAATGGTTTGGAAAGAAAGTAAACTAGAAACAAGAACCATATAAAATGGTAGGTGCAATTAGTCACATCAGTGATGGTGTTTTAAGTTCAATGTTTGTTCATCTGGGTGGACCCATATGTGCCACATAAAAGGTTTTCTCAGGAGAATCAGGAGTGTAAGAGGAGTATATTGTGCAGAGTACTCACCAAGATGTACCTAAATAACCACCCAGAGAATGTAACTAGCTTATCTGTATATTTGCATTTCTGATGTGAAAACAAATTTTGTGATTTTTAAAGCCCACATTCTGATGTTGCCTGGATGGCCTACCCTGCTGTTTACACACACATGCACACTTGTGGTTTGGTCCTATTTATGCATATGGAAGAACAGTGATTTCTAAGAATACATTCCCAGTTACCATCCTCCTTTTGCAAAACTGAATTTGGCATCAACGGCTCATAAGTTGCTGTTCAATACTGTTCTAGTTTAGCAAATACTTTCCTCAGGTAACGAGAGACACTATCAAAATTATAATGTTAGTCCATACTGGAAAAGTAGAAAATTCAAGCCTTGTTAAAAAAAAATCTTAAAGGCCTAAGTAGTCATATTCCTTTTTAGGGCACATGAAACATTTTGTAAATTTAATTTGTGTATCAGAATAACCAAGTAATTATTTCTAAATTTTTGGTTTTGAACAGCTAAGTTATCTTCTGTGAATAAAGGATTGGCTTTAAATACAAAGTTCAAGGAATTGTGCTAAAAGCCTCAATATTTCCATCACAGGAAGACCTTTTAAAATTTAGGCTTTTGAAATTAGTCTAGAATTTTATATTACGCAAAGTAGTAGCTGCAGTTGTTTGTTCAAGTAAATATTAATTGAAATAGCCATTTACTCAGGTAATTATAACAGGCCTATGCAAACATAAGAATCACTTACTTTACAAAAGATATTTCTTTTCCAAATGTTGGAAACTTTCCACTAGTTGATGTAAATGCCAAACTTTTCTTATTTAGTATAAACTGTTACTGCACCCTGCCTGTGTCCCAGCACAGCACTGGTCACACCTGCAATACAGGTCATTTATTGGTGCTTGTTGGAAGCCAGAGCACTGGGGCTCTTTGGACAGCAGATCTGAGTGCTGGAACAACTAATTGACACCTTACCATTTCAAGAAAAGATATGTTTCTGATTTTGAAACTAAGGTAAAGGTGGATAAGCAAAATAACATGTTTTCTGGGACTGCTTATGTAGCAGTTATCAGTCAAGAAACAATAAAAAACATGTAAGTAACAAGATAGGTTATGGAGAGATTATTTATGTAGAAAAGCTTCTCTGAAAATCTGTGCATATTCTAATTGTGTTACTCATTTAAGATTTAAGTAAAAAAAAAAGCCCAAAACTACACCCTACACCCTACCACTTGTTATGTAGTTAGAAACCAGGCTGAATGCAAAGTACTTGATGGACACTGCTGTAATTCTTGCCAAACTTTCCAAGATTCACATTTGATCTTGCATCAGTTTTTAAAATATGTAAGTTCCACAGTCACTTCTCAGATAAGTATAGTGTGTTGGGAGGTTCTCCTCGTGTTGACTGTACTCTGATTCTAAGTACCATCAACATAATAATGATGTTTCTGTCAGTAGATACTTGATCTGTTGTGTCAGAGCTGTAGTAGGTAAGAGTACTGTAATTAGAGCCAGTCTGAGCAAATGTTACATTTGTTGTAATATTTGGTTCATTTTATGTGTCTCATAGTACGTGAAGGTGGTTTTGCTCTTCTGAGTACTTGGCAACCTGTGTTTGAATGGGAGTTTCAAAGGTGCAAGGCAAAAGCAATACAGTGAGTCTTTCTTCAAGTCATTTTTTTAAATTAACTAGATTTTGGTCTGATAGGGACCCTTCAAAGAGAGAATGCTCTGTTGAATTTCCAGGTAATTGAGAATCTCAGGGGAGTTTCTGATGCTGGAAAAAATGTGCAATATATTTCAAAATAAATTGGGATGCTGATCCTCTAAGACTGTAATACTTCCTGTGCCATTAAAGTGTCTTGGATGTTAAACTACTTTGACATCACGTTAATTTCCTTTGTTCCAAAAGCCATCTGCTGCTTACTGTGTTTCTTGGGTTTCTTCACTGGGAACACTTAGTGGTTACTGTAGGTCTGCCCCTTGGGATCCCAGTCAGCACTGGACATTTGTTACACAGAGCAGTGAAGGAAATGGTATTTCCAGCACAACATGTCACCTTTCAAAGAAAGAAACCAGTGAATCTTAGCAGTACTTGTAGGTCTTCTAGTAAATGGTCTTGCTCTTGCCTGAGGAATGTGGGAGAAATTAATTTAATCAAGTTGTAAGTAAGAAATAAATAGTTTTAGAATGTATTTTTAAAAATACATTTTGAAAATACATTTTAAAGTAATTTCTTGGATTTTTGTTAAAGTGCTTGTCCTTCTGCCTTTCCTCTTAGCTACCAAGACAATGGCACCAGCTGGGCTGGTTGCCCTGGTACCTGAGAGCTGTGTGTGGTGGAGTTCAGTTGTTGAAACAGCCTGATTTGTTATGTGCCAGTACAAGCCATTAGCAGTGTGTTGTTAGGTGAGGAGTACCTTGTGTGCTGCATTGAATAAGTTCCTGTTTTATGGCTCTCATATATCAGTTATTATTATTTACTCTTTCTGCTAGTTCTCCTGGTAAGGTGTGCTGTGTTGTGTATTATTAGGGTGGAAGTTTCCAAGGCTTTCTCCTTCTTCCCAGAGAGTTAACCTCTCCTCCTGCCACCTGAATGTGGAAGTGTGAGTTTGCCCAGCCAGGTTAGAGCTATAATCTGTCCGTATTTAATACCTGAAGTGTGGTTTAAGGTAGTAGTTCAGCATTTCTTCCATCCTCTTCTCTTTCCCAGGCTTCATCTTCAGTCCTGGCACATTCTGAAGTGTCAGACTTTCCATTACACTTTGGTATAAAGATTCTCGCTGACCTTTGCTTTGATGCTGTGTCCTGGTTTAGGACAAATTAGGGGAAATCTCCAAAAGGGAGCCTCCCAAAACAAAACAAACCTCCAACCACCCCTCCCCCAATACCGGGTTCGGGAAGGAATTTCTCGGAGGAGCAAAGTGGAAAACAAACCTATTTATTTACAAGTAACAAAAGAACACTCCCCAACACAAGAAAAGAAAAGAAAACAAAAAACAGACTGTGTTGAAAGGGCGCCACTCTTCTTTGCAAGCTTCGGGTGTTCTGGAGCTCTCAGGTCAGGTCCGGAGCCGGTCCAGTATCTTCAGGGGAGGGTAAGAAAGAGGGAACAAGAGAAAAGAAAAAAGTGCAAAAAGCAAGCAAAGCGGCTAGCCAAGCCAAGCAGCAAAAGCAAAAAGCCAAAGAGGCCTGGTCAAACCCTCCCTCCTCTCTTCCCCACCCCGCCGCGGCAAGACGGCTGCGGGGGGGGGGGGGGGGGGGGGGGGAAGAGAGAAAAGGCACAGCTGCCAGACACAACACACGATATTGGGATAAAGGCTGTTAACCCACGACACGCTGGAATTTTGTATAAACATCTCAGGACTACATTCACTTTGTTTTAAACTCTCTCCTATGAAACATGCTGGAGGGTAAAATTCTCTTCCCATACAGTTATAATAGCTGTAACTGAGGCAATACCAGTTTGCCCTGTAACACTTCACATTTACATCAAGGGTAAAGAATTCAAGATTTAGTTGGTCTGTTTTTACTTGATTTATTTCAGCTGTTCCTCTTACTGAGAGACTGAGGGTTGAAGCAAATGGAGTAGCTACTATGGGATCACAGTATAATCAGACTATTTAACCTATCAAAGAGTGAGAGAACACTTGGCTGCTGATCCTCACTCACTCCATGAGGAGAGAGCACAGGTTGTCTTTCTCCCTTGTAAATGGGCAGAGGGAGCAGCAGTGTTTTAGAAATAAATCAGCTTAGTTCAGCTTGGAAGTAAAGAATGTATTTTGACAGTGATGAACCATTAGAACAAGACACAACTGGCAGAGTCTCCATCTCCTGATGTTTTTCTGTTTGAAATGTGTTTGTAAGCTCTTCAGTTACTGAACTGACACAGATTTACTGCTGCACATATTCAGGTCAATGCTGAAGTTGGGGTCTCATCTCCGAACTCAAAATTGAAAATCTTCATGTACATCTAAGAAGTTGTAAGAATAACTTGTGATGTTGTAAAACCTGTTTTAACTCCCTGAAAGTAATTGTAAAACTGAGGATGGACTTTGGCCTCAGTGTTTGGCTTTCAGATTGCTCCCTCAGCCTTCTCTTACCTTGGGGCTTCCTATCTAACCCTCACAGGGGAGATTGCAGGCATTCCCGTCTGTGTGGTTAGGACAGGAGCCAGGGGAACACTTCCAGCCTGCCTCTGTGGGATGGATGCTCTGGGGTATCTTATTTATTTGCATGTACTGAATCTGATTTCTTGTTATCTGAGACTTTAACCTTTTCCCATATTATGTAGAGCCACCGCAAATGCTATTTTGGGGTTCTCTGAAGAGCTGATGACTTGTAGTGTTAAACCTTCTTCACTATAAGGTTGTAGGGGTGAGAGGGCAGAAGTCTTGCTGGGATTGATCTTTTGGAGGCATTTCAGTCTAGTTTTAGATTTACTAAACTTAGTTGTTCTCTCTTAGTGCACAGGAGCTCATCAATAAGCAAATACATATGCTGTGGAGATGTAGATTTCTTTATCATACTGAATATTGACGTGAATATTTCTGCCAGTTCCAAAGAATTGAGTCACGCTGCACTTAGGCACAAGAAGACTTTGCTCTTTGTTGTCTCACTGCTCCTTTATAAATACTGTTCAAATCTACTGGCTTCTGTTATTAATCCTTCAAAAGTGCTGTCTTCAAAGCAGAAATTATCTTACCTGTTTATAAGAATGGTATGAGTTGCTGGTGCACAGCCTTACATGTGCTTAAGATTGGGGTAAAAATCATTGTCTTTTGATGATACTTTGTGGCATAGAAATGACTATATCTTTTCAAATTTTTTTACGTAGGTATTAAAACATCATTCACAATTAATTGCTTTGGTATCCTTTTCATGACATAATAGTCATTCTATTTCTTCTACCCCCACACTTTAAACAATCTCTCTCTCTGTTGAGACAAAGCAAATGCCACAAAAGTAATAAAAATTATAAGCCCTGTAGTGTAAAGCAAATCTAAAACAAGCCAGGATGGACATATTTTTACATACAGCCTAAGTTTAAATTTAGTGCAGTGGATTGATCCCTTACTTAGCATTTAATAAAACAGGATTCAAAGGTATTTATATCTAAATAAATTACTAAAACTAATTTTGTTCCTCCTGTTATATGTACGACAGTGTAAGACCTTTGCATTGTAAAGGGAAAGAACGTTTGAATTGCAGTCTTAAGAGGAATTGCTAAAAGGGATGTGTCACTGCTTGAGGACTCTCCTTGAGGTCAGTGAAGAGTCTAGGCTGGGAGGGGAGTTAGAGTATCAACAGGGTACAGATATGAAACTCAACAGTATACAAGCTAAAAATTATATCCATTTATTTTAATGAAGCTCCACTGGGGATGAATTTAAACCATTCCAAAGAAGTGTTGATCTGGCATTTTACAGCTAGGGTCATGTTTCTTATGCTGAATGCCAGTGTTCAGTTCTCAAATGTCAGAGTTGTTTAATTACTTAATTTCACCTTTTAATTTTTGGAAGTATTTAAAGTGTTACCAGGGGGCATTCAAGTGAAAAGGACAAGCCATGTGTGTGTTCATTCTGTTTCTTTTTGTGTGTATTGAAGTAATACCTATCTACACTAGTCATACCTTACTGTACCTCCAATATACAGGCATTGGGTAAATATTGCATGCTTTGTAATCATCCATCACGAGAGGATGGGGGGCCTGTACCTGTATATGTCAGGGGTGCTTGCAGGCTAGGTCTAATGGACAGCAGTAGCCTGGGAGGTCTGAAGGCACCCTGGGCCAAAGTGATGGTTAGTATTATTACTGGCTCTAACACTCTCTGCAAACACCACTGTGGGAGGCAGCATTTGATTTTCTATTCTAAGCTCTTTTCTGACTGTTGGAGGCATTTGAGCAAAACATAAATGTTCTCACAAACCACTTTTTATTTCCACAAAAATAAGAAACATTAATGATAATGTTTTAGCTCAAGTGCAGGATAGATCCATTAAGACAGGAAAGTGTAGGTGCCTTCTTATCCTTTAAATATCTCTCAGGATGAGGTGTGCCCACTGTCATATGAGGTGACCCTTCTGCCCACCCATTACTGTAGATGCTCTGAGTTTAGGAAGTAAAGAATGGTACTTTTTGTTAATGGATGACCTAAGTTAAAACGTGTCAAAAATAAAAATATGCACACTTTGATTTTGCACTCGAATTCTCAAGGGTTTTGGTGTAGATTATTTACTACAGCTCCCAGGTGGTAGCTAACAAGAGATTTGGGCAATAGATAGTTTTATGTCTGCACAGCTGAGTAGTTGGGCATTAGGAGGAATTTAGTTTTGAGATGGAGTAAACAAAGAAGTTAAATCACAAGGATCCAATCAAAATTAAAGGTTCAAGATCATCTTTAGATACAATGAGTACTAGGACAAAAATAAAAATGCCAAGATCAGGCATTTCTAAGATGACACAGATGGCTTCTCTTAAAAGGCTTTTGGTCATTCTGTGCAGGTCATCCACAGCAGTCAGCTGTTAGATCTCTGCCCTTCCCTTTTCCAGATTCTGTTCTCTTTTCAGTGTCCACTTACTGGTAGCAGCAGTGTCTACTTAGCAGTCTTCCTACTTGGAAATCTATATTTACTCAAGATAGAGTAAAGAAGGTACCTGTTGGTACTTACTCTTTAAGCATGTTAAACCTGGGTTCTGGGATGTATAGTTTTGATGATTTATTAGAATAATTTTATAAGCACTCAGAAATAATTTAAATATAACATTTCTGTGCCCTAGGAAAGGGACTGTGCTGACTAGCCTTGAAGGTGGCCTGTTCCTCCTTGCTTACCAGAGGCATATGATTGTGATGCCTTTCAGTGGAGCTGATCTCTTTCAGTATGACAAAATAGCAAGAACATTAAACCCATAATGAAGAAATACAATTTTAGTGAAACGATTATGCCAAATTACAGAAATGATAAATATTTTTAATAGGTAGATGTGGATGTAGAACAAAACAGCAATGACCAATGCAGTCTCCTATCCCAATATATTTTGTGATTGAATCTTCAGTGCTGGGGTGTTACTAGAGGTAATTCTGTATTTTGCCTTCTAAAAGTATCTGAGGGATTTGATGTGATCTGTGTAGCAGAACAGCATATAAATTTCTGAGAGCCCTGGGTACAGTGTTCTGCTGATGTTGCTGTTAGACAACATGCATGAAGGCACATCTGCCATGGCTTTTTTCCTGGCTCTAGTAGGGGGTGAATAGGCTGCAGGGGTGGAATAACAGCATTTGCTAACATGGTGTTGCCATAAAAAAATCTCCTAGGTGAGGAGGCTTTTGAAGTTGGGGGACAAGGACACGTGTGAGGTGAGCAGTTGCTGGGCACTCCTGTGGGGAGCCTGGTGCCAGAGCCATGGCTTCAGGCAAGTGTGATGGTCTCTTCCACACTGCTGGATTTGTCTTGTGCACTGCAGCAGGAGGGTCCCTGCAGTGCTCCTGAGTGTTTGGCTGCCCCAGCACATACTGTTCCTGAGATGTTACTGAGACTTTGGCCTTGTGCTTGGGACTCCTGGCTATCCTGCAGCCAGTGTAGAGTTAGGTATGTATGCCCTTGATTCATGGATTTATTAGCTGTAAGCACAGAAAGGACCCTAGGATATGGCTCCAAGCACTGTATGGTGATGCAGGAGAGACACGTTCCTCTCTTGTCTCATTTTTTAATTGTGTGGCTTCTTTGTGCTCAAATGGCTTGCCTTGCATCAGGAGGGTTAGACTCCATTTCCTACTTAGTTCTGCTGAGGTGGGGCACTCTCCCTGTAACTTCTTATCCTGCTTATTTTTCTGCCTCTTTCCATCCTTCATTTCCAGATGGAAATTTTGGTGTCCAACAGTCAGGTTTTTAGAGCCCTGGTTGCCCTGTCCTTCCTGTCGTCTGTAGGGCAGCCCTCCTTCGCTCACCTGCGGAGAACCTGGTGCTTGCTATGAGGACAGACAAGTTGTTCCCTTTCTCACTACCACACTTGATTAAATTCTTCACTTCAAGTCCCTAGGCTCTCACTGCAGCTCTAGGTGGCCGGTGGGATGGGCTGCCAGGCCAGCTGCTGCTGGCAAGGCTCCCAGAAGGACGTCCTGGGCAGGAAGGGCTGGATTTTGGTGCGGATGCTCAATTTTTGTGCGCCCCAGTTTCCTCTGTAATTAGATTAATTAGGGCCTCTGCTTCCCTCTGAAGGTGAAAAGAAATATTGGTACCTCCCTCCAGTGTGTTTTAGGAAAAAAGAGGAGACAGAGGAAAATAAAGCTATTACATTGGCATGGGGGCTTACAGGTTATTCTGCTTGAGCAATCTTGGTTTTGCTGTAAGATTCCTTTGGCTGTAGTAGAGTAGTAATTATTACAATTAATTATGTTTAGATGGGCCATGTGGTATTTGAAATGGAAGTGGGCACACTGTACTGTAGGAATGGAAACATGCAGCAGCCTTCTCTTGATGGTAAATTTCTGACATAGCTTGGGACAAGAGGATTTAGCTGAGACCCCAGATTGAGATTTTTGCGCACATGTGACTTATTCCTTTAAGCAGCATTGAACTTGACCTGTGATGGGGCCAATCTTGCCTCCCCAAATTTAACTGGTTTTTTTATAGTATACACAGATTGATCATTTTAATTTGATGCCCCACCTCCAGAGTGCTTGCAGTGTTGATGGTTTTGGAGAGCAGCATACAGGATTTTTTGGAGGTAATAAAATGGGAAATCCAATTTGCAATTGCAAAGCAAGCCCCTGAGTGAAGCATAACATTCCCAGCAGCCCTGGTCAGAGGGCTGGGGCTAATTGCTGCTCTGGCCGGCTTCCCCAGCAACCTCCGCGTGAGATCTGGATGCTGAGAGCACCAGCCTGCGCCTTCAGCCAGCACAGATTTAGACACACTGCTTTCTAGCTTATTAGGTCCTCTTTGTCACAGCACTTAATCCTTTTTCCTGATCCCTGTTAGAGCAGGGCTGCTGAGTCCCCTAATAAAGCAGAGAGGCGCACTGAAGCGTGCGGCGGGCGCTGCCGCCAGTGCCTGACTGACGGCTGTGGGGGATGCTCCTGCCGCAGACAGCTGGCAGATGAGCTTGTTAAGGTAACAGTGACTCCTGACTCCCTCATAGGCTGGTATGAGATGCTTGGCATCTTTTCACACCGTTTAATGGCCTGTCTTTAATTGTGTTAACCCCTTTTACAGAGCGGAATACACCAAGGATTAGCTGTCACGCAGAATGTGTAGCCAAAGTGAGCAGTGAGCACAGGGCTTGAAGCAGCTCCCCTTGCCTGCACTTGCACACACCCTTTCATTTTGGAAAGCTGTGGTGTGAGATTGATTTCAGATTCCACCAACAGCCTGGCTCAGTCAGTCTTCAAAACTCTGTAAATATTTTTTGTTTTGTTCCCCTTAGTTGAAGATTATTTTTGGTTTAGTTCTTGTTGATTTATGGGGGAGTGGTAGGCCTCTCTTCGTTGTAAAATTCGCCAAAAAAAATTGAAAATACACTACAGATTTCTTAATTTGAAGAACACAAGGAAATATTTCAGTGGCTAGGCTATCCTGGAATTGAGCACTTTGTATCCATACTCATGAGAGGATTGAGTGGAGCACGTGCTATTTTTGGGCTCAAGTGGTAAACTTTTACAAAATGAACAAAAAAGCCCTGAGCAAGCCCATGGCAGATCTCTTACATCTTCTGTCAAGAATCAGTAAAACTGCCATGTTACAAGAATGGCATTGTCTGTGCTGTTGTGAGTGTGTGTCACTCTAACCACAGATCAGAGTGGGATCTTGGTGTAGACAATGTTCTGGGCACTGGGAATGCAAAAAGCCCCTGGAGCAGGGATTGAGGAATGCTGTGCAATGCTAAGCTTCAGCAGAGCAGACTTCTACCAGAGAATCATTCTCCTTTCATTCCTGCAGGTCATAGTGGAGATAGTGAACAGATGCATTATCAAGTCACAGTTAAAAGTAATTTAATAAATAAGTGGGCAGAGTTCAACCCTGCTTTGCAGTGCATAGCAGCACTGAAACAAGTAGAGTGGAACTGCATCCATCATGATAGGAACTACTGTGTCCTTCTATTTCTCCTTGCTGAGACTGAAATATTTGCTGTTATTATAGTTGCACTCTCTGAAACGAATAAAAAGTTTTTACATTCACAGTAAGGTATTTCTTTCAAGTTTTTCATGTTTCAAATATTTTTCATCTGATGTTTTGTTTAATCTGTTTCAGGTAATTTGGATTTGACTGGTCAAAAACAAGTCTTCAAAGCAGAGAACAATCCCTGGGTAACTCCTATTGCTGATCAGTTCCAGCTGGGAGTATCTCATGTTTTTGAATACATTCGTTCAGAAACATATAAATAGTAAGTATTACATTATATATTGTAGCTGGGTTATTTATTTCCCTGTAGTGTGTTGGGCAAGGTGTTACAAGCTGCACACATCTTTCATAATACATGCAGTAACTTGGTATTCAGGACAAATATGCAAGCCTGTACATTTATATTAAGGAATTTTGCCAAGAAGAAGGTAACTGTCATGTAGACAAGTTAGGAAAGCACAAAGACTGTTTGATACTGTCCTGCATTTTTAGTTTATTTCTAAGAGCTGTTATGTAACATGAGAGATGTGAAAGAACAAGTGTTACAAGCCTTTTGATAAGTACTAATTTTAAGTATGTTCAGTATGGCTTTATAGATTGAAATAGATATTTGTAAATGCTTTTGAATGCAGAGATATGAGAGATATCCAGACTTTGATCATGGTTTGATCTGGACTAATTTGTGAAAGTCTACAATCTTAGTAATTCAAGTACAGGTACTAGTGTTTTCTTCAACGGTGTAAATGTGTGTGCTGGGCTTCTTCATTTTAATGCAAGATTCCATGTACAAATGCAGACCATTAGTTTAGAAAATAATGTCTTTAATTATTCACTAAATTGTAATATTTGTTTCAGTAAAGATCTCCATGTTATTCTTCAGATGGGAAGTTATTTTTCAATGTCTAGCAACTGACTTGATGCTGTCTCCCTAAGAGCAGTGGGTAGTACAACCTGGATTGGAAAGTTAATTTTTGCATTTTGCCTTTATTTAAAAACTGTATTTTAATAATTCAGAAGCATTTCTGACAATCTTTTATATGGTTGCTGTCTGAACAAAATTACCAGAGAAGGGTATTCACAAGTGACAGTTGTGGGATTCCAATTAAATAACTGAGATGCAAATTTCTGTAGGAACTAAATGACCCAACAATGGCTTTTGTAGGCTATTGCTCTTCATTTACAGAATTTTAAATGAAAAGAATCACAGATGGAAGAGTGGTTGCAAGAATTGCGTGTCTCAGAAGGGTGCTGATATTTATGCTGTGATTCGTGTTCTCAAGACAGATTTATTCATAGATTTAAGTAGGCTGCAACACCCTTCTTGCAGTAGTACTCTGTACTACAGACATGGTGTAGGGAAGCAGCTGCCTGTCTCCTTGGACCATGCCTCCCCACTGTTCACTGTGTACCTGCATCTCAGCTCCTTGATCATGCTTGATAATTTTGTTTTGTATTGTCAGTTTTATATTTCTCTTTGCTGAGCAGTGTGGTTTAGGGACCCTCATGCACTTCTCTCAGGGACCACTCTGGGCATCATGAAGACAGCAAAATTTTAAGTGCAGTTTCGAGAATTTGACTCATATTTGGTTGCTGGGGAGGGGGATGGGGGGGAAGCTGTTATTATGTATCTGTAATTATTTCTAAAAAAATTAAAACGTCTAACTCTGGGTATATTAAACTGCCCTGGCAACTTTCCTGGTGTAATCAAAATTGACAAGAAGGTTCTGTATTTCATCAGTTTCCTCAGCTGTTGTTCTTTGTTCTAAGTTAGCCATATTGGGTTTGTTGTCTTACTGTTTGCTAGGTGTAGCAGTGTCTTATTGGCTAATGGGCCAATTTTTATGCTGTCCTCAGTAAATAATTGAAACCTGTATAATTATTGGTATAAGCAGAATCAGACTCTAATCATTCATAGGGAGAAAAATCAAAATCAAATAATGTTTCTGTGTCTTATTCATGATTTCTGCTTTGATCTTAGAAATTTATTTCAATAATGTGCCATAATTTTTAAAGTTTAGTGACAGAAACCAAATGCATGGAGATAATTATGTGTCAATTTTAGATTTTCAGCATATGACCATTTTATATTAAAATTATAAATAAAAAGTATCAGTATGATTTCTTAGAAAACCAGTAGTAACTTTTTTTGAGTCTTGATTTTCCTTGTTTGCCCTGCCAAAAAGAGAGTTCATGGATTTCTCTCCTGAGAAAAGATTGTCCTTTCTATTTCCAGTTTCCTCTAAATATGTGATTGAGAATTACTGGGATGCCATGTCCTAAAGACATTCCTCTGATTTCATTTGGTTTAGGAGTTAACACTCAAAAGCAGTGGCATGGTCTAGGTAACAGGTCTGGTAACACTGTTGTGCACAAAAGCAGATAGGCTCTACACTCAGAAGAAATTTAACTGGTTTTGTGGTAGAATTTTGATCTTTTCCTACTAATGACCATACAGCTTCTTCAACTGTCTTTTTCTTTCAGAGCCCTTGAACAGGTAGTGTGTCTTTTTCCTATTAAGCAAAACACAAGGTTGATATGTGAACTTTGTATTTTCCCTTGTGGGTATCTAAATAAGAAAAGTCAACTTCTTGAGTTTTCATGTGTTTTATTGCTCATTCTGCCAAAGTAAAAAAATCTTCCAACATTTGATAGATCAAGACAGATAAACTTATTGTGAGGCAAAGCAGTAGGCTTTTCATTAATTGAATGATTGGAAAGGTTGCTGCTTAGCTAACCTCACTTGCCACACTGAGAAGATAGAACATAGATCAGCAGCTGACCATCAGACCAGTAAGTTTGCTTTCAGGTACTGGAAGATGTAGGCTCTCATAAACCAGAACTGTGCATCTGTGTGGCAGATGAATTTTGAACTCCAGAGAGAGAGATTTGTTTCCCTGTGCCCATTGTTTTTGCTAGCTGATTGGAAATACTGACTTTCCTTTTTTCATAAGTTTCACATTGTCTAGGCTAGCTAAGACAGTGAGGGTAGGCTTGCTCATACGGTCTCAAGTGCCAGGTTTCAGAGGTTCACCAGGTTGCATTTTCACTAAGGGGGTTATGCTAATAACTTTTATTTTATGTTTGCAGTGGCTAGAACTTTGCTCAGTTGCTCTTAACTTAGCCAGAAATCAGTAACTCATTAAGTCCTGGCAGTGCACTCACTTGCAGTCATGTAAATAAACCTTGAGGTTTCTGCTGATGACTGGCACAAGCCATCACTGCAGTCAGTGTCAGGGATCTCCATCCACATTCTGTGAGGCTGAACTTGGGAAGCAGCTACCAAGTAGATCACAAACCTCTTCTTTTCCTTTGTGAAATGTACTGGCTGTTTCAAGCATATTTAGTGAAAAATTACATCCCATTTTTAGCCTTGTCTTGGGATATTCATGCTTTAGTGATTAATTGATAAGTAGGGATGACACCCATGAGGGATGATTATGTCTAAAGATAAAATGTCATTTGTCTTGCATACTTTTACATTTCCACACTCCTGTTTTACATGGTATTCATTCACCAAGTATAAAACTGGAATTGCACTTTACTTCAGAAGAATGTTAACCATTGAGACCCTCAGATCTGCTCATCTTACTTTGTAGCTTCTTTCATTTCCTTTAATTTCCTTACCTTTCATGAGAAATGGTGCCCGGTGATTTTTTTCCAACCCTAATTTTTCAAGGAAGACTTGTGCTGACAAAAAGATGGGCCATATATTGTGCTGGAAAATGTGTGTGGAGGGGCTCTTAATTCTTAACAGGAAATTCAGCAGCTCTTGGCACTTTGCTAGCTTTTGTTGGCTAAAATACACCCACTGCACATTTCATCTGGTGACAGCATCATTTGGAAATAGGTCAGTTTGCCAAGTGTGTAATGATTCTTAATCTCTCTCTGCTGTGTAACTTTCTAAAACTTTAGTAAGCTGAATTTTGGCTTTGATTCTGTATATACTCAGGAGCTGCCATTAAACTCGCCGTGTGATGTTATGATAGTGTTGAAAGCAGTTGAAGAGCTTCCTTAAACAGTGAGGGATAATGGCAACCTTGTCTCCTCAAAGGGCTTAACTAAATGTTTTATTTTTTATTCATGCCTTTAGTCAACTTTCAGAGTGACCTTTATGTTGTAAGCATATTCTCAGAGGATCTTCTCTGTCTAGGATACTGACAAAGAGATGATGTATTGTGTGATTTAGTGGTCACAATGTACTTAGATAAGTGCAGACAGACTTTAATGTTTGAAAGAAAACAATGAATTAAGCTCCTATGAAGAATAAAATTCTAGTTCCTTAGGATGTTCCTTAGGATTTATATAGGATAATTATTGATTTAAGATGAGACAAAACTGAGATGTACAATTGGTACCAGTGGGTGGGTTTGGTTGCTGGCATTTACAGCAATGTTTGTCCAGAAAGCTGCTTTTTGGGTACATTTCTGGAATTATTCATGTGCTCTTGATCCATCTTCATGTGGAATGTATTCTTTACATGTTTGTAACAGAAAGAACAGTAATTTTGATTTTATCACAGCAGAATCTGTTGCAGACATCAAGAGCTGATAGTCTAATCCCAGCTAAAATAAAAGAAATTGCTGGGTTCTGAGTGCATTTTTTAAATGCATTGCCCTTAAACCCAGCAATCCTCTTTTAACACTTCATGATTTTAATAATTGTTGTTTCCCTGTATGATTTCCATATTCCAGTGAGGCAGAATTACAATAGAACAGTCACACCATTTTTAAGTCTCTAGAAAGCAGGTTTTCCCCACAAGGCAGTCAGTTTGGAGTCAAGAGGCTCAACAAGATGTTTTGTGAAAGGAAGCAAGTTGCACTTTTCATATTTCCATCAGGAAAGGTGGTAGAAGAGCAAGCCATTTTCAAGACTGACACATGAACTCTTAGTGGAGGAAATGGTTTGACAAATGTAGTGCTGAGCATACATTGCTGGACAGCCTTGGAACATAGGCTTCCCTGGGCAGCTTGCTCTGTGCTGGGCATTGTAATTGAAAACCCCATTTCATCAACAGTGACAGTGTGGAAAAATTCACTCTTGATTCAGCCCTCTGTGTAGAGACAATCTCCTCAGCTTCTTGGGAATGAGTTGTTGTACTGAGCCCCACTATTATGCAGTAGCTGCTTCCAGGGCAGGAGACACAGGTCGTGAAGGAGCAGATTCTTCTTCTGGATTACGTTAATGAAGAGTATTTCAGGATTTATTTTTAACAACTCAAGGAGCCTGGCAAGATACTCAGAGTAGTGCACTAAAGTACAAATAGTATCTTGACATAACTGGTGATCTTACAGTTGTTAAGCTTGTATAAGTTAAGTTAAGCCAGCTGCGTGGTTGGTGCTGTCCAATAATGTAAAGATGATAATCAGTAAAACCACCTATTAAGGAGTGGAAAAGAGGTCAAACAAGTGAAGAATCCATATGTTGGTTCTTGGGAAGCATGTTGGGAAAGTGGGAATTGGCAGCAGGTGATAGGGAGGCATCATCAAGTTGAACTGATATGAAGGGAGATAGTCCTGAAATGGTGTTACTTGGGCAGCACGGCCTAGGACCTTCAAGAATCTGATTTTTTTATGCTGGCACAAAAAGCAGGAGTATTTAAACTGTGTTTGCTGATGGTGCAAAGCTAGCAGCATAAAAAAGAATCAGCATACCACTCAGTAAGAATTAGCAAACAAAGAGGAAGGCTTGGCTGTATTAGTTGCAGGCGAGCCACCAGTGTGATATGCTGGAGTGAGGAGGAGAGAAAGATAAGCACAGTCCCCAGAGCTTGGCTAAAAGAGTGGAAATTTTCCAGTACAGAAAAGGAAATATTTTGCAGTTGTGGTCATCATGTTCATAAAAGGTGAATTCAGGCAGGTACAGACAAAGTGTGAAAATATAATAGGATAGTGAAATGAACAGATATTTATTTAGCAAAGTCAAGCCTGATATCAGAGCTTATGGCTGTCATTGGAGGGGAGAGGAGGAAGAAGAAATTTCATTTAAGGCATAAAAAATGGTGGACATAGGAACAAATAATAATAAGCTGGTCAGGAGTATGTTTGATGGGAGCCCTCTAATTATTAAGGGAGCAAGGTAATAAATAAGCTTCTGATAGAAATAGTCGTGCAACAGAAGAAATGAAGGCCAAAATCTTGTTTCAGTGAGCCCCAATCAGTTGGGCAGGAGTAAATGATGTGATTACTTGTGGCAGAGGACAGCATGTGATGTAGGCAGAGCTTGCATTCACATTTCCTCATAGTTGAGTGAAAAATTCTGATGACACCCACATATATATTCAGATAACTGCAGAGTGCCACTGATATTAAATTAAAGGAGGCAAAGCTCTTTCTTATGTTACTATGAAGAATAATTATGCATATTCCTCCATTTAATAACCTGTTTAAGTAAACATATATGGCAGTTTTGTACAGTAGTTTATAATTACTGACAATTTTTCATAGCCTAAGAACTGTTATAACAATTCTAAGTTATATATTCATTATATATAACTTATAATTGTTATAAGTTATATATAAGGAAAAAATCATTTGAGGTTATGAAAGTCTTACTGACTTGTTTTTGCACTTAGGCTGTAGAGATACCTAGAGAGAATGCTTTTCTTTGGCTATCTCTTAAGTAAAATTAAATTACCCAGTCATTGTCTAATCTTGTGATGGTAGCAAAAAGAATTGGGTGCAGTTAATTTCAGGTGTAATATCAAATGGTTTGTATTCTGTACTTCTTGGGGGAATAAGGATCATATAGAAGAACACAGACCAGTTGATTGAAACATCTGTAGATCCAATTCAGCAGAGCTCTGTCGGATGCCTCAGCTGTTTGTGTGATCCACAGAGGTCAGTAAACATCTGAAGAACTTGGATAGTTCTGGATAGACTCACTTGGATAGTGAGTCTACCCTGGCTTGCTAAGAAAGACAGGCCATAATAAATGCCATTTACCTTCTTTATTTTTCTTTGATTTTGTATCTAGTATTCTTTGGTAGTTTGTGGATGCAGTGGTTAAAACCCCAGACAGCAATTCAGAAGCACATGGCTGTTCACTCCTTCCCATGCACCCCATGGAATGGAGAGGAGAATCAAGAAAGGAAAAAGCTTGAGTTGAGATGAGAGCAATTCAATAATTGAAACAAAATACATACAAAAATACTACTGACATTGAAATATAATAATAATAGTAATGAAAAAAATAGAAGAATAAACCCCAGCAATTGTTGCACAATACAATTGCTCACTACCCACTGACCAAGGCTAAGCCCATCCCTGAGCAGCAGTCAGTCTCTTTTGACCAACTCCTCCCAGTTTCTGCACTGGGTATGGATGTTCTGTGGTGTGGAATATCCCTGTGGCCAGTTTGGTGAGCTGTCCCAGAGGTGTTCCCCTTCCCTTCCCCAGATTCTTGTGCATCTCCTCACGTTCAGAGCATGAGACACTGAAAAGTCCTTGGCTCAGTGCAAGCACTACTCAGCAACAACCAAAACATCAGTGTGTTACCAACAATATTCTCATCCTGCATCCAAAACACTGCACTGTAGCAGGTACTAGGGAGAAAATTAACTGTGCCCCAGACAAAGCCAGGGCAGTGGAATAGAAGATTTCATGCATTAGTTTTCTCTTAGATGCAGCTCTACAAATACTTCTAGAACCAGTATTCTCACTGTTCCTGGAGGGATTGCTCATGTTCATATACTGACAGCAGGCACCATTAGTGAGCATCTCTTTTCCCTCCTCATTTGCACTCTGATTGTCCTGGGCCTGTACAAAAATTAAGGTGGTGTTGTGTGTCCAACATTCCATTACTGGAGCTCACAAATATTTCAGTGCCTTTTTAGCCTGGTATCTTTACCGTTTGACCCCTGACATGGATGTAACGTCTGTGCCAGTGGTAGCTGTGACCTCATTTATTTGAGCATGGTTTCAAAGACTGGGTAAAGGTAGTGGAAGAAAGATGACCTCAATGATCTATGTTGGGTGGGAATTTCTGAGATGCCACATCTCCTGTGAAGATGAGCTCATGACAAATTGAGCTTCTCTAAAAGGATGGCAAGAAGCAAGATCCATCACAGCTCAAAAGTAAACAAGTATTAATAGTCCTGATTCACATATTTTGATCACGTACCAGTAAAAAAATTTAAATTTTCCAATAAAAATCTATTCTCACCCTGATGTGGGGAAATATAAAAATGTCATCTATGTTTGGTTCTATTGTATTGAAGACATGGTACTGTATATTTTATATGAAAATGCTGATTTGTATCCCAACCACATGTTGTATTTATTGGCTGTATTTTAAAAATTGATAAATATATTAGTACATTATTTTCAACAGTGAAAATAGATGACTCAGAGTCCTGACATCTTTAGACAACATTTACATGCAAATCTGTAACTCTTCCCTAAAGAAGAGCTAACTGGAACCCATGTCGAAAGATAAACAATAAAAACATTATGTCTGTATGTTTTTGTTTATATATTGCTAAGATGGATATGTAATAAAACCAAAGCTATCATTGATGTACCTGACAGATATAGATACTGCACATATAAATATTGGTGTAACTACTGATTCTGCTGTTCCCTTTGATATGAACTTCATATAAAAGTTTAGAATATTATGCAGTAATCCATTTGCCATGTCAAGGATGATAACCTAGAGTTTATGTCACTGGGGCAGACATCTGGAGCTGTGTTAGAAGTGAAATTGGAATGAAGTGAGTTAAGTGCAGAAGCTGAAACCAAAGCTAGGGAAACACAAGAAGGATACATGGTTTGAGTAGGGAAACAATACAAAGTTGCATCAAACTATAGGGCAAGGCAAGATCACTAGCTGAGTTAAAAATTAGTGGTAATTATGATAAATCCAAATTGAGTAATAAGTAGACGTGTACAAAAGAAACTGGAAAGCAGCAGAATCAAGGACCTGGCGTAGAGAACAGCTTCTTAGACCCCCTAGAACCTTGGGATATAAGCAGGCAAGCAAAGTAAGATGTGCAGCTGCAGGCAAGTGGCACCTTGGGCAGGAAAAATGATAGAGGAGATTGAAACAAGTTTCTGCAGTGGGAAAGAGGCCCCATCCAAAGTGGCATCTGTCTCTTACCCATTGGAGAGACTACTTATAACTATCTGATTATGATAAATCTGGGAAACTAAATGGGCCCTTTCCTGAACTGTGATAGATTATTAATGACAAGGGAAGGAAAGTCATGTTCTGTTATTTTTCTGTTCAGTGCAAACTGGGTGATAATTTAGGGAAGATGAGTTATTTCTCAGTCCCTCAAGTAGAAGCCTGACCAACATTTTGTTGTGAGAAATGGTTTTAAACATCCAAACCTCTGGGCATGCACCCAGAAGATTTAGAAGACTTGACTGACAGAGTCTGGACTCACCCAAGTTGTGTCTTAATTAAATTACTGTGTCAACAAAAGACCCAAAAAGTGACAGAAGTACTAGTATCTTTCCAGCATCAAGGAAGGTGAATAGACCAATTGGGTTATTATGGACTAAAGTTTACTCTGAAATTAATTTTGGGTTAAATAGTGAGAAGGAGGCATGGGATTCTACTAGTGATGATACAAATAAAGTGACTGTAATATGAATGTCATTAATGCTGTTCAAAGTACAACTATGATTTTCAGAATTTTTTCCTAAAGAAATATTAAATATTATAAATATTGTATGTTTGGTTGGTCAAGGCAACTCTCTAACCATAGAATTTTATGAGGCATTTAGCTTGTACAGCTGCACAACATTGTCACTAGAAAATGAGCACTGCATAATTTCAATAAAACATTAAGAAGAATTATCAACACCCTCATAGGTCTTGGGAGACAATAACCAAAGAGAATGTTTCTGGTGAGGCCCACAGAGATCTGACCTGGAGTCATTAAATGTTCTCTTTGGGTATTTGGAAGGAAGTACACAGTTGTTTTTGATGACCTGGAAGTTGGTGGAAGATAGCAGTGAAGGCAGGGGCTGTCCTGTGTGATTTAATGAACTGTGCCTATACACAGTGTATTTTAAAGCAGCTTAATGAAGAATTGTTTATCTGTGTATGTGTATATTGTGTGGTTAGGATTACAGGAGGAGATAAAAACAAGTGGATACATCTTTCCAGAATGCATTCCACCCTGAAAAACATTTAACAAGATATAGCCAAAGTGCACTATCAGCTCGCAGTTCAGTGTTATATCTGAAAGGTTTGGCTGAATTCAGCATCAGCCCCAGCTGATGTGGCAAGTAGTAAGTTCTTATTCCCATACTCACTAATCTGATATCAGCTGGGGCTGATGCTGAATTCATTCTGGTATCAGTAGTTTTAAAAGGAATGTTAAAAATGTGTTTAAATACCGACGCCTTGATTATTTGAGAGCAGAAGTCAAGCAGATGAGGAAAGGAAAGCAAGGTACAACTTGGTAGGGCAAGCTTCCAGGGAAAGTAACCTATTAATTTTTCTTTTATTGTGCTCCAGTTGCCTCAGGATGCTTTCTGGGAAGGTGTGTTTTAGAGCAACATCTCAGTGTGAAGGTTATTGTATGATCCATGATGGATTTTAAGACACTGTGTGTAGTATCCAAAGGTAATGATCTCTTGCCTGATTTTAGACTTTACCAGAACTGCCACAGTTCTGGTGTGGCCTTGTATCCAATAGTGCGTTCTGCTGCCCTGACTGCTGTGGGCATGGTGAGTCCATCATCTCCAATGGATTCAGGGGGTTCTCTCAGCATTTCTGGGGGGCGTTGTTGCCAACCAAAGGCAGTATGTTCAAAATAGATGCACTTCAGAAATTAAGCTGATATCCTTTGAGGGTAACTCACCTAATCTTGTTTGTTTTGATTTTGGGTTTGTTTTTTGTTTGTTTAGGTTTTCTGGTGTTTTGGGTTTTTTTTTTTTTTTGGTACGTGTTTCTGGTTTTAGTTTCTTTGGTTTTGTTTTGTTCTGTTTTGGGGGTTTTTTGTATGTTGGAGGGGATATTGCGGGGAGCAGAATTTGGACTTTACAGTAGGTAAAAAAGAATAGAGCATTTTAAAGGAAATCCTTGAGACAGCAAGAGGGTGAAGAATAGGTTGGAACTGGCAGACAGAGCAATACTAATTGAGGCCTAATTCCACTTAATAAGGTATTTCTGGTAAAATGGTGCAGCTAACAGTAAATAGTGGTCTCTTAACCCTTTGTAATCTTCAAAATTCAGTTGATTTGCTTTCTTGTTTTCTTCTTCAGATTGGTTCTTTATAACCAAACAAGAAGAGTTACTGCACACATTTGCTGGTTTTATTTGAGAAATAAATTTAAAAGTGGCGCTTTTATAATCAAGCAGATCTGTCTGCAATTTCTATTCTCTATGCAGTCATATCTGTTTTATTGCATGCTGGTTTTTACTGAACTCCAGTTTCTTCCTTCAGTTTCACATTATTTCACGTTTTTGTGTGATCTTTAGCAATTTTTTACCCTTCTGGTAAGGGCTATCAGCTAGATGGAGAAGTGTCCCTAATATTATGATTGCCTTTATCAACCATTTATCTAGTGGAAGGCTGAGGTTGGAATTATTCTGGTGTAGTTTGCTGTAGCCACTTGTAATACAAACTCTGATAAACTTTTTTAAAGCCATGGTTTTATTTTAACAGGTATCACTGTCATCCTGTTCATATGCACTTTTACAGCCCTGTACACCTAAAACACAGTGTGGAAAATGGTTATGATCAGATTTCATTTTAAATTCTTGTCATTAAAATTAACTTCTTTTTGAAAAGTATAAGCTGAAAAGCAAGAACTTCTGCTATATATGACACAGGATTTCTGCCCTGCATTTGAATGCTTTCCTCTGACCAAACAAGAAATGCCCTACTGTTAAAGCTGGGAGTAGTCAAATTTAGGTGCTGTGTAGGCAACACTTTTTGACTACAGCTTTGGATGTCTTTGTTTGTATTCTGTACCCCACCACTTTAATTATTGAATCCTAAAAATCTGATATACTGAAAGTCAGTGTCAATTATGCCAGGAAAAAAATACCCTGTAATTTTTCTTCTATGTTACAATTGGTTGGAAAAAGAAGTTGAAGTCTAAAGTGAAGTGTGCAGGAGCATAAACAGTAAATAGGATCACATAGTATACTGACCATTTCACTTGCTCTGGCACCACAAAAGCAATAATAATTAATGCAGGAATATTAGCCCTCTTCATAGTTTTGCCACGTGTTTTAAAAAGCTGTCTCCAGTGCTGAATGTAAACTTAGCATTTGTTTCACCGACTGTGGAACAGTGATTCCCTAAATCCTTTTGGTTATCTGTAGTAATCTTTGATCAGGTAGGTTTTCAATCCTATAAAAATACATCTTGCACCAAATTGCTGTTGCAGGATGGTAAATATATGCAGAAGTAAATGAAGCAAATCCTCTACCCAGTGCTGTAAGTGTGGTTCCTCTTGGTAGGAGGAGGATATGCTTGATCTGTATTCACATTCTGGGGTACTTTCTGCACATCAAATGTTTTGGGAATCATCCAAGGTAAGAGAGTGGGATCCAGAACTCTTCAAAGGTGTGTTGCAAGAACCTGCTACCTACAAAGACTCCAAGGAAGGAAGATCACAGTATAGAATTTAGGCATGAATAAAAGTGTCAGTTTTGATTCTTAATGTAAAAGGGATTTTGCTTAAAAAAGCTGCAGCTCTTAGAACATGGGGTTTAGTCACCTTTCAACTGGATCTAATTTCCAAGCTAAATTCCAAATGTGAGTTTTGGGTATTGGGATGTTCTGTCTCCTGTTAATTTCTCAAAACTTCAGATTTACGCTATTGTTGACTTCTAAAAAAGAAAAGGTATGCAAGGAATGACGGTGCTGATCCTGAATATAAATTATATCAAGCAAATTGATGCAAGATAAAATTACCAAATCAACCTTTTTTAGTCTATACTTTATGGAATATCTAAATCTATGTTTGGCAGTAATTTACTCTTGCCCATGAATTTCTGACAGTTTAGATTCTTTGGTCTTATTAATCAAAGTAGTCAGCACCAGAGCAATTTTTATGAGACTCACTAGTCATAAAAAATTTATTATCAGATAAATCAAAGAAGCAACTAGCATCTTAATAGGGTGAACAAAGTGGCATGTAAAAGATCATTCAAGACTACATGCTTTTGACACCTGTGTATTGCATTTAGTGCTGGAGTCAGATGTTCTGCTTGCATTTTCATTAAAATACTCATGACCATGACACAATTGCTGCCTTTAGTACAGGATGTTTCTTCTTCTTTTTATATATATATATATATACATATATATATAACGTATGTACATAGACACACACAGACGCATGTAGATATACATATTTATCTGTGAGTGAAGCAGTCATGAGAACAAAAAGTCCCTTTAAGTTGTCCCTATAGTGAACTGAGCACCTCAGGGATCAAGACAGTTCACCAAATAACTAAGCCATGCTTTTGAGGCCCAAAGGGGAAGGGCTGGGTCCTTGGGCACCACTGTTGCTGATGCCAGGCTCCTGTGTGCCCCAGCTGGTGCTGGCTCTAATGTGACCATGAAGCAAGGGTTTTCAGGGGCTGATATTGTGGGAAACTTATTTTGGCATCTCTAGTCTGAATTACCCCTTGAGCTCGCTGCCTGGCAGCCAGCACTAGCCCAGAAGCAGCAGTGCAGCCACAGCAGAGGTGGCCCAGCTGAAACAGGTTTATGCTTCAGGGGCTGGTGACATCAGCCCCTCAGCCATGTGTCCAAAGGCACGAGGAGGAGAACCTGAGTCTGCTTCATGCACCAATGAAGCAAACCTTCCAAGAAGGGAATACAAGTGCTTTTAAGAACTGAAAACTTGCCCCACCCAGCATCTGTAAGCTAATTGGAAGTGGATTTTTCTTGTGTTCAGAAAATATGGGAGGGAGGAAGTTCTGACAGCTGTGTTTCACATTAATCTGGTGATGCTGAAAATACACAAATGTCATTAATGGAATTCTTGTAGGTAGCTTTCATATGTTTTGTATAATAAAGAAATAACTGAAGGGAGATTGAATTTATTCTGTGTTAATAACAAGAAAGGATGTTTCTGGATGGCTACCTAGTGATGCAGAACTGTGAACAATACAAAAGAAACCCTACTGTTCCCTATTCCACTCAATGCATGCTTTCCCAGAAACATATTTAACTTCAGCATTATGTTTTCCTGTGTTTGTGGTCCTAAGTGTGACTGAAAATAAGGCTGCCTCTGGGATGATCTGCTTACAGAAATGCTCTTGTCTTGTAATCTTTAATGTTTGCCTCACTGGTCTGGTTCCAGTCAAGTGAGTTATGGCTGAAAATGGTTGCTATGTGTTGTTCACTTTACTGTGTATGCAATGTATAAGGGAACTAGATACAGTTCTCTTATTTCTCGTCAAGATACAGCTTTAAAAGTGTGGTTTTAAAACATACTGGTAACATCCAGTAGTCAATGCTAACATCTAACTGCAGCTGCACATTTTCTTTCTTTGTTGGCCTACTTACAGTTTAATCTGTGTGAATCTTTCTGGAAGAGTAGAATTTTATCTTCTTTTTTATTCTTGGGATGAATCTATAATGAGACATGGAATTTCTAACCTGTTGTATTTGTCATTAACATGTGAAAACAACGAACTATCTCTGTGTACTTTTTATGTGGCTGCTACTCAGTAGTATTTGCATTCAGAATAGAAAGGACTGATCTTCTCTGGTCTTGATTTTAAGATAGACTGGGGTTTAGACTGGTCCATGTTTGGCACAGCTTTTTGGTAGTAAATAGAAAACTACAGTTAAAAGACCTGTCAAATTCAGTGGATTAAAGGCTGTGATTTGAACAGTGGCTTAGGAGACTTACTTGCAATACATGTATGGTATGAGTAGATTTTTCCTAGAGTAAATTTGAAAGCATCCACTGGATGAATAGTTGAGTGGGCATTTGAGTTTCAAGTCCTTCTTTAAACTGGAGAGGTATCCAGAAGCTAACAAGGTGTGGGCCAGTTCCATGTCTGTCACAGATCTTGTGTAAGTTTAGTGACTTTTCAAAGATCTCAAGACAAGTTGTCTTCACCTCAGGGCCATAACCTCCCAAAAACTCTACCAGCAGACAAAGGTGTGTGTGGATTTGCAGTGGAGAATTGGCAGGTCAGATGGCTGCTAAGAAATCAGCCAGTCAGTGCAGACCAGCATTGGAGCACACACTTCTGTTTGTTCCCTTCACTGGCAACCCTATTCACTTCATTCCCAGAAATCTGCCTACCCACGGCTTTGTTCTCCATAACTTCACCGGGATTTTCATGAGTGCCACAGACACGACAAAGGCATAAAGCTCTACTCTTCAGCACACAGAGGTCAAACAGAGTTTAGGTCTAAGATCTGACAGCCCCTTCCATGGGACTAACCACTGATGGAAAGAGTCAAGAGCTGCTCTAGTATGGAGAACTCGAGGGACTGATGGTGTTTTCATTTTCATGAGGTTGTCTCTTGTACCTTGCATTTTTATTGGAAGCTGTTGAGGGTTGAATGTGTTTGGTCAAAATCTGGCTGCTAATGGTGTATCAATTCCAAGTGATTGACTGCATAGATTCATACCTTTGGATGGGGCAGATATGTGTTTAAGCATTGCAATAATCTGTACATCCCACGTTGTTTTATGGAGGAGGGTTTGCAGGTAAAGTTTCTTATCAACCAACCTGAAACCTACAGATGCATCTTATTAGACTAGTGACAGTGACTTGAGCAATCATATTTTGACACTTCAGTTTGCAAAGATAAACAATGGCCTTTTACACATTGGTGTTGTGTTGGGATTCCCACTGAGTTATGGCTGTACTGATTGTTGCTTCTTTTTAAGCGTTGCACTACTTTATTATTTTTTCTGTAATATTTGCTTGTCAGCATATAAATGACAGACATTAATTGAAAATTCATCTTCCCTTTGCTTGGCAACTCCTGTATCCACTAATTTATACAATTATTCATCAACTTAGTTCCATTGCTTCGTTCAGCTTAATGTTTAGCTTTAATACTCTGAAACTTGGTTTGCTAGAGTTTGCCTGTGTTCACAAAGTAAGTAGTGTGAGTCACTTTCATTATTTCCTCACTGAAGAAGTTATTAGCATTTATGCATAAGAAAATGAGCCCCTCGTATCAAGGGTGAACGTTAGTAATTCTGGTTTTCCTGTATAGGACTGATTTGTGATATTAGGTAATAGTAGGGTGTGTTTCACACCAAATCTTCCTCTCCATATGTCTCACAGACAAGGGAGCAGGGAATCAGAAAGGCTGCTTTCACTTAAGCATTTGTACATTGGCATGGGAATATATACATGAGCACTGAAGAGAGTATGTACTGGAACAGTAAGGATGGATTAAGATGAGGTGAAACACCTCCTGTGTTTCTGATAAAAGGATAGAGGTAGATTTCTAAAAGGTTTATATGTTCATGGTGTATATGTCTCCACACACTCATCTGTCCATAAATATTCTCCCACTTTCCTGTATACATTTGGTTTAGTGCTGAAATTACCTATTGTTCAGTAAATGCATCCATTAACTCAGTTCAATTCATTCTTTACCAGAAGGATACATTTAGAAAACAATGAGCATTGAAGTGCAGAAGTCTGTTGACATGAAATTTTTAAAAAATTGCGTTAAAAATAAATTTGTAAAAATAATATTAATAGGTAAAATACTGAGATTATCAAAATTAATAATGGGATGAACTGATGCAAAATGTAGATATTGCAGAATCCAAATTACTATATTCATGAGGATCATCATTAGTTACGCAATTCTAGGTACACACATACTATAGCCTAAAATGTATTGTAGGTTTACAACTGACTAGCTGTTTGATGTGGCAGAATGTAGTCTTTGCATATTTATTAAAATTATTCATAACAGGTTGCAGTCTAGATGAGCTGCTCTATTCTTATGTCTTGCTTCAATACATTTTCTTACCCATTTTATTATGACATTATATTGGAAATTTTTCTAAATTTTAGAATTTAGAAAATGCCATGGGGCATTTTCCAAAACCCCTATCAGCATCTGTTAAAAACATGGGTTTGCAGTTTACATTTAAGAATACTTTCAAAAGGTTTAGTAGCAGTACATATTTTCTATATATAATTGTTTGCTGTTCTTTTTTTAAAAAAATTGTTTATTTAGATGAAAAAGGGATATACATTGAAAAATTAGGGCTATGCATTTAATTAAATTCTATGGGTTTATCCATTCTCCAGCTTACAGCTATAAATTGGTTCTTTTAAAAATAAATGGTGGTGAAACATGTTTATAATGCATTTTTATGGTTTACCCACAGATGTCCTAGCAAAGTTGCAAAAATCAATTATATACCTATGGAATGTGTGGTGTCTTACACCTCTCCCAAGCTTGTCAGGGCAACAAACTTTTGCTGAAATAAAAGAAGCAGGATGGGGAGGCTTTCTACCAACATGATGTGCAGCATGAGTTGTAGAAGCGAAGGGAGACGACCCATCCTTTGATCAGCATCGAACTCCGATTTATTGATCCATCATGCACATTTTATAACCGTGTTAATTAAGTTCATACATATTGCAAAACCCAAGCTCATCATTGGTTACAGATTACACATCAACCTCTCCTTTTGTTTTCAATACCTGCGGTTTGTTATTGAGACCAAGACTTGTTTTTTCTCATCCTGTTATGAACGGTTCTAAAGACCTCCATGTTTGTCACTCTGCTTTCCCATAACTTTCCAAGGACAAGATATTTACTTGTTATTAAAAAACAACCTGAGAACTTCTGCTGTTTACAGAAACGTGCCTGAGAATTTTGTTGTTTACAGGAACAGGCTTTGAGAATTTGCTGCTTACAGCTGCCTTTTACCCTTCCATCAGCTGTATATGATTATGGCATCTCTGAACAAAATGCTCCAACAATGAGTGACTTTAAGATAGTCACGGTTACCTTTTCTGGTGGCTGCTCTATAAACATTGGCTAATTTGTGCACATAGGCCAGACATCTTTTCTTCCAGTGGAATTCAAATGAAAAAGTCTGCCTGTAGAAGTATGCATGCAGAAGAAAACCTAAGGTGATACATATGGTGTATCTTACTTTGCCAACCACATTGTTTTTTGGGGTTTTCTTTTAATGTAATTTGCAAGAGGAAAAGGTTTGGCTTTCGGAAAGAAAAGTACAGCTTAAAACATTTCCACATTTGCAGTGTGGAATAGTTGTTTGTTGGGTCTTATTGTATGAAGCTGGAGGAGTCTGATGCTGTAGCTGAAATCTTTTGCTTTATGGTGAATAACTTAGAAATGGGTTACTGTGCTGCCATTTGCATGGTGATGCAGAATTTTTTTTGTTTGCTGTCAAAAGCAGTTAGAATCTAATGAAATTGGGTGCAAACCATGTGATGAACACTTTGCATTTGATAAATCTCTTGGTGTTGAATAAAGGAACAGTCCCTTCTTAGGTGTTATTATTTCATGTCTTGCTGAAATACACTCAAGATTCCTGTTTATAATTAAATATAAGGCAGTTTAAGAAAAACACAAACAGATCAGTGTAAAAATTAACCTTGACAAATCTGCCTGACAGCTTTGTGACCACTGCTGCCATGACCATGGTTTGCCTGTAGAAGGCCTGAGATACTGCAGTTGCTTTTCATTCAAACAAAAGACAGAGTCCCAGCTGTGCATTTCCTGTTCCCAAAGAAGTGCAGCATCTTTGTGTTTATCAAAAGATTTTGCAAAGCATCAAAATTGTTTAGACTCCAAGTGATACATGAAATACTACTGCAAGAGTGAATCTTCCACAAAGGCTTAGTTCTGCAAATAAAATGGGGGGAAATGAGAAATGAGGAAAGCCAGAAGAAATATGATGTAATACATCTGGTTTACCTTATCTCTCTGGGGAGGGTCTGGCTGAATTTGCTGGTCGAGTTTAAGTATCTATAAGGAGAAATCCAAAAAATTTCTTTTTTGGCCAGCTAATTTATCTGCCTGCTGTCTGAGCTCATCCTTACATAAACTAAATAAAATATTTTTCCACACTGATGTTTATTCATTTAGTTCCTGTGCTCAAATGTTTAGGAGTGATGTACCTTGTTGGGGGGCTGCCTTCTCTGTTAACTTTTAAGCAGGATACTATGAAAGGTCTTTTTCCTTTACACAGCGTGTGATACGTGGTTCAGAACAGTAGGATCATTAGAAAAATTCACTGTTCAACTTCATTTTCTCTTGGGCAGAAAAGTTCCTCTCACAAATTAACCCTGTGCCTCTTCCCAACTTTTCATAATGGTTTGTATGCCTGATGTGAAGTATGCCTTCTCTGAAGTGATGTTATAACAGAAATCAGTGTTCATATGGTGGTTACTGGAAGATTTTGCTGTAGCAAAAGGTGGACAAGAAATATACCTGAAGTGACTGTATTCTGAAACCTTAGAGCTCAGTAGCAGTGAATGTCAAGCTATGTACTGATTGGAGAGGGCTGACCTGCCTCAAACTGTGTAAAAGTGTTTGTCTATGGTTAGCAAAGGTATTTTCTCTGTGTGCATTCCAACATTTTACACCTTTAGGTGGGTGGCAGTTTGAGACAATCATGGTTCTCCAAACAGCCTCTTCCATCTGTTCTGCCAGCACAAATGGTGTAGATAAAAGATACTTGATTAACTTTCTGGGAGTTTTGTAATTAGGTGTCTCTCGCTGGATATCCAGCACAAAAAGAAGCAGACTGGCTGGAAGCTACTGAGACACCAGGATGGGTTTGCATTTACAGGTTAATAGCAAGCCAGTGGTATTAATTTCTTCATTAAGTCTCTGCAAGCAGTGACACTTGTTGCTACCTGTGAGTCTCCAGGTGGTGGCAGGCTCATGGTTTACTGTCAGCACAATTGTTTTGGGGATGAAAGATGGACCACTTGGAAAGCTTAACCTTTCCTTTCTCCTTCAGAGGGCAAACAGCCCTTTTCCCTCTCAGAACAACACGACATCAATTTTACCAGGGAAGGCTGGAAGTTTTTCAGTCTTGTTTTTTAACCAACATAATGGACAATTTGGGCCAATAACTACCCTTGGTCAGTCCTTCTGTAATAGCAGCCAAGGTGATACTGTCATCAATTTTTGTATATCCTTTGGTTTCCTGTGAACCTACTCTGTTGAGGGGAAATGCTTAATGCTCTTTCTATCGCAATCTCAAAAACTTTTAGAGTCAGTAAAGAGTAACACTAGCTCAAACTTTGGACCTTGTTCCTGAACTTCAATTTAATGTAATTGTTATTTACAGCATTAGAGAGTGGTAAACACCTGCTTGTGCCTGCTGGTTTTTTGTTTGGGTTTTTTTTTTTTTTTGCTGTTGGTTTGTTGGGTGTCTTGGAGGTTTTTTCCACCTAATGATGCCAACAAAAGTGACCTGGTGTTTTTCCTTTAATTAAAATGGACCTTTGTGAATTAGTGTGTGAAAATCACGGGATACAGCACTAATTGGAGTTTAGGCAACTGTTCCCCTAACCTTTCACAGTGAAACTTCTAAATAAAATGTTTCAGTTTAATTTAGTAGCTTGAGAGTTTTTCATAGCTAGATATAAAATAATGATTCTTGGCCTTTTTTGGACAAATAATATTGGGGCTATTTTTCTGGTAAAACCTTTACAGCATCATTCATGTGTGGCTAAACTTACCTGTGGTTTGACTGCTTCAGCTCCCATTTGACAATAGGCATCCTAAGGACATAGGGAAAGAGTTTCTGTGGTAAACCTCTGACTCATTGAGCCTAGCAGCCTTCCCCAAGAGGCAGTAGGGGAGATACTATTGAGGGAGAGCCATGCCCAACATGACTTTAATGTTTCCAGGGATGGGGCATTGGCTACCTCTCAGCATAACCTGTTCCAGCACTTTACCATCCTCATTGTAAAAAACTCCTTCCTTATGTCTAGTCTACCCTCTATTGGTTTAAAACCATTACTCCTTGTCCTATGAGGAGATATCCTCCTAAAAGGTCTGGTCTCATCTTTCACATAGGCCACCTTCAAGAGCTGAAAGGCTGCAGTATTTTTTCATAGGGTTGGTGCTCCTGCCTGCTGATCACTTTGTTGGCCCTCCTTTGGACTTGCTCCAACAGGTCCATGTGCTGAGGACCCTGGAGCTGGATGCAGTGCTCCAGGTGGTGCCTTACCAGAGCAGAGCAGAGGGGCAGAATTACCCCCATCGACCTGCCCACCACATACTTACTACACTGAAAAAATCCAGATCAACAGTAAAGTCCCTGATAACATTTACAGTTTTCTTATATCTTTAGACTATGATCATTTATATACTGGAAGTTCACAAATCAGATGTTTGTCAAGGGTGTGTAGCAATAGCAGAAGCTTTTAACAATGTTAATGGGGTTTAAGTATAAAATTCTGGGTGTCCTAATTGAACTAAGGAAAGTGCTGAAAGTTGCCATTTTTTTAGGGAAGCCTCTGCATAGATTTTGAACTCCAATTAGCAATCTACACTGCAGTAGACTAGATCAAAATCAATATTTCTGCCTGGAATTCACACAGCCTCTTTGAGAGACGAGATTAATATGGTTACTGTTCGACTCTGTGTTCTCAATCAGCTCAGTATGTGCACTTGTCATTCATATTTTGTTTTTAGCTTGTTATTCTGACAGAAGAGTCTCTGAGGAACGAGAGGAGAGCCAGTTTGAGGAGTAAAGCCATGTAACATTTACATATTTTCACACTGTTACGGAAGCCGGCTGTTAGGCTTTGAACATTATTTATTCATTTGATGCTGCTATTTGTTACAGACCTCTGAAATATGTTACTGACAGTAACTAAACCATCCGTCTCACTTTAGGATTTCCACTGATTGCTAATTTTGTTGACTAAGTGGTGGAAAAAGCTCAAAATATGTTAAAACTAAAAAGACATGGTTCTATTAGGTTTTTCCTAATACCCTGCTCCCATACTGGGTTGCAGGAGAAGGTTTTTTTTAATGTTGGCACTTGCACTGACAAAAACATCATGTTGTAGGTCTTGCAAATCATGCAGATCACTTCAGTTTGTGCTGGTGTGTTCTAAAAACCATGCAAATGAGCTTTCCATCATGGTTGTTTACCCAGTGGGTGGAAATATAACCATCATATTCAAACGAGTTGAATCAACTGACTCTAAAAGCAATTACTGGCAACATTGATTTTTCCATTAATTGGCTGAACCCTCTGAAACATGAAGTCTCTAAGGACAGCATCTGAAATGTGTTACTGCTTTTATTGCTGTTATGATTATTAGATTTTGGATGCTTCCAAAATGTTCTGGACTCTATTCAAAATACAAGACAGTTTCTGATCTTGAGAACTGAGGAGTCTGAAAGACAAAATGTCAAAGGGAGTAAACACTTCCAAAGTGCTTTATAATTTCGTTATTACTTTTGATAACTGTTTAGATGATTCACAATATTAATGGGGTCTTATTGAAAACGTTGAGTTCTAATGAGATAATTCTTGCCATAGTATGTCAGAAGAGATCTGGATCAAATCCTGATTGCTCAAAAATTTATTCAGTTGGTGGAAGAAATTTCAAGACTTTTCAAGAAAAATTAGTTCACCCAAGACCTTACTCACATTATCCAATCTGTATTCTATTTACAGCTTTATACCCCCTCTTTGACTCCCTCTTTATCATTGCTGTGCTTGTTGTACAGGTCCCATGAATAGAGGTGTTGTATAATTCATTTAATAGCTATAGATACCTGAACCTGCCAGGCCTACTCCTGCTGGGTGTTAATTTTTGCACTTTACTAGATCAGAGCACAGGTGTCTTCATTGGAAAATAACTCCTCAGAATGACTGTGAATGTTTAAGAACATTTTCAAGTTGTCAGGCTTTTTCTTGAGCCAAAGGCAGTGGCTGATTTCCTAGAATAGCCAGTAGTACAGTGGGAAGGACCAGATGTTTCAGTAAATCTCTAAAGCAGAGATTTCCTGGAGGCTGTTTTTAACCCCATTTTGTAGTCCAGGTCTGACTGTCTTTGCCACTCTTGCTTGTTTGGGAGAAGTATCTGCTCTACTGCACAAAAGGTTAAAGCACAATCCCTTCTACTGCTTGGTCCTGACATTGCAATATAAGTAGTTGCTAGCTAAGAATAAAGGGAAAAAATTAGAAGGTGTATGAGACCATGAATAACAGAGACAAATTTATATCAGACATTGTTTTTCTTTTTCTTCTACTTGCTCTGTTGCTTGCCTAGTGACTTGCCTAAATGTTTAGTCATACAGTGAATTTGTGTAGAAAGTTTTCCTCTGAAAAACTGGCAACGTACATTTTTGATAAATATGTTTTCTGTAGGTATGACAGCATGATAAAGTGATTAGCAGAGTTGAAGAGAAGATAACAGAAAAGGAGACAGAGTTACAATTTAAAAAATCACCCTTGATGATTTTGGAAAAAAAAAAGGCATTTCAAATATAAATAGTACTGTGTCCTGAAAGAGTAGCCTGCATTTCAGCAGAGCTGAGTGTAAAATACTGACTGAAGGAATACAGGGTAGGGAATGACTGCTAAGCACTGGATCTGCAGAATGAGCTCTGGAATCACAGAGGGTCAGCATAAGCCACCACATCACTGCAGAGGTGCCTCATGTGACATGGAATGTATCTGCTGTACTCAGTTCTGTCAGCCCCATTTTAGGCTCTTTGTATCCAGCTGCAAAAAACTTGAGAGCCAAGGAACAAGCCAAGTCAAAGGTTAAAAAAGTTCACTTACTAGGAAAGATGGATGAAGTAGAGGGGTTTTCCCTGAAAAAGAATGTTGAAATATTTTCCAGCAAGTCTTTGAAGAAGAAGGAAAAAAAGTGTGAGTGAAAACAAGACAAAAAATGTTCAGATTCTCAAATTGACTTCTTTCATCACTGGAGATCTCTAACAGTAGCAGTTCCTAAAGGAAACATGAAATCTGGAATGTAGATTCAGTTTGCTTTCAGCTTTCTCAGCAGAGTTCATTGGAAGGTAATAATGTCCATTGTCTTAACCTTTGTCATGGATTTCTAGTCCTCTTATTTCACCCATCATGTCACTTCATAGCATATGTTTTGCTAGATGGAGATGTGAACTACACATGAGACACTACAAGTAAGTTTTCTAATTTAAAAAAAAAATCTTCTGTCTCAATTCTGAAGACTCTTTAACATAGATGAGTAGAAAAGGGAAAAAGTTAATTTACTTTAAAAGTAAATTAAAATTTAGGTTACAAATAATGAAGTTAAATAAAAATAAAAGTTAAGAAATTTTAAAATATTCTCATGTAGCTGAAAGCACAACTTTATCAGGGAAGAATGCAATCATTAAACTCCCAATTTTCTTAGTAAGCAAAAAATAGCAATTTGCAGTAGAGAAATTTGGCGCAGCATGCTTTGCCAACCTTTTGAGATTGTTTTCTACTCTTGTCAGGTTTGGCTTTCAAAAGGTTTCTCCTTTGCGGAATTTTTGGAAGCATCAGTGAAGCCTGAAAATTTGCCTTCCATCTGTGGAAATTTCAGTGTGAAAAGACAAAATAAATAAAGTTCCAGTGTTTTGTTTGTTGTTTGTTTTTCCCAGAGGTGATCACTAGGAAAAGGAAAGTAAAAACCCAAAATTGACACATCAAGCATATAACTTTAGGATTGTTGTTCTTGTTGAGGCAATTAAAGTGTGTATTATAATAAAAGTAAAAACTATTTTTCTTGAAAAGTGATGTATTGACAATTAGTCTTACTAGAAATTCTTAACTTACTGGAGAGCAAAGTAGTGTGTGCTGTGCTTTGCTTGTGATGGGAATTTTCACAATGCAGTGACAGGAAAAAATATGCAAAAATGCTTAGTGTCAGCTGTGCAGAACGCAGACTTACTAATGCAGGTTTTCAAGCACAAGCAGGTCTTCTGTTAAAGTATAATATGTGGGGAAAAAATTCTCAGTGAAACAGGAGTAAAAAATAAGGGGAAATCTCTTAAGGAGTTGAATGTACTGTCAGACTTGTTTGTGCACAGTAGCCCGGTAGGAGCACAGGACACTGCAGTCACAGAATAGTTACTCAACATGTTCATTTATGATCTCAGGGGAAGATGATTTTATATTTAATTTCTGCCACTCAGTAAATCATGTTTTCTTGTGCCAGTATGCTTTGCTAGTGGGAGGAGCACCTTAAGCTCCATCAGGCAGGGGATGCTGCCCATCCACAGCCCTGTTTAGATCCTTTGTGAGGTGAGGTCTGACATATTCCAGCTACCTCAGACTTCCTGAGTCTGGTGGAGAGGGTAGGCAGAGTTTGGGAACTGGGAAGTACAGTGATGCCAGATATCATAAATACCAAGTATTTCAGCTGTCTGCAACACAGTCTTTATCATGAAGTGGCAGCTATCATTTTCTTCCTTATCCTTCATACTGTCCCTTTTAACATTAATTTACAGGACATGCAGCCAGCCATTCAGTGTTTAATAGCAGGAGTGTATGGATCCTCAGCATCTCAGACAGCTACCTCACTGTTGTACAAAGGTCTTAAAATTAATCAGATTGAGAGAGCTGTATGCTGAAATAAAGTATTTTATATGGTTATTGAAAAATAGATATAAACTTTTTAGGTGTTGAAAAGCTTCAGTGGTAATTGTTACATTTTATGGTGGCAGAAGAGGGGGGAGTGAGGCAGGAGAAATAACCATTTTAAGGACTGAAGCTGAAGAGGTGACAGACACTGCTTCATCAAACATAAGCACAGCTTTAGTAAAGAAGAGCACCAATATTCACAGTAAAGCCCAGCAGTTCAAAGAGGTATGCTTAGATATTCTATACATTCTTGTTCTTCTTGTTCACTTATGCATATGGTACCTGATTTTTTTTATATATAAGCCAAAGTTAAAAGAGCTATTTCAAGATCCATAAACCTGATGATTTTGTATATGCACAATGAAAGCAGATGTGTTACTCTGTATCATTATTATTTGTGGAATTATTTAAAAATCTGAGTGTTTTGTTGCCACCTTTCCTCTATTTACAACTCTTAGATTTTTGGTTTATGAGCAGCAAAAGCAAACTGTCACTATTTGCTATAAATTGGAGCTTTTAATATCTATGTCTGTTCTAAACATTTGTCAGCTTTGAGTATTCTGTCAGTAGAAAATAAAAATAGCAGGAAATCTCAGCAATAGTGACACTGAAAATTTATCTGCTTGTGCTCAAAAGGTGTAAAATGCAGGTTTCAAGACTAAGCAATTGTAGTTTTCCTTAAAAAAATGCATTTGCTGTGGCTAACACTAAACTCCACATACACCACCACCAAAATAAATGACAGAGAATTTGTATGCAGTGTAGTTTCTACACAAAATACTATTAAACTCTTTAAACATAAGAGATAGCCAAATAGATATTGTTTGTCAAACTCCACATTGGGTGCATTGTTTGACACAAAGATGAAGTTGTAGAAATGCTCTGAAGAGTAGTTCTACTCAATAAGAGGTGTTTTATCAGCTTGTAAAACTTGACTGTCATGTCACAGTGTTTTAAAGTGAAAAGATATTTCAAATGTGAACTTTTTCCAATAGCATTGTTTTATTTAATTTGGAAGTGTGACTGGTAAAACTGGTATGTACAAAAAATGAAATTAAAAGTTTATATATGCTATTATATTTTGTTGCTCTTATTTTTCAGTCTTGCTGAGGAAAATGCTCTTCTGATAATTTTCCTGAGTTTTTCTTTTTAGATTTTCTTTATTCTGTAGTATCTTTCTCTCCTTGAGGGGAAAAAAAGCCAGCTAATACATCAGCTTTAGTGGTTTTATTCATTAGTGAAGCCTGCTTAGAGCAACAGTACAAACTGTGAAGTTCAAATGTATTATATTGTGGTAGATTCCTTGTTACAGAACAGGACTATTTTGGGACAGCCCTGGCTGGATTTTTACTTGTCCTTAACTGAGGTGTTTTGCTTGCAATGGGACTAGGTCAGTTCTACCATCACAAGTGTATTATATCTAGCCTGAAACATGGTTTTCCACCTAAAACAATTTCTCCTTGAGATTGACTTTTCTCTCATTTTATTTGTGAAATGTCAAACCAGGTAGTTATGGTTTTAGTTTTAGGAGATGTTCTGGCAAATACTTCTCTCCTGAAGTCTTTCTGTTCAGTAGTGAGTGGCTCATGTTTTAATTGTGTTCTTCTTTTCTGGCTGTCCAAAAGCCAGTAGCTATCATTTTCCCCTCCAATAAACCATCTTGTTTGCAATCCTCCTTTGAAATCGTGAGGCTTATTTTGCAAGAAGATGAATGTGATTAAAAAAATACTTTCCATTTTAGGAGAGAGTCTACAAAAAATTTATCTGATCAAAAAGTAGTGTTACAAGATTGAATTCCTGTCCACTGCAGAAGTAATTTTTGTCTGACAGTGCCTTCAGTCTGCTGTCAGTGTCTTTCAAGAGTAATATAGGAATGTAAAGATGGAGGGGGGAGACTTACCTAGAGAGGGATAAAATTATTCTTCTGGGAAATGCTTTTTGTTTGTTTATTTCACAGCAAAGGCTTGAGTCTGTTCTTTAATGAAGGGGCAACACAACCTAGATGGGCCCAGCAGGGAGAAGGTGACACATAGGACTTGTATAATTTAAATAAAGGCAAAAAGGTTCTTAATTCTGTCTTTTTTCTTTTGTATTTTGTTGAGCAGAAATTGTAAATAGGTGCACAGTCATGATAAAAATGATGGCTTTGTCTGGGGATTCATTGTGCAATTTAAGCCTCTAAAACAATTTTTCTTATTCAGTAACTTTCAAAATATTTATTCATTTAAGATTATGCATACCTGTAAAAGTATCTAAAAAAATATAACAAAATCTCTTCAGCCTGGAATCATATTGAAAAAAATGTAAAAAATTAGTCTATTGGGTGACAAAACAACATTTATTATTTTAGATTAGATATACAGCAGAAATAGTTGAGGACTTGCAAACTCAGACCTTATGTTTTCAGTGGCATTACCCAGTTAGGAAGGGAAGGCTCTTAAATCACTTAAAATAATTACTATTGGAAAACTTCATACAATAAAAAATACAAATCTGCAGAAATAGAACTGAACTCTCCACCCTGGGAAGGAAATGATCAACCATGATGTGTTAGTGTGTTGTTAAATAGTTAGTGGCATGATACAGTGGAAGAAGAAACTTTACTAAATGTTTCTCATAATCCAGACAGATGATCTGAGACAGAAGGAAGAAGGGAGGTGGCTTGGGTTTTAGCATGTCATGCCTTTCCAGCCTCATTCTGCTGCTGTCTGAAGGCAAAATTGCTTCTTTCCATATTCCCTTCACCGTTGTTCCCACAGAAAAGAAATTGAGCTGCATGGACCAGACCGAAATCTGCTCTGTAGTAGCAGTAGTGGTCCATAACACGTGCCATCGCCTAACCTAGGCACTACATCTGGCTGCACCATTACCCTCCAGATGGCAGCTTTTGCCTTTGGAAGGAGCTGTATTTCCATCTCCTGGACATTCCTTGGATGCAGCTTGAGTACTCATTTTCAGGGAAAATGGATAATAGTCAGGTTATTGGAGATGGATCCACCTAAACCTCTGTGAACAGAAAAACTCATTATTCAGTGATACAGACATGGGAGTTCAGAGAAGGTTATGCAGAAGTCACCTGTGGTTGACAGGAGGGCAGAGTGACACATACCAAAGAGAAATGCATTGAGACTTGGGTGGGCACCTCCTGTTATGCCAGCATCTGCTTTGCGTGGGCAGTGCAGCAGTGAATTGCAGAGGGTCACATTCTCTGAGTGCCTTTAGCAGAAGAGCAGCTGAGGTGTTGTACTGTGCCAGGAGGTGTCCCAGAAAAGTCACATCTCTGGCTGTGGTGCGTTCAGTGCTGGCCAAACACCAGTGCACCCACTAAAATATTACTCATTTCCTGCTGTGAGACAGGATTAGGAAGAAGGCAAAGCAGGCTCAAAACTTTAAAAGGGTATAGAGAAAAGTTTATTCACAGAACTAAAATAATAATAAGTAGCAGAATACAACCTTTAGAACACTCCCCCTTCCCCCCCTACAACCCTTCTTTCCCACTGACAATGTACAGAAACAATACAGTCAGTTTATCACCTCTAGAATAGTCTTCCTTCAGTTCCCTTAGGGAGAGGAGTCCCTCTTGTTATTTTGTGGAGACTTCTCCCCAACAAAACAATTCTCTCATTGCTTCTAATTTCCACAAATAGCAGCTGCCTGGGTATCTGCAATCCTGAAGTCCTTCACATCTTTCACAGCTTTCCCACAGCTGCATTTATGGGTCATGTCAACTTATGCTATATTAAGGATGAGTGTTCAAGAGCAAAGGGTCTCTTTATCTGTCTCTGAGATCAACTTCATCTCTGGGAACTGAGGCCTTCTTCTACTTTCCCTGGGGGTAAATGGTCTTCATCACTCCTCTCTCTCTCTGTTCAAACTTCTCATGGGATCACAGCTACTTCAGCGTTTGCTTGTTTCAGCATGGATGCCTTTGCTCATATCTACAATTTGAACACTTCTTTCCCCCATACATTCAATGAATTACAGGGAAAAAAGAGTCTGATGTATCAATTATATCTTCTCCATAGCCTTACAAGAGGATTTCAGCCCAGGACTTGGGGAATCTCCTCAACCCTCCCATCTGGGACTTGACATTTTTTTACTGACCCTCATGTCTCATGTTGTTCCTCTACGTGTCTTCACTTTGTCCTTTTCTCTCACCCAAGGGAGAATTGAAGGTCTGCAAGTCTTACCTGTGCACTGAAAGAGTTACTATCTCACCTGGGGCCTGCAGATGGCCATGTGATCCCTGTCATGGGGGTTGGCCAAAGCAGGGATGGATCTTCAGGCCCATGGGGGCTGTGTCAGGATCAGCCACATGCCCGGTCTCTGGCCCTGCTGTGTTCAGTTCTCTGCATGGGCCACCTCTGGGGTTTTTTCTTGCGCCCATGCTGGGAGAAGGGCCAGGATCTCGGCAGCCAGGGGAGGACTCAGCGGTCGATGGCCTTCCCTTCCCCTGCCCAGCAGCCACTGGGGCCCAGCCTGGCCCCATGAGGCCGTGAGGGCCATGGTGGAGCAGGCCTGGCCCGGGCCACACCGCGTTACCTCAGAAGAAAGAGAGCTTTTCCTATGGCTTATTCATTTTTAATGTGTGTTCATAGAGGCGTGTTCAGCTATCTAGGGGTTTAACGAAGTTAAACTAGTCAGTTTTGCTGGGCACAGAGGAAGCTCTCAGCAGCTCCTCTCAGATAAAATTACTTAAGTGGATGGCTCTAATGCAAAACCGGCACATTGGCACCTGCTCCCCCACCAAGTTGCCATCTTGGAAGAGCTGGAGGTATAGTTTCCTCCACAGAGGACAAAGGAGCCCTGTTTTCCTCTGAGAAAGTGTCTTCTGGTACCTGTTTGGTTTCTTTGATTTGAATACACACAGTCTGACATGCCACTTGGGCAAGGTTGCTGACCCATGGTCTGCATAGAGTCACTGCTGCACTGGCTGAGATGCTGCAATTTATTCAGGTCAATTCAGCTTTTGGGACTGGAAGCCATTTTTAAGACCTCAGCTGCTAGTAGGTTCCCTGCCCTTTCTTCAGTGCTGAGGCTCAGAGCAAGGGTGACATGCCCGGTCACAGGGTCACAGCACCTTCCAGCACACCAGCTGAGACCTACCAGAGCACATCTTCATGTCCTGAGGCAAAGGTGCTGTACCCCTCCAATGGGGTCACTTGCCATTCACTGTGTGGCTGGAGGACATGTGCAGACAGCTCCTTTGGGAGCAGCTCCTCAGCTGTAACTCTGCAGCCCAACATACAGATGGTGACTTGTTCGTCAAGCCATGCCATTTGTGAAACTGTAGTCTGCACCTTAGATAGCCTAGGGATCTTTGTCCATCTCATTTTTACATATGGTCAGCATGCATATGGTTTAAGCAAGTTTTGAAATACACAGAACTTAAAAAATCTTTTTCTTGTACCCATGAAAGATCTCACCTGCCTTTTGACAGAGTTATAGAAGCTTCAAAGCAACCATATAATGATATGAAATAGTTTTCTTTTAATAACATCTAGTGGTCCCAGTTCTTATTTATGTTTCCTGGATTTGTAACTCCAACAACAGTATTTTTAGAAGTCAGATAAAGTGGTCTCATCTATCGGTTATATTTTTTGATGCTTCGGAAGACCTGTTTAGTTTTTATGTTGGAAGCCAGCAAGCTGTTTTAGAACCTGATGAAAAACATTGAGAAGTAATCATAAAGCAAGGCTTTGGGAAATCACAGGAAGCAGAGTTCCTGGTAAATATATTAGATCTGTAGTACAATTTAAGGACAGTACTTTTAAGGAGAATGTGTTTTGCAGAAATAACATTTGTCATCAAGTCATTCTTTGCAGGTAAGCACCCTTCCTTTGGTGCATTGCAAGAACTGCTGGGCATGTAAATAATATCAGGAATGTCCCTGGGAGCAGGGCCTAATGTGGAACAAATGCTTCTCTGGTGCTTCTGCTCCCAGAGAACTCTTCCTTTGTGCTTCATATAGCAGTCCAAGCTGATGGCTTAGATATTTTTAAGAAAGCTTTTTTTGCCATCTTCTGTCACCACATCTTTACACACTTCAAATTGTGAGCAATTATTTCTTCCTTTCAGTCCAGCTGTTTCCTAGGCATTGCCAGTTGAAATGGTTTTCCTGTACTCATTGGTTCAGTAGCTTTGGTGAATTGGTTCAGTGACAAATGCCTTTCAAAGTTGTCCCTCAGACCCGCAGAACAGTGCTCTGATGTGACAGGTAATCCCAGTGCCTTTGAAACAGGAACTCTCAATATAACTGCATTTTATTATTCACACTTGGGCAATGGTGATCTTTATTTTACCTTCTTGACAGTCTGTGTGCAAAAGAATATGTATGTGTGTGTAATTTAATGAATGAATCTGTTGTCCTTTTCACCTCGCTACTTCCTCCCAATCCTAAAAACAAAAAGGAGAAAGAACCAACCTCTTTCTTAGAAGCAATTTTGATTAATGCATTGCTTCAAAATTCTGGCATTAGGAAATAGAAGAAACCTATTTTGGATAACTGAATTTTTCTGGAAGTCCCGCTTTTAAAAGTGGGTTTATATCTTTGCCTGGGTTAAGTGATACAGCAAATGCTTTTGATATAATATTTGTGTTTCATCTGAAGGCTGTAAATATTTCTTTTTAGATCTGCCTCTGATAACCCTGTGTCTAGCAGAAATTCTCCCTCTGACTGAGGCATATCCATCATTCTTCAGAGTATCCATCATTGCGCATTCTGATTCAATAAGAGATTATATCTTAATATCTTTCCAGTGAGTCACCATATTTATGGATTTAACTGGTATTGTCCAGATGTATCATCTTTGGTTCAGTGTTTTGGGTACTGTGGGACTTACTCCCCATACACCACATACTAGAGGTTGCTGTTAGGTGGTGCTGAGCCATCCCAGGGCCCACTTTTATCTATGAGTGGTATCAACAGATAACAATGGAGTTTTTGTTAGTGCAGAGTATATTTATTCAGGTTTTTTGAAATGAAATGGTGAGGAAAACTTCTGTTTATCTTTAATGCTGAAAAGTCTAATCTGATTTGGTAGTTAGGGCTTTTCACGTAGTTTCTTTTTCACAGAGGACTGCACACATATTTAGTGTTGTTTAGTTATTCAGTGTTATGCTAACTTTCCATAAATATTCACTGATTTTATGTGGATATATCAACTCTTCTAAGAATTGAATGGCATAAGACATATTCCTATTGAAACTTCGGGAAGTCTTAATTGTGGTGGATTATGTGACTCTTGACAAGTTTTAGGCTTTTTTTTTATGTGATGCTTCATACAGCCTTGCATGTTGTTCAGACATCTGTTTTAACTCTCTGTGCATAATTAGTTGAAAATTGGTTTGGTTTTCTGCTTTTTTGTAATTACAGCAAATTACCTTCTAACCTTGTTAAAACTCCTAAAACAAACACTGCAAATGAAAACACAGGAAGAATGCAGAACCAGGTGTGCTTTTTTAATGATGACAAATACAGGACAAATTTCACAAGGTTAGAGGTCAGACAAGACATCTTTTCTTATTTGTGCATTTTCAGAAAAGAATTTTAGAAAATAATTGAGAAGATATGTTTGCAAATAGAGCAGCTGACATGAGGAACTGTGCTTCTGTGGCAGTAGTAGTTGCCAGTGAGGTAATAAGAGACAAGTTAATTACAGAATTTTAACAGTTTATATATGTTTAAAGGGTGCAACCACTAGTCAGAGTAATATTTTTCTATTGCTTATTACTAGTGGGATATGGACAGCTTTAACCTGCATGCCAAGGATGACCCTTTCATAGCAGTATACAAGTAAATTAATTTTTAGATCATGCTGTTTCCTGGAGTACTTGAAGCACATTGTTAGCAATATTTAATAAGTGAAAAGTCTTTCATTGCTCAGAGCATGGGCTGGGTTTGGTTTCTGGCTGCTCTGGTGCTCAAAGCATTTTTCTTGGAGCCATCCAATTACAGCAATCTGTTAACCTCTTTGGAGAAGAAAACTGAAATCCATGTCCAGAGAGATGAATGAGATGGACCTGGGGGCAGACAGCTCACCGAATAGGCTTTTGATTAAAAAATTACCTTGTTCTTAAGTACTGATTGGGGAATTTCTGAGAAGCAGATGAGAACCTGATACAGAAAAATTCTTGCATTTCCTGCCAGAGAAGATTGTTTGTGCAGGCTGCACATGGCCTAAATAACTAGCTTTTAGAAAATCATTTTTGCAAGAGTCAATAATTTCAGTGCATTTTTGAGACACAGTTGCTAGTTTTCTCAACAAATGTTCCTGATAGCTCCTGCATGCAGGTAGCATCCAAGCAAAGAAGTAAAGTAATTCTCATGGAAGAAAAAATCCTTATTCTCAAGCAGCAAAGGCATGATCCGGATAATTTATTAATTTTTTTAGTTTTTCCACGTTTGGAGTCCCTTTACATAATGCCTTAGACTTGCCAAATTAAAGGGAGTGAGAACTGTAATGAGGAAGAGCATCAGACAGAAATTCCCCAAGTCAGTTCCAGGAGAATGTTCTGGGCACCCAGAGGAGGGGGGGCATGCTTAGTGAAGTTACTGGAGTGTTTTGGGGAGGGGGCTGGCTCAGCAGGCAGAAGGAGGTGTTATTTTAAAGTTCAGTAGGCAGATGCAGTGCAGAGGAGGACATCTCTCCAAACTCTTAGGCACTCACAGGTCACTCAAAAGGTAGATGTATTTGCACTCCAACATATTTTTGCATACTTTGTAAATCCAGTCTCAGAGGAATCCTTCCAGTGCCAAATCCTCTGACCCAGTGTGGCCTTCTCTGTCCCTTTTTTCTGAATTTTGGTTGTTGACTTCCTATATTCTGGGCGTGTATGACTAATTTTAAAAAGCTGCCCAGTGGCATCACTGTGTGTTAGTGATGTATCTAATACTCAAGGATCACACATGTCCAGTGGGGTCAGAGCTCATTTGATCTGTGTCTTGCAAAGTTCTTGACTCTTCCTGAATAGAGACTGGTAAATCTGAGTTCTCCAGTTTTTATTGTAGTAGCCAAGCCACACCATTATGTCCCTTCCTTAAAGTTGCAATTGGTTTTAAACTTCACAAAACTAGTTTCTTCCATTCTGGTGGGATTTCTGCAGATCCCATCAAGTTACCAATCAGTCATTCCCAGGAAGTAGTGAGAGCAGGTGTGGGGAAGAGTTGTCAGCTATGTGCCATTTCACTTGCAGATCCCTGTGGTGGTCCTGGCTGCTTGGTGTGACTTGTCTGCTGTGTCACCCTTCTGATTCTGAAACATACTGGCTGGCAGGCTTGGCAGGTTTCTTTGTACTGCCTTTGTATTCCTGGATAAAATTTCTTGCAAATGTAGTGGCTCCTTTTCCTCTGCCTTGTTGATTTCCAGTAGTTATGAGGCTCTGGTGCTTGTTGTCAAGATTTTTAAAGGGGTTTTCAGCCTTCCTGAGAGGCAGTTGAAGTTGGTAGCTTGCTGAGTTAGAGTATTCTCTGTCAAAGAAATCATGATTGTCAGAACAGAAAGTGTTCCTTCACAGGTAAGTAAAAAAAAAAAAATAAAATAGAAGTCCTTATTAATACATATAACTGTAAAATATCCATTACCTTTCTTCAGTTATTTTCTGCTGTGTAAAGAAAGACCTTCAAGGTTGTGTTTCATTTGTCTATTTTTGCCTTTGTGTTTCATTTGTCTGTTTTTGCTCTGTCCATCTGAATCTTGGATCCTGTTAATTAAATGTAAACCTCCTTGCAGTCATTTCAGTGGGTTTTAATCTGCTCTGCTGGTGTCTTTGTGTACTGTTTGTGTTCCCAGTGTAGTCACGAGGTGTAGTGCAAGGAGGTAACATTTCTGAGTCGTTTGTGGGCTTGTTTGCTTATCATGCTACCTGGTCCACCCACTGAATTTTTCAGTATAGTATTGACAGTGATCTCAAAGGCTGGATCTTTTACCCTGGAATGTTAGAAAAGGGTAAAAGATATATCTTGTAATCTCCTGACTTCTAAAAGTAAAATAGAGAGATTGTCCACTGATGTAAGAGGACAATCATGCTGTTCCAGCTTACACCTAGCAAGCCCCATGGGATGTAAAGCAGCAGAATTACTGCCTGGCTTTTGTCTGTTCTTGAGAGGAAAGTCTGATAGCCAGCATGCCAGAAAGCATTGGAGCTGCCTTTAATGAGTATGAATAAAGTAAAGATACAACAACATACGGCTCCGCAGTCCTGTGCAGCTGAAACTCACAGCTCTGCTTCTTCACTGCTTCTGTTGTCTGTGCTGCCTTGGCTGGGAAATCACTTCTTCCCCTTCTCTGCAGACCTGCAGCTAAGGAATGACTCATCCCTTTCTTGCACTGACATTGACCTCAGCAGTTCCTCCTTTTCTGTGTGAGAGCAAATGAGAGGAGAATCAAGCCTGCAATCCCAAAAAGAAGAATTGCTTAAATTCGATCTCATGAATAAGTACTAAATCCTAATTTCATACTATTTCTGGTCTTCAGATGGAGACAGCAATATATTAGGAATTAAATAATAGTTTTGAAGCAGGATTGAAAATGCAGCATCTGCAATTGCTCCATTATGACCTTATCTGTGTAACTGCCCCCAGTGACGGGTCCCCAGCAAGGGCACCAGGCTTGATGTTGGCTGCTTCTGCCATCCAGCATTCTGGTTTTTTGCTTTCTTCTAAAACAGATAAATAGGATAAGTTCTTACCAAGAGGTTATGTACACTGAGTGGTGACATACATTTCTGTTGAGTTACTGTAATGCTGCCCTGTTTTACAACTCAAGAGTTGCATTTTAGGTGACTCTAGCACTTGTGCCCTAAAGCTTGTTGTTAGGTATTAAGTCCCTAGTAAAAGTCTTCTGACATCACTTTGAGATGCTGGGGTCCAGCTTCCTGAGCTGGAACAAGGTTAGCATGGTTTGGTCAGGTATTAATGTCTTCCTCTCAGAGAAGGCAGGTTTGATTTATGCAGTGTCATTTCAGTGAAGTTGTGTTCAAAACTCAGACACATGCAGTGTTAGTGCCTGGTGTTTGACACTGTGGAAGAAGATGTTTCCATGTTAGTAATTCTGGGTAGGGAAAGATAAGATCCTTGAGAAACTGCTTCCAAATTGTGAGGTAGACTTTCTACTGGCCAAAAGTTAATACATTCAAAATGAGAAATTATTTGTTAGTTATACATCCTGTGTCTTTTACTAAGGTACGTAATAATCGCTGTCTGAACTCCCTTTGGACTAATAGCAATGCTGTTCACAGCAAGAGTATTAAAACTTAATGGCTTAACTAGAAAAAAAATTGAAGTTTAGCTTTACAAGGTTAGATTGTAGTAGTGAAGCATTTTTTAAAAAAAACTGAAAAAGTAAGATCAAGCTTTTCTCAGCTGCCCCTTCTGCTCAAACACTTTCTGTCTCTAAGAGGAAGGTGCTGTAGTGGCTCTGTAAGAAATAACTTGTTGCCCAGTGCTAATAGCTGAGCTGTTGTTTCTTGGGTTTTTGTTTTGTGTCTGTTTTTTGTCAGGTCTTCTTGATCAAGCTATGTGTATCTAAACTTAGATTTAGGAGAGAGTGAAAACCAGCTTGTTTTATGGTAATGAGATGTTCCATGTTTTCTTTACATTTGCAGTTTGTCCATGTTCAGGTCAATACCTTAACCACTGTCTCCTGCTTGCCAGGGACAAAGACCAGCTGGAGTGAGAAATTTGCCAAAAATTGCAGCCCAGCGGTGGGAAAGGACTTGAAACAAAAACTAGATCATGAGGTTAAAATCTTTTATAATGTAGGTAATACAGGTAAAGCTATGTGCAATGAAGGATCAGGGATGTGTCATTCCAGCATTCCAGACCGAAGGACTTTGCAGGCATCCCCTTGTCTCTCACTACAGCACTCCTGTCTGATTTGAATGTGGTTTTGCCAAGTTCCATTCCCTCCTGAGCAGTGTTGCAGTAAGTGGGTCCTGAAGAAAGCTGTGCATTGATCTGACAGGGATGTTGAGAGATCATTACTGCTGAGCAAGCCAGGGCCTTGTAAAGCTGTCACGTTAACGCAGCAGTGCCTGTAACAAGCTGTGTTGATACGCTCTGCTAGGAAGGGAAGAAAGCACTTCCTCTCCCAGATGTGAGGTGAGGTGTTCACTCAACCTGGCCTTGTGCTCTCTGCTTTATGGAGTGTAAAAACTTCAACATTGTTGTCTGGTTTATATTTATTTGTGTGCCCTTTGAACTGCAGGCTGTAACAAGACAAAGATAACAATGTGTAGTAGGGGAGAAATAAAATTTGTAAAGTGATCCACTAGGAAAGGATCAGCAGCATCAGATCAAGGATGCCCAGCTCAGAGGAGTCATCTCTACCTCTCACACCAAGGATAAGTGAACGAAGTACTGGGCACCCCCTGGACAGCCACTGCAGAAGCAACTCTGTGCTGGGGGCTTGTCCCTCATCAGAGGAGAGCATCTGTCACTGAGACATGTGTAGATGGTCTCAGAGAGTATTAGGTGCCTTGCTCTTCTCACAGAGTAATTTAGCCTGTAAAAGAGATCCACACACTTGTTTTTACTAAGCTGCTGTGATGTAGGAATGTGCTGGAGTGGGGTTTTTTCGAATTTTGTTTCAGGAGGTTTTTTATGGAAAAAAAAAAAAAAAAAAAAAAAAAAAAAAAAAAAAAAAAAAAAACCACAAAAACCCCAAGTGTAATAGCAGATACGAAGAGTTGGAATTTTAAAGTCTCACATCAAATCATTCAACTTTCATCCCTGCCAGAATTTATCTATAAACAAAGGGAATGATTTGTCTGAGGTGGGACTTGATGTGAGATTTTAGATAAAGAGTAGGTGACATAGAGAAATGTTTCATGAGAGATAACTGTTAAAGTATGTTCATAGCTTAAAAAAAGGTAAAGAAGGTGGAGGTAACCTGTTCAGACTATTTTTCAGCCTGTTAGTTTTGCTTGGTATACATGTGGCTTGGTGTGAGTTTTTTTAAAGCATAATTCTATGTTTCCAAAGACCAGTGTAAGGAAAATGGGCAGCAGCGGCAGTTTGAGTGGTTCCTGTGGTGATAGGAGTGCTAGAGATGGATGGTCAGTGCTGGATAAAAACCTTCTTTGTTTTCCAGCTGACTGGCAGCTAGAACTAAACTCCTGATACCACATATTTTAAATTAGTTGGTGGAACAACACCATTGGCAGATTGCTCAGGTAAAATGGCATTGATATACCTAAGGAAACTTCTCTGAGAAAAATTTTAGTTATTCAGTAACTCCTCATTTTTAGATACAGAATTATTAATGTGGCTTAGAGGGTTTAAGCATAGAATCCAAAGGAGAAATTAACCCTCTTTGATGCAGGGGACTGGAGTTTTACCAGTAGCTTGAATTGAAGCTGGGAGTTCCTTGCTGCTGATCTGCTGGGATGACAGTATGCCTTAACTGCAGAGAAATAATGGCACTCCTGATTTCCCCTATTCCATCACATGACAGGTAGTCTTAGCCCTCTTGTTTAGCCACTTACTTGGGGTTTAATGCTTATCTATGAACAAAGAAATTGTGCATACAATTTTATACATAAATCCTGACTGAGACTACTTTTGGATTTGTGATGTTTAGCCCACTGTGGATAGCTCAACTGAGCCATTGAGGGCACCAAATGACTGTTCTCAACTGAGAAAATTTCACAGTAGGTCACTCTTCCTTCCATCTCAGTGAAAAATTGTGAGACCTGGGAATTTTGTTCAACACAGAAAATAATTAGAAGCTTCAAGCCAATCAACAGGACTCAGATTCCTTTCTCAGGAGCATCAGGAGTGTGACTATATTAACCTATGGTGTTCTGCTGGAACACCAGCATCTTACCCACCCTGATGGTGTAAAAGCAGCTTTTTGTTAGATTCAGTCCCCCCTCAGTTAAAAAAAAGGGAGGAGGGAGAGAGGAGATAAAAGAGGTACTTGAGCACTTGAAAACAAGTATTGATTTGTAGCCCTGCAGATGCTTGATATAATGTCAGTTATTATGAAAGTACATGGATTTGGAATGAAATTCCTCCAAAAAATATATTGGATAATTTATATATAGATAAAGAGATAAATATTGTTTTAAAACTAGAACTTGTAAGCATCTGTTTTTTACATATTGCTGCAATGAAATGTGAAACACTTGTTCCCGTGTTTTAAGCTGGTCATCTGCATGAATTGCAGTGCTGCTGTAAATATTTCTCAACATGGGCAGGTAGATGCTCTTGGAAAAACCAGAACAAATTCTTAAGTTGCCAATATTGTCACAAAGTGTCCCTGCAGAGTGAAGCTGTTTGACAAAGTGTTTCCCTGGTGATTTGGCTGCAGATGAAAATGTCTCCCGCAATAAAATTCTGTGCTCAGGTCTCAGTTCTCTGTGCTCGTCAATCAGCAAATGACATACCAAGGATTTTTCTGCTGGATTAGTTAATATGGTGGGGAAAATATGTGAGGCATTGATACTCCTATTTTTATACACAGGGGTTTTTTCACCCTTAAATATGCATTGTTTTTGAATATATATTTTTTGTTGTCTAGAGCTTCCTTTAGTAATCAGTAGTGCTGCAATAGAACTAATATAAAACTATCTTTTATGTACTTAGATTTTCTTGCCTGGAGATAATGCCTACTCTGAAAATCACTGTCAATCATAGGGAAGAGAGAGCTGGGGGAAGTGGAGAGATCTGCATTTAGTGACAGCATTTCTACCCTCAGTGCACTGTCCTCTGTGGGTTAATATATTCATGTTTTGCCAATAAATGGCATTTTGTAGAATTTTTGTGGCCCTGTGTGTTGTAAACGTAGTTTTGCTGGGGATAATCATGTTCCACATCTGCTGATACTTTCATAAGGTATCATTAATAGCTTTAGAAAGTTCAATTATGTGGCTGCAAAGAAATAAATCACCTTATAGTTTAATTACCTCTAATATAACAGCAGCAAGTATCTCCTGGGAAGCTGCCTCCTGTGTTACTAAATGACTGTCAATGATGAAGTTGCTTTCCTTAAAGGATGCTCTGTTAGGGAGATTGTTTCACAGTGTTTTATGCTACATCTGTTTTATGCTGCCACTACTAAATTTTATAAAGGAATTTAAAATATGACAGATGTCAGTAATAACTTTTATTTCATGCCTGCTTTTTAAAGAAAAAAATGGAACTTACTGCAGTTCCCATAAAGATTTATAAGAAATGTTTCATGGGAAATCCTTTTTAAAAACTTTTAAAATATTTTTGAATTATTATATGGAATCCAGGAAAATATCTTAAAACACATTTTAGCAGATTCCCTCTGTGCAATGTGTGCCCATCTGCTGTGAAAAATATTAAGAAGAGACCTTCATTTTCCTACTTAATGTCTCAAAACAGTTACTCCTCTTCAGATCCAACCACCAGAGAGGCAAAAAGGGAGCACAGATGGAAAGATGAGTATCCTATATAAAATAAGAAGTGATAAAAGGATGAGAAACAAGGAAGGAAAAGGAAAGAAGAAAGCATAAAAGTGGTACCAGGAGGAAGACCAGAAAGAAGATGCAGGCTGACGAGCTGGAAACAGAAAATAAATGGGAAGAACCAAATCCTGAACAGGGAATATATATGAGAAGGATCAGCTGATTAGGCAAAGGGAAGAGATAGGAGGAAGTGAAATAGCAGAAACCTTGAGCATTTAGTAAAAGCAGAAATCAAGGACACAAATAATCAAAGGATAGGCTATAAGACAATATTTTCTGCCTTTCCCTCCCATAACCAATCAGTAGTTGGGAGAGAGGTATGACAGACAAATGTGAAAAGTACAACCAACTTGTGTTGTCCTTTTCTTGGGACTCTGGTTTTCCTTTTTGTGATTTTGGATCACCATGTTTACTTGGGGTCAGCTGCATTGCCTTTAGTACCACTAAATTGCTAAACTCGGTGGCTGCTTAGAATTACTTAAATCATATGATTTTAGGATCATAGCTTGAACTTTAAAATTATTCCAAGCCATTTTGAATCATCTCTTCCTCTTGCTTCTAGAGAAGTCATGTTTCAGTACGTCCCCTCCCCTGTTTTAATCCAATAGCCAGCAAATGTTATGACTTGATATCTCAAGTGTATAAGGGTGTGCAGCCTTCAGTGTAAATACAATGTTGGTGCATAATCTCAAGCATCTTCCTGTCCCTGGGGTGGTGAGGTGGCTCCAGAGGAGCTCCCAGGATTTAGGCACTGACTAAGATTCATGACTGTGCAGGGATGTAAATCCCATGGTTGTTCTGTGGCCCATCCTTTTATTTGCTGGCTAACAAAGGTTAGGTAGAGCAGGAAGATAAAAGAGCAAGGCTTTTTGAGTGATAAAGCCCTGGAGTGTTTTGTCTCTCCGGATCAGAGAAGACCAGGGACTTTACCCTGCCCTTTTCTTTGGGCAATTTCATTACAGCAGGAGTGCATGCTTGTTAACACTTCACAGGGTAATAGGTAGGTTGTTAACTAATGGCTGTTTTCATCCTCTGAGTTGTAGGCCATAACAACAAGAATACATTCTATTTCAAAGGGGCTCTTTTTAAAGAAAAAAGAGGGGTTTTTGCTGAATTCAGAAGGTGGGAGTTAGGTAGCACTTAATGTATTGAACGCAGTGAGGGAAAATTTGAGCATAAGGTACAGAGACATGTAGGTTGGATTTGGATGAGCATATTTGTGTGTGGAAAATTATATACTGTCTCAATGAAAATTACTTTTTCTTTCTGAAAGAAAATGTTTTCTTCCATGCACTAGGAGAAGTTACAGTTCTCCCATTGTAGCATGTGTAGTTTTTTCCCCCATACACATAAACAGAAGTACCATTAAACTAATTTTTGCAAAGAGAATATAATTCCTTCAAGGAAGTTTCTTTCTTTCTTCAAAATATTTTTATTTTCTCTGTTGATTATTTTATCTTCAAGCTGTGAACTCCTGGCCTGTTCTTCATTGTTCTGGCAGGAATAAAAAGTACACCATAGATACATCCCCCTCTTCCTAAAAATAATTCCAAATCAGAAAAAAAATGTTCAGAAAGGCTCTGGGAATATCTGATTGAAAATTGCCGCTACTGAAATTTCATCTTAAGAGTATAGTAAAAGAAGAACAGAATCAAGTTAAATGAAACCTTCTTGATTATCTGAGGCCAGAATTAAAGTAAGTACAAATGAGTGTAAAGTGATAATAACATATAAACTGGAAAAAATGCACGTCAAAGTAAAGTCCTGCTCTTTTGTCCTTGCCTCCCTTGGTTTTTTTTGGCTATCTACAGGTGATCTTCAATGCCTTTACTTAGCAAGGATAGCTTTTAAAAGGCAAAGGTCTCACAACAACCAGGATTTTCAAGGGAATGTTCACACTCTGCCTCCAGTGATAGACAACATGTTTGGGTTTGATTTTGGCTCTTTTACCTAGTCTGGAGTAAGACCTCATTTGGGGCAGCTGTGATGGTTTGTGACACGGAGCAGTGGAACTGTGTCAGAGATGTGGGGACATCAGCGGGGAGTAAAACTCTGGTTTTAGAAACATTGTACAGGGAAAAGAGGAGATTCTTCAAACATCTGAGATGAATGAGTGCAGAGTGAGCCCCGAGCTGGCTCGTGCTGTTTGCAGGATGCTGGGTGTTGCCATAGAGACCAAGAAAGGGGGAACAGAGGAGTTTTGAAGAGAATTTCAGCTGGGACTTCAGTAATGCTAACTTAGCATGTGATGTCTGCCAAAGACCCGTGCTGGGGAGCTGGGCACTAATGTGGTATCAGAGCAGGAGAGCATCGAGGTCACCTGGTGTCTGCTAAGAACGACTGAAGTCACATCTTGGACATGTGAGGACCTGGTGGAAATAAACTCAAATGCCTTCACATATGCAGGTTATTTCCAAGTTATCTATAGGAATGTTTCCTGACAGAGTAATGGCTTGTGGTTCCTCTCCTATTCCTGAAAATATTGAAATACTTGGTTTGCTCCTAACAGTGACTGCTGTGGAGATAATTGCCAAATCCTTAGTGTCTTGAGATCACCACCCACACATCCCAGAGGCTACATAGGCTCTCCTGCTCTGGCTGCCTAATTCTCTTGGCAAATAAAAAAAAATTTAGACTGACCTTTTCCTTGTGCTTTGGCAGTCATATTGTGCTCTCTGTAGTTTTTTCTGTTGATTCAGAGAAAATGTGGAGTTGACATTGTGGTTGGTTTGTGTTAGTGGAACAGATTCAGGAAGGTGTGCTACCTGCACAGTTGTCTTAACTAGAGTCCTGTGTCTGAGCTCTTGGTCTTCAAAGACAGGTATTGAGTGTACTCAAAGGTAGCTGGCTGGACCTAGCACTCATCCCCTCAAGACTGAGGAGCCACCCACTCTTCATGGAGCTGCACATTTCTACCAAAGCTGTTTGGGCTGACTGTTGTGTATGGAGCTGAGTGTCTGGTCTCTTCAAGCAGACAGTTTAGCTGTATCGTGACTATACTTTACAGTAAGTCACTATCCAGGATTTGTGCTAAAAAACTCATTCTTGCTTTAATACGAGTTACTGTCTTCTACTAAATGAATGAAGCCCATCAAGTGGGTACAGTACTAAAGATGTCAAGTAAATTAATCATATGCAGGAAGGAGAGTCAGGACAGAGTTTGTCTCTACAGCATGGAATCAGAATCTGGACAAGACTAAGAACTGATCAAGATATATGACTGCTCTGATACAAAGTAAATAGCATTTTTAAAATTAATGTCCTTGGCATTGGCTATGTTAATACTTCCCTTTTGCAACATTTATTTTTTCATTAATGGAGCTAATGTGACTGAGAGATGGATGTGAAAAGTGCCAAGCACCATGTATGTTCAAACGGGGAATGGTCTGCTGCAGTGTGCTCACGCTGACTGTGCTTGTTCTTGAAGTAATGAAAATCATAGAATAAGAAAATCATAGAATAAGGAGAACAGCATCTAGGGTGGAATTCTCCTTGCATCAGTCAAGAGCCCTCTATACCATAAAGGCTTCATGAATTCAGATGGTCTGCATGCTCTTCTATTCCTTCATTCCTTCCACACTCCCTTTCTTCACTGAAATGAGAGTTGCCTGCATGTTTCCTGCAATATACCAGCTTTGTCTTCTTTTGCCAGGGCCAGTTGCTTTTCCGTACCTGAAGCTTTGTGTGTCTCTTATCCTTCTTTTGACCTCATACCTCTTCCTTTCTCTCTTCCATCTTTCCCCTGGCTTGGTCGTTTTTCCTCTCCCTGAGGCAATTTTTTTCTGGGTGTCAGTGTTCCTAAACTGTACTGCAAGTCCTTTAAGGAAAGGGAGGAAATGGGGGTTCTGCTTTGCCAGACTCAATGACTGCCACACCTCAAGAAGGTGGCAGCCATTCCATTGCTCTTTGGTCTATAGGCCATTAGTCCCAGACCTGGATAGCTGAAACAGTTGCATGTGCTAACCACTACAAGAGGTCACAAATCCTGTGCATTAAAATACCTTTTCCCTCTCATTTTCTTGCTTTCAGCAAAATGAATATAACATTTTTCATTGCCTAGAACATTCCATGAAATGTTGGAATTTAACAAATAATCTAGCATCCTGAAATTAACTTGTAATTAACTTGTAATAAAAATAAAAAGTATGGAGAAGTGCCACTTGACCAGCAATCATAGTACCCAGGGATGAAAACTACCCTACTGTACAAATAGGTCAACAGTCCTTAAGCACAGGCCTTTTTCTGGGCTAAATCAGTTTTCTTAAAAAGCTTTTCCTACAGACTTTTCTTATAAGTCTTTGGTAAGAAATCAGGCAGCCCATTATTTTGTGTGTCTCTGTCCCTTTGTTCTCACTCCTCACCACTCTTTGTGTCAGCATTGCACCGGCTTGTGGGCTTTGAATGACAATGAAGTTTTCTCCACAGCATATATGCACATCCCATTGTGCAGTTACACCTTCCAGTTCCCACCATCTGACTTGTGAGGGGAGTTTTGAGTTAAAAATTTGATTGATCTGTTTTCTTCCCTTTTCCTTTTTTCCTCTGCCTAGGATTTCCCATGCCTTCATCATGTTAAATCTGGTAATCTAAGAGCTGCATAGACACATTAACTTGCTGACCTGGCAGAAAGCATGCACCCCAAAACAGAAACATTTTCTAGAGCAGGATAACTACAGTGCTGGGAAGTGCTATGAGCAAATGGTACCATGAGCATTCAATTAGAAAAAGAAGTGAAGTTTGTATACTTTTGTCTTTAGTTACTGAGATTTAGTTATGTTTATTTTGAATTTGCAGTGTGGTTTTGTATTTGTGACTTTAGTTCTGCTTTGGTTGGGGTTTTTTGTTTGATTTTTTTAATGAAAGGGTATATGTGTTTTTTGTTAGGAAACTAATAAAACAGAACATGGAAATTTTCTTGAATGGAAAGAAATATGAGTGGTTCTGGAATTTGTTTCTTTTAAGATTCAGTGTAAAATATGTCAAAAGGACTTTAAGTTCAGAAGGTGACATGAATCATAAAAAAATACTTGAGTGTACTAGTATTTAACTTTTGAATTAAGTGTTTTTCATTAATCCAAAAATATGTTATATATCTTTAGGTTTGGAGTTCAATCTTGATCCAGTTTACTTGCTGTGATAAATCCTGCAGTCCATTGAAGCCCAAAGAGATTCATAGAGAGCAGTTGTTCACCATAGTATCATTTCTCAAAGATAAATTATGCAGCAGTAAAGACAAGTTGATAAACTTTATTGTATTGCTTTAGTAGCAGTGCTTTAGGTTCTACTGGGAAGGCAAACTCAACACTAAGGCCTTCCCTAAGGTTTATTAAACTGTCCTAGAAGCTGCCAGTGCCATTTTTTTTCTTTTTTGAATATTTTTCTAAGCTCAGTAGCGGGAGAGGGAAGAAGAGATTAGTCTTTTTTTCTTGATCTTCAGTTAATCCTTCTGACTTTGTGCTTCCACTGGCATGGAGAAGAATCATACTGTGAGAAGATGATACTCTCTTTACCTGATTGACTCAAACACATGCAGCTTTTTATAGGCTCACCATTTTTCTTCAATAGCATGCATCTTTGTCATGGTTTAAAAAGTATCTAGAAATAGTAGTTACAGTTCTTGAAATTATGTGCAGCTATGAGCAATATGTACCATCCACATTTTCCATATGTTGAGACTGTGTTCTAGTTTTATGAGTATAGTAAAAATTATAAGAAGTAAACAGTCAATTGAGTGGAACTTAATAAATACTGGAAAAAAAATCAGGATCAAAGTACTTTACATTAGTATTCAAAATAATTTTAGGAGAAAATATTTTTCAAACCCTTATGTGGTAATCCTGAAATACTAGGTATTTCTGGTTATTGCAGGCTGTACAAATGCAGTGTTGGAACCAGATTATTTGTGTATGTTTATCTTTGATTAATTTTTTCTTAAGAATTTCAGGAGATCTTTAAGCAGCTCTCATTTTTGCTATTTAAATCTGAGTTTGTTTTAAATAGAATGTAGGAATATTGAACTATTGCTGACCTAGCTGATGTTGGAGTCTTTTCAGAGACGTAGTTCAAACTGTAAGTTACAAGACAGAAAAATTTAAAGAAGGGTAAGAGGGAGAGTTTTTGTCTTCACTGCTTATGCAGGTATATCTTTTACAGCACAAGTGCATTTTTCATGTAAAACCCAAGGCACAGATTTATTATTTTTTAGGACACAGAATCTCTGGGTGATTTGAGATCCAGGGAACTGCCTAGCTACATCATGGTAAATTCAGCTTTGTCCCTGTGAAGGCGTTATGGAGAGGAAGCAAACAAAAGCTACTTCTGTAGTAAAAGTCTCATTTGGGTAGTGAGACGTAGCCAAGCAGAGAGTTGCTACCTAGACTTGGAATCATTTTTAAACTTCTGCTGCCTTTAGATAAATCCTAGGAAGTGAACATGAGGAAATTAAGAGCAATCTCAAGAATACAAGCACAGTCATGGTGAAAGGATCCAGATGTTACCTCTCTATGGGAGAGTGGATCTTGAACCTCATGAATCCCTTTTCTGAGTCCTGTTTTCTAGAGCAGGTGCTAATCAAGGGGAAAGCTGTGTGGAAACACCATTAGAAAGCAGCCAGTCCACTCTGCAGTTGTTCAACCTAGGATATATCTTTTCTGTATCCAAAAACATCTGTTTGTCACCTTGGAGCACTGAGCAGTGAGCTGAAGCTAGCTGGGTGCTTCAGTGGAAACACAGCTCTGATGAGTGCTGGAAAATAAGATTACCTGAGATGAGACTAAGGTAAGTCAGGCATCTTCTGTGTATGCTCTCACTTTGGCACCAAGCAGCTTTCTGACTTTAGGGACTCAAATGTTTAATCTACATGAGCACTTCTCTATTGATGCTGCTCATTTTGATTGCCATAATAGACCAGAAAAGAGCAGGTGAAAACACAGTGCCAAATTCTCCAGGGCCTGAGTATCTGCATACAACTGTTGTGTCTAGGCAAAGTTGGTATTTATAACAGCTCTGGAGTGGTGAAGAAATGAGGCATGCTATGGGAGGGAGAAGATGTTTTAGGCCTTAAAGAGGGATTGATTTGTAGTTATTATTGTTGCTTTTGATCTGCCAACAGGGATCTGAAACTAATCCACCAGAGCAGCACAAGTCTGATATATAAAGCCAGATGGAGATGCCAGAATAGGTTATGCCTGCTGTCTTTGACACTGCCTTATCATGAAGTGATAAAACAGGTAGTACAAAGCAAAGCAGCCAAAGGATGGGAGTGCACTGCAGGAATGCTGCCAGCGGTGTGAGGTGACTGCCAGTTGTTAGAGCCACTGCAGGATCAATTAGCCATTTGCAGCATTACCCTGTCCTGGTGAGAGGCTGAGGCATGCAGCTGCACAGAGCACTTGGTTGCCATACAACATCTCTGGGTGCTTCCATGCTAAACTGGGGGAGTAGAAAATGCAGAGTCCCTGTATTTCAAAAGTAATCCCACAAATACATATGGCCATAGAAATAAAAAACAGTGTTTGCATAAGGACTTCTGCTTCATACCCACACCATACTTTTACCCCAGCTATGGAGTGCATCAAAGTGAATCTCATTCTAAGATGTGCTGTAAGCAGTGAATATGGTCTAGCTGCTGAGATGTTGGTGGGATTTTATCACTTCTGGTTGCATTTTGTTTAGAAATTAGAGCAGTTTAGGGCTGTTAATGCTCTATAGATCTCATCATCATCTGAGTCAGCTAACTCGTTGCATAAGAAGAGCTTTATATAGATGTTGGATCAATTGACAGTAAGTTGTCAATAAATGTATCTCCTAGACACTGCAATTGACAGGCTAATGAAGTGCATTCTCAGTGACAGAGAGCTGTTGACAAATCTTTTGTCACTTTGCTTTTCCCACTCCTGCATTTCTCATAAATCTGCTCCATATCACAAGCTGAATGCTTGAATCACAGAATCACAAAGGTTGAAAAAGACCTTTGAGATCATTGAGCCAACCATGAGCACAGCAGTGCTAGTCTACCACTAAACCATGCCTCTAAGCACTGCATTTACACGTATTTTGAATACTTCCCAGAGGTGGTGATTCTACCATTTCCCTGGGCAGTCAGTTCCAATGCTTGATCATTATTCCAGTGAAGAAATTTCTTCTAACATCCAATCTAATATCTTCCACAAGTGAGGGAGTGCCTGTTTGCTACCTTGTGTGCATAGGCTGGGATTTGGAAAACTGTTGGTTGAGAAACCAGAAAGAAAGAGTCAAGGACCATGTTTGCCCTCCCTGCAATGTATTCTCCAACATGTTTCAAAGAAGATGCAAAGTAGGTGATCTGCAGTTTGTCCACCAAGACTGCAGCATTGTGTTGGGCTCCCTGTTGTTGCACTTTCTGAGCCTTTGTTGTTGCTGCAGCACTTAGACTGATTCAGTGCAAGTGTTTTCAGCTGCCTGTTCCTTTTCCTCTTGCCCAGAAGGAGGTGGAATCACTGGTTTATTTTACGTCATGCTTGAAGGTTCCTGTGGGTGCCTTTTGCAAATATCTGATGAGTAAACTAGTTCTTGTCCTTTTCAGTAAAGTTCCATGTTTTTTCCTTTAACTCATGAGCATTTGTAAGCACCAGCAATTTAGGATAAGTGCTGCCTACCTACAGCAAAAGGATGTTGAGCAAAACCAGATCAGTATGCATAATCCCACCTTCCTTGCTAAAGAAACTATTTTGGTCAATGTGTGCATTAAAAAGTCACAGCGTGACTCATTGGCCTTAGCTATTACTAGCACTTCATGAGAAAGCATAATTTTCACTCCACTGTTCATAGCCAGCCTAGATGTTGTTCATAGCTTGTTGTACATAGTTTGGGGTTTGTGAGCCACACTGCAACTGCAGTTTGCCTTTTAGCTTGCATGAATAGTTGACCTTAAAGGCAAAACCTTGAACCCAATGAAATCAGAAGCAAAACTTGTATTGATTTTGTTGAAATCAAAATCAGGCTGATGCTGTATTGCCATTTCATCTTGACAGATACTGGGGGAGAAGAAAGCCTTTCAGAAGGCTTTATGTTTTTCACACTGTGGGCCCTGAAAGACAGTGAAAGTAACTTGGGAAGTTGTGTGGATTGGATGACATCATAACTTACCAATGTCAGCATTACTGCTCTTTTCCAGCAGGTTGGTCAGCTTTTTGCTTTGCAAGAGGGAAGGCAGCCAGTGTAAAAATCTGCCATAAATTAGAGATTCTTCAAAGGGTGAGGATTCACATAGTAAGTGAGACTTTTTATCTCACCCACTTCATCTAGCACTATGGAACACAAGTCTTGGAAAAACACTGCTGTCAAGAAGACCTGACTATATCACAGTTTGTTTCTGGTTGATGAAGGAAAGCCCAACCCTTTGCTCAAGGTGTTAATGGCATGGAAAAATACTATGTGATTTTCCTGTTGTTTTAGAACCGCCTCCAACTGTGGGCAAGTTTGTTTTACCGAACAGAGCTTTAAGAAAGAGGACAAACTAAAAAAGAAATGGTAAACATTCAAGCAAATGTTACTGTCTTGTGTTACTCAGGAGCTGGTTCAGTTTGCTGATTGCTCAGTTTCAGTGTGGTCTGAGTAATGAAGAGCTGACTAGTGAGCCTAATTTGGAGTAATTCCCTGAGTACTTGGAAGCATAGCAAAGCCAGAAAAACTCTAATGAAAAATAATGGAAAGGTAGCTGGGGGCTTAACTTATGATCTCTGCTCATTACAGTAAGCGACATTTTCATTGCAGTGTTGCCATAAATGTTATTGGCTGCCACATAGCATAGGTCCCTCCTGAAAAGATCCTGGAACAGCTTTGTTGGCACAGTAAAAGCCATGGAGAATCAGCAAAGATTTGCTTAAAACACAGTGATTGTTTGCCAGTTATTAAGGTTGTGATGCTTTGTTCAAAACTGGCTGGAAAATTAGGTGAATAGTCTGTATCATTTTATTATATGGTTTCTGAGTGACCATCTTTGGTCTTCCACAGTAAAGTTAAATAACTGGAAAACTATTGTATTGATTTGTTTTGTTTCCATATAGAACTACTCAGTCTTTGGCTTTCAATATTTCAGCATTTTAACATATATGATGGCAATGATTTTGAAATTGGCTTTGAATCACCTTTATCCTTTCCACGTATGTTGATTTCTCAGATCACAACTTGCCAGGTGTCTGTAAGATTGACATAATTGGCATGTTTGTTCCCACGTTGGGCAGGGAGTAGGTGAAAGGGCTGTGTTTGGGAACTGGAAAGACCTGCATTGATCTGTTAAAGCATGTTCAAGAGCACTGCCCAAGAACAGCTTTTCTGCAAAGTGTATCCATCATGAGTTAAACAAAGCCAATTCATATGGCCAAGTGATATTGCAATGTCTGAGATGTAGCTCTTCGTACGTGATATTTTGTGTCAAAAAGTGACATTTTCATTGCAGTGTTGCCATAAAATGAAGTGAGTTTCCTTTATTCTTCACCTTCTTCCTGGTAGTGGTTTGAGCAGCTAAATCCCGTGTCCTGGAGGAACCAAATCAAGTCCTTCACTGATGGCAGTGAGTAACTGCTCCATATCCCTGTTCTCCTGTCCTGTCAGTAGCAAGGCTGCCCACAGTCTCAGAACACGTTTATACACCTGGCCAGCCATGGGCAGATTAGCATAATGGGAGGACAGATGGACACATAAACACAGAGAAGACAAACAGCAGCCAGTCTGTATTCCTCAATACCTTTCCCTGAAATGCTCAGGGAAGACCCTGTGTCAGGGATCCCTCTGATACCTGGCTCCCCAATCTTGATGTTTCAAATATCAAGCCCCCAGACCCAGTCTCATCAGCCTACATCCTTTTTGTGGAGGCTGATCCTGGAGTCCCTTCGTCACTTCAGTATATGGGAATCAGTCCATGCTATTGACCAGCAGATCTGTCTTACTTGAACATGCTGATGGGACATGTATGCATGCTGCCAGAACAGAGGGCACACTCACACAGAAAACAGCTAGAAACAGGGTTTAGGGAGGACAAAGTCAAGATGATTTGTCACAGAGTTCTGCCAGTCAAGTGTTCTGACCTCCTCCTGCTTGCACACTGTTGACCTCATTTATTCCCTGCCTCATCCTCTCTTTTTCCCTGCACTTGTTCTCTTCTGTCATCCTTGGTCACTCACTTCCACTCTTGCTCTGTCCTCACAAGAACCTATAAATTCAAGTCCTGTATAATCCTTAAATACTCTTGTTCAGTCCCAAAACTCTGTCTAAGCATCCCACAGTAAATCCTGTGCTCCTTTTACACAGTGGTCTGCAGAGCTCACAGAGCCTGCCAATTTCTTGTGTTGGGTCACACAGATGGAATGTGTGACAGGACTGGGACTTCCTCCTTCCCCTTTGAGGGTCTCAGAGGTGGTGATTCAGATGGGTTAGTTTGGTTGAGTTCCCCACCTTGTCACTGTGTCCCTTGTCACTGTTCAGTCCTTATGTTTATTTTAAGGAGCTGTTGGAGAGGTGGCCCTGCAGGCAGTTGGGATGGCAGAGGCAGACACCCTGGGAGAGGAGATATGTGAGCCAGCCCAGCAGAGCAGGGCAGCTGATTAAACCCTGTGTGTGAGAATTGCAGTCTCCTGAATGCTCTCTATGCTACTGCCAGTGAAACTGGCCATCCTCAGTGTGCAGCAGAGCAGGCTCAGATTAACTCAGACACTTCAATTTTGCTTTAAAAAAAGGAAAAGAGACTCTCTGTATCAGTATTTCCCCAGGGTCCCTTCTATACATTTTATTGGTACACTTTGTCTAGTTACTGGAAAAGAAATACATACCTGCCAGACATATAATAACTTAAAGAAAGTTCCTTAGCTTGCACTTAGTTATTTTTTTGCCCTCTGTTTTGCTTTTTTTAAATGTTAATCAGGTACACAGCAAAATGCATGTAATAAATCAATAATAAAGATTATGTAAGGGCATTTATCTGAGCAGCAGTGTAGCATTCAGAAAGGGAAGTGAGCACTGTTTTACTGAAGCCCAAAGGACTCCATGCAGACAACAACATTAAAATAACATAAGAATGAAGAATACTGTGCTCAGCTGTCTCCAGGAGGATGTCTGTGCTGCATGCCAGTATGTTTTCTATACTGTGTTTGCTGCCTGTCCAGGGTTAGTTTGAGATCAGGCAAGTGGCCTTGAATATTGTCCAACAACATGATTTGGGGAAATAGAGCAACTGTTGATTTATCTAACTCATGCTCACAAATTACATGTACATAAAGATAAGAGTTGGGCTGATACAGATCACTTTAGTAAACAGAACACACTTCTTTCTCACTTGAGTTGTCTTTTTCCTTCTTAGTGGTGCTTTTTTATCTGTAGCTACCTGTGCTGGTATCTGCCAAAGAGGCTGAGCATGCCACTGCAGTTTCTGTGGCTCCTGTTTGCTTCTGATGAATTAGATGTAGGATGCCATTTGTTCCACTAGATACCTTGGCCCTCAGAGTTTAAACTGGTGCCTGCATCTGGCATTACATTGTTTTTTCTGGTCCTAAGTAGGAAAGCACTATTTCATCTGTGGAAACAAATAGGAAAATGTTCCACTGCATTCTGTGGAAGTTCTTACCCTTAAGAACTTCAGTTTCTGGCCTATGCAGTTTTTTCATGCCTGGGGTGAATTCAGGGACTGGTCTGCACTTGTGGGCTGAACAACTCATTGCTCCATTCAAAATGGAGCATGAGGAAGGAGATCAGACCGCCTGAATGTGCTTGAAGATCTGAGTCCCAGGGGAGAAATTGTGCATAATTGAAATATTCTGGTAGGATTGTCCACATGCAGAAGCGAATTGTTCTCTGCCTTGTGCTCTCAAGCTGCTGTTTCATTATACTGGCCTAGCTGGGAGGTGTTTTATCAGCATAATAGATTCCCTAGATGAAATCTTAATTCCTGTCTGTCTCTGTTTTGAAAGAAATAAGAATAAGCATGCCCTGTCCTTTCTGTCTTTGTGACAGTTCCATAGAGGCCCCCCTTGTGTGTCTCTCTGGATTTGTAGCATGGCTGAAGATTTCCAGTGCTGGGGTCCCTGGGTATTGAGATAGGTCTTTCAGAAACTAGATGTTTGTGTTCCGTGTGCTTTCAAAATTGTGTCTGCCAAAAGCCATGCTTCTTGTAAGATGTTTCAGGTTGGGTGTGCAAAGTCATTAGCCAGCTTTGCAAATCTTGGCCTCTACATTTTCCTTTAAAAGAAATCTTTTTTCTTTCGCGAGGCTTCTATGAGCTTCCAGCCGTGCTTCCCTAACAAGCCTCACATTTAGAGTACTTGCTTCAAAAGGCTGCTAGCCTCAGAGAATATAAGGAAAAGGCTTTCTTTTATTACTGTGTATTAATTAAAGAAATACCTAACACCTACTTGGAATTCCTTTATGGGAAAAAAAAACATTAGTTCCCCATAACATGCAAGATGGTGAGTTCAAAGAAGCAGGGATTAAATTAACCATTTAAAGAGCCAAAGTGTCTGGCAGAATTAAAATTATGCATCTGTTACCAGCCCAGTAGTAGAGCAAGTGTTTGTAAATCATAGTTACCTCAGCTCAAATCTCCCCTCACTGTCACATCGGGTCTGGAACCTCTGAGCTGAGGCCAGAGGTTCCTCTGGCCAGGGTCTGTCTGTGACAGTAACCTGTAGGGATAGAGGGTGGGAAATGTGGCACGCAGAGGTTGAGCCTTTTTCTTCAGGTATTCAGAGCAGCAAATAAACTGGGGTAGAGGGGTCCAGCAGAAGGGAGCCCTGTGGAAAACTGAATGGTGAAGTAGCCAGTGAGAGACATGTGGGATTTATTTTGGAGGGTGCACATTCTACGCAGATGCTGAAACAGTGAGCTCCAGAAAGTTTTGGCAGAGTACTTTTTTTTGCTTGTTGAGATTTGGAGTGTTTTTAGGCAGGAATTCTGAGTAAGTCAACTTTGGACTGCGTGACTCAGCAGAGTCTCTAATGTAAGATAGCTAACAGCTTGTGAGAGTGCAGAGTGGGAACATAGAGGGAGTGGTTGGGTGGACTCCATCTAGCATTTTAAAATAGCTAAAGATGAGTGTCTGTGTGTCAGCTAGCTACCCACTGTCCTCTGTAGCTGCTGAAAATCTTTAACAGAGCAGTGCAGCTAAGCATCTCACTGCAGACACTTGTACTTGATCACCCTAAAAGCTCTTTACTCCACTGGCTTCATTAGCCAGATCTCCACTGACTGGGAGACATGGGCTTGAATCCTTACCTCTCCACCTGTGCTGAATCCTCTTCTTCTTACCTCATTTGTGCTCCAAAAAATGAAACTAGCTAAGAAAAAGAAAGAGCTAATCCAAGATGGGAAGAGATAATCAGTTCCCCCAACGAGTGCCTGTGGGGTGAAGACTAAAAAAGGCATTTGAGGATATTAGGGATTTCTGGTGTTGCAGAAAGTCTCTTTAAAAGGTGAAATGCAGGACTTAAGGAGAATTAGGAAGAATAGTGACAGGCACAGTCTGCAGGAACTTTGGGTTATGAAAATAATTGAGGGAGGTGGAAGGAACAGAAAAATAACACAGGTTGTTACACTTGGGAGTGTCTCAGGGCTGGGCTCTGGTGTGTATGGATTTGGGGCAGTCTGACGCATGAAGCATCCCAGAGTGGCAGTGGGCTAGAGAGGAAGGCACACTGTTCACAGACCTAAAACTAGTGGAGCAGTTTCACAGCACTTTGAGAGCTGAGGTTCAGTGGCCCAGAGGCTCTGGCAGCCTGTGGCACTGCCAGCACCTGCTCCCTTTGTGCAGCCAGTGCTGCCTCCATGGTGGAGCAGGAGAGAGCTGCACAGACAGGGACAGGCCAGAACCGAGTGGCTCTGAAGAAACTTGCAAGAGTTTCAGATGATGGACATCACTGACATTGCTGCCATCTGCTCTCAGAGCACTTGAAAACAAAGGGCAAAAAATTAGCTGAATAAAATGAATCATTCATGTCTGGTTTTCCTTATTAAGAATCCTAAGGCTGCAGTTTGCCATTCAGGTGTAAGGAAAGCAGGTACTGGTTTCACTCTCCCATGCACTGTTCCTCTTCAGTGAGATCATCTGAGTTGCATCACAAAGACTAAAAACATTATTGGTGAACTACCAGTATAATAAGATACTTGAATAGTAATTTTAACCTCCACTGTTTTCTCTCACTGGTACAGTACTGACCAGTTAAATCCCATTATCTGTCCCTTTCCTGGGAGAAAGATTATGTGGTTTGAGGGGATGACATGTTAGCAGCTCCCACATAGAAAAGAGCAGTCGCAGTCACTCAGAGGGGACACCAGAGCAACAATTAGCTGTGCAAAAACTGGTGTGGCAAAAGCACCTTGCTCCAAATGCATGTGAACTGTAACTAGTGCAGGGTAGCCATCATGTATCAGTCATGCAAGCACTTCTTTCAGCTTTGGGTTTGTACTGATACCACCACTGATTTAGCCTTTCCCTTCTCCTGCTTCATCAGCTGGGGCTTAGGACTGTTCTGTTGAGGTCACTGTGAATATCCACTTTGAGGTTTGATCTGAGCACTAAATATCTGCCTGACTCTGAACTTCACCTTTTGAAAAATCAAGCAGAGCTGGAATGTTTCACCTTTGCTTCCCTGATTACAGTACATAGCTGGAGGTAGCATCTCTCCAGGACCATATTTAACAGTGCTGTCCTTTTTATACTGCATACTCACCCTGGAGATCTGTTACAGACATAAAGTGAAACACCAGTGTATTTCTCATGGCTCAGTCTTGAAATCCTCTTTCAAAATGCCTAAACTCAAAAAAATCAATGTGTGCATCAAACACTTTGCAGTAGTTCCCTAGCTTACACAAGTTCTCTAGCCCTTGGCTAGTGAGCATTTTGTTGTACAAGAGAGAAAAATTGGAGGTAGTTGTGCTGAATTTGTTTTTCAAAGTGACTCTTTTGACCTTTATGAATTTAAGAATTTTAACTATGGTTCTGTTTTTAAGTTCAGAGATTTTAGTAGCAAGACTATATACTTTTAAGTTACAAAGTTCCATGCCTGATCTTATGCTGTAAATTGCAATATTTAGCAATTTGTGGTTTAATTTAGAAGGATCACCTACTTTCCTAAATGCTTAAGTAATGTGGCAAGCTGAGGTTATTGATTCTCTCTGAATTTATTACAAGAAAGCTGTATCCACTCTCTCCTCTTGGGAATGCCCCTCCTGAACTGCATGCTTGCTAGTGACAGCTTAGACCCCTGATACATAACCAGAGACCTTGCCTAATATCCTTGCAACTACTTTAGGGAATTTTTATTAAGTAAAAGCATCATTAAAGTAGACAGAATGATGAAGTTTAATGAGCATCTTTCTCACTTCATGTTGTTCATTTTGCTGCTGCAGCAGCCATGCTGCTGTCGTTTGTTACTTCCAGTGGGGCAGGTGCAGAATTCAGGAAGATTTTTTTCATGTTTACATCTGCATACAAAGAAACATTTTTTCATGGAAGATATTTTAAAAATATATACAAGGAAAGAAAGCTTCGCAGAGTTTCTGAGGCCTTTCTGCATTTTCAGGCTTGCATGTGATTTCCCCTTTGATTTTTATGTAATGAGAAGTCTGCCTACAATACTGTAGCTGCTCAGTCTTCAGAGGTTCTGCAGTTTGTGAGCTGTGGTTGCAGTAATCAGCTTCTGACTGTTAGCAAACTGCAAACATCACAAATATTTGTTTGCACTCCAGATTTTGTCCTTCAGCAGAGGTTTTAGCCTTGAAGCTGTGTGTAGTATCCTGCTCAGAGCTGTACCAGCACTGTGAACAGATGACGATTCAAAATATCTAGTGGGAAGGCACTGCCATGAATGTGTTATCAGCACTTGTCGTACAAATCTGCCTTTAAACCATAGCCACAATCTGTGTCAAAATTCTTTTGTGTGTTTATGGAGACAATGTGCCTTGGCTAAGCGTCTGGCCATGCAAACAACTGTGTCAAGGTGCCATCCTCTAGCACATCACCATCGGTCAGCTGAGCAGCAGAACTGTCTGTGGGCATGTCTTCAGCTGACCTCTGCTGCCCAGGATGATGTGCAAGTGTCTCTGCCTAACACATCTGACTCTGCGCTCATGCAGAACAAGAGCATCTACCTAGTTTGTACAGCTTGGCTGCAGCTGTGTCTGGGTCTTTCTAGTAACTACTGAAATTATTAAAGACTTTATGCAAACTTCACATCTTTTAAAACTAAAGGATTATAGGTCCTTGTGGAAGCCAGATAATTGCTTCTCTGTGCAGATAAGCTCCATTAGTGTTTTTATTTTGCTTTTTTTTCCCCTGAAGCTTTTTTTTCCCCTGGGAGTTGTAAAACTGGTGTTTGTTGTTGTACCAGGAGTTCATTGAGAATTTTGAATTCTCTTTTCCCTAGTGTAACAGAAGGCAATTTCTGTCCCAGAAGCATTATTACAGTCATTATTGTATTTAAATATTGTTGTGAGACCATATGTCTCCTCATATCTGAGTTGTGCAGACAGGAGAGAGAGACCCTGTGTGTGAAGGCTTGTACCATCTAAATATATCTGATCCTTGCTCTTTGACTAGCAGACTCCATGAAAGATTGTAAAGCACTCATCTTCATTTGGGACAGCCATGTGCATTGGAAGTCCTCTCATTTTGTCAAGGAAACTGATTTGATTTTCTTATTTCAAACCCAGTAATTACTTTGCTGGATGAAACTTTGGTGCTCATGTTGGTAGAAGTGGTTGGACATGAAAATAGGTTAAAAGAATGTGGAAATGCTGTAGATGCCTTCAACTCATGTTCATCTATTACTACTAATGTAGTATTTGCATGGGACAAAGGGAGTTGCTGGGGCACCAATAGCACTGAATATTGTAAGGAGCAGATATCAAAAAAATATCAAAAATATCTCAAGTCAGTTGGTATTTTTAGTGCTTAATGCATGCTGTGGCTTCTGGACTTCTTTTCATAGTCAAAAGGCATTGCCCAAGTAGACTTTACCAGAACTCTGAAGTTCATTCAAAATTGTCAGTATTCACATTTCCTGCATTTGGAAAGTATCTGTGTGGTCAGTAGAATTCCCCCTACACCCTTTTTCTTCTGAGGTTTAACAGTCCACATGCTTGAACATTTGCTCTGAAAAAGGAGGAAATGAGAGGTAGAATGAATGCCAGAAGGAACACCTGAGAGGGAAACTTACATAGAGTTTCCAAAGCAAAAAGGGGGAGCCTAAACCAGCTTGAGCAAAAGGAGGGTATGTAACACTTGACAGCCACTTAAGCTGTCTCAGTCCTGTTTGGGTTGGCACTAACAGGGCAAAGGAGCTGTGGGGCAGCAGGATGTGGAACACAGATCAGTGATAGGGGACTTCTGTTCCTATCTACAAAGGACTTTTGTGCTCAGATACAGTGAATCACTGGATTTTCTGTTAATCAGTGCCTGAAGTCCCACATAGGGACTTCAAAAAAGCCAAAAACCATCTTGAAGGTTAATTTTGTATTTACCTAACTAGTGCTATCTTGCGAGAGTTACAAAACTACTGCTGAAAGTGGTTCAAATGCTACACTGCATATCATTCAGAGCAGGGTGCTGCTTGTTCCCTGACTTCTTCTGTCCTGGGTCAGTTTCTGATGGCACAACCTCCTTGAGTGTCACTCCTGTGCTCTTCTGCTGTGATGGATTTTCACAATACTGAACCATCTCCTTCCGTAGACTCCCTCTTTCAACTTACTTAACACCTTCCAAAAGAAGAGTTATTTAGGATGTATATTTGATTAATACACATACTTGGATAAAATACAGCCTTGTGCTGCTGGAGCTCTGTCTCTTCAGAAATAAAATAAAAATATGTGTATTGTTGCTAATATGAAGCATGTCGTTATTGCAGAGGGTCAGGGCTCTCTGCTTTCATCAGGAAATGCCACCTGATCCCTTGTTGACAGGAGGTGATGGCCCACATAAAATTTCAATAAGGTGAAGTAATGTCATAGTTTACAGTTGTATTTTCCTTGAGCAAGGCTGTTTGGCTACAGTACACCTTGACAGCAGCCTGCTTAGCAGTATGATGTAAAACTTCAGCTGCTGAGAAGGTGAAAGCAAGCGCTGCCTCTTCACCCCACCTTACAAGAAGCTTTAATCCCATTCCACAGTCCAGGAATGCCAAGGTTGAAGTATCATCCAGATACAGCAACATAAAGCTCAAATTAGGTGGTAACTTTACATATTCCAACATAGAATTAGAATAGTAAATAGAATAGAGTCACAGAATCACAAAGGTTGGAAAAGACCTCCAAGATCACATGTAACTGTGACTTGGGAGAACAAACATGATCACTCTGAACGTCCCCTCTTTCTTCTTCTCCCAGCTTTTTATGATGAGCAAGATGTGGTATGGGCTGGGATATGCCTTGCATCAGTTGGGGTCATCTGTCCTGGCTGCATCTCTTCCCAACAACTTGGGCACTCCTAGCCCCTCACTGGTGGGCTGAGGAGCAGAAAAGGCCTTGGTTCTGTGCAAGCCCTGCTCAGCAATAACTTAAATATCCCTGCATTGTCAACACTGTTTTCAGTGCAAATCCAAACCACAGCCCCATAGCAGCAACTATGAAGAAAATTACCCCAAGCAAAACCCACAATGTGCATCTTCAAAAAGCACTTAATGTCAATAAGTGAAGTTAAGTTTGAACTGTGTTTATTTTGGGTAGGTTTTTAATTTATTCTAATCAGGATTACTCATAAATTATCTATTAATTACTGTGTGATATTTAGCAAGATCCTTTCAGCCATGTAGTCCATTTAGCTTCACAGTGAATGCTAGCCATCTTAATTGTAGGATACTTTGTCAACATTTAATCAGTGGTACTTACTAATGTGGCATTGATGTGTTGGTATCTGTCCCAGTGCTATCAATCATGTGTGAGCAGCAAAGGCAGCTGTGACACCATTGCTCTCTGTCACATTAAGCCCCTGGGTTTTCTGGTTAGGGATGACGCTCACTTTGCTCTAAGCAGGCACTCTATCTCTCCAGTTCAACCCAATTTTTGTCATTGTCTACTTGAATACACATCCTTGCAGCCTTCTGAACTTTAATCCCATAACTGCAGAATAAAGGTTGCTAGTTTCTGAAGGCAAAACTGATTGCTCCTTCACTGCTCCAAAAGCCTGCTCTTCCCTGGTGTTACTCCCCTGAAAAGTCACAAAAACCCAAATGTTAATGACTGCAGCTTGAGAGCTAATAGAAAATTCAGTGTGTTGAGACAAAATAACAACCTTTTTTTTTTTCCTAGTAACTAGATGCTTTGTTTAATGTGCTGCAGAGTAAAAGTCTGTGTTTAATGGTTGAATCACAATTTTTTTTCTCCTTTCCTTACAGTCTTTATGGCAGACACATGCAGGCAAACCCTGAACCTCCCAAGAAGAACAATGACAAGTCAAAGAAGATCAGCCGTAAACCTCTGGCAGCCAAGAACAAATAAGTGCCTGGCTTCTGCCTCTGTTTTACATCTGTTTTTGCATTGGTTTTGCTTGTGCCTACAATATTTCTACACATCTCTTATTACATATAAGAAAGCAGGGATTAGAATTAAATGCAATTTACTATGTATAATGCTTTAGAAGATACTGCTAGAGGGAAACAAAATTACATATGCTCCTAACTATGGTCACATTTATGTAGCCATTTAATATATCACTGTCAAACATACTTTAGCTTTTATATTTATATGTGTATTAATGTCCTGTCTTCACATGTGTCACATCCTGTTAATATAGGGGATTTTGCACTTATATTATACGATACTAAATTTCCAAGCATATTTCAAGTGATTTTAATAAAGCTCTTCATTTGTATTGCTGTTTAGTTTCTTCAGTAGGACGTCTGAATAGGAAATTCCTTGAGAAATGTATGTGTGTCCAGTTTCCTGTAATATGGTGATTTCTTCTGTGTAGGAATGTGGCAGCATTTTATCTGATGCAAGTTAGTTAAAGTGCAAAGCATTCTGTTCAAGCAACATTTTAATCAGTTTCTTTTTCTTTTTTTATGGTGCTGTGGACTGCTCTTTTTGCCTTGAAGGTTATTTTGAAATCAAGGAGTAGGGGAGGGGAGAGAGAAAAAAAAATTGTCTTTGTAGAGAGCTGCCAATTGCCAGACTCAGTTTGGGGAAGAGAACTTTGTCACTTGAAGAAACTGGTACTTCTGCCAATTTTTCAAGTGATTTTTTTCTTTAGGCAGAAAACCCAAATAATGTATTTAATCTTGCTTAAAGTGCTTATATTGAAGAGCTATTCCAAATGGCTTTTGAAAATGCCACAGGTTCTATATTTATCTATACAAAGCTGGCACCACAACCAAGCTCAGAAGCTGCAAACAGTTTAACAGCACAGATAGTTTCAGATTCTACCAATGGAGAAGAGAAGCCTAAAATCTGCTGACAGTGTTTCCCAAATACTTTCGTTCTTAGGAGAGCAAAAGCCAACAAGGTACAAGAAGAGATATTCATACCTGGATCACTTGTGTCGAGACCTTCCTGCCCTTGATTTCTAATGTAATGAATTCCATACCCGAGCCACCCATGGCGCAGTGTCGGCTCCCGTCCCATCCGGCCAGCAAGCTGGGAAGCATGCCCAGACTGCTGAGACAGGCCTGCTTGTTCAGGGGGAAAAGAAAAGGCTTTAAATATCTCATGCTACAAGTGATGCCTGCTGCAAAAGCCAATCTGAAGTTTCTGTGATCAGCACCAGTCTCTCCAGTGCATTTAGGATTGCCCCAGCATGTAGGTAACACGGTTGCCTTAGTCTGGGAATAAATGTATTGACATATATTTTGCAACAGATTTTTTTCAAATTGGCAAGCAGAGCTAAGAAGTTGGCATCAAGCTTTAGACACACTTTAAGTGGTCTTCAGTACTTCAGAAGAATGAGGCAGTCTTGGTAGGCACATGGAGAACAGTAAAAATGGTAGGCTTGTCAGGAACAGTCAATTCTATCTGTTGCAAGCTCTGCAGAGGATTTTCCAGACCCCTTAAGTGATCTGCCTGGGGAACAGGTCCAACTGAAACAGGCCAGTGAAGGTGCTAGGTTGGATGCATGTTAAGAATTGAAAGCAAAAACTGTGCCCCATCTGGAATGCACACAATTAAATGTGGTGCAGGGATTAACACGTGAGAGGCCTACTGACAATAATAATCATGCTACAAAAAGTCCTGAAAAAATGTCAAATGAAATGTCAGAAGATCCCCAAACTACTATTGCAAGTTGGTTTTGGAACAAAATAAATAGCAAGGGCACATCTACCAGGAAGGGGTGAAGAGACTCTGGATCCTTCCCTGGAAGTGAATGCTACCCCAGCCCTGGAAGAGGGCACTGCCTCAGGGTTGCACCACGGCTCTCCTGACAGATGCCAGACACCTGCTTTGAGCCTTGGAGACATTTTGCATGCACTCACTTCCAGCTGAAGTGAATTCACCAGTCTTCCAAAGTCTCCCTGGGTACACACAGACATGGCTTTCTGTGTGAGTGGGATGGCAATAAAGCTTTCCTTTGGTTTGAACAGAAATCCAACCAGACCTGAAGGTTCATGTGGTGTCTGAGACTGTGCCCATCACCCACTCTGTGTCCTGGGGTTTAGGCAAAAAGAAGTTGCTGCAGGGCTACAAGTGTTTCAAGGCATGGGGTAGTGTCTCTAATGTAAAATTCAAAGCTTGTTGGGGAAGGCCTGATGATGTTATTGGTGGGAAGCTACAGCCCTGCTTTAAAATAAGTTTATGGTTTTCAAGCATTAGTCAGACTTTCATTAACTGCTGTTGCAAATTTTGAAAGTGTTGGAAGAGTCATGCAAGCTCTCCTCTGCAGGATTGCAAAGTATTGATTGGAGCATTCTTGTGTGCTCATAGCAAAAAAATCCACCCAACCTTCCCACTTCTTCCCTCATGAAGGAGGAAGAAACACAGTTTTGACAAGCAAAAGCAGGAGTGAAGGGCCTGGGGAAGAGGAGTAAGTGAAAGGCATAAAGATGAGAAGGATAAAAGAAATCCTAGAGGGAGAAGAACTATACCAAAGATGGTGGCAGATTGGGGGGGTGGGGGAAGGAAGTTTCTTGAAAAGAAAGATGAAAAAATAAGATAATGATCTGAGAAAATGATGAAAACCTGAAATGCATAAAGCTTTACAAACAGAAAACAAAATGGGTTGTAAAGGAATGCTCTTCAGAGGTGCAGGGCAGAATAAAGACAAGGGAAAGAAAAGCAAACTATCAGGGATGTAATGTGCTGAGGTTTTAGTGTTTCTGAAAATATGCCAGCTTCTTAGAGCAAACTACACAACAGTTTTTATGTGAGTATGATGATTTTATGTATCTGGTCTCTAAGGTCATTCCTTTTTTAATATTTAAAAACAATGCTCTATTTTACTGGGTCACATTTATTTCCCCATTGTACTCAAGGAAAGGAGTTGCTGTATTTTACTGTGGTGAACCACTTAATGAACAGTGCAGCTCATGATGGTCCCCATGGTCATTTCTCCAGAGGACCCATCAAACTGAGGCCCCTTCCAATGAGTCCTCGGTTCCTGCATCTAGGTGAGCACCTGTGCTGTGCCAGCTCTGGAAAAGCTGCTCTTTGCTCCACTGATCAGTGTTGTTTCACTGGCCTAATTGAAAATGAGACCCCTGATCTCAGGTTGCCTTGAAGCAGGCATCTTTGCCATTCATTCATTCATTCATGGTCATTGTTCAGGCCACCCTCTCATACAGCCAAGAGCATGTCCCTTCAAAGGGAGAAAATGATTCCCGTGAAGAGAAAATTTGCTTTTTTACTGCTTTACTGTACATGGGAGCTCTTTGAAAACAGTTAATTCTGGTAATTCTGTTTTGATTTTGCATACGGTAACTGGAAAGAGTATGGCAAAGTTTCTGTGTACTACACACCCTGACAGAGGAAACCTGTTAAAATTACCATAAACCTGACATGCTGTGCCTGTGCAAAGAGTGGCCTGGGGAACTAATGTTGCTAAGGGTAGAGCAAAATGAAACCAGCAAACTTGCTTGTGCAGGCACCATCCACAATTTTCTTGTACTTAAGAGTGTCAACCCTGTATTGCCTCCTGCAGTCCTCTTGATGGACAGGTAACACTTAGATAAAAAAATCTCAGCTCTGAGAAAATGGGCACTTGCTCTTGCTCTCCTTCTTACTTAAAAAATATGTGAGGAACAGCAACTGTGATTTTAAAATTTCACCTTTTTGTGATTGCTAGTCTAGGAATAAGTTTCCTATGGAGTCACTGGTGTTCAAGCACCTTTATTTTGGTTTTAGGTCTTTCATGTTAAGGAAATGGCAGTAGCATCTTCTTATCAATTAGCTTCCATCCTTACAGCTGGCAATTCACAGCAGCAGTATGGGGGTTTCTCCTGAACTGGCATCTTGTTCCAAGGCATGATCTGAGCTGGTGCAGCCCTCACCTCTCCTCCCTCCAGCACTGTACTCCCCATCTTCTTCCTCTGGGCTCTCCCCACCATCTCTGTATGGGGCTGGATCCTGGGCTTCTGGAGGAGTTAGGGAGAGGAAAATGTTCCTGTTCTGCCTGACCCTCTGCTCCCAGGCAGCAGAGTGAGGTCAGGAGGCACTTCCAGCTCCAGCAGTGCTTGGGTGTTCCACACTGCCTCCTGGCTTGGGGCTGGTAGGAAAGCTGGGAGGCCAAGTCTGTGCCATCCCCACGCTTGCTGAGCAGCAGGAGCTCCAGAGACGGGGAATATTTCCAGTTTGTAGCGGGTGGTAACTGTTAATATCTTCATGACAACCAGGAGGAGTGAGATTGTCATCGGTTATATTAGTTGTTAATTTTGTAAATATTAACAATTTCTAGGATTATGGCACAGGATGTGAGCTGTCAACTTGCTTTATTTTCCTCCTACTCCTTCTTGTAATGACACATCTTTTATACTCTCAGATTCATGCCATGTGCTGGTTACCTTGCACTGACACCAGGGCTGGCAGGTGTTCTGGGATGAAACCATGATAACCTCCCAAAAGTTAGACTTTCTTCTTCTCCTGGGTACTTTGTTTCCTCTTACCTAAGGGGAAGTAATTTGCCTGAAAAGAGCAGTGATTTATAAACCTCTGTGGTTGGTTTCCACCCAGCACTGCTGCCAAAGCTGCTGCCATTGGCACAGCTGAGCTCCTGCTTCCCCTTCCAGCTCACCTGTGAGTGCCTCAGGCAGGCACTGCCACTCCAGTCCCCCCCAGAGCAGGAGCTGAGTTACAGCTCACAAGGAGCCGTATGCCTGCTGTGAGAAAGGCCTGAAAAGTGACATTTTTACAATGTGTCTCAAGAGCAAAATTTTACCCATATTTTTAGATCAAGAAGCACGGCAATTGCGTGAGTCCCAGTCACAGGAGTCACCCCTGCAGCTTGATGGACGTGTTCAGAGGCAGCTTTAGCAGCAAGGTGCAGCTGGGGGCAGAGCAGGGGGGAAGGTGGCTTTTCCAGGGCACTCACTCCTCACCTTGGCTCCCTTGCTGCTGGTGGGAGCATCTCTGCTGCTCTGCCCTGCTCCTGTGCTGCTGGCAGCCCTGAGTGTACAGCCAGTGCTCAGCCAAGCAGAGATGAGCCCCAGGCTGAATGTACATTCCCAGTCTTCCTGATATCCCTGTTATTCCAGGTAATGTTTCAAATAGCCTGGTCCTGCAGCAGCCCCAGCACAAGCAGCAGTGGGGAGCTGTGTCCAGCTGGGTGCTGGGGGAGACAAGCTGCACCTCCAGCCTGGGGTGGTCCATGCCTGCAGAGGTGCCTTGCAAGCACCAGACTGAATACCCCAAACGTTTCAGTAATCATGGAAATGGGGCACCCTCTCCCAGGGCAGCCATCCTGCAGGGCCCCAGGCAGGCAGTCCTGCCCTGTACCTGGGTGGTGCTGTGCTCCTCGTGGTTTTGCTGGTGTTTGCTTTGCCAGCATGGAAACTGCGGGCTGCTGGCAGTGCAGTTCCCAGCGCCAGGAAGGTGGGAGCAGGCAGAGCCTGAGGCACAGGGACACCTCCTGCCCTGGGGATGGCCCCTGCCATCCTCGTGTGAAACCCAGCACCCCCGGGAGCCGCACCGAGCTCGCTCAGCAGCGTTCCCAGGAGCTGAGAGCCGGGACAGAGCCCTGGGAAGGGGCAGCCAGAGGGGAGCAGAGCCAAAGAGCTGCTCTGAGGCAGCACTGCTGGACAGGGGGCAACCCTGTGGAGGCTGGGGTCTGCATGGCTCAGACTCTATATAGGAGAGTGGATTTTAATACTGGGTGTTGTTTGCCCTCCAGTTGTGTAGTTTAGGATGTTACAGCAGTGAATGGAGAACTGGTGATCTTGTCAACTGCCCCCTAACAGCGATGGGGTTTAGGAACCAAATTGTTGGTGGCCTGGTTTGAGCATCCTCAGCCACTTCTTTTATCTCCTATAAATTCAGATACTTTATTTTAGGGAGCTACTCAAACATGCTTGGCACATGGGTTTTCCCAACATCACACAGAAATGAGCATCTGTGTTTGGAATGGAAGAGAGCACTGATTTGGAGGAATGCAATGCATGGGTAGTTCCTGGGATATGATTTTAGCAGTTTCCATCCAGACTGTACAACGGGACTTCCCTATTTTCATTTCTGGCCAGCTTAGGCTACTCAAAAGATTTCTGCTCTGCCAGTTTATACCCAGAGACTCATTAAACACCTTGTGGATCAGACGTTCAGTACTAACCCGCTCTGAGGGCAAACACAAAAATCAAAGCTTTGATTCCGATGCCGGTGCCTCGCAGATGCCTGTGCGCCCGGGGTCCGGCGTCTCCGAGCGGCCCGGGAGATGCCCGGAGCACTCGGGATGCACTTTCCGCCTGTGCCAGCAGTGGGGGCAAGAATACAGCCGGAGAGGCGAGGGAGGAACCCCGGAGCGCATCTGAAACCCAGACCTGAAATCCCTTCCATTCCCCGTGTTGCTGGTACAAAAACATACCGAGACAGCTCACAGTGAGCAGGACTGTCACCCCCAGGCTTGGCAGGGTGTCCCCAGGGAGGCTGCTGGTATTTCCTTTCCCCTCACTTTGCTTTTACATCAATTTACTCCGCCAATTAAGCAACCAAGTATTTCAGAGGCAGCCATGTGGCACCGAGTGCTGTAGCTATGGCTAAAAATAACCCAAGAGCCTCGGGAAAAACAGCTCCAAGGACTGTGCACCCAGCTGTGGGGTGTGTGAGGGGGATCTCAGCCCTGGCTGGCCCCATTTGGGGGGCAGCCAGACCCCCCAGCTGGATTTGAGGCAGGGATGCTCCTTTGCAGCTCTCCTGGGGCTGCCCCTGCTGGGGCACAGCAGGGAGGGGCAGAAGGGCTCCGGACCAGGAGCCTGGAGCCTCCTTCTCTATCCAAGGCAGGCACTCACTTGGAAGTGAGTTCATGATCTGAGCCTGCATTTTGGACCTGTGGTTGATGGCTTTGCAAGCCAGGCAACATGGATTAAAACTTACCATTCTTTATTTCAGAAAGAAACCAGAAACACTCAAGTGACAAATATTGAAAAATACTCTCTTGGAAGTCCTTGAAATTACAAACCCCATGGGTTTGGGAGAAAAATGGAATTTCTTTGGAGTAAATAAGAAACCAGGGAAGGCCAGGCCACCTGGTGTAGCTCCACAGCTAGACCCATGCTCCTGCCAGGTACAGGCAGTTAACAAAAATAGAACAGGGCAGCCAGTTCTGCATAGAAGTTTTCTGTTCTTGTAAACCAAATGAAATTAATCATTACATTTATCTACAGGGTGTTCTATAAAATCAATAAGCACTGCATAGCAGTCAAAATATGACAAGGCACTTAAACTTTGCCAAATCAATCCAATTAATTATATCTTCGTTAGGAAACAGTCATTTTTATAGAGTCAGTTGGCTCTTCAAGGATCACAATACAAGCTTGATATAAGCTCATTGATTTTTACTTTATGATTTCCAGTTGAAAGAAAATAGAGATCATTCTCTTTATGAAACTGTGAAAAAATGTGTGTATTTAACATACCAATATTATTTATAAGCAGCAGCTAATGTTTAAGTGCCTCTTGTACGCCTTGATAAAAGTGGTTCATGATTCAGCCCTCTCAGATGTTCAGAGGATGTTCTTCTACATTATTGCCATCGTCATTTGTCTTTCCCCTCTGACATGTGCAGTTTTTTATGCAGGAAAACTCTGTAGATGAGGCTCATCAGCAAGGAGGAGAGCAGCCTGAATACCTATGAGGTGTCACTGCAAACAAACCCTGCTGGACATCCCAGCCTGGCCCTGCCATCTCTTTGTACAGCAGCCTGGGAGCCTACAAGGCAGAAATGGGACCAGAGGACCCTGGAGAATAATCTAGCCTATTCATATAAGGGATTAAAAAGAGAATTTTCTGTCTAGCAAGAGTAAAGGTGCAGGCTGATAAACACACACATGTATGACATGTATGACAGACTTAGAGGAAGGGAAATCTTAGCAGGTGATAAGGACTTTTCAGGGTGACAAGTGGAGGGAGAAAGGTTTGGTTTGGAGCAGGGATTGCAAGGGCATCAAGAAGAACCCTGGGATTCATTGGGTGCTCATGAAGCTCACAAGCCCTCTGGAAAATGAAAGGTAAGAGGCAAATACTGCAAAAATAAATGCACACCAGGCATTGGGCATTGAACCCAACTCCTCAGTGCTACTCCAAGGTGCTGCTCCAAGGTCCTCAGAACCTGCAGAACCTCAGACCTGTGGGTCTCCCTAGTGAGTCAGTGCCACATTTTCCTTAGAAATAGTCCTTACCAGAGAAGTCACATTGGTGAATGCAAAACGATCCCCCAATAATGGCAAATACTTGGGTTCTGCTGTTTTATTGCCATTAGTAAGAGACTCATGATAAAAGTCTGAATCTGTGAGGGAAGGATGAGATTAACTGCTTCTGTCCAATCAATGCCCAGATCTTCCCAAAACTAAGGAGAGTGTCCAGCAAATGAGGATCTGGTCTTTTGAAGAAAAAGATGAAAAGTGAAGAGAAGACTGAGTTTTGTTTCCTTTCCAAAGCATGATTTTCATTTTCAGTTAGAATGCATCAGATACAGATGAAAACAGAAAACAAAGTTGCGTTTCTGCAGCAGTTATTTGCAATTCCATGGTGCACCACTCCTACCCCCTGAGATGCCCAGCATCAAGGTGATGCCAGCCCTGGGGTGTCACTGTCACTGTGAGAGGTTGTCCCCATCCCCAGCAGACAAGGAGGGGGTGCAGGGGCCCTGGGGCCAGGCACAGGGCTGGGTCTGCAAGGTGAGCCTCTGCCATGGCCAGGGAGCTGCAAAGCCACCAAGCTGGGCTGCTGCCATCCCCAGGCTGCAGCACCTGGGCTTCCCTCACAGGGAGAGGGGACTCGGTGGCAGGAGCCACTCGTGCTGTACCACAGCACAAAAAGGCTTCACACCCCTGTGAGCACGAGCCTGCAGGGAGGTGCATTGTAACCACCAGAGAGGAAAGCTGGTCTCAGTCTTAAACTCCTCCTTTCCCCCCTTCCCATGGGTTTTGGACACTGGAAGAAATAAAACAGGGTGAATAACTGGATGAGCCTCAAGCCAAGTTTTTGATGGTATTGAAATGAGCGAGGTTAACAAGAGTTCCTCAAGCCAACAACAGGGGAAGGGAGGAAAAAGCTGTGACAGGAGGAGGTGATTAGCAGATGGCAGCAGGGGAGCCCAGCCCAAGCCAGAAGAGCTGCTACAGAGCCCACTCCCTCTCACAAATGCAGAGACTCTCCTGGGATGGAGAGTTCAGTCCTGGCCAGGATTCAGTGCAAGCATGCAGAATGGAGCAGTCAGTGCCACCCACCACCCTGAGGCTCCTTCCCTGCATTCAGATGGGCCCCTGGACATGAATGGAAGGACAGAGCTGTAATGAGGCTCAGGGCAAGCCAAGGAGGGGCTAAATGCTGGGAGAGCAGTGAGAGGAGATGGGGCCAAGCACATCCCCACCTGTGCAGAGCCTGTCCTGTGGCCCAGCCCTGCTCCCAGAGTCAGCATTGCCAGGACAGCAGCAAGAGGAGACTGCCCCGGCAAACACAGCACTGAGAAATCCCTCGGAGGAGTGAGTGACAGTAATTGGGAGTAATCACAGCAGCACTGACATGGACACAGCTCTTTAGTAATTCACCACTTCCTATGAAACTATGTCAATAATCCCCCTCTAAAGTGATGGTTAGGGCCAGCCTCATAATTTCTTTGCATTTTGTCTTAAACTAGTTGTAAACTGAGATAATCAGTTCCTGTGGGATTTTTAAGAAGGCCACATATCTATTACACATTTCAAATCAGCTGTTTTCCTACCTTCTCTTTGGTTAATGTCATTTTTCATTATTGACCCTATGGAAGAAGAAAAGGAATGTCCTTTTTCACTCAGACCTGCTCTCCTGGTTACAGGTGCCACGGCAGACATTTCCTGGCAGGAAGGAAAATAAAATTAGGCCCCAATTCAAAACATTTTCACAGAGATCACAGCTCCTGTCTTCAAGGTTTTGCAGTGTCTGAGTTTGCTGGAACACACCATGACACTGCAGGAGACAGAAGAAGCTGTCAGCAGCCATGCAGGAGCTCACTCTGCTGATCAGGGTTACCCAGGATTTAGGCTGAATTGTGACTGATGGCACCATGCAAGACCATTGTCCAGGTCACAGCCATCAGGCCTAATTTGGGTGCAAAACTGCTGATGAACCCCAAAGCACATTTGCTCTGCCTCATGCCTTAGCTTTTTTAGCTGATAGGGCTTCCCCCCTTCCTCCTCCTCACCTCACAAGTTGTCTGTTGGCTGTTCCAGGAGGATGGAAGATATGTTTGTAACCTGTGGCACCAATGATCAAAAAATCCAAGTGCAATTGAGTAGCCAATGTTCTGTTCAGAGTAAGTATCATCCAGACAATATTTTCCATTCCAGTTTTTCTGCCAGCAAGAAGGCTCATCTGCCTTCAAGGCTGAGCTGACCACACTGCTGAGAGACCTGAAGAAGTGGCTGCTCCTCAGCCTGGCTTAGGAGTCAGGTGGTACCAGCCCAAAAATAAGGGGTTTAGCAAACCCAGGGCAAAGGCCCAAACTTCTGAAGGGAGGGATGAAGGTGGACTGGTGGGGTTTGCAAGATATTATGAATAAAATAAATTTTGAGGGCCAGGACAGGGGTGTGGAGCCCTGTGCAGGGGCAGAGGGACAGCCCCACATGCCATTGCCTCTGCAAGGCTGGGCACTGAGGGTTCCTCACAGGAACTCCTCTGTGTCCGAGGGCTGTGGAAAAAAGCAGTATTTCACATTTCTGAAAGGCAGGGCACCTATGTGGGTGTCTGGAAAGGTCTGCTAGCATGACAGTGGCAATCCTCTGCCCTTATTTCACAGCTTGTCCCTCATGATTCCAAAAGCCTGGCAGACTTCTTGTGAACTTTTCTTCTGAGCAAAGTATGTAAAACTGCTTCTGTAGTACAAAATGCTTTAATCTGAGATTTGGTATTCTAGTATGGATCTGGTATTCTTCTTCCCATCAGTCAGAATGCCCCTTTCAGGCAGCCTGGGAAGTGACCTCCCCTTCATGCTCCTGCAGATGGGCTGTGGGAAATGCAGACGAGTTGTGAGCAAACCCAGCTGTGACCTGGCCCTCCATCCCTGGGGTAACCAGGGGGTGCACACAGTGAACAGCTGGGCTGGGCTGGCTGGGTGCAGCTCAGACAGAATGTCAGTGATTTTTCAGAGCACAGGTTAGCACATAAACCAGGCAGCAGAGGTAAGAGCTGCATGATTTGAACATTTGAGGCAAGGAGGGTTTGGGTCTGGATTTGTTCAGTTCGCTGCAGCTTGGCCTTTCTAAAATGTTTTGGGGGGAAATGGACAAGCACATTATACATTACTATTTTTATCATTTGGAGAATCTTAGTTCTTTCATGGCTGTTGGGCACCGGAGTGTCAGCACTCAGGTCCAGAAGAAATTCCTGATAATGTTTTTATACTGGTAACAAAAAGGCTTTCCTTGTGCAGCCAAGCCCTGTCAGCAGAGAGCCCTCTACCAGGCAGGTCTTGGTGTCTCCTCTTCCCCCTCTTCCCTTTTTGAATTGCCCACAAGACCTGGATGCCTGTGAAGAATCTCTGAATGGGATTAAGCACAAAGCAGTGCTCTGTTTCTGGATCTTTCCTCCTAAACAGAAAGTCTACATCCATCCTGATGTTACAGGTAAAATCTGCCCCTCTGTAGAGTACAGAAACTTGGCTCTAAACAGAAATTTAGGCACCATCTCTAAAAACAATCTAGCCTATTCATATAATGGATTAAAAAGAGAATTTTCTGTCTAGCATGCTCAGATAACTTTGTATCCATCATGCTGGAAATAGCTCCCAGATAGCAAAACTCACTCATCATGCAAACTCCTTCTGTACCAGTATGTAATCCTTTTAATTATCCACTGCAGAATGACTTGTCTGCCATCACTCAAACCTGTTCAACTCCACCAGGATGGGTGTAATAGCACTTTCTTGGGCAGACTTCAAAAATCCCACCAGTGCCTGGCTAGATTTCTGTATTTATGGGACCTATGAGCACAGGCAGGTGGCTCTGATTAAACCATGACAAAGCTTGGGGCTCCCCTAATCAGTCCTAAAATACAGTTTTTACAGTTGTCCCACTCTCTGCATAGTTTTGGCATCCTCACAGCCATTAAAATATATTCTGGAATTTATTCTGCTAATTTCTGGAAGAAAAATGACAAAGCCTTTTTCACAAGCAAGCTATCAAAAGCAACTTCTTTGATTACTAAGTAAGGCAAGAAACTGAATCAGCTCTGTTTCCTTGCAGCACTTTTGGTATTCTGTTGGTGTTTCTAAGATTTCTCATCTCCTGACACACTGAGACATTCATCTTCAGTTTCAGTCAAAACCCACAGGTTTGCAGAAAAGTCAAAAATTTGTCCTCATCTACTGCCTGTGATGCAGTCAAATGTTTCAGCCCAGCAGCTCCAGAATATCTCATCCCTTTTGCAGTGCTTGCTCCAGTGTGTTCCCTTCTGCCCAGCTCGGTGCCCCTCTCGTGGTGTTCTCAGCCCAGGGCTGGGTTTGGAGAGGGCTTCACCGAGCACTTGCAGCCTTGCAAACATCATCGAGGTGCTCTGCTGAGAGGCTGTTAGACAACAGCACAGCAGGGAAAACAGGGAGCAAAATATCAGCATGGCAGACCAGCCTCACAGAAACACATCAACACAACCAGGAGTGGGGACAGAACTCAGGTTAAACACTGAGCTACAGGGTAGTGCCAATGCAGGAAACACAGAGAGAAATATATTTTTCAGAGGGAAAAATGAAAAAAGAAGGGGCATTATAATTCTCTGCAAAATTCTGAAGTTGAATAAGTTGAATATACCTTCTAGCTGTTGATTGTTTCTCCCAAGCTGCTGAGCAGAATAAGTCTTATGGAATAACACGGCAAATATGTGAAGAAAATATATTAGGAAATCAGAATACATTTGTCAATCTAAATCACTGAGCTTTAAAAAATTACTAGATACAAAGAGCATCAGTAGCACAATCTGCACCTGCATGCTGGAGGAGCAATCCTTGGGGTGCAGGACAGGGCCTGGGAAGGCAGGGAGGCATTTTGGGGTGCAGCAGCATGCAGAAGCTCTTGCCTCTGGTGCCAGCCCTGCCCTGAGCGCTGCAGCACAGACCTGGCAGCCAGCAGCTGCTCCCACCTGGGTGCCAGCATCCCTCTGGCCCTGCTGAGCTCCTGCTGTGTGCTCCTCTTCTGGCTTGGGAAGGGAAAAGCCAAACCATGCCACATGTGAGGGAGCAGGCCCCTTGCACAGGAATGACCTTGCTCACTTCTATAATCCCTATGGCTGGAGAGGACCTGAATTAAAAGGATTTTTCAGTCTATCTGCCCAAGGACTTCTAGCAATCAGTACTGAGTGCATCCAAATCACACTCCCAAGCAACCCACATTTAGCCCAAGTGTCCTTTTGGGGCATTGGTTGCATGCAGACACATTTTTATTTCTGCATTTATGCATGTCCGTCACATGCTCAGAGCTGCCCAGGCTGCTCTCCTGTGGCACAAATCCTCTCTCTGCCTGAGCTTGCCCTGCAGGGAGAAGAAAATCAACCCCATCCAGCTGCAGTCCCAGAGTGCTCTTTTGGTGACAAAACTGCAGTTCCAGTGAGCTTCCTAAATCTAACAGAAACAAATACCACTCCCAGACACTGAACTCTTCATACCTGACCAACAGGTTTGTGATCTTGGACTGACTCTGATCTGGACTGACAAGCACACATTTAGCTGTAAAAGATAATACATTTCATTAATACAAAAATGCAGAGCACCTGAGTAAGAAATATATTGTGTGTTCCTGAGAACTGGACAGAAATGCAGGCAGTGATGACTCCAAAATCCCCCAGGTAATTAAGTATTATTTCAGAGCTGTTTGAACAGCAGATGTCCTGTATTAACAACATCAATTAGAAGACAGTTCTGTGTCACTGGCCTGGACACTGCCAACAGCTGGAGCTCTGTGTTTTGGTTTCACTGTAGCTGGGCAGAAGACTAAACCAATTTAGGTAAGATGGTGAGATGGCTGGAGAAAATGGGGTGTGGTGCTGTCTGCCTCCAGCACCATTGCTGGAGGAGATTACTTTGATATGAGATTTTATTTTCAAGTCAAGCATCCCGAAATCTTGAGCAACCATTGGGGTAAGAAGCAGTAGTGCAGCCATTATCCCTTTTCGTGTGACAAATGGACAGTTCTACCTGGCGCTATGGTAGCCAAAAATCCTGTTTGCAGGGGGCAAAGAAGATGCCTGTTCCCTTTCTGCTACAGCAGTTTGGAAATAAAAAAAAAATTTAAAAATAAACAAATAAAACAAAAAAACCACCTTAACATTTGCTCTTCCTTTCAGAAAAAGGTGGTTGCTGACTGTTTTCAGAATGGGATCTGTTCACCTTTGGAGTGTGATTCTGCAGGACTCTGTGGCCAGAGAGATGCTGGGTGTTGCCAGGCTGCAGACTCAAGGCTGCTTGAATGGCCTCGAGCTGCTTGGTGTATTGGCAGCTAAAGTGGTTTTGGTGGGTCCCACACCCTACTGAGCACTCTGCCTTCCTGGCACAAGTGGGCAGCCTCATCCTTCTCAATTCTGTGAGCCATGAGAGCCTCAAACCAGCATTCTCTTTAACGGGGAGCAGGCAAGGAGAGCTATGCTAATTATCTTGGGTAGAGGATCCTTTAGGTCTTTGCCAGTTTTTATCAAAGCGTAAAAAGCAATTATTAAAATTAATGCAATTTACCATGTGTTCTACTTCTAGCAAAGCTATTTTTGGCAAGGGTTTCCATCTGTCCCATTCAGCAAGATCAGCCACAGACTTCTCAGAGCTCTCATGTGGAGCTTGGCTCACACTTGCCTTTCTGCAGGGAGGAGCACCTCCAGTGCAGCACCCAGGTTACCTGAGAGCTGCCATCACCTGGCCATTGTGTCCTCACAGGTCAAATGCTTTTCCTTCTTTCTGTGTTGCTCTCTGCAGGCAGTGTGGGTGCCCCTGGGTGAGGAAATGCTGCACCCTCTGCCCTGAGCAGGTGGCCAGTGGGAAAGGCTGGGGCTAAGTGACAAATTTGTCTGCAGGTTTTCACATAAAAGCTTTTATCTGTATTTTTCACAGTTTTACAGCCTGCCTTAAAGCAATTAGAAATTAGTTCGTTTACATTTTCATACAGCTGAAGACAAAACAGCACAAGGAGAATGTGTTTGTAGGGAATAAAGATCTGACACCAGGATAGTGCCCATGAGCCCATTGACATTCAAAGTCAAAAAGCCAGGCACCAACACCTGGATAAACAGGAACACAGCAGGTGGGATTGTCCAGAGTGGAGGCACATGAATCTTCCAAGTGCCTTGAGCTCTGGGGATGGTTTTACATTTTCCATCCCCTCACAGTCCTCTGGCAGCAGCATCCTCTGCACTGAGATCCCACCTGTGTAAAGGTGAAAGAGACCCCTGGAAAGGAAAGAGCAAGGGCAGCTCAGTTTGTCCTTTGTGCCCCTCATCTGAGGCTGCACAGATGAAGGAAACTGTGCAGATGAAGGAAAGTATTCTAACATGACATGCTGGAATCACAGAGGTGAGGCAGTTTATTTTGACTGGAAAATAGAAAACCCAACAGAATTTTCACTTATCCAGTGAATGCACCAAGAGGAAGGGAAGACCAGATGTGATGCTGTCACTGAGATATCCACTTGCTGGCTTCAGGCTAGCTATTTATTAGCACCTTAAAGTGAAAAAGCTGCAATAGATTGAGTGGGGAGGTGTGATAGAGATATAATGAAGAACAGAAAATGAATAAAAAAATCTGTTAAAAGCCAAACAAATGCCTATCCGGTGTAAAGAAAAAATATCTGGGATATAAAGCCAAAGGGGATGATTAAATAAATAAAAAGGAAACTGACTCAAAGTCTTTAGACTCAGTCTCTCTGGTGGCTGAATCCCACAGTTTCCATGCTTTGCAGCACAGCAGCACATTGCTTTGCACTTGCCATATTTCCCGAAAAAAGGAACCCAAGAAACAAAGTTGGCAGCACAAATTTGGTTTGTGCTTAAAGTCGTTAATAGCCCTACCTGGTGAGAGACAAATGTTGGAGAAGCCCTCAACAGACAGGGTGTCTGAAGAATTTGCTCAAAGCTGCCTTGAAGTTGCTGTCATTCACACTTGCTGCAGCATCCAAAATAACAAAGATTCCCCCTGCAGACACACTCCTTGTGCTGCATTTTGCCTGGTTCCAAATTAATTCTAAAAATAATACCTAAACATGATTTTCTCAACATATTATCACTGCAACATTATGGCAGGAAATGCTGCTCTCCAGAGATGGCATTTCCTTTGTGACCCAGGCACACAACAGTCTCACCCTGCTCAGAGGCTCTCTGCTCAGGTATCCTCTTCTGATCCCTCCAGCATTGCAGGAGAAGTGGCATTTATCAGCACACTCAGTGGAAATTCTTCATTTCATTCTGTCTCTCAGGCATTAAAATCCATAAAAGATTCTTGCCTCTTTAAGATATTGAAAGACTGGCATTAGTGATTTAGAGTTAATGAAACAGGAGATTCCAGGGAAAATTCCAGTCTCACAAATAGCAGTGGAACTCCAGTGTAAGTTCAGAGAGCTTCCCAGTGTGGCAGCAGAGGAGCAAGGGCTCCTTCCAGGCCAGCAGAGTCACTCCTGAGTTAAGTGCAAACAGCATTTGGCACTCCATCAATTAGCTCACTAGAGTAATGCATGCCAGGGATTGAGAATATTTTCATGGAATATTGTGTATGTTATCCTGCTCTTTTGGATTACATTTAAACAATAAAACACAAGATAGCAGGTTCCTGAATTGTGATAGTCATAGGTCTTATTGTTCTGTTCTGATTTCACAAAACCACACATATTTCTGTCTTACATTTTTATGCATACATGTGCATGGGCATATGTGTGTCTCTCCATATTGAAAACATATTTGTAATGTCTCAGTGCATGAAAGCAACATTCTAGCTGAAATTTTCTCTTCCTGGAGATCAGAAAATCTCTTTCCCAGATGGCAGACATGCTCTCTAGCCAGTCATGTTCCATTTCTCACTTGAGGCATTTTGGATTTGTGCAGTAATTGTGCACACTAGAGTTTTAATGCTACATGGAAAGAGCACAAACAGTCTAGCTGCAAATGCATGAATTGCCTAAGAATACACACATATCTTGGGGGAGGGGTGAATACTTCTATTTTTGGTCTCCAGTCTGCATCCTTTACTTGTTATTATTGTTAAATGCCCAAATAATATGACAGAAAATAAAATAACAAATACCAAACCCAAAGTTACATCCAGTACAGAAAAGATTATTAATAATGGCACTGGCAATACATTATGCTGGAAAAAAATGCACAATGGTTCCTCTGCAAGGCTTGTATCCCTACAATGCCACAAGGAATGTCCTGGTCCCTTCCTCATTGTGCAGGCACAATCAGTCCCTCTTGGGAAGGAGAGCACTCATTGTATCTCCCTGTGATTTGCAACTCTGTTGTAGCAAACTAATTTTAGCAGAGTGGATGAACAGAATTGAAATAGGATTCCAGGAATGTGATGTAAATAAGCAGACCCAACTCTGATCTCACTTGTCTTAGTTAACATCTCAGTTTACAACATTCCTAGTGGAGTTTGTGATGGGTTGGGCCTGCAGAATAATATTGCAACGTGCTTTTTTTAACAATGCAAGGCCAACTTTTGCAAAGCTCCAAACGCAGTTGCCTACTATAATAATCAAAAGTGTTCTGCAGGACCACACTAAAGTCCACTGTGTGCCATTTTGTTGTGGGGAAGATTGTTTGGGATCACATGGTCTCCTGCTTTAGCTAATGAACAGATAGGAAGAAAAATGAATGATCAGAAGTAATTGCAACTTGCAAAGTAAATTACACCATTAACTGCTCCAGAAATCAATAATCAGGCACAAAAAGAAATACAGTTGAGGGGATGACAGAAGGAAAAATTAATCTCTTGGGCATCTTGCCACTCTGGGGATTTTAATTTTGAGTTTTCCACTCCCATCTATCCATTCTTATTGCCCATCCATCAATCTCCTGATGAATACAAAGGACTCCAATATGAAATGCCAGAAGATTGCTGGGTTGGTAGAACAATGGAAAGGAAGTCTTTCAGGTTTGGAGAAGAAAGGGTAAATCACAGATGACAGTTTAGAAAAGCTTGTCTGCTCTTGCTTTTTCCCCCTAACATCTCTCTTTAATAGCATTGTCAGTCTAATAACCATTTCAAAGGTAACCAAAATCGTTCTCATGGGCAAATCATCTGGAAATCTCCTCCTGATTGACTCTAACTACTGACATAATTTTTAATAGAAGTGCAACATGATATATGCCTTTGCTTATTGGTATAGCTTTAAGCAGGGACAAAGTGGTTGTTTAATCTTACTCCCATGCTAGAGGCATTTATCTTCCACCCCTTTGTATTTACTATTTACATCCTCATAAGAATGCTGACACTGTAGCCTTCATTATTAGCAATACTCCTTGATTTAATAGCATTTGTGACTATCTCTGTATTTTGGGCTTTATTACTGAACACTGTGAGCTCTTCTGAGTGCCTCCAAGCGACAGGTTATCTTCTATGGATTTTGGCCAGGAGGGAGTTAAAAGGAGGAGAGTGGACCAAGAAGAAAGCCTACATGGAAAATGTTGGGGTTACATAGGTGGTGGCAGAAGACAACACTTCTTCATTAAAAGAGGGTGATCAGTTAAAATGCCCATCCTACAGGAGGGGAAAAGTGGGGTGTGGACACAAAAAATGTTTTCAGCAAGTACAGCTGACCTAGGGGTGAGCTGCACCCTGCTGTAAGCAGATGCTATCATGGTCTGTAGGGACACTGGATGCCCAGGCTCCTGTGAGAAAAGCTGGTGGAAATGCTGTGTAAAAACCCTCCTGGTTGGAAATGCAGTTCCTGAAATGCAGAGCACTTATGGGCAAACTGAGTCTGTTTATGCAGGAAGCATTTGCTGACTGGTGCCAGCATTGCTCAGTTTCCCCTCCACAGCTCCATGGCTCTTGGAGACTCCCCAGAATCTCCAAATCCCAGCTCCCTGTGCAGAGCAAAGCGTGGGCCTGCCCTTGGGAAGGGGAGCAGCCACGGAAGGGGGTGTCAGTGGCTGCAGCTTCACCCAGAGACCATGGATCCAACACAGCTCTGGCAGCTCTGTGCCGTCACCAGGGCAAGAGCAATGAGCTGCTCAGGCCACACTGTGGCTGGAGAGGAACTTGCATCATAACCAAAAATAATCCCAAGGCCGACTGTGCACAGGCTTTCCCAAGCAGCACTACAGCCTTGTATTCACCACCTTAGATCATGACTCCAGAGGGATAAAAGAGAGAGAAGACACAGACCAGCAGGCTTGAAGGTTAATGGGAAAGAAGAAACATGAAAGAATAGTTTTTTTGCTTGCAACTAGTGTTTTATTTTGAATAAACAGGGACACTCACAATTATGAGAATCTTTTATGGTTAATTACTGCTATTTCTCTTGACAGTTATCAAGTGTCATTTATGATTCTTTTATATCCTTAAACTTTGTCAGCTGAATGTGTAATCTTTAGGTCCCTATGTGTTTAAGACTTATTTTTACACGCACAGTTATGTGTTTATATCTGTGGTAATTCACCAGTCAAAACATGACATGCATGATTTTGGTTCCAATCTTTCCACTTTAATTCTGCTCTCACTCCTTCCCTCCCCCCAGTAACCAGTCATATTTGACTGATCTTTTCAGATTAAAAACTAAAAAGGAAGAAATATGTCAAATTTATTTGCAAATTCTCCTTGTTGAGCCCTGTCACTTCAGCGACAGCCCTCCTCGAATTCCCTCTCCATTTGGGTTTGAAAAGTGGATGTAACCCTTTCAAAGCTGGATACATTTTCTTTGGATCATTTTCCTGCCTTTGCCTTCAGAGACTGGTCTTCAAAGGGCTTTATTAATTGCAATAAATCTTAATCTACAGCATTTCCAATCACACATAAAGGTGGCTTAAATCGCTTAGCAGCAGAGAATAGCCTGGGAAAGGATTTCCTATGTTTCAAAGGACAGATAAAAACTTCCAAAAATCAGCAAAACAGGGTTTTTTTGTTACACACCAAAGCTGATTTTCTTTCCATGAGCATGAAAAGCCTAATTTTTGTGAAGGAATACAGTGGGCATCTAAACATATTTGGTCTTCAGTCATCCTGACCAAAACAGGTTTTGTGAGTGTTGGTTAAAGCTGCCTGTACAATTTCCTACCAAAACTGGTGCAGGACATGGCCCTCTCCAGGACCTGACACAAATGCCAGTGCTGATTTCACCCAACAAAGGAAACAGACATGGAATAGGATACCAGGGATGGTTTGGGATAGCAAGATGTCATTGCCATGTCTGTCACCATGGTACCTTTGAGCCACCTACAGTGATAGGAATATTTTTCCCTGTTTATACTTTACAGCATTAACGTAATTACGTGTTGGAATGAGTGCATGTTTTTTACTTGCCCATATCACTGGGACCCAGGCTGAAATTCTAACCTTTAAGAATGTCATTAAACCAGTGTTTATAACAGTACAGTGTAGCAAAGCCTTAATTTCTGAGCAGAGTGGAATTCAAAATACGTCTCTAAAATAATGAAAGAGATCGAAAATCTAAGTCAGAACAAACCAGATGCAGATAGGAGTGAGCAGAAGCAATGTGGAGCTTGGCACAGCACTGGCACACTCATTTTCTAGGCATATGCCTTTTTCCATGGCACTCCTGCTTATTGTAGTTGGTAAAGGGTTGCCCTTTTTCACAGAGTATTTTTCCTGGGCTAACTTTGAATTTAGCAGTGCAAGGGTGAGGAGCCATTTTGTGCTTGGTGCCTGCAGGATGCGTTGCCCTGTGTGCCAGTGGGTGAATTTGTAAAAGGTTTTCTTCACTTTTCCCCTGTGTGAGTGCTGAGGCAACAGCACCTGTATAAAATGGACATGCATGTTATGCTGCCTGTCTTTAAGCCCTGTATGAATATTAACTAATTAGTGAGCGAGGGTGTGATGAGGTTGTTGCAAATGGCAGAAGCTGCAGGGGACAGAGCTCAAGCATCACCTCCAAGTCTGAATGCACAAGGGCCCAGAGAACGGGAAAGGAAGCAAACAAGCTGAAGGGCTGGAGCCAGCCAGCAACAGGGCTTCAAAAATACAAATAAATTTAGCACATTAAGACTGGCAGCAGCTCATATGGGTTTAATGGTTACACTAAGAATGGACTGTCAATCTGGACTGTCAGCCTTTAGCATGGAGAGATTATAACCTAAGTGCTACCCAAGCCTTAATTACAGCAAATCAAATTTTTGACACATCATTTCAGGACAACAAAGGTCCCACAGTAAAAAGAGTTTCCTGTTCTTCCTTTTAATTTGCACCAGGCTGCTGAGATCTCTGGTGCATAACCTCTGAGCACTTTGGTTTCCCATTCTTAGTTTTCCAAGAAAATACAATTTTTCCGAGGGAACTAAAGTGAATCTGGGAACTAAATCCAAGGTCACAGGTCATGTTCTAAACTAACATATAAGCTCTGCTCACCACCCAGTATTTGCCTTGATCTGTCTATTCTGGTTACTCTGGCTGTGATTTTTGTGGCTGTCTTCTCTGGGAGAAGGTCTGCAACAGCTCAGGGTGAATGAGCATCCCAGGCTGTATAAATGAGGAAAAAACTGTTAAGGAAAAGGTTGGTGTGGTAGGACCTCACTTTAAGAATCAGGCTTATCATAGCTGGAGTAAGGAATTGAGGATGTGCTTGATGCCAAAAGGTCACTCAGCATCACAATGGCTTCACAGATCATGACAGGTTTGTGTTTATTTGGGGATGAGATCTGTCCACAAGCCCAGCGTGTATCACAGGCTTATGCACACCCTGATGTCACAAAAACCAGCTGGCTTGGGGATGACTAAATACAACACCTCAAGGGCCCAGCTGCAGGCTGAGACAGAGCACTCACTTCTGGCACATCTTTTCAATTTTTCTTGCCCAGAAGAAAAACCAGTGCTGAAAGCCCTTTCCCTTGGGGTGCAGAGAGAAATGAGATATGAACATAATCCTCCAAGTGTGTTTGACTGCCTTCCCGGGTCTTGAGGGGAAGCCCTTAGCTAAGGGAACTGGCTCACTTGTGTCAGGGCCAGATAAGGAATTTTTTTAAGACAGAGCATTAAAGAAAAGTAAAAAGAAAAAAACTTTTTTAAAAGGGGAGGGAGGAATATTTACAAGTGCATGAATGGAAGCTTTGTCGACAGTTTTCTTGGGAGATAAGGAGCTGGACTGGCCCATCTCTGCACGGCATGGACACACTCGATGCCTTTGAGTCTCTCAGGAAAGAGCAAAAGGAGCTGCTGACATTTCTGCTTAAAAGGAAGAATCAATGCATCTTTGTTTCCCACTGCCTGCTTGTTTGACCTTATTGTGTTGCGGAATAGAAAAGAAATAAAAGGGAACGGTGAGGGGAGAGCAGATTCGTGCTAATAAAATCCAAGACAAGATCACAGCCCTCTGATCATCACTGGAGATGCCATTATTTGGTTGTTGTCCTATTTGCTGCTGCTGCTCATTTCTGATTCTTGCCCTGCTGTAATAAGTCACACTCTTTCCAGCCATCATCCCTGTATTGACAGGCAAATGTCACCCAGCTTTGATTGACGTCCATTGCTCCTGAATGCAGAAGTATGATTTAGGAATCAATTCTGTTTGTTTATTTAAACAGCTCTTTGTGTACCCTGTAGATCTGTAAGCAGGACAAGAGCTTTAATATTTTCTCTGCAACATTGTCACTGATACTGCACATTCCCCTTCCCACTCAGTCACAAAGGTGCCTACCAGACCCTGGGGAGGAGAACCCTTTCATGCACAAAAAACCAACCAAACAAACAAACAAACAAGCAAACAAAAAAAAAAAAAACCAAAAGAACCAAACCAAAAAACCAAAAAAAAAAAAAAAAAAAAAAAGAAAAAAAAGAAAAACCAAAAACAACAACAAAAACCAGCCTCCAAGATTTAACAAAATGCTTTGCTGACCCTGAGTTAAGCCAAAGAGATCTTTATATCAGGTCCTAAGCATCTGATGATTTGCATATATCCCGGACTTTTCTTTGGCTTCTAAACAAAAGGGAGCACTTTCCCTCGGTGCCGGTTTGCAAGCAGAGCAGCGGCTGGCTTTAACGCCGGGAAACACTGTCGCCAGTGATGAGCACGTCAATTTTAATTCACAGGAAAACTCTTTCCTTTTCTGTCTGTGTGGTTGCAATTGGGACGAGGAGGAAGAGGGAGATCCGAAATTGCCGTTAATCTCTTTATTATTGTGGGAGGTATATTTTCAAATAACTTTTACTTGGACAATTGGCAAAGCATCCCTGCATTTAAAGCGGTATTTCCCAGAAAACGCTAACATGGCAAAGTGGCCTCAGGGAAGCGTTAAGCAGGAGGTGGATTGACCTTTTAATTCTCGATCGGTGACCCGAAGGGTACCCAGAGGCTGCTAAGCACGTCTCCTCCTTTCGGTCTGCTTCAGAAAGAGCTGTCATCACAAGATGCAGCTAGTGAGTGAGGCTCACGATTTCGCTGTTCATCCGTTTGCGGGAGAGGTGGGGGAGGGAGAAAAGAAAAAAAATATATATTTCCCACACTGCCAGAGTAATGCCAAACTCTCTGTGAGTGGGAAGAGCAGAGCAGATGCTGGAATGAGATGCCAAAGCAGCTCCCCTTTCCCCTGCGCTTTTGGGTGCCTATAAATTGCTCCAGCGCGCTCGTCAGCCTCCTCCTCTCCTGGCAGGTGGCACTCGGGCAGGATCCCGCTCTCCCTTCGGCTCCGGCTCCGGCGGCGGCGGCGGCGCGGGCACAGGGCGGCGGGCACCGGGGCTGCGGCCGGCCGGGAGGCGCGTCCCCGCTGAGGACTGTCATCCCTGCGAACAGAGAGAGAGGGAGGGAGAGAGAGAGCGAGGCGGCGAGCGGGGCGATCGCGAGAGGAAAGGCAAGTTCCAGGGAAAGTTGACTCGGACTGGCACAGCCTGCAAAAAAAAAAAAGTCGATCGCCAGCGGGAGCATAAAAGTGCGGGCGGCCGGGGCGCGGCGGCAGCAGCTCTTCCTCCTCTTCCTCTCCCGCTCCGCTCCCTCGCCCGCCCCGCGGCTGAGCGGCCGCAGCGGAGCGCCGCGACCCCCGGGATCCCCGCGACCCCCTCGGCAGGGCGGCCGAGCCCCAGGGGAGCCGAGCTCGAGCGGGCTCGGCGTTTTTTCGGCTCTGAGGAGGAACCCCGCCAACCATCAAGATTTTGTCCAAAAGCAGACAAGAGGATCGCCCTGCGCTGAGCCGGCTGGTGGGCAGCAGGCGGCGGCTGATAGCGGCCGGCGCGTTGGGGGTGGTGATGGTGCTGCTGCTGGTCATCCTCATCCCGGTGCTGGTCAGCTCGGCCGGCACCTCGGCGCACTACGAGATGCTCGGCACCTGCCGCATGGTCTGCGACCCCTACGGCGGCACCAAGGCGCCCAGCACGGCGGCCACGCCCGACCGCGGGCTCATGCAGTCCCTGCCCACCTTCATCCAGGGGCCCAAGGGGGAGGCCGGCCGGCCGGGCAAAGCGGGGCCGCGGGGCCCGCCGGGGGAGCCGGGGCCGCCCGGCCCGGTGGGGCCGCCGGGTGAGAAGGGCGAGCCGGGGCGGCAGGGCCTGCCGGGGCCCCCCGGGGCGCCGGGGCTGAACGCGGCCGGGGCCATCAGCGCCGCCACCTACAGCACCGTGCCCAAAATCGCCTTCTACGCCGGCCTCAAGCGGCAGCACGAGGGCTACGAGGTGCTCAAGTTCGACGACGTGGTCACCAACCTCGGCAACCACTACGATCCCACCACCGGCAAGTTCACCTGCTCCATCCCCGGCATCTACTTCTTCACCTACCATGTGCTCATGCGGGGCGGCGACGGCACCAGCATGTGGGCCGACCTCTGCAAGAACAACCAGGTGGGCGCCGCGCCGGGGACAGCCGGGGACAGGAGGGCAGGGGGGCCCCGGAGGACGGGGGTTCCCCAAGGGAGCGGACGCCGTGCGGGCAGCGGGCGGAGCGGCGCGGGAAGGGCGGGAAGCGGGCGGGGAGGGGGAGCCGGGGGGCGCTGGAGGCGGCGCGGGTGCGGGCCGGGGAGCGGAGCCCGAGCGGCGGGAGGGGAGCGATGGGGACCGGCGGCCGCCTCTCCGCAGCTGGCAGGGAACTTGCGGGGAACCCGAAGGCTACCGAGGGGCCGGGTGCTCTGCAGAGCCCAGGCCGCCCGGGCTGCTGGGTGAATGCGGACTCGACGCGCTCTCCTCTCCGGGAGCCGCGCTGCAGGTGCCGCTCCCAGCCCGCTGTCCGGGCACAACAGCTCCCGGCCCGCCCTGGGCGCGGAGCGCTGCCCGCAGCTCTGCCGGGACCGGAGCGGGGGCGGGCGGACAAACAGCGCTGCCCCCGCAGGGGCGAGAAGAGCCCGGCGCTCCCTCGGGGAGGGGAAAGTCCCCGGCACGAAAGGGGAGCCAGGGGCGGTGGGTGAGCTCAGGAGAGGGTGGTGCTGAGTCGGGAAAGGGTGAGGCGGGTGGGAGGAACGCAGCCACGGCACGGGACGGGGCTCTCACGCAGGGCAGCGCCGGGCTTGACACGCTCAGCCCCCGGAGGGTGCGAGGCTGCTTCTCCCTGTCAGGAGAGCTGGTAATAGAGCGAGCTCGGCGCCCGCACACCTGAGCCCCTGGCGGGCCGGTGCCGCTGACGGACCGGGCCAGGAGGCACACCCGGGAGCCCGGGAAGGACCCGAGTCTGTCGTCATCCCCTGGGCAGGATGAAGGCATCGGAAATAATTAAAGGCTTTGCGATGCTGCCGTCTGAAACACAGAGGAATCATCCCTTTTAATTAGGATAAACGTAGCCACTGCCTGTTACATTGCCCCCTTGTAACCCCTCCTTCGCAATTTTGCGCCTTTTCCATGAGTAGTTAACAGACGCGGTTAGGCTGGCACCAATTCCTCCGGCGCCCGGAGGCACCGCCACCCCTCAGGGCTCTGGATGCCCAGGGGGAGTGCGAGGTGCCCAATGGTTCCCGCGTCCCCGGGGCTCCGCGGTGCTCCCCGGTACCCCGGCCCCCGCACACCGGCAGCGGCTCAACAGGTCCCGCAGTGCCCGAGCCGTCCCGGCCAGCGGGGCCGCAGGGCGGGCTCGGGGAGCTCGGGGCCAGCGCTGCCGCTCCCCCCGGGCTGTTCGCCCTCGGGCTGGGGCATGGCTCGGCTCCCCGCGTGTCCCCAGAGCTGACGGCGGCCCCGTGTCCCCGCCGTGCCCGCACGGCCCCGTTCGTTCGGCGGCCCCTCCGCAGCCGAGCGCGGCCCTTTGTGCGCCGCGCACACGGCAGCCGCGGCCGCCGGTAAATTAATCTGATATGCCACTTAACCTTTTCTTTATGGCTCCTCAGAAGGACTGTGAAAACGGAATAATGAGGACATCAGCGGCAATTAATTAAATTAGAAAATATCTGCCATAAATTCTGTCTCAGCAGATAAACCAGGACTAGTAAAACTAAGTACATCCTAATAATATTCACTTTGATATCTTCCTGCAAAAGCAATATTCTTCACTGCAGAAATACAATTTTACTTACAATTAAAGAGTTGATCTATTCTTACCCATATTTATAGAGTGTTTACTTTCCTGAACACTGAAAAATAAGTACATAGCAGTAATTTTAAAGAAGCATCCAATTACAAATATTCAATTGAACCTGAGGTCTAACCATTTCTAAATATAGGTACTTCCAGTGCCAGACATGAGGCAAACTCAGAGTTATTCAAAGAAGAAAGAAAAAACCCACCTAAAGAGAGGTTCTATGCGTACATTTGTATATACTATATGTGATATTTAGGGAAATACCTGCACATCAATGGTTTAAAATTGACCCACAGTTTTAATGCCTCAATGAGTGATTAGGATTTATACTTAAAATACTAAATGCTGATGTGACAGGCTTTATGTATATTTGTAAGGAAGCTCAGAAATTCTCGAAGTAGTTAAATGGAGTGACAAAGGCAACATTATAAATCCCATGTTCTCTAACAATGAAAAAAACAGAAACATTGAAAACTGTATGACTTACAGAAAAAAAAAAAGCGTTCCTAAGCAATACATATGTGAAACCTCAAGGTCCCCAGTGTTACCACATTGTCTGCTTTAATGATTATCAAGCCTGAGCAGGGAAGTGCTGAGGTGACACAGCTTGGGGATGTGTGTGCAGGCTGAGAGCGTAGCTTCATGGAAGGACTTACATGGAACTTGTGAAATGTATTGTCTCATAATGCTTTAATTTTGAGATGCATTTACCCTCTTTTAGCAGTACACTCCATTCATTTGAGGAGAATTTATTTGAGACTGTTCTCCTAGGCTTTAAAAAGAAATTGTTCTGGCTAACCAAGCAAGAAGGTAAACCCACTAGGAACAGCATACAGGACCTTTGCTGCTACACACAGGGCAGTAACATCTGCATTTTGGTTTCTAGACTTTCAGTATCCAGATTCTTTTTCTTTTTTCCAGCCAGTATGTATTGTGTAGAATCTTAAAAATGAAATATCCATTGCTGTTGTAGCCAGTGTCCCCATGCTGACTGCTGACTTCCTTAGGATTGTCACTGATGTAATTCAAATTCTCCCCTACCATCCACAAGATTTTATACAAATCCACAAAGCAGCATTTCATTAGGAAGTAAATGGGAATTTGAAAAGTCCTTTAAACCACTTTCCTCACCAGTATGCAAGATCCTAGTTCCATGTGAAAGTTCTTCTGCCTTGTCTGTGGCCTTTTCACTCCTCCCCACCTGCCCTTTCCATTTCCACTGCCAGCAACCACCTCAGTCCATTATTTTCTCTGGAAGATCTTTCCAGGGTTAATGGCCCAGAGCCTTCAACTCTGCCCTGCCAGTCACGATTCCAAAGGAAACATCCAGCACTTAGAATAATTATTGCTTAGAAAACTAGCAAAAGAGATCACCTCTGTTAAACAATACCAGACAAGTCAGGACCAAGAAGTCCTGAAATAGTCGGGGTTTATCATCATGCCATGTATCAGTTTAAATTTGCAGCCTGTCACAGCTTTGCAAGCCTTTGCAGCCTTTCTCACTGTTCTTACAGGATGCATAAAGAATTTCCACCTACTGCGATTTTTAAGCTGCATAATGCCATAAGATCCTGCACGGTAAAAGAACCCCCTCCTTTTTAACATTTCAATATTAATGTGAAATCATATCACATGAAAATTTAATTTGGAAATTTATCATGTAAACTTTGAAAGGAATCCATGGAAAACTGTGACTTATAGCCTATTTTTTTCAGTTCAGAGCAGAAAAAATCCCACATATAGTACGCCAAGTCATGCATTATTACTTAGTTCAGATTTGCAATGCCACTAAATCATTTACTGCTCTGTAACTATGCTAGAACAAAGACAAGTAACAAGCAGATGACGTGTTACACTGAAATAAATCACATGCAACCATGTTTAAATATTTTACCAAACAGAGTCAAATTATATATAAATGATTTGGAGACTTACAATGGCACAGGCTGTTCATTGCTGAAAATCAACATATATCTTGAAATTACAGATTATTTTCAGTTTGCAAGAAATGTCAAATTTAATCAGTAATGGAATACCAAGGGAGAAATGGGAAAAAACCTATGTTTAAGGGAAAGTTGCAAATGAAATGCCCTCAATGACTTGTAAATTTCAAAAACTCTTGCAGCAAATAGTGACTTGCCTGTGATTTTTCACAAGTGCATCTCTTAAAACACAGTGAAATTAAATGTTTACTTACTGAACTGTGGTAATAGCAGTTTTTCCAAACCCAGACTGCTTGTGTGCATGTGTGGGGGGGGTGTACTTCTCATGTTCTTTTTTGCAGCATGATCCTATTGCTTAGTATGACAATAAACTGCCTCTGCATCTTGGGGACTCCCTGGAGGCATCTCGGTGGATCCTCAACATTGTCAATCACTTGTCCCACTGATACAAAAGTTACACCAAATGTAAAACTGGCACACGATCAGATCCAGTTCTCCCAACTCCAGCTATTCTTACACATATTTATAAGAAGGCTCCAGACATCTACAGAAGATCAGGCGTTTGTGTATTCATCAGATGACTGAGAAAGGAGAATATTATTGCTTTAGTTTCAGAAGTACAGCAGGAGAAAATAAGCAAGTGCTATAGGAATAAACTACAATATACGTTGCCAGATGTTTCAAGTGGCAACTCATGCATGTTGAATAAAACTTCGAGGATATGCTTTAATTTCAGCAGGCAGGAAAAATTGCCTGAGTTTTCTTAACCAGTGGTTCTGTATTTCATGTAGGTTCGAGCTAGTGCCATCGCTCAGGATGCTGATCAGAACTACGACTACGCCAGTAACAGCGTGGTCCTTCACCTGGAGCCAGGAGATGAAGTGTACATCAAATTAGATGGAGGAAAAGCACATGGAGGAAACAACAACAAATACAGCACATTTTCTGGATTTATTATTTATGCTGACTGATAATGAGTAAAAAGACCCACCAAATCAGTCGAGAAACGAAGCCTGCTCTTCTAAGCGATGGATTGCGTGGCAAAAGTCAATGAAACAAGCACCCCAGCAGAGAGTGACCACTGAACACCTCAGCAGTGGGGGGAAATGTTGAATGCTACCTGATTCACATCTGTACAACACAGAGAAACCTTAAGTTAAAAACCACAAACCAAGTTAAGCAGATGTGCGATCCACTTCCGCCAAAGCAAATACTTCCTCATTGTTACGTGTCCATGTGAATGAAGTTCTGCATAGATCAGATTTTTATAGGCAAGGAAAGCCCACCTAAGGACACTGAGTTATTTCTTCAGTGTATATGATACTTTGATGTGTTATGATCTTGCTGCTTTATCCATACTTCAGCTTTGGTTCTTGTGACTTACCTGCTAACAATGATGCTTGGAGTCCACTCATAGTGTGGTGAGGAATGATTTTACAATAAAAGGAAGAGGTAATCAAAATATACTTTCTCTCTGCAAAGAAATTGTTTGCCTTGTACTTTTCTTACCCTTCCACTTAAAACTAGAAACTGATCAGCTTTAAGCCTTAACTCAATGTTTCTGTTTTGTAGGTTTACGTTAGACTTTTAACATAAAAATCAAACCAGTGGAGTTATTTAAATTTTGTCTTTTCCTTAGTTGTCCTCTAAAAGAAAATGACAGAAGAAATACTATTTTCCCCTTTAGAATATAACAGTTGACAAACTATTCTGTTGGACCATATCCCTGATTCCACCAAAGCAAATGGCTAAATTCTCACTGCTATTAGTGGAAAAGGGATTTAAATTTGTATACATGTAAATATATATTTAGACAATTATTAGAGGCCCGTTGTTGATGGTTAGTTGTGTAAATATTTAGAAAGCCTGGCATCCATACCATCAGACTAAGAGGCAGAGTGTTTTCTTTGCAGCAATTAGTCTTCATTAGTCTTTTAGCACTTAGTCTGTACCTGGGTTCTATTTTTAATAAAATAGTTATGGATTAGTATAGTGCAGATGTTCCACTAGAATTTCATAGGAATACAGATGACCTTTATTGTCTTAGGTGTCTTGTCTCACTGAAGTCAGTGGGATTTTTCCAACAAAGGAAGAGTGGGAGATCTGACACATGAGAAAATGCTGTCACACAGACCTTTTCCATGGAAGCTAGTACCAGTTTGTGTAAGGTGTGCCTACAAGATGGACACAGAGAAGCATTTTACCAAAAATGATAACACATATGCAAAGAAAGAAGCAGATATTTACATGCAAAAAAAAAAGTGTGTTATAATACCTATTTTTCTCATTCATATAGATATAGATATAGATATATAAAGTCTCAAAGAAGCTTAATTCATATAGAGGATTAATGGCTTGGAGAATAAACTAAACAGAGTTACATAGTTATAAAAATGCTTTAAAATCAGTGATAGCAGTAATGTCCACAGATTTTTTTTAATTCAGAAAATGGATTTATTATTTGCTTTGGTTTTGAGAGTCTATTTCTCTTAGGTTAAAACTTTCAGATTTCATTCTAAACCTAAATTTCAGCAAGATTATTAAATTTCTTTAGCACAGTTTGTTATGTTATTTATTTTTACCTTTTGGCAAAATCAAGGTAACATTTCTGTAAATCGTTAAAGAGTAACAGAGGCTACCCCTAGCATTGCTATTTCATATATTCTGTCACAAGCAACCTTGTCTAATGTAATAAGGGTATAAACTTAGATTTATCTGCACTAAAATTTCCAAAGTGTCTGCCACTCTGACAAAAAAGCTCTCCAGTGCTGGCTACTCAGCAAAGTTCTGATAGGGATTTTACACATTGCCCTAAAAATCTCGTTTGAATGAGTGAACCTTTTCTCAAACAGAACGTGTTCCTCCTTCTGCTTTGAGTCGTTCAATTCAAAATAAACGCCGAGCGAGCCCAGGCTGCTGAGAGGATCGCCAGGCAAACTCATCCAGGGTTTACAAGGGGACATGGTGCTGCCAGCTGCTTGTGTATTATCTCACCAGATGGGCAATGCTTCTACCTTATGACAAAGTGCCAGCTCATGTCTGTGCATTGTAGTGGTTACTCCTGTTTCATTTCTACGCGGCGATTATTTCAGTACCTGATGTGTACCTGACTTGTCTGCTCCTCCACTGTTGCTGTTGCTGGCCCGTGCACTCCCACAGCAGTGTAGCTAGAGATTCCCTGTGTGGTGTCCAGCAGTCCTGCACCTAGAGCCAGAGATCATTCACAACCAGCAGTGTGCATTTACCACGGTGTGTATTGGTAAAGCTCAATACTATGAGACATACATGGTCAAATTTGAAGAAGCTTCTGAAATCAGGCTACCACTGCTATTGGAATACGCCATTTTTTGGATAAATCACTTGCCCTGGTTAAAGTTAGACAAGAGCAAAGAACACACTTTATGTGAAAACCACATATAAGGCAAACATTTCTTCCTTTTTCATCATATCTTGATATACTGATTTGTAAAGACTTATATCACAACCTTTGTTATAACTAATACAACTCATTAAAACTGTATTATGTAATATATTTTGAGTGCTGGTGTTGCATCCTTACAAAAAGAAGCTGGTGTGTGTCAAGTTTTACATGATTGCTGTGAGACTCCAAGTTCATGGTAAAAAATTAATGCAATTAGAAAAAGACATCTGTAATAATACCGCACATACTTTAAGAGGTGATCAAAATGCTTTATTCAAAAATATATTTTTCAATGTATTTTCTACATTTTCACTTACAATTAAGTAAATTGTTAAACTAGAAAGAAACCTTATCTTTTTTTGATTTGAGATTCCTCTTGCCTTCTCTCGTCAATGGAAGCTAATTAGAACTTCCAGACCTTTCAATCAAGTATTACTCAAAGAATATGAGGATAATGAGAAGATTGACAGTATTACAAGGATTAAAATCAGCCCCTGAGGACAGGAAATTTAACTGAAAACCATAAATTCCTTCCAAGGCAATTTCCTTCCAGGTGACACATCTTCAGAAGTAGTTTGAAGGTAACATTCAGTAACAGTATTAGATTATGCTTTTGAAACAATTATTTTAAAATTTCAGTTGAAAAGATTCTGTAGGTAGGCTCATATTCAGTAAATCATTCATGAGCAAACTTTTAGAAGGGAGAAAATGTAGAGACAGTATACAGTTTTAATATTCTAATTAAAAAGAAAAGTTACAATTAGTTTGTTTGCATTGAGTTTTTCAGAATTTTTTTTAAATGACTGTTCTACTGAAATCTGAATTTTATTAACCTTCCTTATAAATCAGGCATATTTATTAATTGTTCCTACTTAAAAGTCAACCACCGCTTTGGATTTGCTAGGAGTATTTTATCAATTTTATCTTGGGATATGCCTCGAATTAGCATTTTAGGAACTATATTTTTTAGGATATGTGAATATCCATGACCTCCATATTTCATCAGCCTGTTCTTGGTGTGCAGATCATGAGCCATCAGAATTCTGTCTTCATAGCCTTCTTCAATCAGCGTACGAATCCTGCAAAAAGTTGGAAGAATCCCTGTCAATGAAAGTTCTCATGTAACAGCATTTCCATTTCTTACATTACTGTACTGCTGGACTGTAATATAACACAAAATACTTTGGTGCTCAGAGGATTTACTCCTTACATTTACCTGAAAATAAAATATATTTTTTATTGCATGAAAAATATCCCACCTCTGAAAACACACCACCACTTATATCAAAATGGAGAAGTAAAACTTTGCTTTTGGCACATGACTTTGCATTTCCAGACCTATTAATTCCACAGAGGAATTCAAGAACTTCAGCATCACCATGCATGGGACACAGGTTTTATATAAATGAGTAAATAATAATTTCCTAGATAAATTCCTTCTCAGCATGTTACTTTTTGCTGCTGTCACAAGGCTGGTCCCATTACATTTGCTAATGACCAGACTCTGTGTGTCACATCTTTAAAGGAGCCTGACTCAATAACATAAATACTTTCAGATCTTTGGTTGAATCCCATTTAGCAAAGCAGGTTAATAAAAAGTTGAAGTTGCCAGTATCATACTCCATATAGACAGTTATCATCAAAACACATTGCAAAGATGTTCATTAAAGAAGACAAAGAAGCCTGGCATGGCACAGCACACACCAGGAAATAAGGGGCATTAATTAATAAGGCAGTGCAGCTAAACAGCCTTGGCAAAATGACAAGTCAGCTTGGAAAAAGAAGTAATCCTTCTGGTCACACTCTTGTAGCAGGACTACTACAAGTCCTTCTCTTCACATTTCATTCAGGTAGCCTTACTCCCCTGATCAGCTCATTTTTTAGCATTTGTGTTATGTGGATGTCTACACTCCTGTACTGCATGACTGTCAAGTTTCTCAGTAAGCTTCCATTTAGTTTGGCAGAGGATTACAGCACTGAAGTGGCAGGGACTGACAAACCAGCCCTGGAAAGTGCTCATTCCTCAGGAAGGCCTCCAATTCCATCACTTGCCAGCACTCTGAAATCCTAATCCTTACCTTCCTGACAATGCTGTGATCAGCAAGAAAACAAAAACTAGCCTTACAAGTACCCACACAGTATCTGAAAGCTCTTACTGACAGTTTTTATTACAGGTAGTTACAAGGAGATACATGTAGCAGCACCTAATCAGCATGGGCAGTGGAAAGAAAGCAAATAGGACAGAATTTGGTAAAATGTTATTGTTTTTCAAAAACCTACCATACATTGTGCCATACAGTGCACAACACTACATAAACCATAGTCTTACAACATCACAAGAATCTCCTCCAGCCTGAAATACAGAAAAACCACATGCCAACCCAAAAGTAAAAGTAATGGCACTAGAGGGACTAAGTTTTTGCTGACCAAACATATTATTAGAATCACCTCCTTTAATATTGGACTCATTTCATGGTATTGGACTCATTTCATGGGTTGGGGAGGCATATGATCCTTTCCATTCTGTATCCATTGCTCCTTTTTGCTCATTCCTTTATATTTAGTTATTACTTTCTGACTCCAAATTCCCCAGAACAGAAGTCAGTGTTTTCCTTGCACTGGCAGCAGACTGCAGCCAAACTGCTGAAGAACACAGACAGCTAAAATGAGTTAAGTAAGTAGGTATGTTATGACTACAGAAGTTTGTGTTTTAAGCAAAAAAGATGTGAACAAGTATTTTCTATTCAGTATTTTCATTTAGAGGTCAATTTGGTTTCTACTTCTGTGGTGCTGTTTCACAAAACAAAACCCTAAAGAGATTGCCCCAGCCATCCTTAGTCCACTGATATAACACAAATACACACACTCACACTGTGCAATGAGAAGACAAACTTTTCATCTTTTCTTCCTTTGAACAGCCTGCTGCAAGAAATACTCAGACACTAGAGAGTTTCAGGAGAGATGAGGGTGGCTGAACAAGCATCATGGATGGAATGAGAACTCTGTCACAGTTGAACATGCACTTGTTAACCAAGGCCTAGTCCAGTCCTCTCTAAATATTCCCCAGTGCTTCCAGAGATGCTGACTTTCCATGGCACAGGAGAGGGCAGGAGACACAGCAGAGGAATCAGCTTTACTCATTCTAAGTGGGAAAACTGGATTCCTTGCAACAGTTTAAAATACTGAGTGCAAGACTGAGAGCATTGCTAAGAGAGAAACAATTTCTAGTGTGAAAAGCAGCAGCAAATGCTTGGGAGGGTGGAAGAATAGCCACAGCACCTTCTTAGGAGAGAACAGTTTGAAAACAGATTAGTTTCAAGATTAATCTGACAATGAGGGGGAGGGAAACTATGTCTGAGATGTAAGGGAAAGCTCATAAAATCTTTCTCATCAAGGAGAGTGAAAGAACTGTTTGTGACTCTGGAAGGTAAAAAGACACAGGCAGGATGGCAACCCACCCCTCAGGCACCTGCCACTTCACTGCTCACACACACTGTGGACAAACAGCATGGCAGCATCACACCTCCAGATGGAGAGGAAGGAGTGAGGTGTCCGTTCCCAGCTGATCCTACCTTCTCTCAGACAGCTTCTGTACAGAATGTATCTCCTTGGCAAAACGTGGTGTCAGCACAGCACAACAGATTGGCCGTGCAGCTGAGCTGAGACTGCAGGTGCTGATGAGAAGCAGGGAAGAGGTACCCTGCCAGTGGGACCAATATTTTCACATTGTGAGTGAGTGTGAGGAGAATGGGAGCTCTGAAGAGACAGGAATCACATCCTTCAAAACAGAGAAAGGGCAAAAGGACGGTGGGAGGAAAGGTGATAAAGTGCTTGAAAGAAAAAAGGCAGTTTTCCAGGATGGAAGCACAAATCCATCCAAAACAACCAGTGAGTTTTGCTGGGTTAGCAAACCAGTGAGGAGATAAAACAGGCTCAGATGATGTTTAGTAGCAGCACCAAGTTTCCAATACTATGTTTCAAACAGAAGTACTTAATCCTAACGTAAATGTAGTATTGTCAGCCTTTTCCTTTTTACAGACTGTATAAATTCGACCAGATCAGCATGGAATTAGGAAAGAGAATGAAGTTTAAAAAGCTCTTAATCTTCTCCTCAAGTAACTTCCTACAACACTGTGATTCTGCATCTTCCTCTCAGAAAGAAGAAATGATAGATGCTGCTCTAACTGTGTGACAGCAGCAGGGGAAAATGGCATTATTTCAGCATGACAGAAGACAGTTTTGAACAACAAGCAGAATCACTCTGTGATGGTCTTAAAACAAGTATTTTTTTATCAATAATATCTTTTATCAATGGCCATGCTATAGCTAAAACTGCATGGGAGCAGATACCTTGCAATTCTCTCATTGTCGCTGGGCATGTCAATATCTGGATGGAACTGGTAGTGAAGGAACTCTGTACCAAACAGGTCGTACTCTAGGTAACATCCAAGCTTAGCAAATTCCAGAAGTTTCTTTTTATCAAATATGGTCCTGCAGAACACATGTAACACAGAGTCAGCACTGTAACAGGAATAAAACATCTTATGGTATGAGGACAGGTACTTTGTGATCTCCCACTTGCAAGGAAAAAACCAAATAATCTACAGTATAATTCACCGATTTAAGAAACAGAACTCCTGTTTGACACATGCAACTTAAGATGATACACAGCATTGTCCTTCTTACATTCATTTGAGATTTCATGCATTAAAAAACCAAAACAAATCCAACTCTTTCCCCATGAAATAATGAAAGCCTCTCCAATAATCTTTAAATGGAAACAGAAGAGTTACTTACTTTTGATACCATTAACCCTCTCAACAGACAACCTAACAAGGAAGGACATTTAAGGAGGAGGTTAATTCATAGTGATATTAAAAAAAAAAAAAAAGACAATGGATTACTCACACAAGACAGATTTACTTTCCCAAAAGAGTTAGAGGAGACAGCTTCACCCAGGGCTTGTTTCATCCATCACACACCAGCAATATACAACTTTGTCTTTAGTTTCTATTCTGAACAGTGATGTTTCTAGATTGCCATTAGAACAGCAATCTATCATTGTTTGCTCTGGGATCTGGCCAGAACGCCTTAAGGAAACGCTCTCACCAAAATACATAATGGCACTGTGAGTATCTGGGACATGGGCTTTGCAACAGATTTGCAAAGTGAAGGAACAAAGCTTCTAGCACCTCTCACTCATTCGGAAAAGAACAGCAACAGAAATAAGAGTTTTCTGAAATATTTTGGGTTTTCTTTGAACCATTTTTACCAAGTGTATAAGCTGTTCAAAGAAAAACAAAAACACTCAAGTGATACAATTTTATCTTTATAGCTGCCACACAATTTATTTTTTTGCTTAAGAAGAAACCACATTTCCACAAGAGCAGTAAAGTTAACCAAAAGGGCAGTAGTTTGTGGGGGATTTTTTATTATTGCAGATATTGATGTCACAAAGCAGTTTTACCTTACAGAATTACATCACAGTCTGTTGCTATGGAAATGACTGATGTCATAATTTCAATATTATGACTTAACTACAGATCAAGTAGGAGGAACAGATGGGTTGAGAGAGAGAAAATCCATGTTCAAACAAGCCTGCCATCAGCAGGAGTGTAAGACTTGCCAACTGTAATTAATAAAAAATGTTATTTTAAAATAAATGTTACAGTTTACAGAGACTGAACATTTATCACCAAATGAATTTTCAAAGTGCAGAGCAAAAGAACAGATTATTTTAGATCCAGCCCAGCTCAGTTCACAGGGAGACAATCGCCAAGAGTCTTCAATCCTATGCAGGTGGCAAAAGCACCCAACAGTCTATTTCAAAATCATAGCTAGAGCAGTTTCTTTTAAAAACTATTGTTAGTATCATGCTTTTGGGTGTTCTATCCCAATGAAGAGCCAGAGAACTTCATCTCCTCAGCCACTGGGTCCCACAGTGAGCCACAAGGATACAGCAACAGCAGCAGTTCCCAGTTCAAATTGCTGATCTCTGAGCTGGAATTGGGTGTTTGACAACACTGTCCCTGAACAGCTCTGAGCTCATGGAAAAGGAGATGGGACATGGTGAAGCACCCTCTAATTTGGAACTCAGCCATAAATACCCTGGGGACAGACACCAAACTGTAATGTTGCCCCAAATTTGTAACAGTTGCTGTGAGACTTCTAACAGAAATTACTCAAGTGACTTGAGTCAAGATGTGGATCTCCTTTATAACCTTGACCCCTAACAGATGACTAAAGAAGAGGCTCAATAGCTTTTGCTTCCAGCCTTTTAGTACACTGTAGTTCCATTATGTGGAACTGCTACCTTTTTTTAAGGTGCTAAATTGCAAGACATGGTAGCCAGCATTTTAATTTTACCATTTAATTGTAAATCCACTGGAAAACTACCATTCTGTCTATGTGAAATGCAGACATGAAATATGGAGCTATGTACAAATTTATCTCACATTTAAGGGACTGGGATGCTCCCACATGGATTTTTCTTACTGGAGGAGACTTAAAATGTTAAATGCACATTGCAAAGCCAAACTTCACAGTAGTTTATGTTACAGCAAGTGCCAACCTGAATGTGTGAAAGTAATGATAGAAAGAGATAAAAGGAAATGTCATATTGTGCATCAGTGGTTGTTATTGAAACTGCACCTCTGTTTTTCTACTTATATTGCTTGATTTCTATCAATTAATTATTTAATTCAACAATTTACAACAGTGTACAGGAGGCAAAAAGCCATAATTGTATGTTTATGTTGTATCAAAATGGCTGTGTAAGTACTGATACCTGAAGCTTGCTCAGTCCTCTTTCATAAAAGATTTAAGTAACCAGTTTTTTCTCAAAAAGGGGTGAAAAATACAGCTATAGATACTGTGCAACACAGGTAAATACAAAAAGGAAGTAATTTATAAATATTCAAATATAATTTCAGGGCATGAATTTTATGCTCCTAAAATCATCTAATAGAACAAGGAGCTCTGTGTGAATAACAAACACCTGTAACTCGATTTGCAAGCTCTTAGAGTCTGTAACCATGAGAAATTTGGAGCACAGTGCTGTTTCCTGTATTACATTCACACTGAGGGCAAACAATCCAATTGCTGAGAATCATATGACCACAAATAGTCTCCATTATTCAGCAACTGGCCAAACTAATCAATGCTTGGACATACTCCAACTCACCACAAGTAAGACAAGGTCATACAAAACTGATTTGGTAACAGAGGCTATATTTCTAAACTGGAGACAGAAAAGCATCCCAATTTCTCTCTGTGCCTCATGTGGATCTCCTGGCTTTTGTTCTCGAGGAACATAAAAGTTAACTATCTGGTCTATGCTATGGACTATCCAAAACCCAACTACTTTCTTTTCAAGCAGTACTTCCTCTCTCTGGTAGTAGAACCATATTAAAAATCTGCCTTTTGCTTTGATCCAGACTCCAGCCAAATTCAGGAAATCTCCATTAGCTTCTGTGAGATTTTGGCAAGGCCACTAAGAGTGACCCAGCTTTCAAAAACACTGGAAGCCCAGCAACTTCCCACCCCATTTAGTGAGAGCTGCTCAATGTCCAATGCTTTGTAAATACAGAGATTTGTGCAGGGATACAAATTAATGAAATTCCCATTTTTAAAATGTGGCTACAGTTATTCCTAATCCCTCAGCCAGGTTTTCAAAGACAGCACTTAAAACACCAAAATCTCTTATCAATGTGAATCTAAAACCTGATCCTGGCTGTAATGCAGTCAAGGAGGAGGCAGGAGGCAGATTAAGCTCCATATAAGCATTTATTTCTGAGTCATTTAACTTGAGGGTAACACTCTATGTCACCTTTTCCCAGTGTAGTTCTGCACAACCCCAGTGAGTGTGGCAGTACCCCAGGAAGCCCAGCAGAATACTCTCCTTACCTGTCGAGGTGAGACATGACTGTCTTTGAAGCATCAGCCCCGGCCTCCTGCAGGATGCGGATGATGTGGAAAGGGGAGTCGCTGTTCCTGCCAGGATGGATGATAACAGGGCACCCAAGCTGGGCCTGAGCCTCTGCTGTGGCCTGAAGCACTCTGTGTTCACTGGGAGTCAAAGGCCACGAGCAACCTATTTCTCCCACCACACCACACTTGATATTAGTCCCATCTGCTCCTTTGAGTACCTCATCAACAATAATCTCTGTCAGCTAGAGAACAGGAAAATGAGATTTTTGGTTATTATTACTATTTGCATTAAATAGCATCAAATTTGGCCTATGGATGCTGGGCTAGTTATGCTCCCAAGGTCTTTCTGAACTTATCTAATTAACAGCTGGGAGTGCGAAAACACTGCAGTTAAAATCTGGTTTCTGTCAACTGATGTTATGCTACCCATTCACTAAGACCAAAATAAACACAGAAACAAATCAATTTAACAGTATCCAGTCACACATTTGTCCAGGTTTGCCAAGAAAGCTGGTCTACATGTAATTTGAACTCTGATTTAGGCAGACATTAAGTTTTCCTGAAAAAAAAAAAAAGGTTAGTTTATTCCAAAACCTTTGCCTTGCACTCCTGAATTGGCTTCAGACACAATTCAATGTAATCTTTGCAAAACAAGATATCAGAGAATAAGGAAACCTTGTCATACATGTAGGGAAGAGAGAAACTCTGGCAAGCATTCTGAAGAGACAAGTTTAAGGCAAAACCTGTTTATGGGAATGCCAATGTAAAACAACAGGAGATCTGCTGACTTCAGAACTACAAAACAAAGCTCATTTGACAAATTTAGAGGATCAAAATTAGCCTTCTTTAGAGTGCCCATAGACAAAACCCATCAGAATCTCTTAATAAAACTACTTTGCTATAAAAGCTTTAGTTTTTCTTTCCCAGAATAGGCCATATGTCTTAAGCATACATTCAGAACTGAGAGCACAACATGGCACTGATGATGGCCAAACTTCTTTAGTACAGAGTAGAGGTTATCTGTGGGTCTCCATCAGTCCATCAAACACAGAAGGGAAACCTTTGCCTTGAGAAATCTGTTTGTGTCCATGCTATTTGTATCTATTTGTATTTCAAGGAATGGAAGAACATTTAGGAAAAGCAGTACTCTTGTGTACAGTTTGGGCCAGCTTGGGTCCAGTTTTGTTGGCAGCACTGCTCAAGTTTTTATCATTGATTTTTAAAATTAATTAGACTCGTTTGTAAACTATGACAGATTTTTTAAAAAATTGTCAGCTCTATTCATACACATTCACAGACTCCTACCTTGGAGAGTTCCATTCCCTCTTCTCCTCATCACCACATTTTCTTATTAAAAGATGAATATTTATTATTACAGGAACATCTGGGGACCTCAGCTATTATTAACACATTGTCTTAGTCACTGTACAAACATGCTGATGTAGACTATGCCCTGAAAAGCCTGGACAAATGATAGAGAAGAGAGCTATAACACACAGTCTGAGCAGAGCAATGATTTACAATTACCTTATAAATACTGCAATTATTTATGCTATTTATAAGAATGCTGGGTAAATTCAATGGAAAGCAATTAGCCATAAAAAGTGACAGAAGAGGTAGCAAGGATAAACTCCTTCCTTAAAAAATAGTAAAAACTCAAGATAGCTTGTGGTGTACCAAATGTCCACACACGAACCACTGTATTTTCCTTTTAGTGTTGCATTAAAACAAATCCCTCAGAGAAAATGGAGCTTAAGAACTGGAAATTCTGACAGACAAACCAAGGACATTAAAGTAGTGTTGCTCCAGATATCACACACAAGCAGTAATGCTGTTCCCATTTTCTATGCTGAGCACCTCTGTATTCCATCATTTTACTGGAACTTCTCTCCAACTTTGGCTTACCCAGGGGGTAATTCACAGGACAGAGGCACTGAAGCAATGGTTAAGACTTACCTGCTCCACTGTCATGGCCTGTGTTTGAGAAGAATGAGTGGAATCCACATAAAACCCAGCACCAGCAACAATATGAACTCCAGTTTCTTCAGCAAGTTTCTTCAAAGCATTCATATCCCGGCCAATCCCTGTAGTTGTGTTTTCCACAATCGTCCCACCACCTGCTGCTTTAAAATGCAGCAGCTCCTCCCTCACAGCATCTGTCTCCTGATACAAAAGAAGGTTTTCTTTATGGCTGTAGGGATTTTGCTTAATCCAAAACAAGTTCTTCATCTCAATGGGCCCATTAGACAAAGGCTCTTGGCCTGGAGAAGGTGGACAAAAGCAGCTGCTGTAGTTCATAGTCAAGTGTTCATGAGTCAACGTGTAGCCAAGACAGTCTGGCTCCACAGGGCCCAAGACAGTCTGCACTTTTCCACTCAAGGAAGGCATTTTTCTTTAACAAAGGGAAAAAAAAACAGATCCAAAAGGAGTCTGGAAAAGAAGAAAGGAAACAAAAACATTTCAGAAAGAGCAGTGTTATCTCAGGCAATTTCTGAAATCCCTCCTCCCTCTAACACATGTACCTACACTCTGTGTGTGTTTGCTGGGATGTTTCCAAAAGCTGTTTGTAGCAGGGTGGTCAATATGAAAAACAAGGCATTTATTTTACCCAACTGTGCTTGGATCAGTACTCCAGCAACATAAACACACCACATTCCAGTAAATGGAAATTGTCATCATTTATTGTGCTGCAGTCAGTATCACATTAAGATAAATGTTTCCTATTTAATAAAACCACTGTATGTTCATTTAGGATTTTTTGCTCTTCAGCAGCTGTCAAATTTTGTCAGCTTCAGCCACCAGATGAATACACTTGGCACCAAGGCTGAATATTCCTTACTGGTATGTTCAGTATATTTATCTCTGGCCTCTGAAACTCAGTATCCCTCTCACATACCAAGGAAGCAGTCGGTGTTTGGGCACCTTGCCTGCCCCTCTCTATGTGGAATGATGCATGGGTGGGGGTGATAATCTGCTCCTCTGGCTGCAGCAGGGCTCAGGTTCTCCTACCAGCTGTGCTCTGGAGGTCTGGAACAGCCCAGCACCACTCCTCTAAGGCTGACAACAGCCACCAAATATACAGCACAGTCCACAAACAGCGGTGGAGAACCCAAAGTGCTTCAGAGGGCAAATATTTTTCCAGTTAAGAACAGACCTTAATCTAACAATTTACATGTGGCTCAGCATCTCAGGCATTTTTAAATTAATCTTTAATATCAATGAAAAATGTTACTTCTCAAAACTTCAAACAAGCAGTGACAAACACTGACAAACTACAGTCTGCAGTTGGTTCATGTCAAAGTCCCTGTGCCAATCTGGCCTAACTCACTGCAGGTTAAAATTAACTGCAGCTCTCCCCATTGGGATTTTAGGTTTTTGTTAGTTCATGTTAGATCTTCCAGATGCTAGTCACAAAGGCTTGAGGATATATAGTTAAAATCCCTAGTCAACCAAAATCATGAGTTATGAAACAAAATACATGTTTAATCATGTCCAGAGGAAAGGACTAACTAGAGCATGCATTATTGATTAAAGAGAGAGGTCTTTCCCATTTCTGCCTCCCTTTTAGTGAATAATGTCATAAACATGGGTTTGTTACTGGTAAAGCCCTCAGAGGACATTTTCCTTTTAACTGCTAAAGTTAATCTACCAGGATGACAGAAAAACTGAAATCTGAAGGGCACTGAACTCTACATATCAAAGGGCACAGGAACATCAAGATCTCTTTGGGGATACTTTGATCTCATGAGAAGCAGTCACTGTCAGAGCACCAGTGCACAAAAGTGACCCAGCCCCTGGAAAAGGCAGCTATTGCCTGCCCAGCGAAGTCTACAGTGCTGGTGCTCACTGTAATATGAAGAGTTGGCCATCCATAAAAAAGAGAAATGACGGACTGACTATGTTTACTTGCCTTGTGTAAATGCAGATTAAGAAGAACTGTTCTTTTACGAATTTTGTTCCTGGACTAGCACGTTAACTTGTTTGAGAAGGTAGCAGAATAAATTACTCTCATAGAACAGACTGCTGGCTGATTAATAGGATGATTTATTTTTCTTCCAAACAGATTAAGAAGTGCATGATTTCAGAAAATATTATTCTTGAGCAAATAATTAAAAGCAAAATACCTGTCTTAGTCAGAAACTGCTCCTAGCTGCAATTCAATTAAACAGTCATTAATTCCATCCTTGAAGAAGGCTGGTGCTCTATATAGAGCAACCCACTATTTTGGAGAAAGTTCAATGATCTGAGTCATTTTTATATGCACAGCAAAGCAACTGACATAATTCTAAGCATTACCTTTGCTTTATTTTTTTGCCCCCCTCTTTTTTTAATGTTAAACATCTACACTGTGGCATTCACTAAAACCCTGACAGCAAAGAGTGATAACTACCCTCTACATTAGGTTCACACTTCTCTTTCCCCATGTTCACTGACAATTTTCCAATCCATTTAGTAAGTTAGCAACCCAAACCTATATACAATTAAATACACAAGTATTTAATTTCTTTTGCTAAAGCTTGACACAAATCAATTACCAGTTCCCATGCAAGGTTTTTATTGTAGCAGACACTAACTTGTTGATTTTTAAACTCTAGATTTCAGATTACCGCTCACATACAGAATTTACTGAACCTTTTGACTGAGGCCAAGGATTTTTATAAATATAAGAAGCATCACAAACAATGGAAACTGACACAAACAGCATTTAAAGTAGGCCCAATTTTATCTTCATGAAAAATGTATTATTATTAATGCCTGTTCCTGTTAACTGACACAGTTTTAGAAACCCACCACTCCTAATAAAAGAACTATAAAAAATAAAGACAGGCAGCAACCTGTGACTGGAATTATTTTTGAAACCACTGTTGTGATATCTTCCGTACTGTCATTCACATAAAGAGCCTGCCCTGGTTATGACACATTATGATATGATATGACATTATTATATACATATGATACATTATTCCTAGTAAGATTCACTTGATGGAATCAGAATTACACCTTTTTAAAACAGATTTTAGGTGAAATAGCCTTTAAATGGAATCAGGATTCCTACTTGATTTAAGGAAGTATATGTTACTACAGGAATCCCTGATTGTGTGAGTTACTCATGATTTGCATGCCATGTTTTACACAGAACTTTCTTTTGAAAAAGTTTCTTCTTTCATACACCAAGGACCGCATTCATATCACCTCATTTAGCCATTTAAATGACGTATGTCTACTACAGAACAACCATCGGGAGATGGAAGGACATATCTGTAGGCAATTCATCCAGCTTATTTTGAATGCCTATAATAGGACAGAAGTCACTTTCTCTAATGTCATCCTCCTTCCATGGACTAAGGAGCAAGCCAAGAAACAATCCAGAACAAGACAAATATATTTCAGATGGCTTTACAAAGGATATGTGAATTATATTTCCTTAATCTTAACCCAGTCTGAGGGGATGGGAAAATGTGTTGATTCCTATCACAGAAGATAAACAGGTAGGTTCATATCTGGCAATAACAGCTATTTTGCTTTCGAAAACCACTAATTTATGTGGTGGTATTGCCAAGGAGCTCCTGCACAGACCGAGACTTCTCAGCTCTGGGTGTTATATAAAGAGAGAGATAAATCATATTTCCTGGAAATTACAAATTCAGACTAAAAAAATAAGAAAATTGCTTTAAGGTGTAATCAAAATTTGTATTATTTCACAAAAGTCATGAAACACTACCTTATAATTTTTGTAATAAACTCTGGACAGATCTTTATAACCACCAACTGTATGGTGCATAAACTACAACTCTCACCATTAGCCAACTATCAAATGCTGGTGAAGTAAATATTTTTCCTAGAGGTATTGTTAAGAGAAAAGAGACTTGCTACTAAAAAGGTCATGGTGCTGCATTCCTGGCTCTGGTAAAAACTCCACTGAATTCAATAGATGTTTTGCCTGAATACTGATGACAAGATTTATGTTTCTGCTTTTCCCATCTGAAACGTGCACTTCAGTCATTGTGTCATTTTAATGGCCTTGTAATGGGAAGTCCCCTTAGGTTTGGATTAGTTGCTTCCTACAGTAATCTCATATTGCTGAACCATTATAATCACATAAACACAGTTTCCATATGCTAATTCTGCATTTGTTTTGATTCGGTAAGCACATTTTAATGGCATTAGCACAGATTCTCTGCAGACTGGCGTGAGAATCATTTCACTGTCGTTACATTACAATGTGAGATTAGAGCAACATTAAATCCAGATTGCTGTGACATAAAATTTACCAAAGAAAAGCAAAAAAAAAAAAGTCTCAATGGGTATTAACTGTACCCAGAAAAAGTTAAACACAGCTGCCATTTAGAAACAAGGGCTGCCCTGGGTGCATCAAGAGCATTCTAAGTGGGTCTTTCCTTTATAACCACAGAGCCCTGGGAAATGTGATACAGCACAAGCTCACTATATATTTATAGATGGAGGAAATGTTTTGAGTATTCAATTCTAGTTTGAGCAACCCCTACAGAACATGGAAAAGCCAGTAATTAGAAATATGTGACACGTGCAGGAAATTTCTATTAGTTAGTCTATGCTGTGTTATCTTACCGTTACATGTGTTATCTTACCGTACATGTAAACATTTTGCGACAAGGGAAGAAGTTAGCAAGACAAAGGAAGAAGAGAGGCACAGTGTAAGAGAACAAAGAGAACATGTAGACTACGTCAAGAAGAATATAAAAAAAACTGATTCTTCTCTTCCCTCATGTTTCTGCCAACATTGTAGAGATTTACAGAAAGGAAGAAATTCCATACTGCCCACACAGTTCTTCCTCTTCCCCACCAGACAAGCAAGATTTCTAACCTCTCCAGATCTATTCCACCTTCTTCAAAAATATATTCACGAGTGCTAATTACAGTGCAAACATACCTGACACCCAGCACTCCCTCAGACATGGATTTCAGTAAGCACAGCTTTTTTGCTCATGCATGCTGTCAGGAAAGCACAGCTCCAGGGGCTATGGAGCTGGGCCTGCCACGGCTGGGTGGCTGAGTACAGCAGGAGGACAGGACAGATACAGACTTCAGGACATTTGCTCCAGGACAGATGCAGAGTCACCTGTCATTCAGTCCAGCAATTCCCCCTGCACCAGTCAGTGCAAAGGAGTCCAAGACCTATGACACTGTAGTCCTACACAGGCTCTCTCACACCATCACTAGTTCATGTTACATGAGATAACAACAATCTGGGCCTCTTCTGTAGAACTGGCAGGTATGCTGCTCTGAAAATGCCATATTATTTTCATTAAAAGTCGTAAATGTTCTTCCCCGTTTTCAGGGAATTGGTCAGAATGGCATTGGTCTTTTTCCTCTCCCAAAATGGAGCTATGAGAGTACCATGGTTTGCTGAACTTCAAGCTAACTCAAGGCTTTGTGTCCTAAGGAATGATGTCACACCGGAGACTTTTCATGCCTTGAACAAAGCTCTTATGAGAGAGGAGGGGAACACTTATGGTGCCTCTCTCCCACACAAACTCCTGCCTAGCCCCACAGGAGTATATGCTGCAGCTCCTCCCTTTGTGGGCCACCCTTCGTTTCCCACCTTTGAGTGGCTGTATCTTCATGCAGCATGCACACAAACCTCACCATTTTGGTTGTGTAAGCTCTTGACTGGGTAGAAATTGGCCAAGAGACTCAAAGCCTAGAGAATTCTTGGGAGAATTATTTAAAAAGCATCATCTACTCCACCTTGCCGCATTTTTTCATGAAACACGTTATTCTGGAAATACTGAGAATAGTGGGTTAATGTTGTAACCTTCAGTGACCTACCTCTGGTCTCCAGACCATTCAAAAACATATTTCCTTATGAAGTCAAGCCAAAAGAAATGCTAAATACTGCTTTTCACTATATTTTCTGTATATGGTTTGAGCAACCAAAAAACCTTTACATACAGAAGTGAGAAAGAATACTAAAAGTAAGACCTTATATAAGGTTACAGTATGTGCTATGAAAAAGAATTAGGAGAGCTTTAGACAAGCCTTATATAATCCAACTGTGATAAAGAGAAGTCCCACCAAAATATGCAGGTACATACACTCCACAGCAGCTACACTGCTTGAGCAGCACTGTCAATGCTCTACAGTCTAAAAGCAGTCACTTAAATTTTAAGAGAAATGTAAACATTAGTACACACCTGGGAAAGGCCAATATATTGCCACCCTGCCCTGAGAACCTCCAAAAAGCACACTCAGATAAGGAGCTGGGTAAGCGAGAAGCAAAGCTTTTACATGTTCACCTGAAAGAGAAAACTCTTACAGCACCTTCCCTCTGTGCTCAGCTCGTGGCAGACAGACCTTCCAGCTTTGCATGGTTTGAGGGTCATGCTCGGGCTCCAGCCAGGCTCTAAGCCAGGCACATCTAAATCAGATTGCTTCCTTACAGCTGAAGTGCCACACCAGGACAAGCACAGCGGGGGGACAAACCCCGGGGATCAAAGTAAGCACACGTGCTTTGCCCCAAGAAGCAGAGTCCAAGTCACCTCAAATATGGAACTTTGCACAATTCTTTTCCAGTTTGGTTAAAGTTTAGCTGTTGTGACCAGAATAGTCAGACTTCCCTTTTACCTTATTTCTGTGCAGATAACAGTCTCAAAATCTAGGCTTCTCTGAGCAAAGTCACATTGAAGTTTCTCTTCCTCAGAGAGATCTGAGACCAGCATACCCCTAAGTGTTTTTTCATTAACATCTCTTTAGAAGAACTTCAGGGGATTTTACATTTTGGGCAGCTTCCAAAATTACTCCTGATAAAAGGTCAGATAAAAATTCTCCTCCAGGGTCAAACATTACATTAATTATATTTTACATGCACACATAGTGTTTTTAGGCCAAAAATCAGAACTGAAGTCACATTATGCTATATGCAAATAGGGACTAAGTCTTGCATGTTGATACATACATTCATATTCTTAAGACTTAACAGACTCACATTTGCTTCTCGAGGGTTCTGGGGTACAAGCACATATTCTCTTTCTTTTGAGGACAACAAGAAGTAGGGAAAAAAGTCTCCTTTTCAGGAATGCATATCCAGCCTTCATTCCCTCTAAATCTCAAATCTGAAACAAGCATACATCTTAGCTCCACTCTTTGTTGCTATTCTCATTGACTTTCATTGGTTTTCTCTCTACTTGAGGCAACATACACATATTTTCACATGAGCTCAAACATTTCAGTAAGCATGCTGGGTGGAGCATTATCACTCACTTGTGCAGGCCTAGAGAGCCACACCAAACCCCTCCATGATCTTTAAATGCAGAAATGCACCACACAAATCTAAGCAATGGATGAGTGATATGCATTACTATCTCTTGATCAAGACTGAACATTACAATCTAGAAATATTCAGATGAATAAACCCTAATGTCAGATTTGCCACAGACCACAGCAGTCACTGATCCACTCAGATCTGCAAAGCCATGCATGCTGGAAAAGAGCATGGTGATTTGGTTTAAGTCTCATTCAATATCACAGACTGCAGCAACTGGAAAAAGCAGGGGATTCCAGAAAACCACCTTCTTTACTAGGGAGTGATGAGTTTAGATGCAAAGAAATAAATTCAATGTCCCACTACTCCAAAGAACTGTATTACAAAATTTGCAACCAATCTCAAGACCTAATGGGAAAAAATACCCTGAGAAAAGCTTTTGGACTGTGACTGCTCTCTGTGACTGTGTCAGGAAATGGAAGCAGTATGTCCTTCTCAAGGTCCACTCTAAAGAAACCAGCCCACACAAGAAAAGTTAATGTGAGTCAAGGGAAAGCTCAAAGCTGATGGGTGTAGCTCAAGGAGTATCTTTTAGCTCAGAAACTTTACAGTCTGCATGCTTTGTCAGTGGTCAGACTCAATGGCCTCTTGCTTATACAATTCCTGCTTTTAAGTTCTTACCCCCATCTTGGTACCACAGTGGAATGCTAGGAACAACCAACACAGAGAAGCTGACAAAATTGTCAGGTCTCCTACATATCCTTCTATTTCTTTTCCAGGTATTGCTGAATCTTCAGTCTTAACCAGAACGGGGTACAGAACCCTGCCACTGTTTTGTCTTTTTGTATCACAGAATTTCTGAAAGAAGAAACAAACTCAGTATTTTTGTCCTGGAAACTATTATCTGTTTTTCAAGAAATCCTAGCTACTCAGTCTAAAGTGAACAACAAAGAACAAAGTCCTGCAATAAAACTTATAGAACACCAGAGTTCAAGCATTAAAAATCAGTTGAAGATTTTCAGACCCATCTGAAAATGACCCATGTGCCAAAAGGTACACAAATCACAGCAAAAAAAAGAGGCACACTCCTTTCACCTGATCCCTAACCCTCACTGTAGTGACCGTGGATAAAGCAAAGACAACTGTGGGATAAAACAATTCTCCTTTTACATTTTGAGGAAAGAGATGAGATCCCAAAAGAGCAGAAAAAGGGAGCAGTTCAGCAGGTAACACACCATTCTTTGATCCTACCTCCTCCACAGAAGTTACTTGAAGAAAAATCCTGTGGCTGTGGCTACACAACAGTGGGGTTTCAGAGTATCTTGGAGAAGAGTGATTCTACATTTCTGAGATCCAAGTAAAAAAATGTGATTTACTTAAAGCTGCCATCTAAAAGATGATGGTGGTGGTCTTTCTTCCTGCTTCCTTTTTATCTAAGTAGTTAATCACTTGTGAAACATATACCAGTATTGTTAGGATAAAATGCTTTTCTTGGATTATTACCAACATACATAGTACTGTCAGACCAAAGACATGACCACTGCTTAGAAAATTCTGAGGAAGCTTTTTAATTTGTGACCAGAAAAATGACATTGAAGCAGAAAAACTACTCTACAGTGTTGAGAGGATGTAATTTCTCCTTAGAACTAGAGGGATGGGATACTCCCCTTCCCCTCCAATACAGCTGGCAATCCAATTTTCCAGAAATGCAGAAAATGTAAAAGAGTTCAAAACTGTTCTGAATCAAACCAGAGACTTGTACTTTGGGCTTCCACAGTCTAGATGGATCTCATACCAGACAGGTGGCCAGTCTGATACAAGCAGAAGCCTCACTGTTTTCATGAACCTTTAGAAGTCTTGGTTTCATCTGACAAAAACATGAATTTGTTCAGTATTTCAAGTCCTGAAAGACAGGAAAAACATTTTAGATCTACATCAAGTGAAATAAGGGAAAAATTCACAGAATGTTCAGAGGCATAGTCCTTTAATAAACACAGAACTCACTGGTGCCATATGCTTCACTATATACTGATTTTTATGTGTGAGAAGCAAGCTGATGGCTCCTAACCACAGAGGGAAGCTGTGACATTTGTTCCTGTTGCACCATGCACTAATTCAGCAAGTTAGCACTGGTCACCTACATGAAATATAATTAAGCATTTGAATGCCATTGTTGCCACCTTTGATTTTAACTATGAAAATTAATGTGATGATGGTGACAGGATGGCAAATATTATATCTGTTAAATTCCAAAACATAAGGGGCATTCATAATAATAAATGACACTTATGTAGTCTTTCATAAAACAATCCCCGAGTACCTGACAAAATGATGCAAAACTACTTAGTAGAAGCATTGCTTCACCCACCACTGAAACACAGCCCCCAGCAGAAAGAAGGCAACAACCTTTAAACATTGCAGAACATATTATGACAGAGGACGTTGAATAATGTATCCCGTGTAAAGCAGAAGGGAATTCCAGACAAGTCAAACAAAATTTCCCAGAAGCAAATGACCTCCAGCTAAAAACTCGTTTCATTCAAGAACTGCCACAAGCCTCTAGTATACAGAGGATATCAACCTTAACAACAGACACCTGAAAGAAAAGAATTATGCTTACAGGTATCTTAGAGATCATGTATAAATTCCCTCAGAGTTCCTCACCAACAGGACCTGTATGGTTCAACTTACAACCAAACTAACCACAACACCAGACCCAATGCAGAGGGGGTGCCAAAACCCAAGGCCACTGCCCAGCAGAGGCTTTGCCACCGTGCTGAAGCTCACTTGGCAGGGGGAGCTGAACCTCCCTTGCCCCGATTGAGCTGCCTTCCGCAGCTCCCAGCCGCTGCCAGGGGAGCAGGAACCTGCTGCAGCCGTGTCTTGGAACGGGCAGCGAGCCTCAGGCCGCCGAGACATGCATGGTGGAGTGTCGTGTCCCAACAGGGCACACAGGCAAGTCTGGAGCTTTGCTGCTGAGCCCTGACAAGCTTCAGCAGCTCTGGAAGCATCTCGCAGAGCGCTGCTGGCGCTTCCAGATGGAGAGGCAGCTGAAGGCAGGCTCTGAAGGTCCCCGTTTTGGATTGAGGCATTTTTTCCTTCACAGAGACACCCTCGGGAACTGTCGGGAGAGGAGTACTAGAGAGGACGTAGTTCCAATATTTAACTTGTTATGGCTGTACAAATATTAAATACCAGCACTAATAATAGCAGCGTAGCTGCACTCACACAGTGAAGCCGCCCAAGCTCGGGGCTCACTCTGTTGGTAACTATCATCTGGTGCTGTAAAACGCTTCTGCAGGGAGGAGCTGCTCGTCCCCTCACACTCCACATGGGGAGCCCTGCCTGTCCCAGCGCCGCCGTCCCGGCCACCTCTGCCCCGGTCCCGCAGCCGCCCCTCGGCCGGGGCTGCACCGGCCGTGCCGGGCCCTGACCCGCGGCCGAGCCCGGCACAGCCCTGCGCTCCCCGCCCGCCCCAGCCCCGAGCACCGCCGGCCGCCTCCCGCTCTCCCGCCTCGGGCCTTGCCGGGCCGGCAGCAGAGCGACCGAAAGCCGCTCTCGCCCCTCAACTCGGGCGAAGTTTCCCGGCCCGGGCGCCTTGTCGGGCCGAGGGCATCAGGGGCGAGCCCGGCACGGCTGTGGGCCGCCGGAGGTGGCGGAGCGGCTCCGCTGGCGTTCCCCACACCCCGCTCGCTCACCCCGCGGCCCGAGCCCTCCGCCGGCAGCACCGCACCCCGCAGCGCCCCGGCAGGCAGCGAGCCGCGACCGCCCCGAGCGGGGCGGGACTTCCCGGGGACGGGAGCGAGTGGCGGAGCAGCCTGGGGGCGGCGGGGCCCGGGGAGCCCGGGGAGCCCGGGGAGCCCGGGGAGCAGGACGGGTGGGCGGGAGGACGGCCGGGAGCGGAGCGCTGCCCCTCTGCCTCCCCGCCGGGACCTGCCCGGCTCGCTGCCCGCTCCCCGGCCCCAGGAGTTCCCCCGTGAGTGAGGGGCAGCTGTGCTTTGTGTCATCCTTGGCTCCTGGTGCGAATGAGAGTCGGTGGCTGTGAGCATCCTGCCTGTCCCTGTGTGTACCCTCTGTTACACAGGGAGGAGGCTGGAATCCACCGAGTCATTTTGGGGGAAGGGGGGCGTGGGAGTTCGCGCCGAGTGCTTGGGCTTGCAAGAGGCAATGTTTTCTAATCTACCCTTTAATGCAAATAGGATGGTTGGAGAGGCACTTACAAGTATCTACACGCAGGATGACAGTGACTGATTCTGGAAGAAAATGCAGGTCCAGAGTATGAAATGAAAACACAGCTAACACCAAGTTAGAATAATAGAATCATTAAGGCTGCAAAAGAGAACCAAAATCATCGAGTCCAACCTTTGACTGAACACTGCGTCCTATGCCGCTTTCCCGGGCAGTTCATTCCAATGTTTTTTAACCCTTTCAATAAAGAAATTTTTTTAATGAAGAATTCACCTTCAGAATCCTTTACCTTTCCTTTTGAGGATCTCAGAAGTGTCTTATTTGCCTAAGGCTCACAGCATCCAGTATGGTACTATTCCATTTTATAGAAGGGTAAATATGCTGGCAACATGACTGGCAAAGGCACAGGGGACAGAACTTCTCTAGCGCTCATACATAGCCAAAACTGCAGCGAAGTCACCCAGTGCATTGTGGAGAGATGTAACCTGAAGTCAGGAAGCTCTTCTGGGAGAAGTAGTTACTCTTTTCATTGCTATGTGTTCTACTTTCACTCTTCCTTGTTCCCATTCATAACGGGCTGGGACCAGCACTGCAGCATGATGCCTGCAAATGGATTCTTGTGTGCCGGCCTTTAATATGGCCTGGGTGAGATGGATCCTAGCTTTTCCTCAGGTCCCAGATAATCCTGTGATGCAGAAAGTGAGTGGGCAAGACTGGGAATGAAAGGCAATGCATGCTGATGCATGGGCCGTTTATCATCTATCCTACAGTGAAGGACAAAAGTGGAAGTAGAGGATGAAAAATGAGGAGGGTGTTGAAGTAAACAACTTTAGAGAGGTAGGAGGTAAAAGAAAGTTGTTCTTTTATGAAAGTGATGGAGAAATAAAGTTTTGGCTTAAAAAAAAAAAGAAAAGGCATTTTGAGAATACTAGATCTGAGGGTTAGAATCCATGACTGCTGATATTGGTTGGGGGAGGGCACAACCTTTGGGATCTCAACTAAGGGGAAATTACTGCCCAGTAAGGGAAAGTAAAGATGAAGACCGTGACACAAGTGAAATGCTTGGGATCTTTTGAATTAGAATCCACTCACCAGTGATATGCAGTAGTGATTAATACATATAGATGGCAGCTAAGCTGCTGGGATGGCTCCAGTTGTCCACGTCACTTGTTTTTATTTGCTTCTCATATGAAGTCAAGTGAGTAGGGATCCTGCAAAGATTAAGTGGAGATATGAAGGCCTGTCATTTATAATGGTTTGTATTTCAACATGTTCTTAATTTTGGGCAGCCAGTGCAGGAGAAATTATGTATGAGAAGTATGTTAAAAATAGTCATGCAATGCTTTATGGAACATCATTTGTCACTGGTCATATCCAACCTGTTTTGAAGATTTGTGATGAATTTTACATAAGGCCTGCACTTCTACATCTTTTGTGTTTTAAAATATACAAGCAGTATTAAAACTTGGGTAGGTACAAAGTAAAACCATATTCAATCTGCATTTTTACACATGCAGAATGAGCTTCTCTTTAAAGCAATCTTCACTATGTCCAAAGCAACGTAAGATACTATATTTTTAATTTTAACGTCCTTGACTTCAACCTGCTACAAAACAGAGGCTTGTAAACATGAAATAATGATACTGCCTTGTTCAGACCAAATGCATAGTGAATAGTGAAAACAAGCCAACAGCTGGCAGAATCTGTACATATGACACTTGGTTCACAATTTAGGTGACATACAACCTTGTGTAATGTATCTGGCATTTGTATCCACTTTTCCAAATCTAAAAACCAGGCTGTGGGCTTTCTAGAAATATTGAATTGGTTGCCAGATTAAATAGTTCATGAAATTGGGATATTACCTACCACCCTTGCCCCCCAAAGCCTCTCAGCTATGCTCACAGCAGTGACAACTGTCTAACATCACAAGGTAAAATATCCATATTGCATAGCAAAAAGAGAAGTCATTTACTCTTAAAAAAAATGAAGAGAAGGTATTCTTTATTTTGCCAGGTGTGCACTAAAGCAAAGCTTGATGTCAGTAGCTTTTGTGGAAGTTACAGTTTGGTCAGGGTTAAATCATGCCTGTGCTTTTGTCCAGCTCAATTGTGGCATGACCAGAAGGAGCACTGAAGCCATAGTTCCTTTTCCATTTGGGTCACTGTTGTAAACTCTGCCCACTGTTTAACTGTAGACAAATAAAGACCAAATACTTGCAGTGCTTGAGTTTCAGTAGCATTTCTTCTCTTTCCAAAGGTGGATAAAGAAGAGAGCAGACCAATAATTGCAGCATCAGCCCTGGGTGACCTAGGGGGAAGTGTTCTCAAGGGTCTATACCCAGAGGGTGCATAGATCCCAAAACCAGGTGTGTTTTCCCAGAGCAGAGGGGCTGTGAGAGGCACTGCCACCTGGTAGCTGTGGGAACAGCTGAGCCACTACACTGGAACCCCAGGGAGAGGGACCTGTGAGACTGAGTGATCTCTTCCAGACTCAAATCTTCTGCTCGGGGCTTCATTTCCTAGGTGATGTAGAAGACAGAAAAGCCATGTCATGTTTAATTTTACTCAGAGAATAATTGATAAGGTTTGCATGAGTTTATAAATGAAATACTTTTCTTCTTTGAAGCAAGCCTCTTTTGGGGGACTGTGGTAACAGTAAATCACTACAGCATTCATCAGGCCAGCTGGGCTGCCCAGGGAAGTTGTGGAGTCACCATCCCTGCAGGTATGTAGAAGACATGTAGATGTGCTGCTCAGGGACATGATTTAGTGGTGGCCTTGGCAGTGCTGGGTTAATGGTTTTACTCAATGACCTTAGAGTTCTTCTCCAATCCAAAAATTCTATGGTTCTATAATTCTAATGTGACTGGAAAACCAACCAGATTAGAATCACAGACAAAATTTCAGGTACAAACAAGCACTTCTTCAATATCATGCTGTATATGAGTTCTTCTGGTATGACTTGAGGACAGAAAATTCCATACTATAATATAAGTTAGCAACTGAAGGCCCCAGATTACTCTTACTCCTTCAGAAAGATAGTGAGCACAGAAAGGAAACAGAGGCAGAATGTAATTTAGGCACTATTTGTGCAAGAGCCATTGCAAACATAAGCATTTGCACATGCTTTTGAGAGATGGGAAGTGAGAGTACCATTTGCCCACAAACACAATACAGCCCAAAAGTTGTTAGGATGAATAAATAGAACTCCAGAGCATAAAAACCACTGCAGAGATAATTCATTCAAAAAGGGTAAAATAAGAAAAAAATTAATCCTCCAGGGAAACCTTTTATTGATCATTTTCTTTCCAAAGGGATTCCACGAACTTAGAGGGTTAGAAAGAATAATTTGGTTGTCAATCTGGCATGTGCCTTAAATGACAGAACGACAGACAGGACTCCTTCTATGCATGCAGGACATGAATTGTATGGTAAGTAGGGTTTTAAAATCAACCATGACTGTTTGGAAGGGGCTTCAAGTATGACTTTTTTGTTTAGGAAATGGGGTTTTATTGATTAAGCGTTATTCAATGATGACAGTGGCTTTTTTTAAAAAACTCTGATATACTGAAGATGTAGGTACCAGTTTGAGTGTTAAATTGCAGATGCTCCAAGGAGCAAATAAAAATTGGAAGAAGTAGGCAATACATAATATTTAAATAGAAATAACACAAGCTATTCATTAACAGCAAAAGTAAATATGTCTCTAGAGGCAAAAGGCAGAGCAATGTTGACTTTGACTAAAGACTTACTTAATCCTACATTCTTAGTTATTACTTGAGTTAGTGGAGGGTATTTAGAAAAAGCCAAGCTAGGCTGATCATTAAAAAAGTTTGTAGAATTCAGCTTAATGTTATTTCAGAATACCATTGAATTCAATTCTCTCAGCACCTTAATCTCTTTTTCTTTTGACTAGGCTAGAAACTCTAAGCAGCTTGTATGGTGGTACCTCTCCTGTTATCTTGTTGATTAATATTTTAGGAGGTAAGTATTTTCAAGCTTTTGTTTGATCCGAAAACAATTTTTTTTCCCAGAGAGGAGTATGCAGACAAGTATTCCTGGGAGCCTGTAAGCTTCTGAGGTGTTTTCAGCAAAAAGTGCATGTTCACCTTCTGTGTTAAGAGAATTTTTTTCAAAGAATAATTTTTTCAAAGATAAGTTTACTGGATCTAGATGACAAGTGACTGCACAGAATTTTTAAAGAAAATGACAGATTAAAGTTACATATAATCTTAAACTGCAGGTGTCTTACTGTTGACACAGCAGAGGAACAGAAGAAGGAGAAGAAGGAAAAGGAACAGAGGAGAGAAAAGGTTCACTGACAGAGTGGAAGATGGGCTGATGGGGCAATTTGCATCATTTATAAGGCCTGCTGGTCAGCAGCAAAAGATTCCCAAATAAACATTTACAGCTCTTTTCTAATTCTTCTTTTACAATTCAACAGAAAAAAAATTTGATTAAATTTTACTGTTTCACTCACTGTTATTGATTTGAACATCATTTTATAGTACTCTGTGGAAGAAATTTTGAAACAACTGCTGCCTTGTTTCTAGCTCAGTGCTAGGATGATTTCATTCAGTATCACAAAATTCAAGCTTATTTCTGCCACTGATCAGTGATAACATGCATGAGTAAACCAAGAGTTGTCACTTCAGCCTGCCACTTTACCTTCATTTTTTTGATAAATCCCAAGAGCTGCAGATAAATGACTTTGATACCATCTGTACTTGCAATTAGTACCAAAGTTACAAATATGTTCATGTGGATGTAATTGAGGGCAAAACTTGAGGCTGCTAAATTTCAATTCACTGTACAAACACAATTTCTTCCAGTTATTTGACACCTTTTAAACTTTATGTCTTTAATGAGAGAAACTGAAAATGAGAAAACTCCTTAATGAGGGGAATTGAAATGGAGATGGCTCTACAGGCTCAAAGTAAGCCATAAAAGGAGGCTAGACTGTTTTGTTTTCCTACTAACTTACTTGATCAAATCCTATCTCCTTAAATCAGTTCCCTACCTCCCATTTCTTTATTGGAAACAGAATTTGTTCTTTATTTGCCTCAAATTTCGATTGCTTAAGAAAAGGGCTCTGAAGGTCACAAGACTGCTTATGTTTAACAAAAGATAATATGTAGCTTACAAGCCTTTGGTTTATTTGCTTAAAGAACATTTTAATTTTGTTTAAGTGTTTCACTGTTAATTTGGGCACAGGAAGATGCTATAAGTAGTGTTCTTTAAACCTAGGAATGAATTTAGGGACATGGGGTCAGGTCTTCTATTCCCCACTTTCTAAGTAAGCTTTTTGAAATTACTGAGAACACTGCCCTTGTTCTGACCAGATGGTTATTGAATTATGAACATTACTTAGTAGAAGATACAACTGATGGCAATTTAGAAGCATATGAAGTTAACATGAGACATTCAGGCTGCAGTCCAAAGTGGAACAGATGGATCTGAAATTGGTTAATGCTAGATCAAGGAAAGCTCAAGTATTTGCACTTACTGATGCAATCTGGGTTACCCCTGGTAAACACGATGCACCCATGCATGCTTTAGCTTGCCTGCACTTTGCACTTAGGTGGCCTGATCCAAGGAACTGCACCATCAGCAGAGGAGTTACCACACAGTGCTTTTAATCATTTCTCTGTTGAGTAAAACTTTTATAGTTCTGACTCCAGATATCCACATACTGAAAGTTTCATTTGTGAGGGCTTCTTTTTGCAAACTTATGTCATTTGTCTGTTTTTTTTCAGAAGTAAGGTTTCTTTATTTTCCCTTCTTGCAGGATGGCCACCTGCTACCACTTCACCTTTAACTGCATCTTCTTGATCTTTTATTCTTGCTTGTTCACTTACTTGTTGTTTTCACCTGTCTCTCTAAGTAATAATAAGCATACATCTTTCCATGCTTCAGTGTCCAGCTTCTTGCTCTGCTCGATCTTCTCAGTTTTTGCTCTCTGTCATGGCTCATGAGACACATAGTTCAAAACTTTCTTTTAGAGAATGAAAGATATTGTATTTTCTCCAGTCTTCCTCTAACTCCTCACTTTAACCTTGAGCTTCTCTCTGATATTTTTTTAAATAAATCAATGCCTACCACTAGACCAAATAATTGCCTCTCCATACAATGTAATATATTATTATTTCATATTTTATTTAAAAATTATATTAGTTTGTGCTTACAGCAGAAATGTAATACAGCTTTAGGCCTTACAGAATCATGTTTGGGAGATTATGGAACAATTGTTCTGATCCGTGAAATCAACTACTGAACACTAATCACACTAAATCAGATTTAGCACACTAAAAGGGGATTCAATTAAAAATTTAAATGCCTGAGGGTTTACTTTCTGATTTGCAGAACTGAAGCTTTTACCAACACTTACTGTATTGCTTTCCCTACCACGTGTGTTGAGGACAGTAATTGACACTGGAATCCTCTCTTTACGGCCTCTCTTTCTGGACATAATCTGTTTATTTGAAGGGACAGTCTCTCCCACCCCTCCTCTGTTGTCATTTTTTCAGTTAGTAGTGGTGCTGTGATGGTAGGTCTGTAAGTGATCTGGAAGGTCCCCTGGGATCAGATTGCTGTTTAAGAATTGAGCCCTGTCAGTTTGCCTGCCCTGCCAAGAACTTGCTTTTATCTATGGTAATTGCTTTTAGAGCTGGATAGCAAAGAGGCTCTTCTCTGAGACTCCCATGCTTCATCCTGGCTTGTGGCAGACTAGTTTCACAGCTGCTCCAGCCCATTTAGGAGTCATTTTTCTTTCACCTAGTGGATATAAATCTGCTGCATTCTGCCTACAATTGACTGTCCCTCTGCTTTGCTTTAGGACTTGTCCATTCAGCACTGCTTAATGATCCTGATCCTGCAATCCCTTGGCGTTTACCATAAGTTGGGTGGGAGAGAGGTCAAGTTTGAGGCCAACTGATAGAAGTAGAAATGACTGCCCCCTTCAAGTCAAACCAGGGTGAGCAATTTCTGCTGGCTTGCTCAATCTAGGATGCAGCTGCAGTCCATGCTATTTAAAAGCAAATGTTTACAGGAGAGAAACAGTTTTCACAAGGCAAACAATTTTCTCTGGTTCTAACAGATTTTCTAGTTATTGATCAGCACAGCTACTCCTTGAAAGGGAAAGAAAGAGCTCACTGGGGTGAGCAGCAAAGTGGCAGAATTTACACTGTATTAATTTGTATGATACCAACTGTATACTCAATGGTATTGCTCCCAGTCATAGTACATAGGTGTAGAAATTTCAAGGCTGACTACTGCCACTTCCAGGGGCTATAGCAGCTGCTGGGGATTGCCAGGGAGAGGATGACCTGGATTCACCATTTGCTTGCATAATTCCTCAGTTACAAATTTCTAATTGGGCCAAGAATCCGGCTTGAAAGTAGTTCCTTTCTGTGTTGTGCACACCATGCAGGAATTGATGGAGCCATGGAGAAAGGGAAAAACTGACAGCTCTTCAAGAATAACTAACTGGACATCCAATAAACAAGTAAACAGGATTTTCTCCTATTGAATGTTTGTGGGATAACGGGACAAAAAAAAACCTTTTTTATTTTTATTTTGCATTTTCAAGTAGCTGATTGAGTTGTTACATCTATATAGTTTTTTTATTCTTTAGTGAAGTCATGTGCCTGCTTCAGACAACATTTTGCATCATTAATTCCCTTGATCCTGCAGGCTGCTGCATGTGGGAAGCCCTGTGCTCCCATGTGGAGCCTCACCATTTTTAATGGTGTGCTGCGTGGGCAAAGGCAGGTCTCCCTGGAGAGAAACTTTGAGCTTGAGGTGCATTAGTCAGTCTTCCTTTGTTTGTGTTGCTCTTGCAGGCAGGAAAAAAAAAAAAAAAAAGGAAAATAAGAGGTAGCAAAGAACTGGAATCTACACATGCATCCTCATCCACATGCACGTGGAAATACACATGCACAACAACAAAACAGACATTAAAAAGAGTTTTTCTGGTTAATTTTTGTATTCTCTAAATTATGAGCTGACAGTATCCTCTTGTATCCTGAAACAGCATTATCAATTGCAACATCTTACAAGGAGAGATTTCTCATTTTCCCATGTTTTGATTTCTGAGGTTAAAGCTACAGTTATTTTATATGTACATTTTAATTTTTTATTCATATTTGCTGTTGAATCACAGCTTTACATCTACATGAAGAAAGTCAAGGACAATTCTCCTTCAGCTGAAAACATTCTTTCTTCAAAAATCTGGCTGCTGTGTTCTTTGATTTATTGCCTCGTTGGACAAGATACCAAGTCTTATGCCACAATATTCCTATTATGAGCAGGAGTGGTTTTTTCTCCTCTCCCAGTGATAGATAAATCAGAAGAGCTTGCATTTTTGGAGGATAAGTTACAATTTCTGAATATTAAGTTAATTATCTCAGACAGGGCACTTGAGACACTGTACCTGCCTACTTAATTGCCTTGCACAAGCTGTAAGTTCCTATATTGTCATGTAGATTGTATAATCACCTGTGCAAAAGAATGTGGAAATTCTACTTCGTGAAATCCCACCTCTTATTTGTACCAGTGACAGCAATCATACATGGAAGCCTATGTTTTTAGAGAGATCATTTTCTGAGGAAAACAGGTGGCATAAACTAAGAGATAATAGGCGCATTTTACAAATTTGGGGTATATTTTTGTTTCATGATTGAAAATCTATCAGTTCAGAAATATTAGCTTGGTTTATTTAATGTAATTGCCTGTAACATGGGTGAAGTTTGCTAGAAATATGCAGACCCAGTTCCAGCTATTTGTGTTCTAACAATTTGTGGCTGCCACTATTAAATTTAGGCAAATATTTCCAGAAATATAAACTCAGAAATAATTACATGCCCGAGTTTAGGACTCAGCCTGTGCTCAATGTGCTTTTCCAGCCAGTAGCCCTCAAAACACAATCCAGATGATGAAGATCCTGGTCATAGCTTCCTTTCAGTCATATCACTTACCCCAGGGACCTGGAGAAGTGGATGCCTCCTTTGACAAGGACACCTTTAATTGCTGGAAAATATGATGTTCTGTAAAACAGCGGGGGACTTGTTGCTAATTTGTCTGAATTCCTTAAATAGTTACTTTGTCTAGAGAAGAAGGAACTCAGGGACTGTCTGCTGCTCTATCAGTCTTGCTGTTGGGAGTGCAACAGAAGCAATACAGGTAGGTCAGCTCCAAAATACTTCTGCACAGAAAATAGAGTGGAGAGCAAAGAGCCATAAAAAACTTTTAAAAAAAGCTTTGTCATTTCTTGCATCTGAACTTGACAAAAATTTTTTTTAAAGTCTGCTAATATTTAATAGAATGAAGACTGAGATACTCAAACAAGGACTAAGCAAATATTCTGAGCCAGATAAATATCTCTATGATGGATATCACAAAAGCAGCTGATTTTATGAAGCATGAAAGAAAGGTATGAATATATCTTTAGGACTGCTATACCCCTAGCCATCCTCCCACAGAAAGACCCTATTAAGTCAAGGTAAATTGTACCAACTGCCTCAAAGTGGTGCCTGTCTCTTCTAATTTTTTTGATACAGCAAGTTGAAGTTCAGTGTGATAGTGATAGTACTGACCTATTAAGGCTGAAACTGATAGGAAAATGCAGTTGTCACCTACAGCTTTGTTACTGTGGTGCAGTAATGTTCTTTTTTTGAACCATTCTTGCTTGAAAGAAAGGCAGCAGGCCCCTCCTTTCACTGTCCAATTAAATAACATTAGTATGTTTTGCTATAAGGATGCATTTTAAATGGGGTTCTTTTTAAAATGCATTTGGCAGCCTGAAGACACTACCAGAACAAATTAGTTATGCTTAGTGCTGCATTTGAAGAGTACCTTTTCAATTGCTTTGAAAACAGAGTCACTCCTTATTTTTAATGGTTTATCACAACTCAGTGCAACTTTGCAGTCATTTTGCTGAAACTGGCTCAGTTACTTTTCCCTTCTTAGTTTTTTTTTGGTGTGAATTTCATGTTCATGCCAAATTAACAGCCCTGGATATTTTCCTTTTTATTTTTTTTTCCCAGTGGACATTCCAAGTAGCAGCAGTGAGAATTCAGTCAACCAGCTGATGGGAGGAGAAGGTGGTCTCGTGCAGGGTGTTTGCTTGTCCTGCTCACTCTGCCTCAGAAGGAACACTGCAGTGCTCTGTGGCATTCATGACAAATCATTGGTTTTTCCTCACACAAGTTTGCCAGGTCTGTCACTTGCTGTAGGAAAGTGTTTTGCCAAGTTTGATTAAAAACTGTTGATAACTCTGTTGATAACTATATAGGAACGAGTTAAAAAAAGCAGTTAAACATGATCTTGAAGAAGAGAATGGGCTACCTGTCTTAAGTGTTTACTTAAGCACTCTATTATAAACTCACATTATCAATATCCATTATATTTATTTTACTAAAACTCTCTCCTAATATTCTCCTTTGCTTAATATTAAAAGTTGTTGGGGGGTGATCAAACCCTCCTGTAAAACTTTATAAATCCAGGTAAATCCAGGACATGGCTTCTTTTTTATGTATCAAAACATGCAGATATCTGAGGGTACAGGGTATTTCCATGTGTGTTTGAGTGACTTAGGATCTAGCATCTGGAGTGATAGGAACATGTTGTTCTAGTGCAGGCAGGACTTCAGGTTCAAGGAGGTATATTTTTGTAACCATGATATAGCAGGTGTCAGGCTTTGCTTCCCTCATCCACTTAGAATTCAATTGTGTAAACTTTACACCCGAGTACTTGGACCATGAACAATTTATTTGAAGATGTCAGTCAAACAGTCAGCAGTACAAATACTTCCAAATGCACCTGCAATTGATTTTGCAGACACAGAAGAAAAGCTGGGTCTCAGAGCAGATGAAAGCACCCAAATTTTGTACCTTAATAAAACTTCAGGGATTTTGTTGTTTCAGGTTTTTGGGGTTTTTTACATATGCATAGGGCAGGAATAGGGGCAAAAGAAGATTTTTAAAACTGCAGTTTTGGTGAAACATCCAGACAGAAATTATGACATAACATTATCTGTAGATTCACAATAGGTTTTTCTCAAGACTTGAGACTTCAGATTCTCAGTCTACTGATACAATTTTTCCCCATACTTAGTTGACCTAGTAAGAACCAGGTGAGGCCTACAGTGATATTTTTGGCACAGAAGTGTTAGTGAAAGCAGCAGTAATTCCTCTACCAGCTGGCTTGTGAGCCAGGGAGACCATGGGTCAGGACCAGGGTAAGAGGGCAAAGCAAAGCAGAGGTCAGAGCTCAACTCTTTAGTCCTTCAGTTTGTGAGCTGTTGCATCAGGAGAACATTCCTTTTTCTCAGGCCATCAGTATGTTAGCATTGAATCCTGGTGCACTGAAGCACCCAGGAATGTGCCTTCCTTTGCTAGGAAAACAGAGTGGTGCAACCTACAGAATATACCAGATTTGCATTAAAGCAGCAAAGAGCAATTTGTTCAATATGTTCAGGGGACCTTGCTTTTGTGTAGCTGTCTCAAAGATGAGGTGTTTGGTCCAGGCTGCTGGTAGCCCTCCAGCTTTGATTGTGTACACACGTGCTAGAATATGTGACAGGTATGTGTTATGCTGCCAAAAACCCTGGTAATGGATTTGGATAAAACATTGTTATCTTTAAGGCTTGGAGTGTAGTTTAGTATCACTGTGCACTGCTAAATAGCTCTCAGGTTTCAGATGAGAGCTGTCTGTATTTTGCCATGAGGCATGTGTTGCAAGAGCGTGTAAATTAATCTGGTGTCTCACTGTAAGAAAGGTGCTCCATTTCAATTAAACCTGTGCCCCTAGCATCTTTTAATGGCAGACTAATGAAACTGAGATGGTTTGTGTAACTGGGGGAGAGAATACAACCAAATGGTCTCATTTGTGATGTAAAAATGTAGACACAATTTACTAATAGTAGCTAAAATATTAAATATATCAAGAAACTTCCTCTCCTGAAACAAATTGGCATTTTGGGTGCAATCCAGCTCATTCTAATGTGGATTTTCAAGACAAGGCTGTTTCTTCATCCTGTCAGAATATTCTCATTTTCTGTTTCTTTGTATAAAATGTCTGCATTTCAGATGTCTGAGAGTCAGTGGGTGCTGACAAAGAGGATTTCCCAGGTACGTGAAACCAAAAGCTTAGTTTTTGCCCCCACAGTCTTTAATAAATACATAAATATAAAGTATTATGTATAAGTATATAATAAATGCAATATTTACCTTTTCTAAATCTTTTGCTTTTAAATGAATTTACAAATTTTATCAGGAGGGAAAAGGGAAGGGAAGGGAAGGGAAGGGAAGGGAAGGGAAGGGAAGGGAAGGGAAGGGAAGGGAAGGGAAGGGAAGGGAAGGGAAAGGGGAAGATCTTGTTTAAAGCAAGAAAGCTTCAGAAAATAATCTTATTTGCAATATGCATATTACAAAATTAGTTTATATTTTTGAAGCCTTATTATGCTTCTAAGTGCAGCCTTTAATGACAACATATTAAATAACTAGTGGAAAATGCATGCTGAAATAATCCTATGTATGCATTAACATGAACCTATTTAGGCCAGACACACAGACTTTATAATTGCTGTATTTATGAAGTTATGGTCAAAGTTATGAATTATATTTGTTTCCTGATATTAAAATATTGTTCAATAGCAGTAGTCCCTGAATGGGCTGAACGTTTCCAAAACCAGAAGAATATTACATAGTTGCATTAAAAAACCCAAACAAACAAACAAACAAAAAAAACCCCAAACAAGTGCTCCCCTGCATTTACTAGATTCATCACAGACAAGTTTTAGAGATCCATGGGTATACCAGAGTAATGCTTTTCTTAATAAATTTTTTTCTTTAAGAGAAAAATTCTTTATTTCACGAATAAAATTATCAACATTTACAATTGACAACTATTCACAGTGGTTTCTTAAAAATTCAATTTTAAACTTGAAAAAAAATACTGCAAGGGCAAGACTGATGTTGCCTGTATTAGCCAGAACTTGGATATTTTGTCTCATAGAATGTGAAAATAATTATTTGGCGTAAAGAAGATATCTGCTGCTGTTCAATTGTCTTGCTAATTGGTTTTGGTTCATCATGCTAAAATTTAGAGATAGGTACAAAATTCACAGTGGAATAAATTGTATATGCTATGCTTACTTCAGGAACAATTTTTAAAATTCATTCCCATATGAAAACCTAGACTAAACTAGTATCTAGACTTAGAGAAAATATTAAGGTGATAAGGTGAGGGTGTGATTCAGTAATTCTAAAAATGACATGGGAGTCCCAGTAAACAATCAAAAGAAGCCAATCTGATGTTGCATGCAATACAGCAATGTAATTCCTTCCTGCTTACATCTGCCATTATCAAACAGAAGTAGGCAGATGGAATTATCTCAAATCTACAGTGGCATTGACTCAAGTATCATTTGACCATTCCTTCCCATCTTGTCCCTTCCCAAAGGGTACTAAAAACCACAGAAACAGTTCTGAGAAGAGTTACAAGGAAGGTTGAAAGAAAATAGAAAGAGAGCCATGCTTAATCCATTAGTTTTTCAAATATTGTTTATTAAGGGTAAGATTAAAATATAAGATCCTTATACATTAAGGATACATTAATGTATAAGGATTAATGTATAATTATAATGCCTTATACATTACATTGTGGGCACTGGTTGTACATAACTCTTCCTCTGAAAAAGTAAAAATAGTGAACTTGAACTAGACAAACTTGGATTAAAAATAATACTCTGTTGTTTAACAAGTGAGAGTAATTAATCCCTTGAATATTTTATTAAGGGAAAGAGCAAAGTATCCACATTTTGATTGTAAATCAAAGGATGCATTTATACTTGATCCACAGTCATTCAATCCTAACTTTTGATTGTGATGTTACAATGTTGAGAAAAATTCTGTGCTCCATAAGGCCCACACTCTTGGAGCCCATTAATTGTTTTTGGTTGCTCTGCTTCAATGACAGCATTCTACACTTCTCTAGTATTCTACTGAAATATTAAGAGTACTCTACTGAGAACTCTTAATATCTCTGCAAGAGAGCAACTTATCTAGCGCTAGATACTGCATCAGGACTCTGGAAAATCAAGGTCCATGGGGACAGTGAGTTCTTTCACCTTTCTGTACCTGAGATAACCTTGAGATGGGGACATACATCAGTCCAAGGAGAATGATTTTACCATGGTTGCTGGTTCAACAGCAACCCTTGGTTTTCAGCTGCTGTGCAGCTTATTAGCTAGAAAGTACCACTTAGTTCCTTCATCTGCAAGGGTTTTGACAGAGCCTGGCCTCTCTGTGTGTCTCCACTCCTCTCCACCCTCTGTTAGTTGCCCTTAGGCTGTGTTGTGTGTGGGAATTAGGGTAGGCTGACCATGTGCCATCCAGGGAGCAGCAACCATATTTTCCCCTATAACTTTCCTACTGTTATCTTTTTGTCCTCAGTACCTTCCCAGAAAAAGCTTCAGATATGTTTGTTGGTTTACAATTGCACTTTTGATGGTGCCCACAGTAGTAATTGTTCATATTGTTAATGTCTATGAACATCATATGATTGCTGGTATTACCACAGTGCAAAATTCCACTTGTAAAACTGAATTAAATTTCAGTGGTGATCTGAAAATATCCCATGAAACACCTTCAAATGCCTTATTTTCATTATGTGTGCATGCATCAATGTGCCAGAACTTGTATGCAGTTCATTAGCAAGCCATTGATTATTAGAGGTGGCTTCATGCAGTTTGCAGATTAACATTTGCTAGAACTGAATTTAAAACATATTTAGCTACAGCTTTGCCGATGTTTTTAATTGCAAAGAGAGCTTTCTTCCTGTCAAGCTTTTTCTTACGCTTAGCCATTAAAGGACATCTTCTTTTAACACTTTTTAAAGACTCTGGAAGTGCTCTTCAGCCACTAGTAGTACTAATAAAGCCCAAATAGGAAATGTTTTTCAGCCTCCTTGGAAAAGTTTTCTTGATTGCCTTTCCCACATGGGGATTAACCCAAGCATATTCACCTGTTTTCAAACTAGAAAAACAAGAAAATCAGATAGACTGGTTCTCATTTGGGACAGACATAAATGTTTTGTGAATGGGGTCGTGAAAGGGGAAGCTTATTCCCTCTCTCAGGTTTAAAAGTGAAAGTCACACCATATGAAATAAGGGGGGCCCAACCTATTCTGCCCTTGTTATTCTGTTTCTGGTCAAGCTCACCTCAGAAAGACTGAAAATACAGTATTTTGGCCAGTGATCTGAGAAAAAAAGATTGGGATGCAAATATGATCTCTGAATATATTTTTTTTGGTTTCCATCAGCTTCCCCCACCCAGCAGAGGGGAGTTCATCTTTATGGAAGCACATCTATATTTTGCACAAACTTTTGGCTTTGAGCAGTTGATATATTTGTGACAGAAAGCCATTTTACCAGAAAAATTCCCACCAATTCCAATGATGATCTTTTGGAGGGCTCCAATTCTATCGGGAATTCCACCAACAAATATAAAAGTAGGGAGTTTAAAGCATATATTTTCAAATATTTTCTTCTTACTTTGAAATGTCATTATTTTTCTTCCTTCAGCTGCTCTAAGCCAGCAGAGTGAAACATCTCCAAATTTTGTAAAAGAATATATAAACTTTGCTTTTTGAATCTTTCTGCCAGGTTCCAAATAGTCTTTATATATGATTAAGTATCTTAACTATTCTTTTGTTGCATTAAGATGTAATGGCAAATTTTATATGTAAAAGGCCAGATGAATTTCCATTTAAGATTTTCCAACTGTAGCTGTCGAGCATGAGAGCTAAGATAAAATTACTAACATGAGAGAGAAGTGCATTCCTGGGCTATTGTATCTGAAGTGCAGGAGGGCTGACAGCATGGGTAGCACTTGTACAATGTAGGGATAGATATCAAAATGTTCACCACTGCATATCTTCAGCTGTGCACTCACCTTCTGAAATGGGAATAGAAACTGTCATGTAAATAAATTTATTGTCTTTCAAAATAATTTACTTTTAACTTATGAATTTGTAGCATCCGTTGCTCTAAATTCCTACAGCTATAGTTATGCCATTTATAAAACACTACTCTCCTCAGAAATATAACTTTAAAAAGAAAACCAATTGTTCTTCCCAGTCATCAAGATAGATTTTTCTAGTAGGAAAACTGTCTTCCTTCCCTTTATCTAGGCTCTGTTTCTCTTTTCTGTTTGGTGCCCATTGTCAGCAAAAAAACTGAGTAAAATTGCAATGCCATCAACTGGCTCAGTAAGAAACATTGGTGTCAAATATTGAGAAGTTTGACCCTGTTCAGCTGAGGGATTCACGACTGAGACTTGGAAAACTGTGTGTGTAATGAGTAAGAGATTGGAAGAAACAGTTTAGTTACTAGACAGGAGGAAGAAATAATAAAATTTTAAACTTGTTTTCTTTTGAAACCCAATTGTATGGCATCATCAATTGTATGCACATGTTGATAGATGTCTGGATATTGCCCTGTGTGGCTGTAAATGCTTGGCTTGCTACATCTGCCAGTTCTTGTGACTTTATTTCTGATGGTGTAAAGAACTTGAAAGTCTTAACAGGGTTTTGGGGTTTTTCTGAGAAGGAAAAAGTAGATAAATTTACATCAGATCTCTGTGTAAAGAGGTTAAGAGATATTTTAATGGAGAAAGGCTATAAACTGGAAATTGTGATTTGGAGTCCCTGTGTCCCTAAGGTGGCAGGATTGCAGACAGTTTTCTCTGGACTCACAAGAAAGAGCTCTTGGAGGCCTTTTTAGCAAGACTTTGGGATGCCATATTCCCTGACAGGTCATGTGTACTTTGGCTGATGACTTTTCTCTGCCTGCCTGGGCATTTTCTTTTTTTGGCTGACATTTTAAAGAAAATACAAGCCACAGTTTTGTAACAATACTTGTTAGGAAAAAAAATTATTTCAAACTTTCAACTTAATTATTTTAATGATTTCACTTTTAAAATGTTTAAGACTTCAGTTTTTCAACAAAATTCTTTATTCAGTAAAATAGGTGGGGTTATTTCTTGAAGGTATCTCATGTAATTAATTAGAATTTCTAACTATCTCCAACATACACTTCTGTGGATTAAGTAACATTCCTAGAAGGCTTCACTATGTTTTTTTTACATGGATCTGGCATATTTACTTGTTCAGATTATTCTTAAATGGTGCTATATATTCAAATGAACCCATCATGATTTCAATGAATACCAAAGCAATTAATAATGATTAAACGCATTAAATGTCATTCTCTCGTATGTATTTCAGTTAGAAAAAAAGCTCTGGCATCTATTTTTATTTGAAGAGAGTCACATTGCCCACAGAAAATTTCAAGAGCATACTCAAAGTTTAGCAATTAGCATAGATCAGAAGGCCAGAAACAGAACAGACAGCGAGAAGCGGTTTGGAATTTTGGTTATTTCATAGGAGACATGTGCTTTCTCAAGCTGTTTCTTTCCTGGAACCAAGATGAAAATCAACATGTAAAAAAATTATTTTCCAGCTTTTTGAAGAAGAGAAGAGATAAGAAAGGTTTCTTTGTTGCTGTTGCCACATTTGGTTATGAAAACCAAGAACAGGAGTTTGAGTGCAATCACTCCCTGGGTCTTTTGGCAGTTCTGAGGTGTCAAAAGAGTTTTGTTCTGTTAAGCATATCATAGTGGGTGTTTCAGCTGTCACTTCTGAACCAGTCTGCAGGGCTAGTGGAGGCCCCCCTACTTTCCCTTGCCTTATTTCTTTTGTGACTACACATATTTTTCTATACACAAACACTAATAGTGGGGTGGGAAACAGGAGACAATCAGAGGAGTTTAATATATCTCTGATCATATAAAACATAATAAGCCTTGATTGAAAAGAAGGTGAGGATATAAATGTCCTCCAGGGACAGTTTGGAATTTATTTATGACAAAATCTTCTCCAAAAATCAAACTGAAATGGTTTTTATTTTTGCATTTTGCAGGCCCCACCATAATAGTGGCCTTGGCAACTTTCAAAGGACAAAAGTAAAACAGTGGTAAGTTTAATTCTTGTACAGCTGTTCAATATACCTAACCACAAGACTATTGAAATTATTTCCATTTTCTGGCATGATTGTGGACTAGAAGGACACGAATTGCTGAGCTCATAATAAGATTCAGTAATTCTGATAACAGTAAATTATTTACCATTTACTGCTCCATTTACAGGCTTGATAGTTTTTATAACTGAATTATCTAGAGTCTTTCACTGCTCAGTATATTCTCCTTTGCTAAAGAGGAATTAAATAAAGCATCTGATGAAGAGGATGCAGAGCAGATGGGCAAGTGTATATTGCAGCTTTATTGTGGTCCCTCCTTCCATGGAAAAGAAACACATGGGTTTTTTCCTCCCTCTTTTCTCAGGGTGTAGCAGAGTGACATTAATCTGCCATGATTGAGATATCAGTTTGGTTAGCAGGCACAAAGCAACCTTAAGCAAAAGGGCAGAGCAGCTTGAGAAATGTTGGCTGTTAGTGCTTGGTAACAAGCCGATGGAGAAGCCCTGAAGTGGTTCAAATCACAGCCTGCCTGCTAAGTGGTCTTTGGGGAGCCTGCTCTGCATCTAATCCCAACGAGAGAAATATGAGCTGCAGTGGACTGGAGATCAATGTAGGTGCCTGGCTGGGGATATTAACTACCCCACCTTCACTTCTGGCTCCTGCAGCATGACAACTTTATTCCCAGAGGGCCAGAGGATTCTGCTGGGGTCTGTAGCAAAGTCTGTTGAAAGCACGAGAATTGACATTTTGCTGATTGTCTCGACTGCTTTGACATCTCACAAACAGTACAAATGATCACTTATGTAAAGGTTATTTGAATAAAGGTAAGATCCTTTGATGTGACTTAACTGTAAAATGATTCCAGCTCCCTTTAGAAGCCCCTCTGAGATTTCTAGTCTCCTAAAATGTGCATGTACTTCTAATTTGCCTGTAGACTAGGAGAAAGCTGGAATCTGAAATCTGCAGAGCAGACTGAGCTTGCACAATACATTCAAACTAGGCTTATTCAAAAAGGCTCTTCCAGGGCTTTAAACAAGACATGAAAAAACATCTGAACCATTAGTGTCTCAGGGTGCTGAGGTGGAGGCAGCCAGGGAGCTACTGGAATGGGTGCTCCTGCTGACAGAGTTACAGGCTAAGTGAAGGATTTGCTCTGCAGCAGGAGCTTTGCTGCCCCCACCCCAGTGTCATGGGGAGGGTTCCTCCAGCAGCTGGGGAAGGGGTGCTTTTGGGAGACAAAGTCATGCAGCTTGAGCTCTCATTTAGCCTCTCAGTCTCTGAAAACACTTGGATTATGTTCATAGGATTTTCTTAGCAGCTCCCCTTAGGACTAGAATATTGGGGAGAGAGAGGTGTGCTGGTTTGTTTTCGTTTTCAAGCAAATATCAAACATTTTTAAATTAAACTATTTGAGGAGACAAAATTTTAAGAATCACCGTGGAATGTTGCAAAGGGCTTGTGATATTTCAACAGCAAAATTGTGTATTAGATGTGGCCTGGACACTCGCTCTTCATAGCTCCAGTTGTGGGGAACAGCACAGACACTCGTGCAGAATATCTCTGAAAGGGGAAAGTCCATGTTCTGATGCCCCAAACCAAACCTGCCATGTGCTGTCAGAGCACATCTGGAGATCTGTGCAATTAGACCCTGTATCTGCATGCCCATATAGGCATTTTTTCATTAACTGTATAATTAACTGTATCCAATTAGCATACACTGACATACCCAAAACAAGCAAAAATCTGTCACGAAGAATTGCAAGCATAGTTTTAGATGGTATTATCTGAATGATCTGAATGATTCTCAGATACTTTGCTGCACTGATAGATACTGATAGATCACAAGAAAAAATGAAGTTACCCTAGGCTGGTGGGAATAGTTGGCATTTCTGGGTGAATAAGAAGTTCAGCTTTTCTGAGTATTTGTCCTGAGCTCTGATTTAACTTGATGCAAAATCATTTTAAAAAGATGACGCCAAGATTAAAGCCAGTACTACTACAGTGTGCCATACTTAGTTATGCTCCTGAGATAAACTGGAACTATGGGAAGGAGATTTTGGCCACTTTATTTGCAGAAATGTGCTAACAACCTTTGTAATTATGCTCTGCTCCTACTTGGAGGCTCCTGAGGGATCATATGTTGGTTATAAAATAGCTGTGAAATTGTATCATATGAACACTGTGAGAGTCATATCATAGTTAGGGGAACAGATTTCTTATTGCTCCTTCAAAACAGTTTCTCCTATAACATCAAGGTCTCACCAATATGTTGAAAGAACCCCCACATTTGTATGTTCCATGCAATGTATCTAAAATATTTGTATCCCAGTTGTGATACTCCTTACTTAGGAGGCTTTTCTTACAAGGTCGTGAGCCATAAATTCTCATTTACTTTAAATACAGTAAAACTTTAGTCTACTGCTCTTGCACAGAAAAATTTTTGTTGCACAGAAAAATTTTTTGATAGAAACATTGGGTTACAATGTTTCTATCATGAGATCTACACTCTCTACTGACGCACAAAAGCCCACTGTAGGGAAGAGAACTGGTGATTTTTTTCTGTGTGTTTTGGTTGTAAAGTTTTGCTGGAGCTCTTTTTTAAAGTGACAGTGCTGTCCCATACATACATGAAGAACATGAGCTGATGCCAAGGTTTAGCAGTCATCTGGAACTGCCTGTTGGATTCATACTTGCAGTAAGTGTAGGATGATTTCTATAACAAATTATGAAATGCCAAGTAATTATTAATTATTGGAGCAAGTGAGTGACTCTGTCTGGTCTGAAACTATTACAAATATTCTAAAGAAAGACTGTTCAAGAATAGGAAGGACTTCATAACATGGAAAGTAAAAGGATGGAAAAACAGAAAATAAGAACTGTTTCCCACTTTTTGGCACTGAGTCCTGTAAGAGACCAGCCCTCCATGCAGAGCTGATTTCATGAAGTTCTTTTGGGTTGCCTGCCAACCCATGTTCTCACCAACATATAGGTCCATCTGTAGCTAGCTGCAAGAGGAGTGGACAAGCAATGAGGGAATAAATTATTTTGTTCTCCACATTGTCATTAACAGACTTTTGTTAGACTTTCTGTACTGAGGAAAAGTAATTATTGTTAACACTGTGAGGAATATTGAATGGGCAACATTGATTGGCACTGAAGTCACATTTAATGACTCTGCTTTGGTAGAATCTTTACAGGAGCTTTATGTCAGGCCAGATTTGTTTCTAAAAATCCCCAAAATCAGTGTGCTTGATCAACCCTCACCCTTCTCACTGCAACTTTCTTGCTTATTGTCATATTTCACCATTTGCCCTTCAATAAGAGCAGGAGGATTCCTTTGCTGCCTATGTTGGCTGACCTTCCACATGCCATTCCTTCTAACAAGGCTTTTCAAATGTAAAGTTGCAATTTAATTGCTGAGAGACATTTGAGCATGAATAGCAATAACAGAACCCAGGCCTCTGGGCATGTGACTATTTGTCACTACAATCCCACCATTGAAGTGGAGATGATCAGCTGGTCCAGGTCCATGTAGATATTGCTTACCCTCAAAGCTGCGAGGCTTACCAAGTTCAGAGTGTAAATATTGTTCTGTCCAATTTGAAAACCAGGACTCCACAACCAAGTTGGATCTCTCAAACATCACTGAGTGTGGATGAGTCCTCCACTTTTTGGGTTTCATTGTGATTTGGGTTTGATGATGCACTTGCAGCTTCACTTAAGGAAGGATTTTACTTCAGTTACATATCTGCTATTGACAGACAGCTAATTGTGACCATTTGAAATCTTTGGGCCAGGAACTCCACTAGTATTCTTTCAGTTGACATGTACTGATTTCCTGAAGGCAGCTGAGGATGTGTTAAGTTACACAGACCTGTCTTGCTACTTCTTTTACCTATGGATGGTTAGAGTGAGCAGCTTCCACTAAAAGTCCAATTATTTTCTTCTCTTGAACCACAATAAATTTGTACATAGGTCCCTTCCCCATTTTATTGGTATTTCCCCTTTTCCTTCTTAATCATTAGTGGTTTTGGTGGTTTTTTTTCCTTTTTGTTTGTGATCTATTTTCTTAACTTTCCTTTTAATTCCCTGTTTGACTCATTTCTCTGTGCTTTCTGCAAAAAATCTTTTTGTTTTTATTCCTAGGTAACGTCTGACCACCTTTTCTGTCCTTCCTGCTTGTCCCCATATTCCCTGCCAGAGTCAGCACAATAAGTCAGGGAGAAAGAAATGTCTTGTTTGTCAGTGCCTTTTCTACTATCTGCTGTCCAAACTTCAAGGGTTAATTCTCACTCAAGTTCAAATCACAGGAATCCTAAAGAAGGAATTTTTTTCCCACTTGCCTAAACATCCTTCCTTCATTAGGACTCCTTTCCAAATAAAATTATGAGGTGTAAGTCTGACCTTGCCCAAGTGAGTAATCAAAAAAACTGTGTTACACCCCAGAAGTGCTTCTATTTTCCACTGAACAAAACAAATCTCTTTCCTGCTGACCTTCAGCTGCCTCAGAAGCAAATCACAATAATTAACAGGTGAGACTCATATTCTGCAACTTGGTTGCCACTTGACAGCAGGATTTCATCAGTACTTAGCTGCTTTTTTCCCTTCCTTGGGGTAGTGTTTCTGGTGGTAATCACCTCATCTATCAATTACAGTGGGTGTCTCCTCAACCAGGGCTGAGACACTGCAGACTCCTGGCACTGTGAATACTCACCCCCACACCAAAGGAAGGTATTTCTGGTGTTTTAGGAGAGTAATGGGTACAGAAATTTGGTATGGAGCGCTTCTACTGCGAAAGGAATGACGGACATAGGGAGAACTGAATGGGGAAACGTGTGGAGGGTTCAGGGAAATGGCAAGTTTACTCAATGTTTTTTGAGGCCACTTCCAACAACTCTGGCCCTTGCCCAGAATAAGCCACCCACTTGCATTTTTCTGCATGTAATTTCTTCTACTGCAAACTGATCTGGAGGTCAGATGTGACCAAGTACAGCTCATTTAGATCTGTACAGCTAATTTAAATAAACTCACTGGTTGTCTGTACACCAGAAAGATAAATCATTCAATTGCTGGCAGTTTTCTGACAGTAGGACTAATATTTTTCAGTGTTCTAGCTGCACACAGCTGTCTCAGCACCTGTGGCCATCTTCACCCTTCCAGCAGATCCGAGCTCACAGTGCCTGAGAAGCCCCTTGGTTCAGTTTGTGGCATGAAGCTGACAGATTCCAGGGAATGATCCAGACTTTCAGCAGATGCAACTACTGAGTAATATCTATTCTAGTGCCTATCATGCACGAATCCTGGCTTTCTGCTAGAAGTAACTCTCTGTTTTTATGTATGTGTTTTTAACTTGAATCCTTGGCACACAGGGACTGACTGGAGTCTTTCATATTCCAGAAAGCGAGCAGCTAAGGCAGAATGTAGCAGTTTTCTCTCAACTAACAAACCGTGCTTTTGTTGATTTATTGTTTATTTTGCTTCTGTGTTAAAATGTGGTGCTTAAGAACGCTATTTTAATTGCAAACGAAAGAAACAGAGCCGTCTTGCTTCTGTGGGATGGATGCCCGTCTTCCAAGAAGGAGTGAGAGGAGGAGAAGGCTTTTTTGGCACTCTCCTCGGAGCTCTGGGGAAGGTGAGGAGCACGGTGGCCGGGCCAGGCCGTGCTGGGCTAGGCCAGGCTGTGCTGGGCTAGGCCGGGCTGTGCTGGACTGTGCCAGGCCGTGCTGGGCTGGACTGTGCCGGGCTGTGCTGGGCTAGGCCGGGCTGTGCTGGACTGTGCCAGGCCGTGCTGGGCTGGACTGTGCCGGGCTGTGCTGGGCTAGGCCGGGCCGTGCTGGGCTGGACTGTGCCGGGCTGTGCTGGGCTAGGCCGGGCTGTGCTGGGCTAGGCCGGGCCGTGCTGGGCTGGACTGTGCCGGGCTGTGCTGGGCTAGGCCGGGCCGTGCTGGGCTAGGCCGTGCTGGGCCGTGCTGGTCTAGGCCGTGCCGGGCCATACTGGGCTAGACTGTGCCAGGCTGTGCTGGGCTAGGCCGGGCTGTGCTGGGCTAGGCCGGGCCGGGATTGCTGTGACTCAGTGGGCACTGGGGGCCCTGGCAGCACCGCCGCTGTGGTTGTGGGGGCCGGAGCGGAGCCCGGTGGAGCTGGCGCCCTTCACGAAGCCGGCAAGGCAGGTTCAGCTCCCTCGTCCTGTGTACATGATTGCTCCATCACCTGTTTTGCCTTCCCTCTCTCAGAGCTATGTTTGTTGCCATAGTGAGAGGACACGGCTCAGACAGAGAATGGTTGCTTTTCTTTGGCAGAAGTCTAAATAAAAACAAGTGCAGAACAGTTCTGTGTAGTCCTAGAGAGAATCCTTCTATGTCTTCGGTGTTTGCATCTCATCCAGTGAAAACTGACTCTCTTAGAAAGAAATGTGCTCAGGATGGCACATTGTAACCCATCCTAGGGAATTGCACTGGAGGGACTGGAGCTTTTGGGACATGACAGAGAGAGAGGGAATAGAAAAAGAAGATGCAGAAACAGAGAAAATGTAGTTGATTTCCTGGCTGAGAAGGGTAAATGGTGTGGGAGCAGAAGAGAAACATACCCTTACTGTCCGCAGCAGCACACTACGACCTCTCCAAGGCAGAGGAGAGCAATGCCATGGCCAGGAAGAAGGGACATGCTTATCCCAGGGCTTGAGCTAGCAGTGATGGATTTGTGCACCTCTGGAGTGCTCTAACATAGAAATTGTCTGTCGTGCACTTGTATCCTAGGGGTCTAAGAAAAGGCTGGTGTATGATTCATGTGCCCTTCAAGTCAGCAACTAGACTTTCCTATCCACCACAAACTTTCTACATAGTTTTTAATCTAAGTACCAGTAGAAATGCACACTGTGACCTGTCTAGCTATGTCCTTTTCTAGTTTACCACCTAGAAAGACTCAGGCAAGATTTTGCTCATCTCTGTTAAATCACCATCTTCATTTCTGACAGTGCCATGAAGGTAAACCCACATAGGCAGAACAAGTGAGCTAATAAGAAGAAAAGCAGTCAAAAATCTCCTAAAAAGGAAGACAAACATCCAGGTACAGAAGGCATTGATCATGCTGCCTGCATGATCAATGGGAGTTTTGCCAATGACACAAACGGGAGTGAATTGGCAGGAAAGAGAATTGGAAATATTTGCAAAGAAGTACACCAGCTTTGCATGTATAGAAGAAAAAGCAGCTGCATTAGCAACTGTCCCATTAGAAAGTGCTCAAGGAAATCGAGATTCATTGCTTCTATCTCCCAGGCCTTAACTGTGCATTTTTACTCTAACTTCCAATTAGAACATTTAATTGGTCCCCACCCCTTTTTTCCCACCCTCTATGCAATAAGTTTTAGGTAGAAGTTGTTTAGAAGAAGTGGGAGAAGTCTCATGCAGCAGAGTGTGTGAGAGTGTTCTTTCTTCAGAGACTGAGACTCAGCAGTGCCTGCCCTGCAAGTGCTGACCAGTGCCATGGGCAGACCATGAAGTGATGCCGTGTCAGTGTCTCCACTACACGTGCAGAGAGACCCCATTTCAACATGAGACCCCATTTAAACCTTCACTACTGCCCATAGAGCAGGGGAGGGGTATCAGTCCTTGGCCATCTCTCTCAACCACATCTTTGCCACTACCCAGTTTGCAAAAGTTTTATGAAGACTTACCAAACACAGCAGGTGGGATGTTAAACTCAATTTGCAGATTTGGAGGCCCCTTACAAAAACATGATTCCTGTTGGTAAAACTTTGTGTTGGAAGGAAAAACAATGTAAGTGGTCTGTGACTTCTTGTGATGACAAGTGAGTGCTTTGGAGGTCACCCTGCATTGACCTACCAGTGGTGATGTGAAAGAGTGGCTTGGCAATTGCAGCTGAAAGCAAAACTTATCAAAACACCAGATACTGTGTTAGATTAGAGCTTTCTGGATTGTCAGAAAGTTTTCCTGGTGAATTAAAAGCATATCCCATGACTCTACTAATCAGCTATGTTTCCATATGTGATATGATCCTCTTCATTAACCAGATTTGTTCCTTTATCTCACTTCTCTAAAATACCAGTTTTGCTGAACTACTAATTCTTACTTTCCAACAGTCAGTTATAAAAAACTGCAGTTTTGAAAATGTTGCTTTCCTGTGAGCTGTCTCAGGCTTTTGCAGTAATGATATCCTAAAATACTTTTGTAGGCAAATGTCTACCCTTTATTACAGAAGCAGATGCTCCTTTTACTAGTGAAGGGACAGCCACTTCCATGGCACCCTCCTTGTCAGTCACATGAGAAAATAAAGCAATACTAAAATATGGTTGCAGCAAAGATATCTGGTGTGTAATCTTCCTCTGTCATGTAAACAGTATATTTGTGGGATTTTATATATTTTTATATTCTGAATATAGACAATGGAATTGTTGCACCAGAAAACAGCAACAAATCAGACTATTATGAAGAACTGAGTAGCCAGAGAATTAAAATAGATTAGGTAATAGAAAACTGGGTAAGATGTAATTGCATTTAAGGAAGAGTGATATGATCTTTTCATGTAAACTGGGAATTCATCTGTTTGAAATGAAAAAGGAGAAGAAAACCAAAGTCTGTTACTCAATGCCAGTGTCCCTTTAAGCAATAATTATCATGCAATTGTGAAAGATTCAGATTTGGTACTAACTTAGCATATGAAGCATAACCAAAACAAAAAGGGGAAAGTATAAAAATCATTGTATAATATAGATTATTTAAAATAGTTCTGCCTCTCTGTGTGCTAGAACCATTAAATAAAATTAGAATTGGTGCAGGAGTGAGGATGACCAGAGGAATAGATGTTAAAACAGTTGGTTGGTACAGCTTAGCAGACTGGTTGGGTGGAAACTGGGAGAGCATATGATAGTGCTCTATAAATGCATAAAGGACATATGTAGTCAGAATAAGAAGAGCTATTTAAGCAGAAGAATCATATAAGCCCAGAACAAATAAATACATATTTAAGATTAAATCAGAGGAAAAGTGTTTCTAATTGTTGGTGAGATTGTGAAACAGCCTCACACAAGAGGTAATTTCAGCAGCCTGAACGTGAGGAGTTCATGAGAAGTATAGTATGGCTGCCTGAAGTGGCAGAATAAAGGAATCAAGACCTTCATTTTCCAGTTCACATACTGGGTTTTCTCACTTTCAGATACAAATCAGCAAAGAGGAGACAACAAAGGTGTGCAAATGAACAGGAATCTTGAACAGGTTCCAGCTCTACTCCAGACCCATCCATGCTCTGGCAAGAACAGCCATAGCCAAATAACCACGTTCATGGCCATGGCTTTGCTTCAGACAGCGTGTAAAGAGTCACCGTCTGTCACCAGGGAGTAAATTGTGTGAATCACTGTCTTCCAGTTAAATGTCACCACTGCTGCAATATCTCAGACAGCCACTTATAGGAGGCATCATTGGTTAGGGCCCAGCAGCAGAAGCCTGTGCTGCAAAAAATAGACGCAGCATCCTCCCTCTGCTTTACACCAAACTGCTACAAATGCAACACTCAGTTGCTAATGTGACAAATGACAAATTCAAACTGTGTTTAACTGATTCGAGCCTTTTCCATAAAGTTTCTTGTCAAGGCAGCAAGTTGCCTCCCTGCAACAATTTCTGTCACAGAAGAATCTAAGCAGAAAAGGATCTGGGACTGTGGTAATTGAAAATTATTGGTTTATAGTAAAATACTCAGAATATTTGCATTGACCCCGCTGCGGGCTCTCTGAACAATCATTCCCTGCCTTAAAACAGGTAATTATTTTCTTCTGTGTCACATGAAAAGTGCCCTTTCTTGTCTTGCATCACAGATTTTCAATTCCAATTAAGCTGCAACCACAATTTTGTGTGAGGAATTGTACTTTCTCAGAACAAAGCAGTTTTTTACTGTACACTGTAAATGTGTTCTCCATGGCTGAGTCGCTGCAATTCACCCTCAGCACTCAGTTGTGCATAGCGTGTGGGGAAAAACACTGAATTAAAATGACAGGATTGTCCTCAGGTTCTGAATATTATACTAAGCATGCTTTGGCATCTTATATTTAGAGTGAGTTATTTTATGCTCGTTTCCTCTTGACACAATTTAGTTAATAGCCAAATTCAGGCACAAAACCACTTGTAAATAAACACCTTGTTACAGATTACAGTGTTTTCAATCTCATGGCTCCTTGGCTCAGTCTATCAGCCAATAAAACCTGCCAATACAGTATATTAACTTCTGTCATGTTTAAGTGTTTTTATACATTAATGGACCTGCTTGTAATTTCACCATATAGGCTACACATTCCTGGCTATACAGCATATATGAAATAAATAAGCTGTCCAAAGAAGACATTTGTGTTGGATGCTCACTGTTGGTTTCTTCCCATACTGCCCTCAGATGCAGAAGCTGCCCTGGGAGATGAATGTGCCAGGATAAGTTATCTAGGGCTCATAAAATCTTTTTTAGAAGATTGAAATAAAGTCAGTGCTTGCAAAAGACAAATCAATTGTGACATTTCTGAATAGAGTGCGATGCATTTAATTAGCACAAGACATACTGGCAAACGCTGAATTACCCAATAAATCACTGAATGCTGGAACCCATACAGAGCTGGGAATCAGCTGTCTTGTGAGATGTACAGCAAGTGATAATAGGAAGATCTGGCCATTTCTCCACCATTTTCTGCTAAATTTCTTCCATTTTGACATTTCCATGCCAGACAATTTTAATTTTTCTGAAACACCAAATAAATTCTCCAGCCTAATCTGAGAAATCTGTGCCAATATCTGAGGAATGAAACATGTATTTTATGATATGCTACAGGTTTGCTCTTCAGCTGGAGGCTAATGGTGGAAGTTAAGCCTCTAGGAATAAAGTATTTATAAGAAAATGTACAAAGTTGTTCTCAAGGGAAAGTGTTATAGGACCAGGCCCTGTAGTGACGGCTGACATTGGCCTTGATGTCTTGGGGTCTCCCTGTGTGATGAGCAAAAGGGCTCCAGGGTTTTTGCATCTGTGAGAAAGGAGAGCAGAGGAGAGGCTGAGCTTCAAGGTCTGCATGTGCTGTGGTGCTTAAACATCCTGGCCAGCAGCTCTCTGCTCCCTCCAGCAGTTACAGCCCCATCTGGGTGTGTGCAGGCACAAGTGCTGTCCTCAAAGCACGGTCCCTGTGCACTCACTGTGCCCTCTCAGAGCTGCTGATCCACCTGCTGTGTCACAGGAGTGCTTTGGTACATTTAACAAAACTTCTATTAATGTGTAAGAAATCTTTCCAAGTGTTTACAGTGCTCTCACCACCGCCTTACCTGAGCTCCTCCCTTTCATCTTGCTTCCCTGTGCTTCACTTCTAAATATTACAAAAACTTCAGTAGCTAGAGTAGTTTTCCAGAGACCTGAGCACCTGAGGTACATAAGAAACAAGCCACAAAACCAAACCAAACAATCCCCCCCCCCCAAAAAAACCCTAAAAACCCAAAAAACCCCATACCCCAAAACAACACAATGACAACAAAACCAAACTCCAAATAAATTCTTAAGAGCCTAAGATGTATATATGTATGCCTTTTTTTTTTTTTATTTTGCACTTAGTATACTTGTATTTACATCAGATTCTTGTTTGCTTGTTGCTAAAAAGTTTAATCACAGCTTAAAAATAGAGTTGTTTAATGAAAAGTGATTTTACTATTTAAAAAACTTTATCTTCAGGCTAGACTGAGCTACCTTTAGGAACAAAATACAGAAAACTTGTACAACAGTACTCACAACAGTAGTGCTAATGTTGTGCCTACAGTGAAAGAAAACTGTATGTGCAGCTACACCCATGGGATAAGGATTTTGAACTCATTAGGTGGCCTGTGATTTTTAAAATTTGGCATTTCATGATATACCATCAAGCAGGAGTGGCCTACAGTCTCTGCTCAGCACCCTCTATTAGGCAAAAGACCAGAACACAGTCTCTTCTTAAGAAGAAATCCAATTGGTTTGTATGTTGCTTGTATTTGATACTTATTTAAATCTGTATTTATCACCACTGTAAAAATCAATACAAATTTAGCTCCACTGCCTTATTTCTCCATTTCTTCTGGCTGAATATGTTCAGTTCAACATTGATATAGAGTATTTTGTAGCTCACCTTTCTTCTGTAAAGCATTCATTCTCTTACCAGTTTTATATGGTCCCATGTTAATTTTCAGCCAAGTAGTTATCACAGCCCTGCAATGATGATGATCTAAGCCACTCTACCAATCTTACAAAGGAGAGGTTATGACTCAGGTACGCTTTAGGCTTCTTCTTATCCTCCAGGAATCAAGCAAGGGTGTTCGTTGGTGCTGCTTAAGTTGCCCAAGAGCAGAATTGTAGAAAAGCAAACTAGGGGCCTTTTGTTTCTATTCTGTTCTTATAACAACAACAACCTCCAGCTTTTGAAAATTATTTTAATTTTTAAGGGTAGCCTGGAGAGGAGAGGGTTCAGAGGAGACCTTATCACTCTCTACAACCCCCTGAAAGGAGGTTGTAGCCAGGTGGGAGTTGGTCTCTTCTCCCAGGCAATCAGTGACAGGACAAGAGGACACAGCCTTAAGCTGTGGAAGGAAGAAGTTCTTCACAGAAAAGGTGACTGGACATTAGGAAGAAGTTCTTCACAGAAGGGGTGACTGGGCATTGAAATGGGCTCCCCAGGGAGGTGGCAGAGCCACTGTCCCTAGAGGTGCTTAAGAAAAAACTGGATGTGGCACTCAGTGCCATGATCCATTTGACATGGTAGTGTTGGGTCATAGATTGAACTGAATGATCTCAAAGTTCTTTTCCAACCTGGTTTATTCTGTGATACTGTGAGCTTTTAACTCTTTGAAATTATTGTTATAAATAATGATAATTAGTGAATATATACAATGATTCTTGTGGAAAATTGCAGCAGAGCAAATCACAAGCCTTTGAAATCTTATCCTAGTACTTTAAAAGTAAGGAACCCAAGATCAAAGCAATAATCTGGTAGATAGGTAAAAATAAGAGAGGCATAATCATTCCATGCCATATCTACCTTCTTGTGCCTAATCCTACAGAAGGCTGAGTTCCCTCAAGCTCCAGGAGCTTCAAAGCTTCCTCTTGCTCTAGATTTCACTAGTTCTGAATGTTATGGTCTTTGAAGGCAATGAAGCACACTGATCACTCTATTAGTCATTAAGCAATACACTGCCTCCCCTTTCCTGTAATGAGCGGGATAATCTGCTTTGTCTGTTTACGAAGTCTTGTAAGGCCACAGAGTTGGAAACAGATGTAATTTGCATTCCTCTTCTTCTCTGTGTCTTTCCTTAAGTTCAGAGCAGGACAACAGCAAAGCAAAGCAGAGTTCTTTCTATTATTTATAAAGATTATTATATCATCACTTCCTGAAGTATGGAGGTGTTCACTACAAACAGTCTGTGAAAGGCCAGGGACTTAGAAACCCATTACTGTACTGTTGCTCTTAGTGTGCTTACTAAACAATGTTTTCTGCAAAAAAATAAATGGTTAGAAATTCTTAAGCTTCTTAAAGTGGAAGGACACGTGAATTGATATGTGTAAACTAAGTTTATATACATAACATATTAACAGAAGTTAATATGTTGGGGTGGGGTTGGGGTGTTGCTCAGGTTGGGGCTGTCCACACAAGGGATGCTATTTTCAAGCACATCCTCATGTATATGCCTTCTAAACAGCAATTGTTATATTATGCCCCATAGACCTTTGTGCTGGGGTGACAAAATGTAGCCATGCAGTCTCTGATTCTTTGGTAATTTCATTGGTGGGCACTATTTCAAATTATTTTTTAAAGCTGAATGCAAACCAGCACCTGACTAAAACCCTTTGTGAGCCTCTGTGTCCAAAACCACCCATTGAGAATTACAGAGTGCTGTCAAAGCAAACATGACATCCAGCAAGACCACATCCATCTCCTTCATTCCCCATTGCAGTGCATGCTGGGGAGGTGGCCCAGTGAGTCCCACTGGGGACTGGTGCTGAAAGTACTCTGAGAGGGAAGGGGCTTTTGATGTTAGCACTGCCCGAATCCTTCCTCCCAGCTCTCGGGCCCTAGGGCTTTCAGATCAAAGCTGAAGCATTACTGCAGAGAGCAGAACGGTTTGCCAGAATAAAGAGGAAAGTCTGCCAGAAAGAAAGCTCATGAACATTTAGGGTGTGTTTAAGAAGCATCAACCTTGAGTTCTTGCTGGAAGCAGCTCAGTAGTCCAAGTGGATGTGCTTGCCATGGGAGCACCGGCATCTTCTCCCCTCCCAGTGTTTCCTGCGGCTCCTGTAGCCTGGCCTTGGAAAAGGGAAGCTGCCCCAGCCCAGAAAGGAGATCAGCTTCTGATCCTGATGAAACTCGGGGCAGAACAACAGACATCTCTGCTGAGCATGTTCAATCACTTTGATTTTAAAATTAATTGATATGAGCTGTGAGTAATGATTCCTAAAAATTTACCACAGAATTTAGACTGCTATCTTGGAGTGGCCAAGAAAAATTTTTTTTGCCCCTTCCTACTAAATCCTGATAAAGGTTTTGTGCCAATTGTGTTAATATTCTCTTCCTATCCTCTGTGTCTCCAAGTAATTTTTTTTTTCTTTTGTGCTGTTTTGAATCCTTATCATGATGTTGGTACTTCCCAGTTGGGTGTCAGAAGCACCCAGATCATTTTGTTCATCCTTGTTTGAGTCTGTGTCATTAGCAGAAACTTCAAGCATGCTACATCCTAAGACTTGCATTTTGGGATTTCCACCTGTAACTTTCCTGTTCCTTTTCTCATTGCTATTGCAGTCAGTTTCTGAGCAAATCTCTGATTCTTACACTAAGGACGATCTCTTCCAGCTTAACTGTTCTTCATATGGTACCATATGTAAATTATCTTAAATTTGGGTAAATTAAATTTAGGACATTTCATCAGCAATTACCATACAAACCCCCAAAATATCAAGACATTTTGGCTTTATGTATTCTGGAAAAAAATCCCATATTTCTATCTTATTTCCTATATGTTTCCATATCTTCCATTTTTCTTTCCTTAAGAATTCTTTCTCAAATCTTGCATACTCTTGATGAGCCTCATAATTATAGATATTCAATTAATTGATGTTTGATGTGTGGCATATCACTAGCTTGACTAGCTCACTGGAGACTCTTCATGGGGAAATTCCAGTCCCTTCTTTTGCATATTTGGAGTTGTAGGGATTTGGCTTCCAGTTTAAATGTGCTATTTTCTATCTCCTTTCCTTCACTGGTGCCAGTGAGAATTGAATCTGGCCTTTTGTTGGAAGCAGCAAGCGACAGCATGTACACAAAGCTGGGAATTCAGAGAGGGGCAGATGGGATTTCAGAGGCTGTTTTTGATAATTTGTCCTTACACATTTGTCCTAGTACACACGAAGCATAACAGTAAGCAAAAGAAAGGAAAATTAATCATCTTGCTAATGGACAATTTGTCTCCTGGATGCTCCCTAATGAGGGGGTCCCTTACAGGCTGTTGCCTTTGTAGAGCTAAAGCCCCAGGTGTCACTGTATGTATTTCACTCTGTAACGTGGAATTTACCTGCTGCATTTCCTTTTAGAGTAGCTAATTGTGAGCTTTGTTGAGTGTTTTCCTGGATCAGAGATACCTGACCTACCTGGGTCAGGGCAACTGTCTGGTATCAGCACAGGCTGGGGATGAGTGGCTGTGGAGCAGCCCTGCCCAGAGGGAACTGGGGGTGCTGGTGGATGGGAGGCTGGACATGACCCAGCCATGGGCACTCACAGCCCAGAGAGCCAAACCTGCACTGGGCTACACCAAGAGCAGCCTGGGCAGCAGGGTGAGGGAAGATTTCTGCTCTGCTGTGGTGAGAGACACAGCACCTGGAACATGGCACCCAGCTCTGGGGTGCCCAGCAGAGGAGGGACATGGATGGGTTGGAGCAGGCTCAGATGAGGGCCACAAAAATGATCAGAGGGATGGGACACCTCACTTATGAGGAAAGGCTGAGAGAATTTGGTCTGCTCAGCCTGGGGAAGAGACTGCTCTGAGAAGACCTTCTGGCAGTCTCCATGTACCTAAAGACAGCTTATGAGACAGATGATGACTAACTTTTTAGCAGATTCTGTTGTGACAGAACAAGGTGAAATGGTTTTAAAGTAAAAGAGGGTAGATTTTAATTAGATCTAAGGTAGCCATTTTTACAATGAGAGTGAAGGGACTCTGGAACAGGTTGCCCAGAGAAGTGATGGATATCCCAGCCCTGGAAACATTCAAGGTTACACTAGACAGTTCTGAGCAACATATCTAGCTGAAGATATCCCTGCTCATTGCAGGGACTGTTCTACCAAGAACCTTTAAAGGTCCCTTCCAAACCAAACTATTCTGTGGTTTTATGATCTTCACGGTCAAGAACATTAATTGCTAGCTCTGTTTCTGCAATTCCTTGCACTAACAAAGAAAAGTAAAGCTTTAATTGGTTATATTAAGACATAAGTATTTTATCTCTTACATTTGTTACATCAATTGTATCTGCAAAATACCTTTCTCCTTAGCATTCCAAATATGCATTGGCATTTGACAGTATATATATTTTGGCAGAGATGAGAGCAAGTTAGCAGGCTGATGGCATTTTAATTATTTTATGGAGATGGCATTGGCCCAGCGTGCTTGTTGGAATTTACAAATGTGCGTTGATTTATATTTTATTTTGTAAACCAGGCCCAAGAGGCTGACTAATTAGAAACATGACTCAAAGCTATAAGGGGTACTTATTGATTCAGATCATGAAAAGCCCAGAATGATCAAAAGCAAACATCTATCTCCCTCTTCATTTGGGGTTCAGGAGGTTAAGTGCCATTTGTCTCAAATCCCTGGCATTAGCTCTCTGTCTGTAACAGAGAACACAATTAGCATCTACATCTTGGTTTTGGTATGTACTGTATTGTTTAAAACAATGTGCTTTTCATTATTAAACTATGCATAATAATCTATTTTCAACTCCTTTCATTAGCTGATATTTTGTTTTTTCGTCCCCTTAATTTATATTTTTCATTCTGTTTATTTAAAGTTGGAAATGTATGGCTTCATTTTAGAAGAAACAGCATGATTGGCTAAGTAGATAGGTTTTGAGCTGCACATCTAATTAAAATACCATGGCAGCATCTAATCACTTCATTAGTTACTTGGGACCAATTTTAAATGGCATCAACAGTTCTGTGTTGTCATAATGCAGCAAAAATGCTAAAATGTTAATGCATTCATGGAGTAGTGACAGAAAAGCCAAATCAGAAGTGTTTTGCACTGTCTGTGCTGCTCCAGGTCCTCACTGGAGCCTGGCTTCAGGACTGACAAGGAAGGCAACGTGCATGTTGAAAACAGACGTTGAATTCAAACTCATCCTGAATGCACCTGAGAGAGAATTTGTTTTCTGGGGAAGAGAGCAGGAAGCATCCATACCTGCCTCCTTCTGCCCTCTGATATGCCAGGGTGGGACCAGTTCTGAGCAGATCTGGGCACATTCTTCTATGCCACCAAACCACTGCAGAGGGACATTCTGTTTTCAAGGATGTCTCAGATTTTTGGACACCTTCTCCAGACTGAAGAGCCTAATGTAAGAAACATGATTTCCTTTTTAGTATGTAAAAAAAAGCACAGATAAATGTCAGGCTCTTTTGAGTACTCTTGTGTTGCTCTGCCTGTGTTGTCTCACCATGGTGCACATGGAAAGCAAAGCTAATTGCATGAGCACTGGGGTGCAGCAAGAAGCATATTGGAGCTGGGCTTGGAAAGCGGAGCTTGCAGGCCTCTGCCTGCTGCAACTGCCTGTGCCAAAGTCTTCATTACTATGAGCTGGAAATATTCACACCCTCCCACACACAAGGACTGGATTGAGAAAGTTTCATATTGCAGAGTTACTGAAATTATTAAATACAAAAACAAAGGATGTCTCATATAGGAGACTGATTGAGGTTTAGCAGTGCCAAAGGGAAGCAGGACTCTCCCTTCCAAATCAATGGGCTTCAGTAACAACTGCCAGCAAGTCATTGCAATTTCACTGCTGCTCAGTGCCACAGCACAAGTGGCTTAATACACTTCACCCTGCAAAATCAAAAAAAATAAAATCCTGGTATTTTTTCCAGTGACAAGGTTTATAGCCTCAAATGTGAGACCAAGCACTGAGCATCTCCGGCTTCCCTTGCTGGTGCAGGCACCTGAAGGTGCTCAGCATGGGCTGCACTCGTTCACTCTGTGCTGCACTCCACTTTCTTCCTCTAAGGTGCAAGTGTCCAGCAGTCACAGAGTGTCAGGCACAGCCCCTCTGGATGTCTGCCTGCTCTGTCCCTGCCCAGTGGGTGACCATGTGGAACAGGAGTGGGAGCAGTGGAGGCTGAAGACATGGTGACATGGAATAATCCACAGGTTACAGACATAACTGAAAGGTTTATGCCTCCCCTAAGTTACTCCATCTCAGCTGGTGACCAGCCATGTAAAAGGCTAAGTCAGGTCAACTCCAGTTTGCTCTGACTCAGCTTGTTCCATGGCAGGGCTTTAAACCACACTTACATGGCATCTATTTACAACAAAAAGAAAAACGTATCTGCAGATACGTTCAAAAACCAGGCTTCTATAACAAAATCTGATTTAGAGTGCAGCCTACGAGACAGCTGATTTAATTGAGCTAATCTAGCAATTACCTCCAGGAAAAAAAAAAACAGTTTGTGCACAGGGGAATTAAAAAAGCTCCCTGCAGTGGAAAAGAATGGGGAACCACTGCCTGAAGTTTAGTAAAGCAGAAATTTCATTTACAAAGGACTTAAAAGAGATATTGTCATGTGGCTAGAATAGTAGGTTGGAATCATCTAACTAAATATAGCTATCCATATCCGAGTTGATCAGCTTGACTAAGTTACAGTCAATGGAGGAATGCTTGATATGGTAAGTAGAGCATAAAGCATGATTCCTTTCTTCCTAAAGGTGTCCAAATTAGATGAATCTCAGCCCTTAAAACACTTGTTTCTCCCCAGAAAGGAACCTCCTGTGACTAGCTCAGACACGGATCCTTGCATTATAGATGTGTGAAGTTAAGTGAACAAACCCTTCTCAATGTGACAAGTATTTTTGCTTTCTCAAACATTCATACCATTGCTTTTGTTCCATGAAATATTGGTACTGCAGTCACCTTGCCTCCTTACTCTTACTGTTTTGGTCTGTACCTTATTAATTTCTTTGTGCTGCAAAGGCTGTCAAGAGGACATTGTTCTTTGCCTGACATACCTACTTACTGCAAAGCACTGTGTACACTGCTGTATAAATAACATCTCTGGGGGAAAAATGAATAATTGAAAGGGATGGAAAACTTTGTTCAGTTGACTGAAATAATCTAGTAGAAGCTATATGAGAACAGATTCTACTGGGACAAAATTTCCCAAGCATATATCCTAGGAATTAATTTTGACAGTTCTGAACAGAGTTCTGTAGGGAGAAAAACAGTTCAACATTTAGATTTAGGGGACACAAGTGGTTAACAACAACCCAGAGACCTGCTCCAGCTGGAGATAAGCTTATTGATGTCTGTTTCTAAAAATCTTCCATATCTGGAATTACCAATAAGAGAACTTGTTCATAGCCTGAGAAGAGGAAGAAGCCCATTTCCTTACAGACCAAAGTGGTTTATTTTCCATCTAGACTGTGAAGTGTTTGGCAGCACCCTTTCGCTTTTCCTGGTTGGTGCTGCTGAAACTGCAACTATTTCCATGGTATAGCACTTACTGCCTGCATTGCCACAGAAAGTGGACCACAAGGATTTTCCAGGGAGACCCTTTGAGGCTGGGTGAAGGGCTAGTCAAGCTTAGATTGCACTAGGCGAGGGTTCTGTGGTGAACATTCATGAGTGGATGGCTTTTGAATATTATTGTAGATTTCTTCTCTGGTCAGGAAAAAAATGTATCATTTTTCTTTTCCTTGGTGTCTTGTTAAAGATTTTGTTATGAGACTTCTTTTGGTGTTTTTTACCTGTCTTATTTAAATGAAAAACTCAATGTGCTTTTTCTTGCAGTGACTGTGGCTGGATTCCGTACACTCTCCTTCTGCTCCAGCGTGGGGTCCCTTCCATCAGGGACAGTCCTCCATGTACATCTCCAGCATGAGTGCTCCTCACAGTCTTCAAGAACTGTTCCAGTGAGGGACTTTTCTATGGAGTGCAGCCCTCCAGGAACAGGCTGTTCCAGCATGGGTCCCTCAGGGGGTCACAAGTCCTGCCAGCAAACCTGCTCCAGCCTGGACTCCTCTCTCCATGGGGTCACAGATCCTGTGAGGAGCAGGACCCTGTTCCCAACATGGGTTTTCCATGGGGTCACATATGCCTTTGCCTTTGGCATCCACGTGCTCTGGTGTGGGGTCCTCCATGGGCTCCTGTGTGGATCTCCAGGGGCTGCAGGGGAAACTCTGCCCCAGTGCCTGGAACACCTCCTCCCTTCCTTCAGCCCTGATGTTTGTGTCTTTGGTGTTTTTCCTCACATATTCTCACTGCTCTCTCTGCCTGCAGATTCAGTTCAGGGTATTTTTTCCCCTTTCTGACTTGTATCCCAGAGATGCTCCCTCTGTCCCTGGTGGACTCAGCCCTGGCCAGCAGTGTGTCCATCCCGGAGCCAGCTGGAGTTGGCTTGCCAGGCATGGGGAAAGCTTCTGGCAGCTTCTCACAGAAGCCACTCCTGTAGCCCCCCCTGCTGCCTCAGGGACTGTCTGAAGGAGGTGTTATTCCATTGCACACACACTTAGGAAGTGGAGAGCTGGCCTATGGAGCAGCAACACCCCAGGTCCGTGCACACCTGGGTTTTTAGGGGCAACCAGGCATGGTCTGGGCAGACAAGAACAAGCTCTGCAGCAGCAAAGTCTTAAGAAGAGGAGCAGAGCTGTCCCTTGGAGAGACCAAGCGGTGGTGTGCTGGGTAACTGGCAAATGCAGGCTCTCAGCCTCCCCCTCTCGTCAATGTGCTTACCCCTGTGGATAACCCCGTTTTATCATCTTCATATGTTTGTGTCATCTCTGTCTCACAGATAGACAGGGTGTTAGCAAGGCAAATGCTTCCCTGAAAAGTAGCATCTTCTGTATGCCCACATCAGTACTGTCTGTTTTTAGACTAGAGCTGAGAATTTTATTTTGTTTGAAATAATAACATTTTGTTTTTTAATCTTTTCCTGCTTTGCATTGAATATAGTGTTTGTGGGGGTGAGACCAAAGGAGAATTTTCATTTGTTCTAGTGACTGGCATTTTCTATAATTGTTTTCTGCCCATGGCTGTCTTGTTGCTAGCAATAAGACTTGGCCCTCCTGTATTTGCTATAAGCTGGACCGTGATAATGTTGATAATGCCCTTCAATTTTTGCAGACTGTGCTAGTTGCCACTTAGACCTTAAATTGTAATAGACCTTAAATTGTAGCTTCTTACTGAATGTATACCCTTAAAAAATATATATATCTTTAACTTGTACCTTTTATATACTTTTGAGCCATTCATAAGGAATTATGAGAGCCAGTATAAATTTGTAAAGTATCTATTATGACACATTAATTCCCTCTCCAATAAACCCCCACATATTTACATTAAAAATGCAGCCAACAAGAAAAAAATGTTCGGAAAATAAATAGCCCAGGATCAGACTACTGCAGCTCTCTGCCCTTCCTTTCCTCTGCTTCAGGTTTCCCCAGTCCTGGTTAAAAGGGCAGGGCCAAGGCTGGCTGCTCTCTGACTGTCCCAGCAGTGCACTGAGCCCTGGGGCTGCTGCCACCACTCCTGAGGCATCTCTGGAGGACAGCAGACACAAAGTGCCCTTGGTGGCCATCTCCTCCTTCACACCTGCCAGCCCTGGGGAAAAGCACCACAGGTAGCCACAAGCTTGGAGTCATGCCTCTGTGCAAGGCAGCACCTCCTGAACCCCAGCTGCTGCTAAAAGCATGTGCCCCACGGTCAAGCATGTTGTCCTCAACTGAAGGACATTGAAAATGGAAGATGCATTGAAAATGCATTTATTTACATGTCAAGATTAAACATGTAATAAAGACAGACTGGTCATATTTCTTATTTTCTGCAATTTTCTTGTAGTAAAGATAATGGTAAAATATTTCATATTTTAACAACTTCAACAAAATATGAAATCCAGTGCTCTTTAAAAACTTATGGATATTGACTGGTGTTCATTTTAATTCTTGTGCTAGGTATGTAGGGAGATGGTCACTCCCCACCTAAAGTTACAGTAGAGTTCTCACAAGAAAATGAACTCAAAATCTCGTAGCAATAAAAAGCCAGGTGCTTATTGGGAATATTATTACTTTTACATTTCATATAGCTGCTTCATCATGTTCCTTGTATTGGTCAGTGATCCCCTAAAGACATCTCTCTTGCCAAGGCCCCTCAAATGCATCTGAGGTCAGTCTGACCTTGTTGAACTGCCTGCCAGCAGTTTTTCTTGCCAAGATCAAGGTAATCAGCATCTGGAGCTGCCTTTCTCGTGATTGCAAGAAGGTACAGCCTACTGTTAAGGTGGGAAATAGATAAACATCCTGATGGATCCTTGAGCTAAAGTATCAGCTCATTTGGATATCTTTATGTGGCACTGTGGTGCCCTGTACACATCCACTAGGCCGTGATTTTGTACCACAGGATGAGCAGGGTAAGAATACACGCTCATGATCCCTCCCCTGCTCACAGGCCCGCTGGTTTCAGCAGCACTTTCCACACATCCAAAGGGTGGTGGTGGGTGGCTCCTACTTTTAAACAAGAAAGAGCTCCCAGATCCTAGTACCCAGAGATGGTACCACAGCTCAGATTCGTGGAGAGGGCTGTCTAGCAAAATTTGGGCTTCATAGCCTGTAAATGATTCTGAATATGTGGAAGAAAAAGTTTAAAGTAATGTGCAAACAAATGAACTGGGGATGTTAAATGATGATAAATTGAAAGTTAAATGCTAGTGGCAATATTAGAGAACGTTACTAACTAGCTCAAATGGCAAAAGTTTTTATGTATGATATGATGCCAAAGTGAGTGGGTGACAACGGAGGTCCAAATACCAGCAGGAATTATTAATGCTAATATTGCCTTGAAAAGTAATTACCAAACATTTAAAATCATGTTTTCACATTCCCCACTTAACTGCAATCCCTGACAGCTGATTTCCATTCCAAATAAGTTGGCAGACAAAATGATGGGTTTCCCCAGTGCTGGATGTTAGTTTGTGTTGTCTGGAGATGTTTTCCTTTATTGTCTGGTGGCCTCCATGGCTATGGAATCTCTAATACAGTTCACCTGTCTCACCCTGTGTGTGCCTGGTTTTCAGCTGGGAAAGGCAATGGCATGTTCCTGCCCAAGCTAAATGCCTTGCTGCTGGCAGTGGGTAATTGCTCAGACAATACTGGTGCTCCTGTTGTCTCCAGGTTCACCAGGAGACTCGGTGCCTAAGCTGCCTCAGGCTGGTTGGTCACACAGCATGTCTGGGGCAGATTCAGAAGTAGCCTCTAGAATTTATGGGTCCGTTGGTCTCCAAGGGACTTGCACCACCTTGCATCCCCCCAAAACATCTGTCTCTTCCACTACAACATCACAGAATGGTTTAGGTTGGAGGGGACCCTGGAGGTCACATACTCCAGTTCCTGGCTTAGAGCAGGATTAACTTCAAACATCAACCTGGTTGCTTGACTGCCCAGTTGCACTTGGAGCATCTTCAACAGCAGAAATTCCAGAAGCTTGCTGGGTTGTTGTTCCAGAATTTTTGTAATTTCTCTGTTAAGATACTTTCCACATGTCAAATTTCTCTTGCTGCAAGTTGCATCCAATTTACAGCTCATCACTGGAAAGAGTCAGGCTCCATGTTCTCCATATTCTCCCATGAGCTGGTTGAAGATGACAGTAAGATCTTCCCTTAGCCTGATCAAACTGAAAAAATCCAATTCTTCACTCTCTTTACATATTTATACTCCTGATTTGTGCCCCCACCCTCTAATCTTCTTGATAACCCCCCTGGGCAGTCTCCCACATGTAATGTTTTTACTGTACTGGATAACCCAAATCTAGACACAGCACACCAGATCTGGCCTCACAAGTTCCAGAAAGAGGGAATAAACACTTCCCTCAATTGCTGGGTGTGCTGTTCACAGGCAGCCCAGCACATGGCTGCTCTTCCCAGCCCCAAGAGCTCATTGCAGACTGGAGTTCAGCTGCCTCTCCACCAGTGCCCACAGCTGGCCCTGTGCAGTTGCAGAGGATTATTTCATCCCAGATGTATAACAATACAGTGATTTGTGAACTGGCTGAGGTACCAGAGAGGGAATGATCTTCCTTTTGGGTAAAATCTGGTGTGGTTAAATTTGTTTGTATAAATGGCATACAAGATGTTTGTAGTACCTCTCCCACCAAACATGGTGAGATGTGCAGTGCACTTACTTTGTAAACTTTCTGTTTAGTCATTTAGGATGAAATGAAAGCCTGCATTACCAAGACAGACAATAATTAACTACAGCTTGGAGAAGGTTTAGGTTCATCTGTTAAATCAGGTTCACAGTCTTTTACCAGTGAAATAAACCTATTGGGAGGGGGGGGGGGAGGCAAATAGAAAGGAGGGATCACATGGACTACAAAGTTTCCTTTCTGCTTTTCATGAGAATATGAAGGCACAAGGTACTTTACCTCTGTTATTCTCCATCACAGAACAGAATGCAGCACAAGGCAGCAGTTGGGCAGCAGCACCATCACAGCAGTGGGGCAGCATCTCTGACATGATGGGCCCTCTGTGCCACCTCTGGCAAGCTCAGTGGGTGGCAGGGGACAAGGCTGTGGCTATCCACTGCTCCAAGGGAGTGATATACAGTCAGGCAGGAGACATGTTCTTGAAAAATTAAAATAAGAGTAAACTTCATGGTCTGAAGAGTGCTGGGATCAGTCCTGGTCCAGAACTGAATGAGATGGGGCTCATGTGTGCAGATTGATGATGTATCACAAAGATCAAGAATTGCCTGTCAAGGAGTCATTCGAATCTCTCCAGTTTGGTAGGCAACATTTTTACAATGAGTTGAAAACAGACCGAATATTAGACCAGCCTATAATTTCTCTGAAAGATGCTGTGGGTTTATGTTTTTTATTTCTGGGTTGGAATTGTTTTGGTTTTCATTTGGTAGTCTGTGTTTACATTTCTGTAATTGAAATGAATGGCAGATGACTAGCTAAATTCCTTTAAGAGAGTGTTCCCAGAGACATGGTGTCAATAAACAGAAGTATGCAGGATTATAATTATCTGTGATCCATCTAATAGAATAATAATTTAATATGGGTAGGCACAGAGGGTCAGCTCTTTAGTTCAAATTAACATGTCTCCACTGAATTAAACAGATCTCTGACAGACTTCAGCAGCTGAAGAACAAACTCAGAATGTTCAAGCAAATTGTGATTTTAAATAGACAGTTCACCTTAAAAAGTGTGTTCAGCAGTGGTACACTCAGACTGCATCACAGAAGAAGAAATGTCACTCTCTGTAGAGTGATTTGCTACTTTCTGTACAGCAGTCTGGAAGCATGTGTGAACTCATTATGTTGTTGAAAGAGGAATTCAACAGTGCCAGAAAGAGAATGCTGGTCTTTATCATCAGCAAGACACTAAGTGAGGTAAAATTTAGTAGAAGGAATTAGTAAAATGGGACAAAACCTCTTCTCTCCCGTGAATGCAAAAGTATTTTTTTCTGATTCCCAGAACACAACCTGTGTTGATTGGATGACATGACATTAAAACTGCTGACACACTCAGAGATGGGCTGCTTGTGTACAGAGAATTGAAATTCAGATCCATATTGTCTGAGGAAGGCTGGCTGCAGACAATTTCAAATTGTTTTCCTTTCTCTGAACCACTTACCCAACAATGTTTTCCCCCAAGAAGTACTGGCTTCTGCTAATCAACAAAATATGTCTGTGCAGCAAATTCAGAAGCATCTTGTGGCTCAGGGGCTTTGTCATCTCTATGATCCATCAAAAACTTTTTGTTTTTACATTTTTTATTTTCAGAAGAGAGATCTCTAATAGACTGATCATCTGGAGAGACCTGTGGGCTATGAGCTAGGCTGGGCTGTGCTGAAGCCTCACAACTCCACCTCCTGGCTATTGGGAGCTGAACAGAAAATCCATCTCTGAAGTTGCTGTGGTCAGGGAAGAACCAGGGATTGGTGGTTGAAGGCATTGCAGATAGTTTGGAGAGAATCTCCTGAGCTATGGCACTCATTGCTGTACTGACTTGTTCTCAAGTACATTGTACATCACAGTCCTGTGTTACTCAAAGGAGACAGGCTTGAAAAGACAACAATAATTTTGAAATAGGCTGAAAATAAATGAGCAGGCTTAGAAACTTCCTAATTATCCTTTCGCTGTAAATTATGGAAATGGAAGATAGTTCTCAGTATGAATAGAAGATTTGTGTGATTTAAGACTTGTTTGCTTTTGGAAGTTCCCATACTACTTGCTGCTGTGTGAAATGTGATGGTTATTCCACCATCCCAGCAAACACAACTGATTTGTGCAAGCACAGACTAAGAGAAACCCCTGAAGCATTGCCTCAACATGAAAAGCATGTTGTGAAATTCTTTATTATTAAAATACATACGGATCTGTGTAGACCATTTATACTCTGGACTTTGTATACAGGACAGATGGCTGGCCTCTTTGCATATGGCTGCAGAACACAATTTGGACAAAGAATGGTGTTGCATCACTTAGGATATGATCTTTTGGAATAAAAGCTTTTTCTTGGAGTGAGACAGAAAAAACTGCTGACGTGTTTTATGGCCAATTTGCATTTTGTTTTGATGTCTGAAGATGATGATTTCCTCCTAGCCTGTTAGAAGGCTAAAGCTTACAATGTTTTCTGTTTGCAAGCAAGGTTTATTTTGAAGAAGATCTAAATGCTTTAAGATATGACAGTTTCAGGGCATGTTAGATCTATAAAATAAGGATCAGCTCAGAAAGGGTTAATGGGGTGTGAATGGAGGTTTTGATTCATCCAGTTAAAAGATCTAAGGGATATGTAATTTTAACAGCAGGCAGAAGGTTCAAAACAAACAAAGGTGATGGTTTTTGCATTCTATGAAGGTAATCTGTGTGGCCCCTTGAGTCTGGATGCTGGGAATATGAAGAATTTGAATGGCTTTAAAAACATGAGTAGATAAAATTATTGAAAATAACCCACCAGTATCCATTCAATGAACAAGCAACAGCTCTTGTTCAGAAAGTCTCTGAACTGCAATGCTTTTTTGGAGGCAGGGACTGAACTTGAGGGAAATAGAAGTGCTTCCCTTGCATTACTGTTCCTCCACTGTTGACCACAGACAGGAGCAGGGTGCAGTGATCAACAAACCCATGGTCTGCCTCAGTAACACCAGTCTTGTGTCCTTATGTTGTGCTGCGTTATTGGACTGGCTCTCAAAACTACTGTAAAGACCCATTATAACTGAGTGTGACAAAAGGTCTGGAGGACCTCTTCTGACACCCATCTCTTGATGTTAATTTGGTAACAAATGTCACTTCTTATGCCATAAGAATTTATGGATCTGTACTACAATGTATTCATTCTATTTATCTTCATTGAAACCCTAAGACATTTTCAAATAGTTGGTAACAGCTGATTAGGGACCTCACAGTTTCCCTAGAACAGTTTCAAATAAAGACCCCATGACATTGATTACATGAGTTTTGAACTGAAGTATCCATTTGTATGATCCTTCATCCCTACACTCCAAACCAACAAGACAGAGGTGTGTTACAAATGTCAGATCAAGCAAAACCAATTTGCATTTTCTGAGGTTTGCATATATGCAATCTTGTCAAATGAAAGCCATAACAAGCTTGATGCAACAAAGGACAGAGTGAGCTCCTTATGCTGTTTGCAGTGGGAGCAGCTAAAGCCTCATGCCTCCTATAAAGGCAGTATGTTTAAAGAGACTGGGAAGGATGCCCATGTTCTAGCAATTTTTTACTTGCCAGTGTTAAACAGAAAACAAGTTATTGCCACAGTAAGAAGTCAGACTTTAAAAATGGCAGAAACATGCATCTTGGACCTGTTTTATGTATCTACCTATCTATATATATTCATCAGCCTCTACAGAAGAAAGCATATTATAATGTGATTACCCAAGGAGCTGCTGTAGTGTTAATAGCAATCTGTCCTCTTGAGCTTGCAGAGCTCTCCACAGCAGCCTAGAGACTCTTCTCACTTTAAATTGAAGCTTATTGTCTCAAACAGACGTTATGTTGCAAAGCACTAGAAGATATTTTAATAAAATGGTGCAGACTAAATTGCTGACTACAGGACAATTCTGCAGCTTCACAATAGGAATTGTAGGGTTCCTGCTGCCTTCTTAACTGCATGATAAATTGCAAGCTTCTTGCTTCTGTGCCACAGGCTCAGGGAGCATTGCATGATCACCATTGCTTTTCTTATTTACTGTTCATGCCTACTGCTGTCCTAAAAGTATCTCTGCTTATGCTCAGGCTTCCTCGACCTTTCTCATTGGTTATATAGTGGAACAATCAGTTTGGCAGGTAATGTAAACATATATCATGGATGTAATGTTAATTACATTTTAATTCTCTGCGTCCATTACATCTGTCACCTCAGCCTGTGCACTTGCTGTGAGGCCATTAACCCATTGCCAGAGCTCTGGAGATCACTTTACTCAGATGTGCACAAGACCTGGTTCTGCAATTTCACACAGAGAGCAATACCAAAATCTTCTGTTTTCACACAGAGTTTGCAGACTGTTTTGCTGCGCAGTGCAAGGTGCACTGTTCTACTGTTGTCCTTTACAGCTGGAAGTTACCCCAAGCAGGAGTAATACATGGAGGTTTCTTTTCACCCAAATCTCTGTGACTAATATTTTTCTTTGTAGAAGTCCTCAGGAGCATCAGGGAGTTTGGCATTCACCACTGTTTAGGTAGAAGTAATTGGTGGAATTTTGTTTGTTTGAATATCTCACTGAGGACCTAAGCCAAAGTCAACTTGACAGAAAGCCTGGTACTGGCTACAGGAAGACTTTGCTCCAGCTCAGGAGTGAAGACTTTGCTCCAAACACTGTGAAACCTGAATAGGTCAGATGGGAAAATGGCATAGCAAGAAGAGCAAGAGAGCAGATGTGAATATGTTACTGAAAAAGTAGGGCCTTCATGAGATGCTTTCTGTGCTACTGAGAAGCTGAGTTAGGCAGTCTTCTCCTAAGCCCTGGTCTTGTTGATTTGCAGGTGTAATCTGATAGCTTCTGCTCCTCAGTAAAGAGAATGAACACATTTATGCCTGAAAGAGATCCCACCTATGATTTCTTTCTGAGATCCACCAAATAGACAGTTTTAAATCTTCTTTAGTTTGTGCTTCAGTGGTTCAGTTAAATGTTTTTAATCAGGATGTCATACTGTATCAAGGGATAGAACCTTTGGAAATCTAAGTGTATTATGTCAGCTGTCACTTTTTATTAACTAAACTTGTCAAAAATGCTAGCAATATTTCAGTGTTAAATGCTAACATTTAAATTTACATTTAAATGGGATGCTATTGTTTTCATTAAAGTGTGTTGTCAGTGTCCCTTATATTTGCATCTTACATTGTACTTAAACCAGCCTTTGATAACAATATTTATGTCATGCTCAGTCTTTCCCATGATTTTGCTTGTGATGAGTGCTAAGCTAACAAGCCTGCAGTAAGCCCTGCACTGTGCCCACCATTAATGCTTTACCTGTTCTTATGTCTGCATCAGCCATCATGCAGCATCAAACACAGACAACTATTTTTAAAAAGATAGCTTTTGATGTAGGTTATATATATTCTGTATGCAAAAATGTCAGGTCCAGTGCTTTTACAGATATAGCAATGATAATCACAGCATAACCTCTAAATTTTGATGCAGCCTCTGGCTCTGACTCCTGCAGTTAACGCAAGTATTGTCGGGTGAATTTACTGTATGTGTACTTTGGTTAATATTTACACAGTGCTTTGAAGACACAAACTATTGAAGTCCTAAATGATATTCAAACCTACATAAACTTATTGCTTTAGGACAAGGATTAGAAATCTATGCCACCTGAGGTGATATAAAACCTTGGTGAGGAAGAGTGTAGTTCAAAGTTGATGTTCCAGTGTGACAGATGGGATTCTTCTCTATTGAAAAACCCAGAAACACCTTACAATTGATCTGACCATGATGAAACACTGTAATGTCTAAGTTGTGACATGGTTACAATGAAAGGACATACAATGACACTGAACAATTGAATCAAATATGCCATAAAATAACAGTCCTAAAATAGTAAATGTTGCAATGAATTATTAAAGTTGCTTATTTTAAGATTTTATTTACTGAATTTTGCATTATTAAAATTACAAATCATGAACTCACATTGTGCTGTCATTGAATCTGGCCTCCCTGAGATTTGCTTTGTTCCCATTCAGTCTGTCCAGTTGGTTAATATGAACTTGGTTCCTGAGTCATTACACCCTTGTGATTCATGCCACTGACTCCTTGTTGCCCATTCCCTCTCATTTGAATTTTCTTGGCTGTGCCAGGTAAGCTTTGTGAAGCTCCAGCACACCATGAATCTCTCATCATGTGTTTTCCCATGTGCAACACCTCTTGTCCTTCATGTCCCAGGGTGCTAAGCTACTGCCTTCTTTCATTTAATTTTATCCTTGGCACTCAACTTTCTTGCAGTACTCAAATGAAAAAAAATTAAAGTTGCTTGGTAAAATGAAATCCCTCAGGAGATGCCCAGCATATGCCAACTTTCCTGTGATTGTTTTTATACTGTATAAATTTTCATATATTTTTGCTAAATATATAGGATGGTTTCATGTAGAGGTCAATCAATGGATTCTTTAGCATGGCAACAAGCAGAGACTACTCCTGTGACATGCCCCAAATGGACCAAAGATTTGAGATAAAATTCCTTACAGGGAAGGGAGGAATCTGTAATGCTAAAAACAGATCAAATAGAAAACTTTTTAGACAGAGTGAAAGCACAAAGGAATAGAAACAGCTCTACCTATACTCTTCTGAGTTGCTGAGAAAAGCCTGGATCTGTCTGTCCCATCCAAGGAAATAGGGCTGGCCCAGGTGCAGAACAACGTCCCACTCTGTGCCTGTTTGTGTCTCTCCTCTTCCATGTCTTCTCCAAAGAACACCAACAGCCCTTAATGAAAAACATGTAATGGACACACAAAAAAAGGAGGATCACCCACCATGATTTAAATAGATCCTGAGAAAGCAGGTCCCATGGACAATTCTTGCATCATCTTCAACATCATTTCTGTTCTTCTTTGAGGTCAGAGAACCTTGACGAGGCTGATTCCTTCTGGGGCAAAGCTGCAGCACTGATAAACCCGGCAGCAGCAGCATAAAGCAGGGTCTGTCTTCTCTTGTAGCTTGGATGCTTTATATTCAAAACTACCTATTTATAACATTTCTCATATGAATGCTAAAATGGTATCTGCCATTTTTAAAACAACACTTATCTGTTCTGGTGAAATCAGTTTATTTTTGAAACTACCTACCTTGTGCACGTAGTCATACTGCTGGCAATGACAGCTGAGTTTTGACTCAGGTCCCACTAGAAACAGTGCCATTACACCTCATTTGCCTTTTTCTCTTTGAAACTTCTCCTGATAGATGAACTTTTGGATATTTTCAAGATATCAGTTCAATGGCAAGTTAATTTCCAGATTATTAGTGATACCTGCCTAATGTCTGAACGGGGATGCTAAGCCAACAGTATCTAAGCGCAGTGCTCAGTGCCCTTACATGTCCTCAGAGCAGTCTGTGTGGGAGGAGAGGCTGCCCTGCTCATCAGACAGTGTAAGCACGTGCTTGGCTTTAATTACAGATGCATGGTTGACAAGTGGCACTGTTAAACCTGCTACCCATCACTACCTGAGTCTGAGTTTCTAACCTTGCTCCAGGGAGATGCAGGCAGTGCTGGCATGGGAGTGGAGTGGGAGCTGCACCCTAGCCTCCCACAGCTGCTTAAACCTGGGCTTAATCAGCTGGAGGAGAGGCATGAAAGTGGGATGTGATTGCTGTCCTCAGCTGCCTCCCATAGGTTAAAGAGAGGCCAGATACACTCCTCACAGAGGTGAGCAGTGAAAGGAAACCTTCCCATGCTGTAGCAAGAGAAATTCAGATTAGAATCAGAGAATAACTGAGGATGGAAAAAACTTCTAAGATCATGTTGTCCAACCATAAACATAACCCTGACAAGTTCACCACTAAACCTTGTCCTTAAGTGCCACATCTTTCAGATACCTCCAGGGATGGTGTCTCAGTCGCTTCCCCACGGCTGCCTATTTCCATGCACGAATTCTGTGAAAGAGGTTGTGTGAGTCATGCCATGAGCGTGGTTTGGGCATCACTTCTTCCTCTCCACTGACCCTGCAGGAGTGAGCAGTTCAGCTGGAGGTGCTTGCACTGCAAACACCAGCTGTACCACCGGACCTTCTTGTCTACCCTGATTGGAATCACCCATCTCTTTGCCCTTTGGTCCTTTAAGATATTTTAAGAATAAATGCTTCCTTAATAGTCACTGAACTCTTTTTAAGGACAGATAAAGTGCAATCTATGCATTCTAGCTTATTGATACAAGTGGGCATGCATTTGATATACATCAAATGTTTCTGTATGAACATATGATACACATCATATGTTTTTCTTTTTCCTAAAAAAGCCATTGTTTTTGTTTTTTTTTTTGCTTAAGCTGTCTTTGTCATTAAAAGTAAATCCAGGAGACCAGGTGATCATTCCCAGAATATTTCCATTTCAGGCTAATGATAATGAAGAACAACCTCCGCGGTGGAGTGCAGGTTAATACTGCTCTCAATTTTTTTCAGGTTTCTCCTGTAGAATTATTTATGCTTTCTCATGAATGATTCCCTGGAAGGTTAATCAAAATAAAATCAGTAATATTTCCTTTTTTGGTCCAGCTGTTGGTTCCAGAGCAGTATGTTTATGTAGAAAATCCAAGATACTTTTCCAAATGTAGTAGTTTGCACCAAGGCTTTCTGTATCCCACAGCAATAGGAAGAGGACTTGCAGATGCTGGCCTCTGCAACGTGCCCCATTAGCTTGGCACAGTCTTATTTTGGTAGGAGTCCAGTCTTGCTGAGATTTTTGCAAACTCTATCAACATAGACGGATGCTCAGTGCTGAATAAGCTTTGTTTACTATTTGCTAGAAGTGAGTCAAAAAGCTCTATGACCACCTTCTAGCCAAAAGGCAATGCTGGAGTTTTTGTGTAAAGAGCATTTGGAATCTTAACATTTTCAGAATCATGTAGGGAAAAAAATTGAAATCCCACAGATACTGAAGAACATGTGAAATATAGTTTATGTGAGTGTGCCAAAGACTTCTGCCCAAGCTGGAATGAGAGGATGTCTTCTGATCCTTTTGTTTCCAAGGAAATTTTTTTTTTTTTTTTGCACGACCTCAACCAGTCTTCTAGACAGAACGTAAATTCAAGAAAGTTCTCTTTATAGTATTTGGAATTAAGTACTGTACAGATATTTTGCTAACATCTGTCTGCCTCAGTTTAGGGAACAGAAACTGATTCATCTGAGGAAGCTGCTGGCAACTGACATACAGAAAAGCTGAATCACAGCCAGCACCAGAATCATAAAAATGCACTGTTTTGTTCAAAGGCAAGAATTTTGTCATTAGCCATGCCAAAACCTGCCTTCGTTGACAGGAATGGATGAGTGAGTGTTACCTTATCTCAACAACCAGTTTACCAGGTCACACACTGGCAGAGTCCTAAGTGCATCCATGATCTCACAGAGGTGACAAAGCCAAGCTTGTTCCTGGCTCAGGAGAAGTTTCTCTATACGTATATATTTGAAAATGGGTTATGTGGCCAGGCATCAGGCAGTTCTTGCAGGGAAGCCCTGCTATGAGACTGCTTTGTTCTCTTCTTTGTCCCCTCCTGGAAGGCTCTGTTGTGAAGGAGGTGGTATCTGGACACAGCAGGGACCACTGCTGCTCACCAGCCTTGCACTGGTGCCCTCAGTGAAGTCATCCCTAAATAAATGGATTCCCACCTCAAAAAGCCCATCAGGTGAGAAATACACCGTCATGACAGGAGAGGTAAGGCCTGCCCAAACTCTCTGTTGCTGAGGATGGGAATTTTGGGGAGCAATACTTTCAAGGAGGAGGCTGATGGAAAGTACTGCTCTCTTCTCCAGTAAAACAGTCATTAGAGAAATTGCTGGAGATGGCACAGCCTAGGATTTTGCAAAACATACATTTCTTCTGAACATTTCTAGATTATTTTAAGAATTTTACTTCCTGACTCATTGCTTCTGAAGACTTACTAAGGAACACTGCAAACACTGAAATAAGTAAAAGAGAAGGAAAAGTCATGTCTCTCCTAACATTTTGTGCTTTGTCATCTTGGAAGGTGCCTTGAGTGCTTTTTTTTTCCCCTCTCTGCAAGTTGTTTACACCTCCTGGGAGAGACTCTTAACAGAGGAAAAACAATTAGATGGCTCTAGGAATGTCATCAGGAAAATACTGCCTTCTTTTGACTCCATGAGAGCAAATGTGCAGTTGAGCCTGCTAATGTGGGCAGATGCTTGTACAGTACCTTTAGCTCATGTGATAAAAAATGAAATACTGCAGCAATTTAATAGCCCAAACATCTATTCTAACAAAGGCATTTGGTATGTATAACAGCACAGTAAAAAGACATTTGGAACAGATAGGCAAATAGCTGAGAAATAAAAAAGCAATGTTAATAATACAAATAATGTCAGTCTATCTAAAAAAACCTTACCCTTTCTCATTTCAGCTGATTACATCTGCCTTTGTTATTTTATTACATCACTGACATCCCACAAATATTAAAGAATTTTTCATGTCTTTTAAGGAAAATTTGAAGACAACAGGAGCATTAGGAACCTGTCAGCCTATGTGGTAAGGATGTGTTCACAGTGATCCATTGAATATTTACTTTAGCAATAAAGGTTGAAGAAACAGAATTAGGCATCTTTGCTCATGTGTTTAACAGGTCATTACACTGTACAACAAAAGGATCTCAAGCTGTTTGCATATTCATTTTCAGGTGTTGTCTAAGAAATAATCTAAGCATTTGAAGAAGGACCGAAGTAACTCACTGCACTTTAATTTTTTTAAAATAAGAAACTGACACTTATATGAGAAAGCTGTTTTTAATGCTGTTACACTTATCCGTGAAGTTTAGTGTCATAATGAATTACCATGTACTACTGGAAACATTTTTAGAAGACGCCTTAGATCCAGGACCTCCTGCTTAATGTCTTAATTTCTGCATTATGCTTCCATTATTGCATTGCTGATTTAAGTTGATATAAAGCTAGAGATGCAATGGCTCATGTCAAACACCTTCCTCAATGATCTCATTGTGTCTTGAAGATATTATAGGTGAATTAAAGAAAAGGATTAAAGAAACATCGTTTAATAAATTATACTCCCATACATTCCACATATGCAGGTGTGAAGAGCAAGAAAATATTTGTATTAATACCTCATCCATCCACATCTTTTAGAAGCTTAAAAAAAAAAAAAAAAAAAAAAGAAAACCCAACCAAATCTGTATTCCTCTTTTCCCAAGCATTTCAGGGAGGTTATTGTAATAGAAGTTACAGTAGGCTGTCTCATAATGCAAAAATAGTGACATTGTCCAAATATGGTACCAAATATGAGCTGGCATTAGGAGTGGGACAAAATATGTTCTTAAGTTATTGTAGGTGAATCACTCAGCCAGAGTGGGGTAAGGCAAGGGGGTCCTGCAGTGTACTGTGTGCCTCCTCAAAGGGGGAAGGCCATGAGCACATGCAGGTCATGTCCAGCAGCTTGCAGGATAAACCCTCTTTGAAAGGAACTGACCATCTCTAGATGGTTTCATTTATGTTATCAGAAACTTCCCAAATAAACCGGTTCCCAAAGGAACCTCCTATTTTTACAGAGTTGAGAAATGGTAAGTTTCTGCACTAATGAGGAAAATATAAATAAATAGAAAGGGCAGAGTGTAAAGTGAAGGGTCAAATGCATGCTGCTCAAAAATCTCTTACCAGAAAGCCAGACTCCCAGCTGCTGTAAATGACTGACTTCCCTGTTAATGATCTGAAACTCGCTTGTACCCTGTGATATCTTTCCAAAGGATGCTGTGAGTCAGTGCTGTGCAGTAACTAAAGGATTTTGTGCAATAAGTAATAAATCCATAGGGTTGTATTCCTGCAAAAGATTAGCCTTTGAATGATAATTTCATAAATGAGCCATCAAGACCATGAGTGAGTAGGGCTGTGAAATCATATTGAGAGGAACTGTGATCAGCAATGGATGCAACCATCCTGAGGACAAGTAGTGACCTTACAAAAATCAAAGTAAGCATACAAAAATTTGGCACTTTGATCCAAAAGTACACTTTGATCTCTGTCTTCCATGGTTTTTATAAATATTATTTCAGAAAACATTAACCTATAGGTGGCATTCAAGGATAGCAAATTACTCCAATTTTGCACACAGGTATAGTGCTGCCACACTTGGTCACACAGGACTGCTATGAGTGTGCTCATTTTTTCACAAGCTGTGAGTGTTGCAGTGTCATTCCCAGTGGTACAGGCTGGACAGAATGGGAAACGTGCTTGCCCTGCCATGGCTCTGGGAGCAGTCATCTGCCTTTCTCCACAAGGCTCTGTGCCACACTGCACTGCAGACCCTCCTTTTTTACTTTAGGTGCTGAATTGCCAAATGGGCTGGGTAGCAATGGGTCCTGGGCTGCAGCATGAGCTGAGCTCCGGCCAAGTCTTCCTGCCCCTGATGAGGGGCAGCCTGGGCTGTGTCCATCCTGCTGCTGGGAGGGGAAGCTCCCAGCACACTGCCAGGGGCAGGTGACAAACCTGGGTGTCACTGGCAGGGCTGTGCTGAGCTGGCATTGAGCACCAACTCATGGGTGCTTCCACAAAGTGCCCAAAGCCAGCCCTGGCTGTGCTATTGCAGATGGATCTGGACGGCAAATAAAATCCCAAGCAAACTTTAATTCTTGTCAGAGATCAAATCCTGACAACCCACTGCCTGGAATCTCTGAGAGGGACCACTGGGTGTCTCCTCTTTAGATCATACCTGGGGAGGATGACCAGCCTGCCAAAAGCAAAGAAAAATAAAGTGCTTGAAAAACATAAAGAAAGTAATAATAGCATTCTTTCCTCCAAACATTGGTGCAGCAGAGCTTGAGACTAGATGTAAATGAGGAAGCACCCGGGAAGGCTCAGGGACAGTTCGGGACATCACATGTGTACTGCAACAGGGTGCTGGCTTGCAGGTAAGAATGATCCTGCATGGCTTGTTTTCTCCAGACACCCAAACACTGTCCAAGTGGGCTCCACTGTACCTGCAGGAACACCCACCTTGCCACTATGGGATTTCCCTCCTGCCTGGTTGTTGGGTGGCATTTAGCACAATGCACACTGCAGCCATGTCCTGGTGCTCAGGCTGCCCTCAATAATGGGAGATTTGCATCTCTTTGAAGCAGCATGGCAAGCCATCACCTTGGTCCTCAGCCCAGAATAACTAGGAAGCAGGGCATGCTCTCAGGACAAATGAGCATAGCACTGTTTCTTTGCTAAGACATAAACCACACAGGAGTGTCATAATGTCTGCAGGAGCAATCTGTTCTCTGAAGTGCACCTGTATTCTACCCATCAGCACAGACCAGTCCTTCAGAGCAGCTTCATGTGCCTGAATCATCCTGGGATTTCACCCCAATACTTTCCCCACACCTCACCCTGACTTGCACTGGGAGATGCTGCTGTGCACCTATTTCCATTCATTTCTTTGTAGCTGGAGATCCCCATTCGGAGTAAAAATCAGGCACGGCTTTATTATCTCCTAAATAGAACTAATAGAACTATTAAACTTCTCAAGTCTCCTGCACCCTCAGCTCATGTGGTCAGTGCAGTCAGTGGCCTTGGGCAGACAGTCTGTGAGCACAGCTGGCACTGTCCTTGTCACAGGGCGCAGCAGCCAGTGCTACCAGCACCACCTGCCTTCACTGAATTCAGAGGTCTGCAAGGCGTGCAATCCCCTAATTCTTCACTTAGAAGGTTTTCTTAATAAATCTATGGTGCATCCAAGGTAAAAACCTCTTTTGCTGTTTTGTGACGTTCTCCTTTGCAGCCTGTCCACCCAGGACTTTTCCTCTGTGAATTCTGCAGAGCATTGTTGGAGGGTTAATTAAAGCAGTCTGTTTCTACAGCACGTTCTGTCTGTTTCTTCTTTTCATTATTAGATGTGATGACACATTTGCCTGTGTGGCTTCCCGCAGATGGCACGGAAATTTTGTGATCAAATGTTAAGAGTAAACCAACTGTCAGATCTGATCACAGCTTCCTGTATTGCTCTGCTGGTGCAGGAATACCATTTTAATAAAGGGCTCCTGCTTTTTAAAGTGATAGGGTTTGCAGCAAGGATGAAGTCTGAGAGTAAGTCTAGCTCAATATTACAGATTCAGGGCTCTATTGAGAAGCTTTATCTTCCAACTATAGATTTTATTTGCAAACACTTCTAAAAATCAATAATACAAAGTGAACATTGTTAGTGCAGTTTAATTCACTGGCAATTTTCATGGTAAACTGAATAAAATACAAAATAATGTGAGTGCTGAATAATTCAAATGCTTTGAAAATCCTCGCTTCACAATAATCAAGTGTAATGTAATGCACGGATGCACTCATACACACAAAGAAGAAAAATCAGACATTGCATAGTTTTGTTTGGTTTAAAACAGAAAACTAAATTATAGGGAAGAGATTTTTCCTGGAGATGCCCATTGAAGTGCTAATAGAAGGAATATACATGCCTGACACTGATCAGCTGACCTCAACCTCCTCTGAACAGATCAGACTTGTCTTGGGGGCATCAAATTTGGATCTGACATTGAAGAATCTGAGTATGTGTTCTGGCTGATAATTCAGATGTTGACAGAACAGCATAAGCTATGCAGATCAAACATTTATTTTGCTGTTTTAGCTTTTTCTGCTATTCACAAATTATCTAGGAACAGAATTTGATTTTGACAGATTTGTTCAATATTCAAAGTACTCAGAACCTGTTCCAGGCTATATCTTATTTGCAAATTGTTTGTTTTCAGTTTGGATGTGCATTCAGTGGTTTGCTGAGCATCATCCTCTGCTGCTGGTTGAAGTACAAGATTTTACAGCAGAGGAAGGAGAACTCTAACTTCCTCACACTAATAGGCACCTGCACGAGCAGAAGGCTCTGCCTGAACGGTCAAGTTGTGATTTTCTTGCAGACAACTGATGGAAGCACCCGATATCTGTGGGCGTCTTCCCTATTTCACCCAGAACTTGAGCCACCTGGACACCTGTCATGGTTTGAGAGGAAGCGAGTTTTGGGATGCTGTGGTCAAAGCAATGGGTGCTCAGATTTGAATATTGGCACCTGGTGTGGCCACTGGGGACATGGATACACCTCTGAGAACACAGGGGTTAAAAGCAGAGAACGCCCAGGAAATCTTTCTCTTGGGTTCCAGCAGGGAAACAGGTCAGAGCTCCCCCGGCCCAGCTGCTGTGGGCTGGGCAGGGGAGGGGAAGCCATGCGGCCGGGTGAGGTAGGCCGGGCCTTGGACGGAGAGGGGAGGTGAAGGCCTCTGCAGGATGGAAGGGTGGAGGAACATTGGAGAGTCATCTGGCAGGCCACCCCCCAGGAGAGAGAGAGAGAGAGAGAGCTGGTGTCTGTGCCTGTGCCACCTTGAAATTTGATAGCGGCTGGCTGAGAAGGAGAAGGGGTGGGTGCAGCGAGAAGGTGCTCAGCAGGGCAGCTGTGGGAGCTCTGGACAGGCAGAGACTGAGATTTTTAACCCTTTTCTTGGATGATGGAAACCTTACAAATGCTGATCCTCCTGGAGCTGAATGAGAAGAGAGATAGAGATGAGATAAAAGGAAATGGGCCACGAGAGAAGTGGAGAAGAATCTTAGGTGGGAGGAGATGATGGAGTGGCTTTTGGCTGGACTTTTCTTGTATAGCCATGGACAGAACCATTTTTTTTTCGCTGTGACACAGAGACTGCATTTAGGGGGAGGCAATGGCTCGGAGCCAAGGAGTGCAGTGATGTTAATGTGAGAGCGTGCATGAACAGAGACAATGGGTGAGGAGGGTGATTGGTGCCCTCAATCTTCAGTAGAGGAGAAGATCTCCGTTCTTGAGATCCCTCGGCCCCAGGGGGTGAAATCTGGGGGGGACAGGTGTGCCGAAAGTGAGAGACTCAGCTTTTTTTGGAACTGGACAAAGCACCCTTAAAAGGAAAACCCTAGAACAGCTCTGATCCATGCCCAGTGGTGAGAGTGCTGGACATGGAAGGAGGATGTCATGATTGCAAATGTTCTCCGAGCGGTGCCATGTGTGACATGGAAACACACGAGGCCTCAACTGTGTATCCAGGGGAAGCCTATGGCACAAGAGGGACTCCTCACTCCTTGATGAATTGAGAATTGATTATCTAAAGGGTGGTGATGGACTGGGAGTTGGTGATCTGAGGGATGGATGTATTGGAAATTGGGTGGGGGGAGGAGAAAATGTTTTTTGGAAGGTTTTCATTCTTTCTGTGTGTTTCTTTTTACATATAGTTGTAAGTTAATAAAGTTTTCTCTTCTTTATTTCTAAGTAGGAGCCTGTTTTGTTCTGTTCCTGGTCACATCTCACAGCAGACACCAGGGAGAATGTATTTTCATGGGGGCACTGGCATTGTGCGAGCATCAAACCATGACAACACTTTTCTCAGATTTGGTTCTTTCCCTAAGTGTCCCTTAGGACATTTCACACTAAATCCCTTTAAAATGTCCCACAGGTTTTGCACAGTTTTTTCCCTGTACAGTCCAAAATAAGTCCCACACCTTGGGTGCACTGTCAGCCCATGGTTTGCTGGAGCTGGCTGGGGAGGGAAGGATCTCTCCTTGACCCACCTCAGTGGGTTTCATCCTGGGGACAGTGACCTGCTTGGCCTCCTTGGATGGCTTTGGAGTTACTGATTTGGCTGCTTTGGTTTTGTGCTCTTCACTGTGACCTGGTGTGGCATTTGCTGAGTCTTTGGTCAGGAAACATGACCAAAAGGTTTGGCCATCCTCTGCTTTTTTCCACTGGCATTGTTCAGAGAGGGGAGCCCAGCCTCAGTGGGGCAAGTGGTAAATCCAGCCAGTGGTGAAGTTTGGGAGTGGGGAGAGGAAAGCCCTGGATATGAAAGGCGGGTGCCTCAAGCCAATGCCAGGCTGACACTTGCACACTAATCAGATACTCTTCCATCTCCCTGGAGCTCTCCAGAGACTGATTAAATAGAGGGATCAATGGATGGCTTCACAGTAATTTCACACTCAGAGAAGATTCCCTTCACCTCCCGTTATAATTAAAATAACTGACATTTTTCTGTGTTAATAAGCTGCTTTATTTCTTGGCGGATTTGTTGGGGCATAACAAACTCCATCATGGACTGGTTTGCCAGTGTACATTGTCCTTTTCAGCTCTATGGACACAGATGGTCTCACACTGCCACGTGAAAGACCAATTTGACTAAGATATGGTATTTAGTAGTAAAATTTCTCATGCACATATTAAATAGCATATTTAAAGGTCATAGCAATTTAAATTGTGATCTGATGAACCTTGTGGTTTAGTGCATTATGCATTAGATATAAGTATTTTCAGATTTTAAAATCAAAGACATTAAAAACCATTATTTTGTAATTTAATTCTGAAATTGTTGTTTTCTCTGCTAGTGACCTTTAGTGTTTTTACCTTGAGCAGAAGCCATAGGGTTAACACTAGCTCCTAAAATCCTCTTGGCAGGGGGTAATGCCCAGCACAGAAAAGAACAAGATCACAAAAAATATTTGTAAAATAATCCAGACTTGAAAACATGGTACACCAGTCTTGTTTCAGCAACACAGAAGTAAAGTATCTGGTTTTCAGAAAAATCAGATCAACTTCCTAAGGGTCTTGTTAAACTACTGGGTGTAAATTGCTATTGGAATTGACTGTTAAAGATCTTGGTTTAGCAGGTTAAACATCTGCTGGATTTATTACAGTTTTATTTGTACTTCATCTGTATCTGGTACAATTAATCCAATCAAAGTAAGTGAATCAAATCTAATTTACTCTCTAATGGACCAAAAAGGAACGAATAAACACAGCACTGTTAGAGCCAAATGATTAAACATGTCTCTGAGGTATTTTTTTTTCTATTTCAGCATAGAAGAATCATGGTGTTTATGCTGTAATTAATCACTAAGGAGTGATGTAAACTAGTTTGAGCATTCATTCATTTTTCATATGGTTTCATAAAAATGCTAAACAAAACATGTGAATGTAATGGAACAAATTCCATTGGAATCTGGTACATTTATTCATATAACCATTTATGTTCTATCTAAAATCATTATAGGATTGACACAGAGAGGCATATTTATCAAATTGGATAAAATTTGTTGTACCAATCTTTTTAACATTACTAGGCCTTTTAAAGATAAAATTCAGCCCATGTGTAAATAGATGTCTAAGGTGAATGTATCATGTTCAGGTTCATTAGGTAAGCATAAAAGTTAGTTACATAATCAGGACTAATTTGATATTTTAAAATTATGCAAAATGGAGCTGCATCTACTCTGCATTAGCAGAAGCTGTACACTGTAAGTCTGGAGTCCTTCCTACATCCCAGCACCAGGAAATAAACCTCATCTTGCAGCTGTTTATTTACACTGCCAACTGGAAGCATGATTTAATCTGAAACAAGTAACCTAAATAAGAAAACTATTTAGAGCATTAACAAACAGAGGGCACCTCATGATTTAACCATATCACATGAAAACCACCCTTTCCTTTAGAATGACTTGATTTTTTGTGCCAATGTGATGTTTTTAGATTTTAATGCTCCAGGGGAGGCATTTATGGAATAGTTTCCTTTGGTGTCTCTGGAGACATTTTGTTACAGCAGGAGGCAGCTGCAGCCCCCATGGGGTTCCTTTGCCCCCCCTGTTTCTCATTGCACTTTTTCTGTCATCCTTAGCCTACATGATCTCATGTGAAGTTATGTTTTGGCTCTTCCACTATAGGAGAGAAAGCACAGTGTAATGGATGAATAGGCTGGAAATAACAACCATTTTCTAAATGTGAATGTGTTTTATTCCACGTGAAACATCTTTACAAATATCAATATTCGGCAGTGACTAAGGGTTTCTACAACATTCTGAAGTTCTTTTTTTGTCAGGACCTTGTTAGCGTACCCCTAGGGCAGAGTTAAAAGGAAAGTCAGAAATTACTCAAAATATTTTGTAAGAAAGCATGTTGCTCTGAAACTTGAAAGTTGATTTGGATGTTTAGCAAACAACAGAAGATAAAAATAGCAGGATTTGTACTCTGAAACCAGTACTTTTGACAACTGAGGCTATCATCATTCATCAAATCACTTGCTTTAAAAAGCAAATTCACAGTGACAGTTTTCAGTCTGAGCTTGTACAGTATCTAGTGTGAAGGAGTCCTGGCCCACAGCTGAGGCTTCAGACTAACATACCCATCAGACATACTATGTTGCTATAGCAAATTCACCACTGCCTTGGCAAAGACTATAGTGCATATTTTTATCAGTCAGTACCAGTCCCAAAAATATTTTTGCAAGTGGGGCCACCAAGCTGAGGGAATAATTTCCACAACCTGTGTCAACGTGTGACTCCTGACACAACCGGGATGTGAGCTGCACTGGTGGCCTGGGGGGCTCCTGGGGGTGATGCAGCCCCACAGAGGCATTGCACTTGGGCTGGGGTGGGCAGGCTGTGGTGAAAAACACACCAGCACTGAGCCTCAGCACTTACCTGGCCTTTGGAATGCTGAGAGAGACAACAGGCCAGGTGTTGCTGTTGTGAAGCAATTTCAGCAGACCCTCTGTGCTGCATCCAAAGAGCCGGACAGGCAACCACATCACCCAGGTGGCTCCAGACCCTCCCCAGCCACACAAAAGGGCTCCAACACCACACAGATTGTGAGCCCCACTCAGCTCTGCAGAGATGACAGGTTCTAAAGTCATCTTGTGGCTGCCCCTAATTCAATGTGTTTTCTTTCCAAAGCACATCAGCTTTAAATTATGACTGGCCTGTGTAATTTTGCCCTGAAATGTCCTGGGAGAGCCTGGATAGTCAATGAGAACTGAGGTGGCTGGAAAAACAAAATCAGTGTAAATCTACAGAAAGATTTAGCCAGTACTAAATGTCAAATATAGATGAAAGGTTTGATTTTCAACAGGCATAAAGTGAATGACCTCAGCACTTGTGGTCAGTCACCTATCTGTGTAAACATGCCATTCACACACATCCTGCCTTTGCTTGGCTTGCTGTGCTGATGTGACACAACCCTGATGACAAGCAGCAGACTCCCAGGGCATTTGTACCATGCATATTTTATATCAGGAGAGAGGTGCACACCACAAACCTGCTGAATAATCTGCAGATCTTTTGTGATAGTCTTCTCTTCATAATGTTTTATTTAAGGATTTGAATCAATAAACTGTTCCTGTAGTACTGTTGAAGCACCTGTTGCCTTCAGCAGCGCCTGTTGGGATCAATGATCCATGGAGTCAGTTCAAAGGATGCAGGCACTCTGCCTTGCTGGCCTGATGAGATTGCTGATGCCAAGGCAATGCTTAGGAGCTGGATCACCTCAAGGAAAGTGAAATCTGCGCACAAGATTTTCTGAGCTGAGTGTGAGAATGGATGTTGAAGTGCAACATCTGCCTACAGATTTCTGTTTCTGTGATTCCTACTCAGGCTTACAGCTGGGTGTTAAGTAATGCAGTTCTAAAACATATGTAATAGCAAAACAAGCTGTTTATTTTCAAAGTGGCAGACAAATTCAAAATGACAATGAATAATTTAACTAGCATGATTAATAATTACTTCCTCTTAAAAATATGAAGAGAATTACTTTGATAGGAGAATTTAATGCATTGTACCTAGCAAACATAATTTTTGAAATCCACTTAAAAATAGTCAAGCTAATCACCTGGAAAGTAACTGTGTGCCAAATGAAAGGGCCAGGAATCTCCTGGGACTGTAGATCAGAACTTTCAGCAAGCTAGCTTTAATTAGCAGCAAGACAGTGAGACAACATCTTTCCAGAGTCATGATTCCAAAGCTAAAATTCAGAGTAAGTATTGCTGAGAATGAGGTGTGGATATGGAAAGGAGCTTAATCACCCACAAATGAACAAAAGGTAAGGTTGGAAGACCGGGAAAGCCTAGAGCTCTACCTGGAGAGAGGCTAGAAATGGGCTGCAAAGGTAAAACTGCAAAGATGGTTTTGATGTGAGGCATGATCAGAGGTAAGAGAGGGAGTAGCAACCAAAAGAAAAGAAGCTTCAGTGAGAGGTCAGCTCAGAAACAGGGATGTAGAGGTACTAGATGTTTATGGCATTTCCTTTTCATGAAGAGAGCTGGGCTTTGGTTCTTGATCACTGTATAATTTCTTTTATGCTGTGTGATTGTATGGCAACCGTTTAATACTATTTAAGGCATGTTTTACTCTTGTGTTTGGACAAGGCTGGAAGTAAGGCTCTCTGTCTTAGCTGAATACTATCTTTTCAGATTTACAACATCATGCTTTCTCCTACTGTCACTCCTTCTGACCCTAGAATTGTTCCCACTGTTTTTGCACAGCAGGGAACGTGTACCAGGCAGGAGGCTCATCCCAGTGTGCCACACAGATCTGTCTGCTGGGAAATGAGCTTGATCCGCCTCATGCTGGAAAAGACTCTGAACACCAGACTAGCTGATAAAATTATGTTGCCATTGACTATGTTTTTTAAAGAAACAAAGGGAGCTGGTTGTCTTTGCCCAAAGGAATGATTTAAGTGACAGAGTGTTGGTCTGTGAATCTCACATATGTTTTTCGAGTCTGGGGCCAGAGAAGGAACAGATGTCTAAGTTTGGAAGAAACACTCTTCCCTTTTTAGCACTTCCTATTGACTATTATAAGGTGTCCCCTCATTCAGTAGTGATTTCCATTCCTCCATATCTAGTTTTCCCTGTGACTATTGCAGACACCTAACCTGGCACTGGGTTTAATGGAGGCGTGGTGCTCCTGTTGTAGTGATGCTCTCTGGTGAGCACCTCCACAAGGCTGCAAACCTACAATCATAGTGAGCACAGGATGCAGCAGCTGTCAGGTTCAGCTCCAGTCTTTTCATCACAGCTCTTTATAAGTGTGCTTAAGAGAGCAAGGTTGATATGGAAACTGCCATTCACAGAGGAAAAGCACTTTGTACCACAAGATCCTGCAGGAAGGAGATGTGTCAGGAAGTGAATGATTTTTTTGTTTGTGGTTATGGCACCTCCAGAGTTGGTCTTACTCTGTCAGTAGATATTGCTATACAAATTAGCCTTTGTATAAAATAAAGAGCTGTTGGAAGCACTCAACTAAGTCAAGAGTGGACAGATATTGAACTACTAACTTAGTACATGTGTTTCACCTTCATGAAAGCCTTGCATTTTTTTTAATCTGTTCTTCTTTACAGGCAGCTTTACATATTGCAGAATGTCCTGTTGTTTCTCCTTTGGCAGAAACAGTGCAATCAGGAGGACATGATGGCCAAATTGGCAACATTGGCTCACTCTCTTGGTGAGGCATCACAGTATCTGCTATGACTGAAGGAGACTCTCAAACCTGGGAAGGGCATATTTTCTTTCTGCTACATAGGATTTACTGTCATTTTGGAGTTCCTTTGGATTCTGTTTTGATCTTGTCTTAAACCAGGAAATACTAGTCATCCATTCTCATCCTACAGAGCCTAAAATGCTCATCAAAATCCACTTCAGGTTTAAGTGCATGGCACTGTCTTTGCCATGCACCCTGTGGGCTGGTTTCCCAGCTGACTGCAGAGAGCTGCTCACAGGTTCTTGGATCCTCAGCAGAACCAAAATGTGAAGTTGAGACTGTGTTCTTCATCCCAACTCCACCTTGGAAACCTGCACAGAGTTGAGGAGGTCAGACACAGCATGAATCCAGTTGGTCACTTGAACACAGAGGCTGCCATGGAAGCCCCTTTTCCCCAGGGGTGGCACTGCCAGCGCCTGTTGCCACCCCCTGAGCTGCAGGCTGTGCCAGCCCATCACCCATCCCCCAGATCCCCAGCACCCTTTGATTGTCCTGGCTAACCCAGGGCTCATAGGGACACCACACCTCACCCAGCCCACACAGCTGGCAGCTGCAATGACCCCGCTGTGGGACCCTGTCCTCCCACATAATTCCTGCTGCCAGCCACTGTTCCTCATATCATCCTTCAGGTCTCTATCCTGCACACTGCTGCAAAGATGGGCTTTTGTAATTAGTTTCTGTTTTTAATAAGATCCATTCTGTGACATGGTTTGTCACTTTATCGTAAGAACACAAAATTTTATTTTAAACATTTTTATAATTTTATGATTAAGTGCAGAGTGGTGCCAGTTTTTTCTCCTCTGTGGCTCATCTACAAAAGTATTTGGGTGGATATAATAGAAATTAGATCAGAAACTTCTTCACAATGTGCCAGAGAATATAAAACTGGAAGGCAACTGACAAAAGGTGGCAACGAGACAGTAAGAGAACCATGTCGTTGCAGAGGTATAAAAACTTAATGTTATAAAGAGAACATTGCTGAAAAATAAATTTAAGTTATGAGCACATATTCAAAGAGTGCTTGAGGAAGGCAGAAAAATTATATTCATGCAAAAGAGGTATATCCTGTGGCAGCAGAGTTTTGAGAAGCTTCCAGACAACAGGACCATTCATTGGCCTCAGCATGTGATCAGGCTGGGTTGGCACATCGCCTGTCACAGCCAGGCTAGCCCATTACTTATCATACAAACTCCCAGCTGCCATTCCATCACAGTTTCTCTATACATCTAAGAGTCAAGCTGCCCCTTAGAGCAATGTCTGAAAGTACTGATTGCACATACCTCAGTGAGTAATTGCAGTCTGAATATTAGTGTTATAGACTGCATGATTTAAAATACCCTTTTTGATGGTATGGTGTGGATAAATTTGGATTACATATGTCTCCTTATGTAAAAGAGATTTTCTTCTTTTGGTAACACATTGTCTGCTGCATTTGCCTAGCACCCCCTACCATATGCTCTTTAAAACAAGCTGTTGCATTTCAAGAATTGTCCCTAGTAATTAACAGGAAAAATATTGTATTTTGAGGGGTTTTTTTCTGAATAAACTAGAAGACCTTGCATCAATTGAGACTTATTTTCCCCTCTGGCTACTTGCTCCTGTAAGCCATAAAATCACTTCATTCTGTTCAGATCCTCACCTCCTGCCTGTCAGTTCAGCTTTTGGCACCACTGCTCCAAGTAAATACAAAGCAAGATTTTTCCAAGCATCACTTCATATCCCCTTTCCATTTTGTCTCTGAGCTTCTTGAAATCCTTAAAATTAATTTGCTCTGAGATTTTCTTTTCATCTCTGTTTTGCTCTCTTCATTCTCATGCGTAGGTTTTTCCTCTCTTGCTTCCAGAAACCTATGTCTGAACCAGTCTCAGAGCTGCTATTTGCATCCCCTTGAACCTCTCTCTTTTTTCTGGACCAAAAATTAGCTTTCTTCTTTAATTCCAGAAAGATTTTGCCTCTGTGGCTATCTGTTCTTCCAACTAATTTCCCTAGCACTTAATCAATCAATAGTCTGGGCTGTATGGGCTCCCAGTTCCCTGTTTCCCTCTCAGTCACTGTAAGACAAAACCTCAAATCTTTTTCCTTTGCTTCCACTGCATCAATTCTGGCCCATGAAATTTGCTTTTGATACCTATAGGTACATTATATAATATATATTTTTGTCTATTACAGTAAATCTCAAAGTCCCTCAACCCTGATTTGCCTTCTTCTTCCAGTTTCTCTCCTTTATGGTCTCTCTAATACCCCCTAGATTCTCTAAAGCTTTCTTAAATCCAGAGTGGTGGCAGCTGAGAGACTTGTTCATCACCATCTTGTTCACTACGTGTGACACCTGCAGGCTTGCTTGGCATCTAGCCATCCAAAACTGAGGAAATAAGAGAATTGTCCTAAGAGGAGAATATCTTCGTCTCTTGATGTATAGAGTCCCCTTCTTTAAAGTTACTCACTGATGTTGTTTTCAATCACTATCATAGAAACAGATTTCATATAAATCTATAGCAAAGTTCCCAACAAAATGAGGATCACCTTCAACCAGAATTTTGCCTAGATTTTGTTAAATTTGGGCTGTTTTCTCTTTTTTTGAAACGGGGCCTGGAAGGGAAAAGGTCACTTGAATTGGAATCTTTGGCAAAGAAGACTTCTTCAGGAATATTGAAGAATCCAGAGCTCCAAAATTAGGTCCTCTTGACTGAATGTGCAAAAGAAATCTTGAGTTAATTACTGTCTTAAGCAATAAAGCTGTTGAGATGTATTACAAGCTGCTCTTAATTCCAGCTTTAGGTATTTTAATTTCTTATAAATGCATATTGATTGCTTTGGACTGGTTTTCAATTAGGAAAATGATCAAGGTTTCCTAGAAAGTGAATGGGAAAAAAGGTGTCCTGAGAACTGGTTCCTTGTTACTTGCTTATCTGGGTTTCACAGGGTATGACCACAGCCTGAAGATGTCCACAGACCATTGCAGAAGGCTGAATGCTATAGAAGATAGAAATAGTACATGAGGAATACTTTAAAGAGGATGCTGGGGTTTTGACTAGCATGTGTCTTGCATACCTTAAGCAAAACTGAGCCAGAGGTAATCTTCTATAGGTGTGTTGATATTTTAGAACTAGTAGTGGTTTTCTCTGTTGACAGTGACAGTTTTTGTAAGCTTTTTTCTAACCTGGACAATTAGTTTGCATGTCCCACATATCCAAAACAATTACCTTTTAAGATATTTCAAGTGCATTTCCTCTTGAAAGATTTCTACCTTTCACACAGCCTCCTTTGAGATAGGTGGAAAGTCTCTGTTTTCTTTAGATCGAATCACCATTTAATTTTGGCATGCAGGGACTTTGTTCAATTTACAAAGACCATCAAGTATCAGGATCAAATACAGCAGCAGTTAAACTCTGGCTCACAGGGAAAAGTTAATTCAACACTTTGATGTATCAAGTGATGATTTAACTCCTCTTGGGAATCCTAGGTGATGGATTTGCTCCTTCTAAAACAGCAGCTGTTTCAGTTATGTGTTACCAATTAGGAAATCATTTTCCCGTATTTTGAGCCTGTAGAACATATGGTATGTTAAGGTCCCCATAATCACATTCATATGTACCCTTACCATTGATTGCTCCCCAGGGAACCTAAAGCTCTGCTAAATCAGTGTGTAGTCCCTGAAATAGACCCATACATGGTCCAGTCATCACTACTACAGGAGTAAATCCCCAGTGGTACAGCCTCCAGCTACCTCTCCAAAATTGCCTTCCTCTGGTGAGATGGCTGTAGATATACAGAAGTTTAAAAGTTCAATTTTATTTAATGTTATAATGAACACTTGTTTCGCAGCCTGTGCATGTTTTTTTGTTCTCTGTGTTTTCCTATTCTAAACTCCAAATAAGAGGATTTTTCCTTGAGCTTTGTTGCTAGGGAATACCTATCTGCTGTATATCACATTGAGCCTTGAAGGCTGTGGTAAAGGAGGTGTTTGCATTTTCTCGCCAGACCTCAGGTCTGAAGTGGAAATAAATTATGGTTGCCTTGTACAATGGCATCCTGAGCAGCTTAGAGGGCCAGACAAACTGCCAGCCAACAGTGACATTACAGCACAATGTTGTAAAACCCGATCAGAGGGAGGATCTGAGCCATACTCTGTGGAGAAGCATGAAAGTCTTGGAGAGACTTGCTCTGTCTAGGCCAGGAGAAGAGGTTTCTGCTGCTCTGTGCTGAAAAGCAGTAGGTTCACTCTTGTTACTCATTCCCATAAAACTGAAAGCTGCTGGTTGGAGAGGAGGAGCTTGTCTCCTCCACGGGCTGGGAGAGCCTTCAGACCAGCTGGTGGAGAATCTGCAACCTGCCAGCACCTGAGTGAGCTCTGCCCACAGACGCTCACAGCCCGGCTCGCTCGCAGACAGATATTTTGCCACCTGACTCAAAACAAATCTCTGCTCAGAGCATGCTTTTTAACAGCCAGCTCTCATCACTGCTTCCAGATATCTTCTCCCTTCTCTGCAGCCTGGAGAGGGATGGTGGTCTGGGAGATTTCCAGAGGAGTAAATGTTAGCAATGCTGGGAGCAGCTTCCCTGCATTCAGATGTGATGGTAATGAAACAAAACCAGCGCTGCCAACTATCACATCTTTTACATATCTCCTGTAACACACAGTGCTCTCTAAAGCTTTGGTTCAGAATATCATCACAAGAAAAATCTATCTTAGCTTAAATTCTATTGCAGATAACTGCTTAGAATTACTGGGGGAATGTAGGTTTCAAACAAAATTTAAAACATTTAAAAAGCTTGGTGTATGTTGATGTTCATTTGGCTTGTGTACTTTGATAAAATAATTAAATTAATGGCATTTATGGGTAATCATATCAACTATCAATGGAGCAAAGTGTATAAGAAAGAAGTAGAGATTAATTAAATATTTGTGGGTAATGTTGCTGGGTATGGCTCCTTATTCTGTCTTTTTAACTCTAGGCAAATCAAGTTTTAGGCTTTTAAGTTATTTTAAATAAAGGAAGATTTCAACATTTTTTAAAATCATGTTCAAGCCCTGGTACTTTATACAGCATTGATGCATACACATATCCTACAGAATACTGGGATGGCAGAGAAGGCCAGTGATGAAAACAAGTAACATCACACTCTGAGAGGGGAACTGTAACAAAAAAACAGGTATTATCTGTCTCATGTACCATCAGCATGGAAGAGAGAAATTATCACTGTTCTCAGCTTGTTACATGGAATTTACTTCTTCCAAATTCAGCCACAAAATACATAATTCTAATTCTAATTCTAATTCTGCCTGTGAATATGTGGTTTCAAGAAGAAAGAGTATACCTGAAGCAAATCAGTCATTCAACTCAGTAAAGACCAGTAGGAAAGATACATTAAAAATAGCTTCTTACTGTGGAATTAATATACAGGCCTCTTGTGGAGTCAGAGGTGAAGCAGGGAAACCTTCCTAATATTTTTTTGGTCCCCCTTTTTTTCCCCCACCCCATGCTTGAAAGGAAAAGCTCTAAAAAGGGAGCTGTTTGCCAAAAGAAACCATATGCACTATGAGTTCACTGCAGTGGGAACCACTGGGCTGTACCAGATGGAAACTCCTATCTCTGTGAATCTACTGAAGGATAACTTAGTGAATTTCTTGTCTGTTCTACATTGTCTAAACATTTATAAATTACCTTCAAACCTGGGATGCAATAGGAACTTGTGGGAGTTCCTGTCTTTGACAGGAGCATGTTTATAAGACTACTGGCCATATTCTGGCATATTAAGTGTCACACACAAAAACTTCAATGCTGCTCCTCCCATAAATCATTTGTACCTTAAACACACTGTGTTTTTAGAGGTGCCACTAATAACACACAATTACAGTATCCTGGCTCTGCCTGCCACAACCTCTCTCTTTCATTAATCTTGGAGTAAAAATTCTGAAACCTAGCAATATCTTCACTAAATGTACATTTCATTGGGGCACCAATGAATTGCTGCATTACTAATTACTATTAATAAATCATTGCAAAAATTCAGAGATCTTAATTGCATCAGAATAATGGATCTGCTCTAGAGAGAATGCACAAGCGGTAAAATTATCCTGCAGGATTTGCAACTGTTTGCCTTTAATATTAATAGATTAATTAGCAAGTGCATTTGAGACATGATTGCCTGGAAAAATTTTCTTCCCAAACTGATGCAATGAACACAACAGGATGAAACTTTGGTTGTCAATGGTTACTCTGTAGCCAGATCTCTGAAGAAATTTATTTTTATAATAACTTACAAAGTATTGGCATCATCATTACATGTTCAAATGTGATTAAGAGTTCAGTAAGTGTGATATTTTAAAATATGTTTAAAAGCTATTATAATGTTAATACTCTTGAAATAAACCTTCTCTTTTCCTAGTAAAGATTTCCTTTGGTCTTTCAAGACCCACATATTCTCACAGGACATACAAGCCTGGTGGATTGTTTTTAAAAGACTTTTTGTAAGTAGTTGGAATTGCCACAATCTGAGCAAAATTTAAGTGTGACAACTGGTCTATGGAGAATGCCTGGATGAAAAAGAGCACAACAAAGGCTCTGAAATGCACAGTGGTACAGCACTGAATCAGTGCAGCTGGGAGTGTGAGCTTCTGTTCAGACTAATTGGTGATGCATTATCAATGTTGGAGTGATATGTTTGAAAATAGCTACCCATGATTGCAAAACACAGCACTGGTGCTGTCTACCAGCCATGCTGCTGCTCCAAGAGCCATTGCAAACCTGGTAAAAGCTGCATCCTTGGCTAACCTGTGGCAGAATATGTCATCCCAGTTTGGAGCTATAGGGAGGGAACCATGTGTCTGGACTGATAAGTTATGAGGCTAAAATCTTTGATTTCTGACAGTTTCCTCCTGCAGCAAGTGAAGTATCACAGAGTAGTAAATTACTGCCCGAAGAAGAAAAGAGCAATGAGTTTAACTCATGGCAAAAGAATCCCAGGTGAGACAGTAGGTTAAATCCCATAATGCCAATGACCCAATCAGACAGTAGGATGCAGGGCTTGCAGCCAGAGCATCTCTGGAGATGCAGAACTCTGAGCCCAGTTGCTGCAAACAGCAAAGGCAGAGGTGATCCTGCACTGATGGAGAAGGAGGCAAGCAGATTGTATGTCAAGACTGTTCCTAGTCTTATTTTTCCATATCTGTTTCATTGCCATTTTGTATGTTCATCACATCTATATGCTGCATTTAAAATTAAGCAGTGTCCTATGTCTATATAGTTATTAGGTCCAATAACACAAATTGGATTATACAACAGGGCTGCAGTATTTGAACTTACAAAATGAAACAAAAAGTACAAAACCACAGCACTACACTGATGTGAATGTCTTTGCAGATTGAAATTCTTAGCCTCTAACCTTAAGGAGCTTGCTGTCTTCCCTTTCAGAAATTGTCAGAGCTCTTACAACTTCTAGGTAATTAATAATATGGGGTCACATATAGTCAGGAAAAACTGTCAGGACTTTAATCCAATATGATGCAAGTTTGTCTTAGAAAATTCCTCAAAGGCATAATAGGAAGGCATGATACTTGAAGAGCAAAACAGCCAGAGACTGACTCTATAGCAACAGGCAGCTGATGGTCTGCCTTCCCCAGCTGTTAAGCTGCTGTTTTACTAGCAAAGTGTCTGCCAACCTCACTCTCCAGACAAGATTTTATTAAAAATTAAACCAGCTTAAGTGAAAGTGCCTATGCAGATGTTTCAACAGCAATTAAAAGATTACTGAATTTTGCCTCTGATTTTCAAATCAGATTTTTAATTAACTTTAATTAACTTAAGGGCATCTAGAAAAGATGAGAGGGAATAAAGTAACAAGACAACCAAAGCTTCTGTGTTCTCATAAGGAATAATCATTTTGCCTTCATGATTTCAGGAACTACTTGCAGAAGTCTGCAAGTGGAGAGAAAGTAGCTCTTGATTTCAAGTCATTTACACTCAGCAGTGGTTTGTCCAGCTCAAGTGCTTGGGCCAGGGCCATTGAGTTCTCAAGTTCATTTGAAATAAATGGATCTAGAGTTGCTGCAGATCTTTGTACATCTCTGTGCAAATTTTGTGGCTTTACAATGGCCTCACAGCTGCAAAAAATAGGAAGTACTACTTCAATTACAGACATCCTCAGTGGCTTTGGACAGACATAACTAGCAAGATTCTGTGCCCCCTCTACCTTAGAAACCCAGATTTTTTTCCTAAGGCCTTCCTATGTGCTGTGAAGATAAAATCTGATGGTATAGTTTTGACAGTCTCAGTAAGACTTGGCAGCAGAAAGATATTCTGGCTGCAAAAAAGACACTCTTTCATTGCAGGACAAAACAAGAAACACTTCAAACACTGAAGAACAGTAAAATGACCCAGCCTGAAATATTCAATTACTAGCACTGAGGGTGCTAAATGAGAGAGTGGGAAATGAAGCCTGAAATACTTAGTGTGCTTCAGGTAGAGCAGGGAAGGGAATCATGTTTCTATGTCTTGGATGGCCAGTTCTGGGGAGAAAAGATTCCTTTCTATTTAAAAATTCTATTTAAAATCTGAAAGATCTTTTTCAGCAAAACTGTGCTTTCTCTCTGAGTGCTTTTTTTGACAAATGCAAGTTTTCAGGCAAAATTTTGTGGCTGAAACATTCCTGTCAGCTCTGGAACTCAGCTGGTGTGCAACAGAGCCCACCTGGGTCCCTGGGAAGGGGCCTGGAGGGAGTCCCACCACAGCAGAGTTCACTCCATTGCCCCTGGAGCTTGGGACCTCTTTGCTGTCTCACTTGTGTTATTTCTTTGAAAGTAATGCCAAAAACAAAGCACAAAGATCTAACACAGAAAAACAGGAGGAAAGTCATGATCTGAGATGCTGTGTTCAGTTTGTGCCTTGTCCTAATACAGCAAAATAGATAGTTTAATCAAAGCACAGAATAACTAAGTTATTTTATATAATCTACTGGATTTTTGTTAGGTAACCAGTAAAGGAGGATTAGCCAGTAATCCTCCACCTCTTTCTCAGGGATTCTGAGCCATGAGTGTCTTACAGTCCCTCTAATATCCCACTTGAGGAAGAGTCTATCACCATTTAAGAGTTACACTAATAGGATGTTGAGAATGAAATCTCTGCTTTTTCATTGTGTAGTGCTCCTCCATGTATTTTTTCCAAAGGCTGGCTACTAAAGCTGTCATGAGCCTCCAACTCTCTTGGGCACCACTATGATGAGTGCATAGCATAAATGTCTGGATGGATACAATGAAAAGTTAACAAACTGCTCAGGTAAAATCAATCCTGAAATCGTGTCATGGTAAGTCATGGAAATGGGCAATTTGATGTCTAATATACACTATAACAAAAACAATGCTTTTTCTTTACCTTGCCATCTACTGGCTTTAGTCTTACATTCAGACTGTAATTTCTGTTTGTCATGGATCCACTCTTTCTTTTTGTTTTTATGATGCCTAGGACAAGGATGTCCAAATTGTAATGTGCCCTCCTAGTTAGGCACTATTGCTACCAGAAGATTGATAACAGTTATATAGTCAGTCTTTCCAAGAGGGAGGATAATAACAGTTAGCAAGCTGCATGAAGAGAATAATGAAATTGCACCTGCTGTTCCTAGATTGTGTAAAATGTTTAAATGGTCATTATTTTCTTATTTAATATACATGTAATGTTATACATGTAATGTAACACATGTAAAAATTTTCCAGATCATTCCAAAATCAGTTAGAGCCTATATTAATTTCACTTGTGATCATAGTGCTAGCAGCAGTGCTCCTTAATCATTTGAATATGCAATTAAGAAAATGGCATGCAATTACAAACTGGCAATGCGTGGGATAAAACACATCTTCACCCTGAAGGGACTGAGTTAAGCTTTCTTAAAGCAACATCTTTCAAGGCTGCCCAACATTTTCTTTTTCCATTTCTCTCATTCTTCCTGCTAATATAACTGCACACCAAGCCATAAGGATGGCATAAACCTTTTCAAATATCTGGTGTGTTCTTCCTGCACAGCAGAGAAAAAGAAATTGGAAAAAGTCAGATTGTGATGCCAGTCCATTGCTTTCCAGGGAACCCTGCCCAGGCTTTGGCTCTGAAGTTAAATCTCTTAGAAAGGCATGGGTAGAGCAAATGATTAGAGTTCATGTTTGGGTCTCACTCAACTACTCTATTATGCTTTCATTAACACTCAAATTTGTACAAAAATTTTAAAAGTCCCTGAAGTCTCTGCCAACCAATAATAATGAATGTCAGTATTTTGATACATGAAGCAGCTGGTCTCTCCTACTAATATTTCAATTAGCAATATGAATGCTAGTTATAAATATTTCTGTGCACTTTGGAAATCTACAGTTGGAAGGCTTGGCTGGAGAAGAATTAGAATTGCTGGCATTTTATGACCTAGTCTGAATACCCCTTGATGCAGCAGGCGGACAGAATGCTCTATAGATACTATTCAGGCATGTGTTCCTATTGCAAACAAGGTATCAGCATGAGCTGTAGATAAGATTTGGTATTGATTCCCATTTTAGCCTGTCTTTTGGTTGCTTATAGCTGCAAGTGCTGTGTCTATGAATTTCTATTTGGAGAATAAATTTGTTTTTGGAGAACTCAGCCAAAAACTGTTTGAGGAAAAGCTGGTACTCTCACACAAGTTAATGCATTTGAGGGCCTGAAAATTTCTAGTGCTCCAAGCAGGAGCACGAGGGAGACAGAAAGCTCTGTTCATGTGTGTCAAACTTGTGCCCAAATTAAAATTTGAAAATTCACTTGACGTAGGATCAGTTGAGATTGATTCAAATTTACTTTCCAAATGCACTTACAATTTCCCAATATGCAAACTCTGCCATGTGTGAGTATACTGGGAGCCTGCAGGTAGCAGAAAACAGAGATGAAGGGAAGAGGTAAAGGAACAAAAATGGAATATGATGGGAAAGGGAGCTGATCAGGTATGAACTAGATGCTGAATGGATCCAGAGTCAGCAGGTGTGTGGAAGAATGAACTCCAGGGTGGGAACCTGCCTGGGAGAGAGCCTGAAACCAAAGTCTGGGATTGTCTGGTGGAAGAGACCAAAGTGGTCACACTGCCTGGGCAGCTTCACCTTTGTCTTTGCCATCGCCCATGTCATGAGTTAAAGATACAGCATGAGGGTCTTTGGCTGACCCAGGAAAGCAATGGCATCTTACTGACATAGTCTTCTTGTTTGGATTTTCCTTTTTCTTTTAGCTAGAGAGCTGTGTAGCTATTTCATTTTATCTTAAAATAGAACTGCAAGAAGTGATTGCTCTTGCTTTGCCTTGCCCTCCCCAGCAATCCCCATCTCTGTTGGGGAATGCTTCTCCCTGCTCCTGTGCTTCCTTTCCCCTCTGCTACATTTGCAGTCTGGCCATGTAAAGGAGCATGTGGCTTTTTATATCCTGAAAACTAATGCAGAGGTGTTAGAAATACTGTCAGAATTGTTTGAAGAAAACTGCTAGCCTTTCCAGAAGGAGAGGGAAACAGCAGGAGGGTTCTTTTAATGTAAGTTTAATTATAATGGCCAAGTAGCTCAGCACCATCAGACCATAAGTTACAGCTTCTTGTTTATGATACACCTGCCAGGAGGAATTTCAGATTCTTTAAGATATGTGTCTAATAACTGGTGTCAGTCCCTAAAGGCACAGACCTTCTGCTCCATATCCATCTCCACTTTAACTTGATCATTTTTTATTGAACGATGAAAACACGTAGCAAAAATCCTCTAAAATTAATAACTTATACAATGAAGTAAGATTAATGAAATTCTTTATAAAACAGTTTAATCAGTGACAAGGTTAAATGCTGCAGTTCACAAGATCTGAACTTGGAAATTCACAAAATAAATCATTTCTGTTTACTCATGCTGAGTTTATGCTACTCAGATTGTAACAGTAACCTTCAATGGACGTGCAAAGATCCAAGGGAAGAAGAAAAAAGCCAACAGATGGTACTGTATGTAATTCTTCAGCATTGTTCGCTAACTTTCTTTTCCTTTTGTCATTAAATTATCTAATTTTGCATGGCCATTTGTGAATGCATCAGCGATACTCAATTTAGTATGTGACACAATGTTTTTTCATGCCCATGAGAAGCATGTCTAAAATTCTTTAGGCTAGTTTTAGCACAGCTATAATAGCTTGAATGGAGTCTCAAAATATTTTGTATCTGGATGTTGGGGTTTTTTTTTCCACTGTGTTTTATCACTGACTATCAAGACTATTGCAGAAACACCTCCCAGGCATGTTATTGTAGAATGTCTTGTGGGTGTGCAGTAGACTTCAGCTGTGACTGTTGTTGCAGAAGTGCTGGGCAGCAGTTTTGGAGTCTATTACTGACTGTGTGCCAGCCTTCAAACCTGGTGCTAAACTTAGATGCTTGTTGAGAGTGGTATTACTCCCTTGAGTATCACTTGCAGGATTAGGCATTACTTACACAAAGTTACACAAATGGTACAATTGTGGAAAAGCTGAGAGTAAGTGAACTGGAACTACACTGAGATCCTGTGGCGGGCTTTGCTTGATTTTAACACTACTTTACATCACAAGGAACAGCATCTACAAGATATCAGTGGTAAATCACAGCCAGAAACAGAATCAGGCAAAACTATCCAAAACAAATGACAGCTTTGCAGTATTTTAATTACAGTTCTGAGGGGAAAAAAAAAGTTTGGAAATGGATAATTCCTCCCACAGACCTTTTCTGACAATTCTATGTCTCCTGGAGACCATAGTACACAAAAAAAATCCTGGGTAGAGTTGTAAACTGGTTGATTTTCCCCACTTTTCTCTTCACTAGAACTTGCTAGGTTCTCCAGTTCCATTCCTCAGGTTCAAAATGGAAGTATTGTCTTCAAATATAGAAATAAAATTCAACCTAGAGACAAGAAGTATTCTTCTTCAGAGGTCACTCATGGAGCTATAAAGCCTCCTGAACTGTAAGAAAATATTTGCAAAACTTCAAGTCTTTTTCTCCAGCTTTGTTCTGTCAAACAGCTCTGATATCCACACACATGTGCCTCTTGAAATCTGCTTTCCCTTGTCCAGATAGCATCCCTGGTACATCCTTGGACACCTCCTCCAATTGGAATAAGCTACTCTGGGGTTTCAATCTGTTGCCACAATTTAGACACTGCAATAATAGATTTTTTTTTTTTAATCAAAGTGAGATATTCCTGGGACAATGTATTTAAACACAAATTAAACCACTAAAATAATTTTTGGATATCCGTATAGTATATGCAATTTCCAGGACATCAGAGGTAAAATAAAGCAGGTTTGATCTTTCCTGGATATCAAGCCACTACTTTATTTAGATATCTAAAAACTTTTAAAGGATCCTAATTTCAGATGCATCCAGTTGGTAGTGCTGGTGCCACATTTTTCTCCTGAAGTTAAGGAGATGTGGAGTCTGAAATGGGGACACTCAGAGGATGGGAAAGAGAAATGCACATTTTTCTGTCATTCTGATGGTGCTGTCATTGTCTTTCCCTACCTGTTGATATCATGACTATATCACAAATACATTTTGTTACCTGTTTCCCAGCAAAAAGAACTCCTAATATCATCAGGGAGCCCTGGGGCCATGAGGGCATAAGCTCAGCTGCCACTGGCCCTGTGGGAGCAGAAGAAGAAGCCTGAGGAAAACTACAGCCTTTTTACACAAGTCAGCAGATCTACAGCTGCAAATCTGAAGAGCACTTTATCATCACCTTCCTAGACCAAAGAGTATTTAGGAATACTAAACCTAAACACTAAACTTAGCAATGCAAACGGCCATTTGAGAGAAGAAACAGATGCTCATTTGCTAAACGTCACAACAATCCCAAAGTTGTTCTCTGATGGAGTTTAGTAATCAAACTCTAAGCTCTCCCACACGTAAAAGCAGGCTGCCATTTCCCAGGGCAGAGCTGGGTTCCTGCTGAGCAAGGGGACACTATTGCAGCACCCCAGTGCCAGCAGCAATGCCTGGCAGGTGCCCAGGGGCCAGCCAGCCCTCCAGGGTGAGGAGCCCATGCCAGGACCCCTGGGAAGAAGCAGCCTTTGACAAACTTGGCCCCAGCTGCCTCTTTGGGAGCCACTGACCCACCAGAGATGCTTGGAGCTGATCTGGGCAGGCAGTGGGGACCATGCAGATAAATTCCTCTGGTTAGTACTGCTGGACCCATTCTGTGCCAGAGTTAAACAGTGAAAAAATAGCTGCTGGGAAGAGAGGGAAGAAATGAGAGTTGGAGAGAAAGCAGTGATTGCAGGTGATGAGGAGCACCAACAGGAGCAGAAATCAGAGCAAAGCCTGTGCAGTTGGAGGGAATGAAGCTTTATGGTGGAGAGATGGAGGAGAAAAGGAAAGAAGAGGTCTGAGTGCCTGTGTGTCTCTCATGGTGAACAACAGAGATTATTAACAAGGCCTTTCAGTTATTACAGTGGCAGAAGTGTAAGGATCAAGAACAAAACAGCTGTCATTTTATGCAGGTAATAAGTTAACCTGGACAGCTGACACTGCTGTGCAGCCTTCAAGGCTGGAGAGGGTATGAAAATATCAGAGGTGGCAGTGCCAAGAGTCCACAGGGAGCACTGGAAATATTCAGTTGTGCCATCACTCTTAGTACCTTACTTGGAAAGTGGCAACGAGAAGACATTTACTTAAATGCTGATATTTAAAATAGCAACCAACAGTTTTACAAGCATTGACTTGTACCAGTTAATAACTGTGTTAGAAAAATAGAAGTATTTTTAACAGCCAGCTCCTCAATCTGAAAGTCTTGACATGTGAACAAGCTACTTCCAGAACGACAAGTTACAGAAGGTGATGGCTAAATTCAAAATTGTACTACTGTGGCTTAAATCAGCTTAAAATAAATTTAATTAAATCAAGCAAAACCTCTATTTCTTCCAATATATCCAGAGGTCCTACAGACTTAATAGGATCTGTTTTGAAACCATATGGACCTTCTTTAAATACAATTAAGAAATGCCTGTGGGTCGGCCAGGTTTTGTGTCTGCCAGTGGCAAGAGCACATAAAAGAACCGATGAGACTCGTGACCAGAGTTAAGTTAGGTAAATGGGAATGCTTTTCCTTATTAAGAAAAGTGCCTGTCTGTGTGCTTATTCAGGCAAGGAAGATGACCCTCAGGACTCTGAAAATGAGGTGGCTTTGTACTGGTGCACAGATCTGCACAAGTCTGATGCCTCCTTTTGTATACTGATAGCTTTTAGCTGGTAGCCACATTAAACATAGAGAGATCTTCTGAATAGGAAAAAAGCAGTAACCAAGAGCTGGAGAAAATAATATTTCTTTTTAAAATTTTGTTGTCTTTTTTCACACCTAGCATTTTCTGTGACTACTTAAGATTGTAAGCAAAACCAACTTCTCCTTATTAAAAATGTGTGTTTCTGAAGGGATACACAAATCCAATATAACCTTCACTAGGATGCTTCTAATTAACCAGTCTGCTTCACAATAAAGTATCTAGCTGTCACCAAAATCAACACTGTTCAGTTATTAATAGATTAGGGAAAGAATGTTAATTCTTCAAGCTCCTTTTCATTTGGTCTCATTACTTGGCAAGCCAGATGGTTGCAGGGCCAGGCCTGTCAGCAGGCACTGGCAGGAAGAGCACACTTGCCGAGTGGCAAGATGCAACACACACAGCATCTGGAAACTTGCACCCAGGGGCATCTGCTTTCAGTTCCTGGGAATTATTCTGCAGGGAGCAGAAGAAATCATGAAATTAACTAATCTGTTATTATTTCTCTCACCTCTCCCTCTGTGGTACCCAACACCATCTCCAACACAGTGGTGGAGTGTGTCTCCAGGTGTGAAGGAAGAAGCTCTCTGCTCATTTTAGGTAGCCAGCTAATTGCCTTTTTCCTTATGGTGATGGGCTGTATGGTCTCTTCTCAACTGGCTGAGGTGATGCCAAGTTGGAAGAGATGTTGCTATCTACATCCAATTTGCTAAGACTTTCTTCCTGCAGTACAAATCTTAGGACTATGAGAAAAGCACTTTGTCTTGCTGATCAGCCAAAATGTGTGGTGCATTCCCAGGCTCACATGGCAGCCAAACCCAGAAAGAAAATTCACCCTACTTACAGCCCAGGCCAAAAGACTGAATTATAAAGAGGTGAGGTTTTTTCTCCTCTTGGAAATGTATTAAAAAGTTAGAGATTTTGAAAGATAATCACCATTAACACTTGGGGGAAAAAAGTCTGATATGTTTTTCACAAAAGTTCTCCAAGACGGAAATTTCAAATTGACCTGAAAATAAAGTTCGAGAAAGTTTTTCTCAGGTTTCCTTTTGTCTCCTTGAAACAATACAGAGAAGGGAGCTCAGAGCAATGCAAGGCTGGGTCAGGTTATCTTTGCATAATGAGGCAGGACTAAACAAACTGAAGCCATTCTGGAAATATGTTCTTGAAACTTTCCATTGAGAATTCTGCCATCTCTCTGAGTAGCCTCTAACAGTACTTTTCTATTGTAGAATTAGCAAGGTTCTCCTAAAGTCAAACCAAAGTATTCTTTGCTGCAAATTAAGCCAATGTCATCTTATCTTTCCCCATGGTGAACAATTGATTACTTACTCGTTTAGCATTCATATTCTGTCAGATTTTTAATGTTTCCCTACCATAAACATAATTTTCTGTGTATTAAATTTGTGTCTTATAACAAGCTTAAATTTTCCAAGTTTGTTTCCATTCTTGTTCCTCTGTCTGTCCTCAGTGATGGTTTGTGCTCTCCCCAGATGAGCAGGGTATCCATGACTGATTTTTCCATCTTGTTCACAGCTGAAAAGCAAAACTAATTTAAAGTACACTGAAATGTTTGTCTTCAAAGAAAAGAATTGAAAATTATGAACCTCTTCCACAAAAAGTAATTTCCCACTCTTTTATATGAAATGGCCTTAAATTAAAACATTTTGCTATCCCAAAACCACTATATATCTCATCAACTCCTTAAGCATAAATGTAGAAATGGCAATGTTTTTTTAAAACATTTAAGTGCAAACTCTCTGAATGGGAACAGGGCACAAATATACCTTAGAGAGGTGGAGAGACCTGTGAAGAAAATGTATCTGTTCTGGTCCACTTTTTTAGCAGTGGGGAGGCGAAGCTGCAATTTCCTTGTCCTTTTTGGGTGGGATGAGCAGGATGACACTGGCAGGACCTCTCCAGCCTCATCCCACTGCAGCCTGCAGCCTAGAAAGTGGCTGCTGCAGGTTGGTGAACTGGTAATGGTAAAATTAATGGCAGACAGAGATTAAAAACCATCTGATGGCTCTAATTCTAGAGATGGGTTATGGAGTTTAAATATAAAAGGCTTTCATACAAACTCCTATGTATGATAGTCATATGCAATTAGATATTGTAGAAGACCTAGATGAATAGTAATGAAGGCCATTTTAGAAGGGCCAGCTAAAATTACCAAGAAAATGAATTGACAGAGGAAGAATAGAGGCATTGATGGGGAATTTATCAGGAAAAATAAAAAGTCTTGTCTTTTATCTGAATAATACTGAGGGAGGGGAAGCAGGGAGCAAAATCAAAATGGTAACCTGCCAATACAAAGATAGTAAGTCCTGTAGATTTTAGGAAACAAAATGATCTCCAACTGGTGGCACACATAGTGAAAAAGAATCATTTATGCCACTATGTACAACAAGGAGTTGCTCCTGAAACTTTATTTTGGCCTTCACTAAGCTGTGTTTTCTCATCAAAGCAGAAGATATCAAGACCTCAACTGTTACATTTGCTAAAGTTAAATTTATTTCACTTACATACTTCCATGGCAAAGAGTCTGTATCTAGAGAAAGGATGAATGAGCAAATACAACGAAGAGCAGACCTTCCTAGATTTCCCAGTTTTGCCATGAGGTCATAGGTCTGGAAGGTTCCCTGGGGCTCATATAGTCTGTTTATCATTCTCAAGCCAAAATCAATGATAATCACAACTCTCCTGAGAAGAGCTATTTAAATCTATTTAATCTGTTTTTAAACAACTCCAATAGTGGATGTGTTGCAGATTTCCTTGCCAATAAATTCTTACCCATTTTTTAGTATATATATATGAAAGATATATTTTAACATGTTTTAAAACTGTCTTGGAGCAATTCAAGTGCATTATTTCTTTACCTGTTTATTCCTGCATTTCTTTTCCTGTTTATTCCTGTTTCTCCCATCTTTACTACAGTTGTGCAAAGGACTGTTACCATTTATTCTCTCATTGTCTGGTTTAGACAATCTTTGTTCATTTGTTCTTGCCTCATACATCACTTTTACTGGAGCTTGATCATGCTTGACACTCAGCTTGTGATCCATGTCTAACATTAGCTTGATCCTGTTGTTCTCAGGGATGCATTTATCTGAAGTGCAAGGCGTTACGGTGAGGCTGGTTCAGTCAGGGCTTTTGTCTCTAAAAACCTGAGGTATGTATAACATCATGGTAAACCAAATCCCTTCTCTGCAGAAAATTGCTTCTCTTCTAAATTCCTCATTTCCTTAAAAATTCAGAACATTATTTGTCTTTGTTTCTACATGGTAAGCTAAGAAGAAAACCATTAATAAACACAAAGTTTACCACTGTGGTGTTTTTTCTTGTTTGAGGGAAAAGGGGAATTCAGGGGTGGACAGTGGCAGACCTGAGTCAGGGCACTGCATCAGCCTTGCTTTCCCTCTCTTCCATAGGGTTTGCAGCTAATTAGTGTCACCTCCCAAACCAACATCATTTACTGCAATATTTCAAGTTCAGCACTCCACTTTAGAAGTGTCGATAGTGAAAACCTTCTGTATTTAAGATTTGCAATTTCAAAAGGGATTATTTTAACTGAGGGAACTAGCTAAAGATGACAGACTCTGTATCTCAGAGGCAGAAATGTTCAAAACATATATACCAGCCAGAGGGAAAAACCTTGGAAAGATCAGCTGCAGACCTGAAGAGAAATAGTAGGGCTAAGAAATAAGGCTATAGGCAAAGGAAGAAAGAGGTGATCAATACATAAAACTAAAATGTTGCAAAGTATTGAAATAGAAGAAGACTCTCCAAAAAATGAGTGCTGCATAAAAGATATAGAAATTAGCAGAAAATAAACCACCTTTGGTTGCAGCTGGTCCTCAAAAATCAGAGGTGTGACTGGGTTTAACTTCTGATGGTAGTTAAGTCAGCATGCTATGTCTAGTTAAGTTCAATAAGAGCTTTCACAAGTACAGGTTCACAAAAAATGCAGTTTACCAGTTCAGGCCTGGTTGTGTTCAATAAGGACTTGCAGAACCTGGGTTCATGAATAGTACAGCTCATTGAAGCAACAGGAAAGAAGGTTCAGCATTGCTGGTGACAAATGAACCGAAGACAAGAGTGTTAATACATGTCACAACAGAAAGTATGGCAACTGACATCTATCAGTGCTGTACATGTGTGTATACACACACACACACACACAAAATTAATATTCCCAGCTCTGGTCCAACAAAGTTGGAGGTGCAAAGCTCACCTAAAGGCATCCCTGCAGGAGAGGAGGAGAGGCACAGCAGAGCTGGTTTCCCCCTGTGACCCTTTGTGCTCTGAAGCCACCCTTTTATACTACACATTTTTGTCCCTTCTCAGAGGGATGGAACAATGGTGTACTACAGGCAGCAGTGAAGACTGTCTGACCTTGGCCAGAGTCTTTGCACACTGACATCCCTTAATGGACACATTTTACATCAAGGCTCATTTTTCAGGATGAAGGAGTAGTACAGATCTGTGGGTGCTCTTCTGTGCCTCTTCTTGGCTGTGAGACTTCCACCTCACTCCAGCCATCCCTCTGTTGTTAAGCCTTGGTTGAGCCAGGGAATCAAGAGCCCAGCTCATGCTTTCCCCAGCTAGTATCATCAATTCTTCAATGACTTAAAACAACACTGTACTGTTCTGACCATCTCCCACATTGAGTCAGACCTCTCAAAGAAAATAGGGGGAAAACAAAAAAAATAAGGATTCATATAACAAAAAAAAAAAAAAAAAAAAAAAAAAAAAGGATTTGTATAACAAAAAATTAGAAGGAATTTGCTGCTATGCATTCAGAGTGAAGAAAATTATTAAAGACAGACTGGGTATGGCCTAAAGATTGATGAATACAAGTCCTTCATTCTCTATAATGACATACTAGAAGCCTTTCTAACATTTAAAAAAAATAAATTGTAGAAAAAGGCTTTTTGGAAGTTCATAAAATCAAAGGTTATATTAGAGGACTGCAGACCAGCAAATACAGTATCTATTTTTAAAAGGAGGACAGAAGAAATGTAATCCCAGCAACTATGCTATAGTTGGTGGCCATCCCAGAACATGATGTCTGGGGGTTTTGAGAATAAGTGTGAAAACGGTGTTGTCAAAGACTCAGAGGTAAACAGATGAGGATTCATCAGGCCAGGAAAGAGAAATTCAGGGGTTCTGTGTCTCCCCACCCTGCAGCCCTGGCTGGTGTTCCATAGGTGGGCAGTGGTGGAAGGGCTCTCATGCAGCTGTGAAAAGGCATCAGCCTGAGCACTGCTGTTTCCAGACCTGTAGGAAGAAGACAGGATAAATTCAGCATCAGAGTCCAATGTTTTTTCAAATATCCTAGAAGAAGATACCATTGGAATAAAGGTGGCTTCCCCTGACAACTTGTTTATCCACACAGCAGAATTTAGCTCTAAATTTAAGAAAACTTTTTTACAAAACCCAGACAGTCATGAAGACTAGATTACCTATGTAAGATCACTAAAGTTTACATTATTCTGACTCTGCCCAGGCTGATAACAACTCTGTGTTATCCTTCAGTTCTGCCAGAAGCATTTGACCAAAATGTTCTCAGAAAAGGAGTATCTCTCCAACTTTTTGTGGAGAAAATAAAAGCAGGTTCCAAAACTTTAGAAATTCAGTGTTAAGTCCTTGGAAGTTCCTTGTCCTTTCCTGTTGGTTTCACATGTTTATGAGCAGCTGCTGCAGTGTGAGCCTTGGTGGACTGGGAGCATTGGAAAGCTGCGGGGCATCACTGAAAATAGGTTTAGGCAGCTCTGTAGAGAGCCCTGGAGCTGGAGAGTGAGGGCTGATTGCTTTACTGGCATAGCCTCCCTAAATAAACAGGTTTTTTGCTCTCCATCTCCTGGTCCTCAATTTGCTCCCGGGAGTCCCCCAGGATGCTCAGTGGTGACAGACAGGCACGTCCACCCTGAACGTGCTGCCCCCAGGGCACAGGCACAGCCCCGAGTCCTTGGGCAAACCCAGCTCTGCTGCTCACAGTTGTTTTCCTCTCCTGCAAAGGTTTCCTGTGAATCTTAATAACTTGCCTGAGACAGAGAAGGATTCTCAGTCTTTCTTCCCCAAGTTAATGTCAGCATGCCTGTTAATATAGGATAAGCTCAGCTACAAATCAAGTGTTTTTTCCAAGCTAAAACAAACCAAAAGATTTCAAAGGCATTTCATGCAGGTTTATAGGAGAAAATCCTTTCTCTACTTGCCTCTCAGTGTTTAAATCCTTCAACCATTCCCTAACCCATCTTCTTATTTTATGATCTGAAACAAAAGGCACTAGAGCAGCTCTTTCCTCATCTCTCATTTCACCTCCCTTTTCTTCAACCCATAGCAAAACAAAAAGGATAGTGCAAAAAAAGTATTTTTCATTCATTTTGTAATTTTGCTTTAAACACATAACACACTTTCCTGAGAGCACAAGATATCTCTGACATGAATGGGTTAAGATGAGGGAAAGAAAGAAATCAAATGCTGAGTTAGCATGAGGGAAAGAGAGACATGAAGTGTAACTGAAAGGAAAGCATGGCTGACAAAAGCATGTTACTTGTTAACAACCAGATTTGATAAAGATTTGTCTTTCTGGTAGTTGCAAAAATCAGGTTCTGCGTTTGTTAATCTGCCTCAGTGACTCAGTCACCATCAGCTCCATAGAGTACTGGTAGTGTCCTTATCAAGCTGTACTGACTTTTTCTGAGATTTTAAGTTTTCTTGTGCTGTTTCAGGAGGCAGATATTTCAGATGGGCCCACAAAGCCAAAAATGCAACAAACCCCTAAAATATTCATTTTTAAATGGTTAAAACAGCATTCTAGTAGTAGAGCACATTTAACACAGCTTTTAGGATTGATCTAAAATGCTTGGGCATGGGTTGCTAGCCATAGTGACTGCGTTGTGCTTCTACAAGAACTTCCTCATGGATCATTGCTTAGTTACTACTTAATGATTTCATCCATGATTACACACAAAACCATTGCTAAAAACACTGGCATTGACATAAATGCCTGTGGAATGGTAAATAGGAATGAAGCAGAACCGACAGATATTTTAATTAGTGAAAAAACATACAGAGCCTTGTGTGTGAAACAAAGCCAGCTGTTGAAGGAGACATGGGAACATGAGAATTCCCAGTAAGGCTATAACTTGCTGTGCTGCCCAGGCTGTCTCATCCAAGCACCTTTCTGCACCCTCCAGTCTCTGTTTCCTGCAAGCCAGGGGGACAGCTGCAGAGGACCACCAATAGTACTAGCACTGCTGTGAAATGTTCATGCCTGTTCTTCTCTACAACACTTTTCTGAGCAACACTATTAATTTCTTGTTTACCATTTGGGTGGGTTTGAACGTGGTAGTTGAAGCTTTTCAACTTAGAATTGAGGAAGAACTTGTTGAAGAGGCTGGTGGTGCCCTATAACTTACTCTCAAGAACATTTCATGGTAATACGAGCTGATGTATATGTGCTGCTTTCAGACGTATTCCTGATGTGTGCCACAGAAGCACAGAGAACATTTTTTAGATGGCAAAGTGTGGCCGCTTTGCCTTAGACCAGCACTCTGCTAGCCCTAAATAACCCTCATGAAACCTTTTGTCTTTTCTTCTGACACAAGCATGCTGTTGTTTTTATCCACATTTTCTGCCAAATTGCGTTCAGGAAATATGAGCATCTGTATCTTGTGACACCCTCTAGTTTCACACAAACTGAATCATACTGTACAGTTCAGCTGAGTAATAAAATATAATCTGATTGGCAGGAGGTATTAAGGAAGGCCACATCATTACAGATCCTCTTTTAACCCAGTTTAACAAGTTGCTCCTGAGAAGTTATTTATTCTAGCTGTCAACATCTTGTTGTTGAGATGACAGCGATCAAATCTCTGTTAGATCCTAATCTTGTTCTTCTTACTCCACCTTCAAGTATCTGAGAGCCTTATATAAGCAATATCACTTTTTGTCAGCAAAATGATTTGTTTGACTCTGATCATTTGCTGGAAGTTACAACAATGTATTTTTTTAATACTTACAAAATAATTAGTATTAAATGGAGATGGAATAAATAGCAGGCAATAGTGAATCAGGGAGCGTTGGAAGTCTGAATTGTTGCTGTGTTGTGCATTCTGATCAATATACAAAACGAGAATTTCACAATTACAGAAACTTAGCAATGCATTCCCAGGTGCACAGATGTCACAGCAGCAAATTCTTAGTCAGAGACTGATGTTCTTCTAGTGTCCTGGGGACATCTCACTGGCTAGCCAGACCCATCTCTGTTACGAAGTTATAAAAGTTATTTTATTATGACTTTCATGATGCTAGGACTGAGAAGGAAAATCTATATATTATGTGTCAGGCAGACTCTAACTCAACTTGAACAGTCCTTGGAGTTGGAAAATTCTACCCCCTAATGATGCATTCTATCCTAATTTTAACTTCTCTAGTCCCTCAGTCTTAAAAACTCCTGCAACTGTATCATGCCATGCATTATACTGAAAAGTGAGATGTTTCAAAACTAGAATTTTCCTGAAAGTAAAGTTTAGAATGTTAATTGGAATATGGGAATATTTTTTTTTAATTGTTGGAAGCTTAGTATTTTAGGCTTATGACACTTTTAAAGTAAAACCATCTACTGAGTTCAAAACTATTCATTTAATATGTTACCTGTCTCTTGGGCCATTTGTGAATGCTAGAAGATCTTATTCCTTCAAAGGAATCTGAAAACAAGTTCACTTTCAAATGTGGAAATATTAAAGGTAATACTCCCGATTTTCATCTGAAATCATTAAGGAATGTTCTTCTAGTGGAAAATTTTTAAAATCAAATGCACAGTATATTTGTGCCAGAATGGATCCAGCTGATGTTGTTGGTCTTCACAAAAGTGTGAAATTATTGTACCTGATGGAAAGACAGCCTAACCAACCCTGCATCCACTTGGCCAGGCAGGAGTGTTGATCTGCTGGAGGCCAGGAAAACTCTGCAGAGGCATCTGGACAGGCTGGATCAATGGGCCAAGGCCAGTGGTATGAAATTCAACACAACCAAGTGCTGGGTCCTGCCCTTGGGTCACAACGAACCCAGGCAGCACTACAGGCTGGGGGAAATATGAAAAGATGCCAGGTAGAAAAGGATCTGGAGGTGCTGGTCACCAGCAGCTGAACAGGAGCCGGCTCTGCCCACACAGCCGAGAAAGTCATACATACCCTGGTCATACATTGGTCATACCAATCCTGGTCTCTATGAGAACTAGTGTGGCCAGCAGGACCAGAGAAGTGACCATCCCCTGTACTGGGCACTGGTGAGCCCACGCCTCGAGCGCTGTGTCCAGTTCTGGGTCCCTCAGAGAGACAAGAAAGACATTGAGGGTCTGCAGTGAGTCCAGAGAAGGGCAGTGGAGCTGGTGAAGGGTCTGGAGCACAAGTCTTGTGAGGAGCAGCTGAAGGAGGTGAGGGTGTTTAGTCTTGGAAAAATGAGTCTCAGGGGGAACCTTATGGCTCTCTACAGCTACAACCTGCTACAGCCCTGAAAGGACTTTACAGCCAGCTGGGGGTTGGTCTCTTCTCATGGGTAACAAGAGACAGGGCCAGAGGAAATAACCTTAACTTGCACCAGGGGAGGTTCAGATTGGATATTTCTGGAAAATATTTTCACAGAAGGTGTTGCCAAGCCCTGGAACAGGCTTCCCAGAGGCACATTTGAGTTACCACCCCTGGAGGTATTTAAAGGACATGTAGATGTGGCACTGAGGGACATGGTTTAGTGGAGGGCCTGGCAGTGCTGGGTTAACAGGTGGAGACAATGATTTTAAAGGTCTCTTCCAACCTAAACAATTCTGTAATTCTCTTCATATTATGCTGATTCATTGCTTGTATTTTGGGATCTTATATTTTGGAGACCAGCATTTTTGTGCATAAAAGGAAGATGTTATTTTCTGACTCCCTTTGCATGGGTTGGCTTTCTGCAGTGATTTTAATGAAGTATGCATTTCATATGTATGTATGGAAAAAAAGCTCTATAGCACCTCGTCATCCCTCATCTCCTCCTCAATACAGCAGAGAATCTTATGTTTTTAACATTATTTTTTTCCTTCACATCAATGAATCAGTTTGGCTTCATATTTTGACATAGTTATTTATGAAAGCAAATACCCTTGAAATTCCTACTAAAACATTGATCTCTACATTTAGTTTGCTGACTTTCTTTTCAATTTCACTGCATCTTTTACATAATTTAACAAAATAGTACTTCTACATTGGTTTATACACAAAATAAGAGGAAATCCTTCCTTTTTCTCCCATAGGAATATTTTTGAGAAATATATTGATTTCTCTCATTGTTGGAGCTATGGATGTAAGTGTTGTGGAGGTTTTCATGGCATGTATCTATTTCTGGCATTTCTGTGGGAATTTCTGCATTTCAGAGCAACATGTTTCTGCATATATGGGTGAAGGAGACATTAAGATAGAAAGCTGATTGTAAAACACTGTAGAAGGAAAAGAAAATTCTCTAGAAGCAAAATACTACTAGAGGTTATTTCCCATGGATTTGTCTTACATTTGAATTCTGCAGTGTCCAGCAATGCTCAAATCTAGATACACTACTTTGCAGAAGTCTTCCCTGAAAGCAAGCTGGAATTATGCACAATGGGAACTGCCCAGTTGCTCCTCCTGGGATGAGTCACTGTGCTCCAGAAATTTATGCCCCAGGGAGGAAACTGGAAATTCTGGACCCCTCAGTGAGATAATGGGCTGCTTTGAGACTGGCTTGAAATGGGTGTTCAACATTATCCCTCCACAGCAAAGTGTTTGACTGATTGTGACAGGAGCCCTCCAGATGGGAATTTCAGGCAGTGATAGAGATTCTCCCCAGGCAACGATTTGTATGCTCAAATGTGTTGATTAGTGTCCTGATTGGAATGTCCTGGAGATGCACAGGCTGCTTCTGCTGTAGAACTCATATGTGTGCACAGATAAGACACTTGTTAATAGTTGAAACTGTTACTGCAGCTACAGAGACGTTCACATAACCCATTTTTGATATGCTGCTAAGATATTTAAGAGTTGTTTTGTGTGTTGTTAATTACATGCTGGAGGTGGTCCTGTAGGACCATGAGCCAACCAGGTTAGAACTGAGCAGAGCAGCAGCTCTGGAATCTCAGCCCAGCCAAAGGCAAAGATCCTCTGCAAAGGATCTGCAAAGATTCCTCCAGCAGAGATCCCTGCCAGACAGCCACTGCCAGTCCTGTTTGAGGGATCTGATTCCCTGTGCAAGTGTCTTGTATGCCAACAAACTTGCTGTTCATGCCTGTGCAAAAGCCAGAAAGTCAAGGTGTCTAACTGACCTTGTGAATTTTCCTTCTTTTTTGTTTACTGTCATTTGACTTTAACACATTGCAAAATACTCTGCTAGGTTATATGGTAGTCATTCAAATACTTTTATGGTGAGCAGGGACTAGAGCTTTGAACCTGTCTTTCTTCCACACTCTGGGTGAATGCTCTGGTGGATAGGTTCTTCTATAAGCTGAGTACTTTCTTTTTCTCTGATCACATTTCCAAGCAAAAGTAATCCTTTGTAAGTTGTGACCTCAGAAAATTTATTTTAACTCCCAAATATGATTAGATGGAAATAGGTGCCAAGTGCTTAGGCAGAGCAAACCCCCTTTTTGGATTAAGCATCATAAATTCTAAGGTATGATTTATTGGTTGAGTGTTTTATTTGGTGTTATACTTCTAATCTGAGAAATTTAAATTCCTTTCACTATAAATACCAAGACACAATTCAAGGATATTACTTCCAATAAAGAATCCTATTTCTTTCCATTGATTACAAAGATGTCTTTGGGTAGCTAGGTCAGGTGCTAGTATTTGCTTTGCAGATATTGAAAGCTAGGCAAAATTTACTCACAGGGTCCCAGGCTGGTTCAGGAAAAGCAATGCAAGCAAGCAAACGAAGATGCTCCTCCCTCCCTGCTCAGCCCTAGTGAGACAGCTCTGCAGGGCTGTGTCTAGTCCTGAGCTCCCCAGGGCAAAAAGGACAGGGACACACTGCAGGGAGACCAGAGAAGGGCCACAGAGATGTTGGAGAGGTTGAAGCATCTGACACATGAGGAGAGTCTGAGAGAGCTGGGGCACGCAGCTTGGAGAGGACAAGGGTCTGGAGGATGTTATCCAAGAGTTTAAATAGCTGAAGAGAAGGAGTAAAGGAGTTAAGACTGAGTTATAGTCCTCCCAGCATCCCTCAGTGACAGGACAAGAGGCAATTGGCACAAACAGAAATACAAGAAATTCTGCTTAAACATCATAAAAAATTAATTTTTATTCTGCAGGTGGTCAAACACTGGAACAGGCCGCTCAGACTGATGTGTCATCTTCATCATCAGAGATACTCAAAATCTACCTGAACACAGATAGCACAGAGCTACCTGCTGTAACTGACCCTACTCTGAGCAGGAGGTTGGACTCATCTCCAGAGGTGCCTTCCCATAATTCTGTGATTCTGTGGGAATTATTCCAATTCATTCCACCTACGTTTAGTCTAGTCAACTTTCTTATACTGTATTTTGTTTCTTTTTAAAGTTTTTCCTTAATCTTAAGAAATGGGCCACATCTCTAGCATAACATTTCAAGAAAATTTTCAAATTTCAAAGATTTTGTGATATTCTTAAATTGATTTCCCATAAAAATACTCATAAATAATGAATCTGAGAAAATTGCCTAATATTTAGGAAAGTTACCATGCCACAGAAAAAAAGATATGTAAAAGAAGCTTGGACTTTTGTTCGCAAATATAAATGTATCTAAATATAAGCATCTCATATCTGAATATAAAAGTTAATCTTTTATGGTCTTTGTACAGGACTTTATCTTGAAACCCTTGCTCAGGTAACAGAAATTGTCTCTAACTAAAGATCAAGAGGAAAGTACTTTGAAGATATATTGCTGCATTATGTAAAATTGAAAAATTTACTGTGCATTTGGAGCATGAATTTCATCCTGTGACCTAATTCTTGCCTACAACTATACCATGAACATACTGAAAAAAATGTAAAGATTATCTTTTGATCTCCAACTCTGTCTAATTAGGACAAAAAGCTTGTTTTCAATAATACCAAAACATTTCATAGGAGAAAACTGAGGTTTGTTTTATTTTCATATGCAAAAATTAACCTCTAGAATACTCCTGCACGAAAGTTAAAATCATAGAAGCATAGAATGATTTGGGTTGGGAGGGACCATCTAGTTCCAGAAGCCTGTTGTGGGCAGGGACAACTTTCACTAGACCACATTACTCAAATCCCCATCCAGCCTGGCCTACAGCACTTCCAGGGATGGGATAACCACTCTCTAGACAACCTATTCCAGTGTCTCACCACCCTCACTTTGTTCCTAATAATGGGGTGATTGAAGACCCCCATGAGGACCAAGACTTCTGAATGCAAGGCTGCTCCAATCTGTCTCATCTTCTCAGTCGCACCTGCTTGGCCTTCCTGGCCAGGTGGCCTGTAGGAGACTCCCACTATAATGTTACCAGTCCCTGCCCTCCCTTTAATCCTGGCCCACTTCCCTCCGTCCCCAGGCAGAGCTCCATGCACCCCATGACACTCCCTCCTTTCTTCCTGCCTGTCCATCCTAAAGAGCGTGTGTCCATCTATTCCAACACTGTGGTCACAGGAGCCATCACACCACGTCTGCACAATGCCAGTAAGACTATAGCCCTGCAGACATGTGCATGGCTCTAACTCCTCGTGGTTATGGTGTCTGAATTTGCACAGAGGCATTTAAGTTGCCCCTGCCCATGCTCTCCCCTTCCCCCCTCCCTTCTTCCTCAGATGAAGCTGACTGGAGTGGCTGCAATTCCTTGTGCTGCTTTTCAGGTGCTCTCCTGCTGATGTGTGATCCCTCTGCAGGCTCTGGGCTTCTTTTGAGGGCACTGGCACCCACACTTGTGGGAGTGGGATGGATGGACATTCCCTAGTGTAAAGCTCATGGCTGAAGATGCTCTTCCCCTTCTCTGACAGATGGACCTGAGCAGCCCCCAGCTGACCACGTTTCTCAAGGACAGTCCCATGGTCTGAAGTACTTAAATCCTGTGGCATCAGTCCTGTAACCACTTGTTGATTTGCCACATTTAACTGGCTCTTTTAGACCCCTTCCCTTTGAACAGGAGGACTGATGAAAAATTACCTGTTCTCCAGAGTCCCTTAGCACTCCTGCCAGTGCTTTGCAATCCTTAATATTTCAGGCTGCTCCTGGCTGTACCACTGGTGTCCACATGAAACAACAGGCAACAGTAGCAGGTAACAGTCAGTGGGCTCTGAGAGCCTTGCTAGTCTCTTGGTGGCATCCCTGATACAAACACCTGGTATTGAAAGCGAAGGGAGACGACCCATCCTTTGATCAGCATCAAACTCCAATTTATTGATCTTACTTACACACTTTTATAGTGGTGTTAATTAAGCTTATACATATTACAAAACCCGAGCTCATCATAGGCTACAGACCACACATTAATCCCTCCTTTTGTTTTCAATACCTGTGGTTTGTTATTGAAACCAAGATTTGCTTTCTCACCCTGTTATGAAAGTTCTCAAGGCCTCCATGTTTGTCAACTTTTGCTTTCCCATACCAGCCAAGGACAAGATATTTACTTGTTATGAAAAAACAGCCTGACAACTTAGCTGTTTATAGAAACAGGCTTGGGAACTGCTGCTTACAGCTGCCTTTTACTTTTCCATCAGCTGTATATGATTATGGCATGTCTGAACAAAACTCTATAAGCCATTTCTGAGCAAAATTCTCCAACAACCTGGTAAGCATCACATCTCTCTGGAGCATGCATCAGGTCAGCATATTGGTGCTCCATAACCCTCAGAAGAGAGTCACCTCCTTCTACCGCTCTGCACCTCTTAAGAATTGCTCTGGTTCTAATACAGGGAGCAAATTGCGCTGCCTTACTCAGCTCCAGCATCCCTCGGATGTGTGGTAAATTAAATTTAGATTTGCTATGTCAAAAGGCTCTCAGAACAGCATCTTTGTTTTATTATACTAAACAGAAGATGAAAAAGCAATATTCCTTGTACTAGAAAAATAGGGCTTAGAACTTCTGTCTTTGAACCACAGCAAAGTATTTGGCTGAAATTCCAGTGAAGCAAATAATGCATCAATAATGTTTGCAATACTTAGGTTACATATGCAAAACAAATAAGAGGTTTACTTAACGTCGGCACAACTATTCCCCCTATTAGTTTTGATCAATTGCTCTGTGGTCATGTTCATTAGACAGCCTAATCTGAACTGCAATTAGATTTTATCCTTTTAAAAGACAAAGCAGAATCCCAAGTCATTAATTAAAGGGTCTGACTACAGTTGGTTACAAGATGGATGTTGCATACCCTTTAGTGATGACTCAACTCAGCAAAACAGAGCACTTTAGTTTTAAGTGGCAAATACACCAGCACTAATTGAATGCAAGCTCTTGCTCTAGTACAGCTGGAGAAAAGGAAATAATTTCATGTGCAGATTCTTGAAGACATGAAATGCTAATGAGAACCATGTGAATAAGCTAGATTTACATAGGGCAAACTGCAAGTATGAGGAAGACATTTGAAATAGAGAAGAGTGATTAATACACAACCCTGCACCACTTATAGGTTGTTTTATTTCCCCCAAAAACTGAAAAACATTTCATATTTAGTTTTCAGAACCTCTGTATCTAATGCTGCAGTATCTCAGTGGCAGAAACTGATTTATGGTAGCTGAGAAATAAAAAAGCTCATTGCTTTCTTACTGATTGCACTCCATGGATGTTCCCCAGTCCTGGCTTTGGGGTAGGCTGCTCCCTCATGCTATCCAAAGTGTAGGATACTCTCCTTCCAGACATGAATAAGTCCATACTCTTGGTCCCTCTCCTAAAACCAGAAAAAGCCTCACAGGAGTTGCTGATCTTTAAGATCTGAAGTTTTCTGGCCAGACAATGAGCTGCACTCAGCCACTCACAAGACCATGTTACACCAAATGCTCCAGGTTTATGTCTCTGCTTCTCCAAAGATTTCATGTGTAACCACGAATAAATCAGAGTCATTTATACCAATTTTGAAGGCAGGTAAAGCATGGTATTTTTAATGTATGAGACTCAGGCTTTTGTGGATAAAACGGCCATATTTCTCAAACTCCCAGGGGTCCTGCAAGGCTCTGTGGTAACTGAGGAGAAGCACAAAATGTGAGGTTGGAGGTAAAAGTGAAATTTGGATGCAGTAACTAGAGTTTCAAAAGAATTTTTAATGGATTTTTTTAATTGAAGAGAAGAAAAAGTGGAATTTTTCTAAATGCAGGATTCACTGAGCTATCATCTGCTGTCTATTTGAATGTCTTTCCCTTTCCATGAGTTTGGAATAACAAGACTATTACCTGGAAGCTTTAAAAGGAGAAGGAAAAGCTGATCACTGCTATTGATGGAAAAAAATATAATGCAGAGCTTGGCAGTAAGGGCCTGCATCTTTACCAGTCATCTCAGCATGTAGCCAGAGTTGCTAACTCAGCTAGAAGGGAGCCAAAGCACACAGAGAGGTGCTTTTTTTGTTTTAATTAGTTTATTGTCCATTATTAATAGAAAACCCACAGAAAACAAAAATACAAATTGTAGGCAAACACAAAAGGCTATTTTTAGTCTGTGAGATATGGGGAGAAGGTACATTGCAGCCACAGGGAGGTTATCTTCCATTTCTCTGAAGTTTTCATCACAAGTTTACCTCCACAGCTGTCTGCTGCAGGCTGCTAGCCAGAACTGCTCTCAGATAATACCAAGCGCCCTTGCACTAGGCTGGGGGATAGCAAAGGGAAACCTTGCAGTGAGCTTGAGGAAGGCTGTTTAGCATACACAGCCTCTAGGATGAGACTGAAAATGAAGAAAGAGCTGAGTTTTCCCACGATAGCCAAAGTGAGCACAAAACCAGGAAAATATTGGAACACCATCAAGAAAAGCAACAAAACCAAACACAAAATTGAAAGAAGAATTAGCCTTTACTTCAGAGAAGCATTGCTAGCACAGGGAGTCAGAATTTAATAAATAATATTTTTTCTGATTTTCATGTAGGTATTCATAGACCTTAGGAAAAACCCCTACATATCAAACCTCTGGTTTGACTCTTTCTGATAGTGAACAAAATGCTGAGCTGAAAGCACTGATGTAAACCATCATCTTCCTCAAGTTGTCTTCAGCAGAATAAATTATGCCCCAAATTGTATGCGATACATCATTCAATATTAGAGACACTTTGAGTAAATTCATCCATGGATAGGAAGAAAAAGGAGAAAATTCTGCTATTTTTCCTGGCTGTGGGGAAATTACTACAGAATAAGTAGCTAATTTAATGATAAAGAGCTTTCTTGCTGAAAAATGTTTAAAGCAAAATATGAGAAAAGGTCTATATTTTAACATACTAAAAGAAAGGAATATTTACATAAACAGCACAAAACTTCCAATGTTACTATTCTACGAAAAGAACATGTTGGATTTTTAGTTCAAAATTACTTCTATACTGACATTTAAGTTACTTAAAACATAAAAGTTGGAAGCAAAATGAAATATTTGAAACTATAGAAATGACAATTTCACCCATGTTATTGCTTCATGAAAATTCTCAAAATTTTGATTTCTTATATATGTATGGTTTAAATTTTCAACATTTCGGAACCTTTTTAGTACAAAAATATAATATCTCCTCTTTATTCATTAACTCTTTTTGAATGGAATAATGAAGACACTTAAATGTGTACTTTGCATGTGGTTAAATATATTCCTTAGAGCAATTGTATCCAACCTCAAAAGTAAGAAAATTATGCCTTTGATTGAATATTCACAGAATAAAATGAGCATTTCCTCATTGACCTAACTGACTTATATTTCTAGTTCAACATGAAGGGCTTCACTTTCAGAAATGCAGATGTATTGTTGCATGTTTAAACACTCATAGGCAAGTAACTGCAAACTCTTCCACTGATCCTGAGTGGAGATTGTCCTCCCAGCCTTGCAGACTTTTACACACATTGGAAGATGACATGCACATTTATGAGCCTTTCATGCATCTATATGGAAAATCATATAAAATATTTGTAAGTTTTTGGCTGCAGCTTCAGAATAAACATGTTTTTCCCTCCTAAAAGTAATACAAAAAAACCGCAGACACTGGTAGAAGCCTAGAATTGTTTGGGATTTTTTGATATATTGCTGCCTACTTGCTCATTAGACAACCTCCCTCTTTCTAATTTATCACTTTAACATCAGATTCAGTACAAAGAAGCAGCCTCTCTGAAAGGTAAAAAAAATAATTATAAATTCTACTGACCAGTTCACATTAGTATGAGTGCTGGCAGCACTAAGGTGTTTCTATTTATCACCATTTGCTTTGATGGGGCACCATTCATTTCATTTATCATTTGATTCTTTTCAATTATTTCTTCTTGGGAAGAAGTAGGATCAGCATTATTTAGTTAGGATTGTGTTTGCCCAACAGGTTTTGTAAAGTCCACGAAAAGAAAACAGTTTCTGGATACTTGTGCATTGGGTCTAGAGTTTTCATTCAGTATCTGCCTATTTTGTGATTTAAAAACGTATGTGTGTTTTTTAGTATTGCAGGAAGCCAACATAGACTTAGGCATTTAAGCTTGAAAGAATGTAGCAAAATTATGTAACTAATTTTTTTTCCAACTTCAGGGTAACACAGCTTTGTCTGGAATAACAGCCAATTTGAAAATATACCAAGGAACATTGCTGCATACCTTACTGTTTGGGTTGAGGTTATGGGGCGTTGAGGATTGTGTTGTTTACAGTGTTTTTCCTCAGTTTTGGAAGCATTGGGAATCTTCAGTAAATATATGGAACACATGATTCCAAAAATTAAATTAAAAAGCCAAAATTAGCTCTAGTGTAGCACAACCTTCTTAGGCGCACTGAGTCATTACAGGTAATAAGTCTGGGTCACCTCTCACATCTCTTCCCCTACCATCATCTTTCCCAAGAAAATACTGAAAGCTGCATATATCCAATGGGCAACTTAGTTCAGGGAGGGCTCCTGGACTGTGAATCCCAAAGGAGTTCTCTCAGCATTTCTGCATAACTCCCTACCAACCAACTGGATATGTGGGGCATCATGACTTTAATCCTAACCTCCAGTTTGCTCTGGGAATTGCAGATATGTTGGATCCCAATATCTTGGGCAATAACAACTGTCTCTTGTATCAGCATCCATCCCTCAGCCCCTTTGAATTTGCTATTTAAGTACCAGAAGATGTCATATGGTGAATAAATACAGAAGTAGTGCCCAGGAGAGCAAGGTGACAGTCAAATGTCAGATGTGAATTTACAAGTGTGAGTTAATACATTGCAACCAACTGCTCTTACTTTCAGTGAAAAATTTCTTTCCTACTTCTGGGGGGTTTTTTTGTGACTCTGGGCTTCTCTTGCCACAATCCTGGACACTTGGGTGTTTGAAAACATTGAAAAGGAGGAGATCCTCCTCTGAGAGTTGGTGCAGACACCAAGCAAACAGTACATGTGAGGGTCCAGAACAACTTTGGCTAAAGCAACAGGGACAAAATTGTCTCACAGTGTTTGAATTATTTCACTTGGAGGAAAAGGATTCTAACTTCTGTGAAATGTTAACTGTTCTTTCAAATTTTAATTTCTCCCTTTACAGGAAGTGGTCAAGGCCCTTCTGGGAGCCATCTTCAGATTGCCAGTTAATCTCTTGGCAATACCTACAATTAAAGGCTTCCCTGTGTTTCACATACAAAAATGATTACAAGAACACTGAGAGGTCTAGTGGGGGCATTGGGAGCCACAGAAGAGGAGCACAGTATTTAACACTACCTTGTGGGACACATGCCAGGCCTTAAGCTTCACAAACTTCTGGTTTTCTATGGGTAGTAAAGGGAGATGGAAAAAGAAAATAATTTAATTGTCAGAAATAAAAGCAATCTTCAACAGCTTTTTAGAGCAGGAATTGTACAAAGATATCCCTATTGTAAGAAGCCCATAAATATTTTGTGCATCATCACAACAGTCACACAGTTCCGTCAAAATTTTCTGTGTCAGAAACCCTCTGGAAGCTAAGGGTGGTCCTGTTGGACTCTAGGACTCTTGCCTTTGACAAAGCACCAACAAAACTCATGGACAATAGCATCACCTGCATCCTCAACTTCTCCAAATTGTAGAAAAGTGTTGTGATTAGAGGTCAGGAACGTATCTGCCTCTGTTTTGTTTGTTTGCAAAACAGGGACTCATGGGGGCACAGCAGGGCAACTGGCCCTCCATCTGTTGTGCAGAGCTATGGGTTTTTTCTGCAAGGTATACAAGAAACAACCAACACTTCATTAGGAGAGCACAATTTAACCTTCACTTTAAATATGCCTTCGTTTGCCTAAGAAGCTACAGCTTGAGATTGCCAACCTCACCAACCAGTAGTGGTGAAAAGACAAAATAGTCACAAAAAATCCCCTGATTTGTGCACCAGCAGAAACTTCTTGAAAGATCACATGGAACCTACAGGCTTGAGTTTTATCCCCATCTCCTCCATAGTGTTTCTATAGGAGTGATGTCATAGCCAAAGTTGCTGACATATTCTGAGTTTTGCAGTGCATGAAGATCAGGGATGATTTATATAAAAAAATAGGATACAGTATCATGTTGCCCTTTGAATATTGGTTTGAAGGCTTGGAAAGGCAGATTCAAGTGCTTTTATGTTCAGAACATGTTTAGATGTTCAATGACTTTTACAGAAGTCTCTAATAATTTAAAATCAAATTTAGGTGTTCCTCCCTTATACACTGCCCAGTCTTTATCTGCAAATTCCTATAAGAATTTGCAGACTTTTAGGACAGCTTCCTTCCCAGGGAGGCACCAGCTCTGCCCCAGTCTCACCCTTACACTGCCCCAAGACAGCCTCCAGGACAGCACTCAGCTCACATCAGCGCACCTTCTCTGCCTCAAACCTTCAATGTGATGTTTTCAACATAAAAAAATATAACCCAATTGTTTGGTCAAAACCCCCATGCTCTCGGCAGTGAGGAGGAGGTTAATGAAAGCTGGGAGGAAGAGGCAGATGGGTGTGGAGAAAAGGTATAGGGACTTTTGTTGATTGTACCTGTTAGACTTTCTGAGGTACCTGGATAGAATTGTTGTACAAGCTATGATTGTGTTAGACAAACAGATTCTATACATTGAGTCTGTGAAAGGGCACAATCTGCCAGACATTCCCCATCACAAGAACTGAACATGGTTCTGACTAAACTTTTCTTCATAAATACTCTGCTTCTCAAAAGGGCAGCATCTGGACTTTAGAGTGCTATCATAAAGCCTATCTTTTGGGGTACAAGATGTACAGCATAGGAGTAGTTTAGACAGTAAACCTGGAAGGCTATTAGACATCAGGAAAAATACCAAAGGAAAGAACAAGTGCAATTAATAAAACATAAAACATTTGCTCCATAAAATCTAGAATATCATCATTACTGCTTCAAATTAGTTGAAGAGTAATTATCCCCAAGATGCTCCAGTACCTTCTACATCTTGCTTTCAAAAGTTTAACAAAACAGGAAGGAACTGATAAAGCTAAGGATGTAAAACTCTGTTTGATTAATTAGGAGAAAAGAAAGAAAATAAATTATTTTAAGTAGAATGACAATATAAACAAAATTGGACAGCTCTAGTTATCTGTGTTGCGAGTGTGCACATGCAAGTATCTGAACTGCAGTGAAGGTGACCTTGCATAGTCTCATCTCATAGAAAAGCAGATTAAAATTCCTATTTATCTCAACTATTGTCATTACTACTTTCAATAAACAATACAAACCTAGTGGAAGAATGCAGCTGATTGCTTACGTGAGTAAATGCTTGATTTGCTGAAATTGAGCAGCCTTTTTGCTGAGGTGATTTAGAAAAAGAATTTATTGAACATTTTAGGGGCATAGGAATGCTTTGTGAACAAGGTGGAAAAAGTCCTTATGAAGCTTTACTTTAAGGAAGGTCTTCTCACGAGACTTGTAACATGGGAATCAATATAATAAATATTTCCACTGTTTTCCTGTGATGAGGAAAAAGGAACTTCTCTATATCCCAGTGGTGTAAAGGCAGCAGAAAATTCAAGGTTAAGATTGTCATTGAGGCATATTCCCCCCCTGGTGAGACCAGGTGAGACTCAGTGAGGACAGCAAGTGTGTGCCCTGCAGAGGGGCAAAGGTGGTGAGCTCCACAAGCCTTGGGTGCACCAAGCGAGGGCAGGTCAGCCACAGCAGAGGAGCAGACATCTCTTCCTTGCAAGAAAAAAAGGAGTTGGGGAGGAAAATGTGCTGGGAGTGTATGGAGAAAGTGAAAGGAAAGAAAGATGGGCTGCTCAATGCCCTTCCTTCCCACCAGATCCTGAGAAGAACAATACTGTGCTCTATACTGTGCTAAAACATGACATTTAGACTTAAGCACTTTAAACAGTCCCCTGGGCTATGTTGAGGGTGCAGAACAGCTGTATGTATAATTAAGTAAAGCTAATTACAATAAATTAACTAGAAAATCAGTCACAGCTTTCATTCCTAAAAGTTCTGTTGTTGTCAGACTTGAAACTGCTGCAGGGCAAGATGCTGGGCCACTGCAGATTGTCAGAGACCTAGTCACTCTGTTTTATTTTTAAGACTTAATTTGTAACTGGAAAATGTTGGAGTAATGGGAAGGTTCTTAATGTGTTCCAAATTTAGCATCCAGACAAGGCTGCTGATCTCTCTGGGATAATTGTAGCAGTGAGGTATATGCCTTCTCTCTCTCTTGGCTACAGAAGACTGCTGAATGTTCAAATTGGCACCAGAATAGGGTGTGAATGTTTCCTTTGCCCATCTACCCAGCCATGCCTGCACAGCTCTACTCTAAAACTGTCACAGGTGCAAAAGGTTTTGTTCTACCACAGCTTTTAAACATAACACAGAGTCTACTGAAAATGTTATCCAGCTCCAGGAAAGCCAGCAGAGTTGTATAAATATGCTGTTGGTGAGTCCTCTCAGAGAAAAGGGTTTGCCTACCCATTGAGATTCCTGCTTCAAGCTGTGCCAGGGAAAAAGAGGCAACCTGCCAGGAGCAAGCCTTATTCTGTTGCAACTGGTGGAGAATGCAATGCAACAGATGAATTTGTTTGGATTTACGATGGAATCACTGTCTTGAGGATCAACTGCAGGGAGAATTGTTCGCAAAAGTTTTCTGAAGAAAACATTGGGTAGAATTTGGCTCTAGCTGAGAAAATGTGTGAAGCAGAAAACCCTGAAATCAAGGTAAAGTCACCATGAAAGTGTCACTGTAGCTTGCTTTTATCTTATTGCTCCCAGAACATGTGCTGTCCACTCCCAGAAACAGGATAGGGGGCTGGACAGATCTTTAAACTCACCTGATATGAATATGATGATTGCATAGTTTGCTTTTTCAGTTGCAGGATGTATTCAGGAAGGAACAAATTGTGGTTCAGCTGGCACACAGCAAAGAGAAGCCAAAGGCTGTGAAAATTCCTCCTGTGCCTGAGTACTGGATGCTGGAGTTGCAGAGCAGATTGTGAGAGGGAGAACGATCTTTCTTTGCAGAGTAATGACTTTACTTTGTGCAAGGAGAAAGGAATTACGTTGGCAGAAGCTTTGATTTTGCCTTCTCCCCACAACAAGGCAGCTCCCTGTGCTAGCAGATATAGACTGCTCCATGCATCACTGCCTCAAAGTGATCCCTTTTCTTCAAGCCTCTCCTGGAAAAGTGCAAAAAATTCCCTTCCATTGCCCCAAAATAGGGCAAAACCTGGAGTGAGCCTCCTAGCAGCAAAAGTGCCATTGAAAACTACATTTAATTCATCTGCATTTACCTTATTGGATAAGAAGGGATGTCACCACAGTAAAGATTTTTGGAATAAAAATGAGTCAGTAACTATCTTTAAAGGACTCAGTTTAAGAGTAGGCGTAATGCAATCCACACAGGCTGTGAAGTTATTCTCATCAGGAGGCTTAAAGGAATGTTTCTGGGAACCAAGGTGAATTAAAGTTTGACCTTCTTTATAAAATTTCTCAACACTTTCTCTTATATATACACTTGTTTTCGGGTTTCAGGAATGAGCTGCATTGATCCTGTTTTTGGAGATCAGTCATAGTGGTAAACAGCAAGTCTCTGTGATTTATGACTGGGCCTGCTGATAGTACCTTAGAGATGTCTGAGCACCTGCAACTGGAGATGCAGCTTTAGGAAGCACCAACTGAAGCCTTTCAGGTATAGCTTTTCCAGCTGTGCTCATTTGTGAGATGCAAACAAATCAGATGAGACAACAGTGATTATCACCAGTGATACTGATCACTGTTCAGGCCAGGAAAAACAGATCATTCTGCTGTTACGATATTCTTCAACATCCCCTTCCCCCATGCCATCCTTGATCAGTCCTTCATTAAACACTACACATGCGGAATTTCTCATAACAGTAATAATAATTAAGAGACAGTATCAGGAACTATAGTGCATAGCATGGATTTGACAAAATTAGTAGAGAACTTTTTAGTTGGTAAAGTATTCAGGGCAGTCAAAAGTGTTTTTGATGTTGTATTGACTCACAACATGATTTCACACCAGCCACCCCAAGAACACAGCTACTGTGTGCAAGTCCTAGTTAGTCATCATAAATGTCAGCAATGCAAAATAAAACAGTATTTGTGAAGACTGAGATTAATTAACGTGTTTGCTTGCCATTGTACTTAATGAAAACAAGGGCAGCATAGAGCACACTCATGCATAGCCATGCTCACACCATTATCTTTTCTTTCTGTCTGACATTGATGGATATAAAGGCATCCTGCACTACAGATAAACCTGTCAGGGACAGGAAAGACTGGCTAGGGAAAGACCCTCCTTAAACTGCCAGCTTCAAATTCAGCCATTTTCACTGCAAACTAAACAATACAAGAATAAACTTGGCTGCATGGGACTGGATGTTGTCATGATATTGGCAGACAAGGCTGTGGTACACTTCAGCTTCACTTCTGGCTGCACAGCATGGAGCTTAGTCTACCACTCTCTGAGCCACTGCTAAATCTGCCCCTTGGTGTTGATAGGAAAACATCAGAATGCCTGAGATTCATCAGCTGGTTTGTAACATTACATCTTTTGACACCAACACAGCAGCAGCAGCAAACAATAGTGGGGAAAACCCTGCAGGTAAATGGCACATCTGTATTGATCCAGACCTACTTAGAAAGGAATTGAAAACATGCCACTCTTTATTAGCAGTGATTGAAAGCACAGATTTTTAAGACTCATTATGATTTGATTGTCTGATCTTCTGTACAACACAGGTCAGAGGAGCTCTCTGGCACAAGGCCAAAAGTCAGGTTTCCAGGCTGTATTTTCTAGGAAATTAAGTATAGCTTTATTTCTTAAAAAGTCTGTGAAAGAACCATCTCAGTCCTTCATAATGTATTCCAATTGCTAATCACTGAGCACTACTATACTACTCTTCCTAATCTCCACCAATCAATTCACAGACATTAGGAATAAAACTTCACCAACTTTAAGCAACTTCAGTAGTGGTCTGCAGCTGTGGCAGTCACGCTAGGTGCCTCTCACAGACAGTAGAACAAATAGAAACTTTAAGGGAGTGATTCATCTAACCTGTTTTAGACATCTCCTTCAGACTGAGATGAATTGTGCTTTACAATCTACTGAGAGTATTGCTTAGATCTGTATTGACACACAGAGCTTCTAGATGGACTGGCTTGGGCACAGTCATCTATATTTAGCCAGATGAATCCTACCATCATGCATGACTTCTTTCTGTTGAAGAGTTTGGCCCTACTCAGTGAGATACTTTTGGACTACAAGCAAAATGTCCCTTAGCCCTGATCTTGTTAAAAGGAATAAAGAGGGTCCCTTAGTATTTTACTTGTTTCCTAATACTAAAAAAAGTATATTTACAGTCTTCAAATTTTCAGTTTCATTATTGAACTGTGAACATCAGAACTAGATATGTGATCATATGGTAAATATATCAGTAAGAGGAACAACAACACTAGCTGCACTAGGTCAGTCCCAAGGTCCATCTAGATAAATGTCCTGTCTTTGACAGAGGTGTGCAGTGGATAATTCAGGGAAAGTTTAAAAAAGAAAAGAAGTGAGTGATATTTTCTGAACTTTTCCACCAGCCTCCAGCTTTATGACAAATACAGACACCTCTGTGCTCAAGAGTGCTCTGTGAAAGGTACTTAAAAGAATTTGTTTCATTAGCACAAGCTTTTGGTCTCCAAATCATGGAATGATAGAAAATTTGGGTTGGAAGGGACCCTAAAGATCACCTAGTTCCAACACTCCTGTCCTGGGCAGGGACACATCCACAAGACCAGGCTGCTCAGATCCCATGCAACTCAGCCTTGACCACTTGCACACATCCACAGCTTCTCTGGTCAACCTATTTCAGTGTCTCACCATCCCCACAGGTAAAGTATATCTTCCTAACATCTCATCCTAACTTACCTTCTTTAAAGTCACTATCCCTTGTCCTACCACTACATACCCTTGTAAAACATAGTATTGTATGCCAATGAGTTTAGCAGTTTACATACAGAGCATTAAAAAAAAAATACTTGTTTTGGTTTGGTTTGAATTTGCTATTCTCTTTTCCCATCCTTACTTGAGATCATCCTGTTTACCTTCATTAGTGGTTATGTGCTTCAGCACTGAGCATCAGATCAGCTGTTTCAAACCCCAAGAATTTTTCAGAATTTCAGTTTCTGGAGGTGTGTTTTTTTAAAGCAGTAGTCTTTGTCCCTGACATCTGTGCTTGTACTAAGTTGTTTGGCATCACCTACCAAAGCTGCAGCCTCAAAAGGAAGCACCAAGTGACAGGAGGTGCTCTCTTCACATTTGCTTTGGGGGAGGAAGAAAACTCCTTAGTGCAGTTTACAGTTTTGTAAACAGAAGTATAGTGAGGTGCTCTGATAAAAACTGTTGTGAATGAGTAAAATCTTTCTAAGATATTATTGACCATTATTGTTTGCCATATTCTTCCTTCTCAACTGAGACCCTGAGTGCCCAAGAGGAAATTCAGAGGATATAAGTAATGAAGCACAGTCTACAGTTCACATCGCACTCAAACAAATCTGGTTTTACTGTTTGTGTGCCTAGGTTTTTTACCAGGAACAGAGGGTGGCATGGTACAAGCCAAGACATCAGTGCAGCAGTGCTACTCAGCAGGCAGGGCTTAACTGGAGAGAACATGCAGGAGCAACTGGAACCTGTGAGTGGAAAGCTTATTTTGAAACCAGAGGCACCAGCCAGGTGAGATACAGTTACTTAAAAACCCCACAAACACTGAAGTATCTGTAATTGGGAGTGTGCAAAGATAAGAACCATGAACAGCCATGGCCCAAAATCACTGGTCTGTGACTTTGTGTCTTTTGTGTTCTTTCCCTGACTTGCTTCAGTCAGATCACACAAAACAAATTTCTGAAGGAGAAAATAGGACTTTCAGCCTATGCAACATAGCCAAAAATAGTTAACTCCAAAATGTTATTTACAATTTTTATCTTCTTCCTCCTGGAGGTAGAGATGCTGCTGACATCCTCCATAGGAAAGATGCCTGCCAGAGGGTGGAATGCATGAAAAAGGATAATTTCCTGAATCATCCTACGAAGGCGGCCACACTATGGAGGAGGAACAGAGCGACCTCTTTGCTTCTTCCCAGTTTAACTCCATCTGCAGATGGATGTTGAACGTAGGGAGTAGGAGGTAGAGGGGAGGCACACAGGGAGTTTTGTACCTCCCACTCATCACATTTGAAGACACCAGCCCACTCACCCAGGCTTGCCCTCTCTGCTTTAGGCTGCTCTTTCATATATTAAAGAAGACCAGGGAGCCATACTGAAACAGACATTCTACATTCAAGTTAAAACAGTTATTTTATAGTTTTATATTTTCAAACACATTGTGGCTTGCTCTGTGTGCAAAACTTAAGCACAAACCCTGAATCCTGCTCAAAGCTTTGGACGTGAGGGGTCAGTCTTTATATAGATCCCTCATAAAAGGCAATTTTTGTTGCCTGTGAGGATGAAAAGAAGGAAAGGTAAAGGTTTCAGGACATTTGAGGTAGAAAGGGACATGCCTGGCTTTGCAGAAGCAGTAACTGCAAGAAAGACATATCAGTCCTCTTGCATCTACTGAAAAATTTTTAAATGTCCATTAAAAAAATTCCATACAAAAAATAATTGAGTCACTCATGCTCAGGCAGCAATTAGTATCTCTTACACTACCAGAAATAAGAAGGGTTTATAGTGATGAAGAAGTCAGCACACAGTTAAAGAACAGAACCTGCCACCACCAGGCTTTCATTTTTACACCATGAATAAAAGGAGTTTCTAGGGGTAATCAGACAACCATGAATTCTCATTGTAATATGTTCTTTCATGCACTGAAAGGTTATATTAAAGTGCCCTCGGATTATACAATCTGCATGTATCAATTGACAAAAGAGTACCTGTGCTTGTATATATGTATAGGAATAAAAAGAAGAAAAGGAGGGGAAAAGGATAGAATGAATGCAAAGGTTTGTCATTAAAAATTGGTTTAGGATGTAAATGGAACAGATAAATGAAATTAAATGCGAGGTATGTAATTTCAAGTTTAGTAAGGATTTTGCAATCTAATTGTGTCATTGATGTAAGAGATCTGTTTCTACTGACACCAATATCCCCTGGAGACTGTATGATTGTGGCCAAGGGTGACATTTTCCCTGGCTCCAGCTGTTCACAAGCAGAAATACAACTTAATCCACTGCATTTCGATTGCCATAGTCTTTTGAATCTATAAGATCTGTAGGATCTATACTTTTCTTAAAATATAGTAGCTCTGTGTCAGAGGAAAATTTTCTATTGAAAATGCAACATCAAAAACCAAGACAAAAAATGCTGTGGAAGAGTAGGTCCATGGTGTAATTACTGCCCTGAAATCAGCTGGCTCTAGTGCAGTACAGAGTGAAATGTTTTGAGACAAAGAGCTCCTGAGCTGACCAATAACTCAACATCCACTTTGCTTGATCTTTGTATCACCACTGAGAAAGAATAAAGCTTCATGTCTGCCTATGCAGGGTGAATATAAATTATCACAGTATTTGCTATCGATACAGTATCACAAACCTCAAGACAAAGCTGAGCAGATCTGCATCTCTAAGGAATATGAGATCATACACATGACTGACACAACTGCTTCTGCAGGATTTGCAATAGCATACATATAAAAATTGACTTTGAATCAGAACCATCTTATTAAATAAGCATTCATGTCAATGACATGGACAACACAATGTTTATTTTATCAGACACATCCACTTACTCCCCTAGTTCAACAAAGCATTGTATATCGATTTGACAAAGATACTGTCAAATCATGTTGAGTGACTGCTTGTGGTACCAGTACAAATCTTAATTTATATTCTGGAACTGTGCCCTCTCTGCCATCTTGGATCTCCCTACAAAATCTTCTAAGATGCATGGAAAAAATCTATTCCGCATTTTTCAGATTTATGACTCTCAAATGAAAGAAGGAACAGAAATAATCTTTCCATTTGTCAGCCTGTCACCTACATGGAACAGACAGAGCTGCTGCTGATGCAAGAAAATTCTATTACAGGTGCAAAATGGACATTTTCTTCACAATTTTTTTTATTAATTTAGCATAGAAATCTAGGAAATTTTAGGGCAGTAGAATACTCATTTCATTTTATGAACAAAAAGACAAATCATAATTCACTTCAGGTTTTGACTTTGTTATTTTGTGCAGCTGAAAAGCCAGCAAATTCTGTGTAGTGCTCAGAGGTGCATGTGCCTGGTTTGGGGAGATGCAATAGTGGAGCAGCACTTTCACTTCAGTCTTCCACCCAGGAGACAACACTGGGAGTCCCTCCCAGCTCCCTTGAAATTATGAGGGAATGAAGATCACCCACTCCAGCAATCTTGCTCACTGATTTCCTCAGTCAGTTATGGATTAAGACTCTCTCCAGACAGCACATAACTAAGAATGAGTTAACTTTTTTAAACACAGGAACATGTTGCTTAGGAAATGCATGCAAGTGTGACATTTTATCAGTAAGCATTACTTTGATGGTAATATGGAAAACTATCTGAAACATGAAATAAGGAATAAAATTTAAACAAGAATGAAATCAATATAAACTAAAAATCTTAGAAAAAAGGGTAAAAGCCCTCACCTGACTCATCATATTGGCATGCAATATCCCTGCATTCCATCCCAAAAGCTTCCACAGGAGACAGACGAGAACCTGGAGAGTGGAATGTGACAGGGAATGTGCCAGGGGCAGAGTGCTTTGCTTTGTGCTTCCCTTTCAGCCATTCACTTCCTGGGAGAAAGCAGCCATCTCATCCTCACACAGCAGCTCATCCTGAACCCCATCTCACAAAGGACTTGACCACTGCTTCCTGCCCTGACCTGGTGTATGTAGGCAGACCCTACTCTACTCTCTGTTATTTTCCTGAGTCCACAGAAGCCATTGATTTTCCTCAAATTCGCTTGGGTCCCTTTCTCCCCCTGCTTTCACCCTTTCCCCTCACGTTCCATCTGTACCCTGAAGCCCCCTGGGACAGGGGGATGTGCTGCACCTTGCAGAGGGATGCCTTGCTGCCCCCACCTTTCTTCCTCCTCCCTCTCTTCTTCCTCTCCAAAGGATGGCAGGGGATAGAGAATTGGAAGCTGCTAAATACCAACAGGAAAGAGAATCAAAGTGCAAAATGTAACTAAGCTGGGAAAACAAGTTGTTTCCAATCCCAGACGTTAATGCCAAGTGTTTTTGCTAATTTGTTAATGCAGATGCGGCATCATATGACTTGAAAAATAATGAAATTAATATTTGTGAGCTTCTTTCTCTTAAGAAAAGAATGAAGACTTGACATTACAGAATGAGCTTTATACCTGTGTGTCTGATCCATCTGTGTGCAAGACTTCAGTGAGAACTTCAAATGAAAGAAAAATCAGATTTAAACTATAAATGGGTAGGGAGTTAAAATGCAAAGTGAGATTACTGAACCAGACTAACCATATATTTTGAGAAGATTAACTGATTTTTAAAGTGTAGAATAACTAGCCTGTCTGGGTTTCAGCAAGGAATTTAGCATGATGCTGCAATAATATTTCTGGGTAGCATGAAACTAAGTTCGGAGAGAGGATCTCTGGTAAAAAAGTTTCCATTTTAGTTATTATAGCAGACTGTGTTTCAAAAACAGAGATCCATTAGAACAAACAGATTCCAGCATGGAAACTTGATTTTTGCCTCATTTTGAAAAGTTTTAGATTTTTTTGCTTTTAATAGACTTTATATTTGCAATTACAGGATACTTAAAACTGCTGGGATAGTTTTAAAATCTGCTGCATCCAGAATATAGAAATGCTCTGCAGCTCACATATATAATGATGTATTATAGACTGGAAAGAAATTTTTTTCATATTCTATCCTTACAAATGGAATATCTATTTTTTCTTATATTCAAAAGGATTAAAGTAACAGAAAAAAAAGGGACAAAAACCCCCAGAGCCTGCACTTCTTTGCTTCTGCCATGATGACATAAGTAAACCTCTAATTTTCTGAAAAAGTTATTTTAAAGTTCTGAGGCCAGAGCACTAGATAATTCACCATTTTTATTATAAGACTACTATGTTTATCCTTTGGTTTTAGTGGAGTTGGCATACTCATAAATCCCACCTTCCTCTGGCTGTTATTTCTGTCTGGTAAATTATTTTTTTATTCACAAGGCAATAAAAGGTCACTGGAAAGAGGAATATAATATTCACTCCCATAAAATAAAGTTAAAGAGTATTTAGCATTTATATCTTTCCAGGGCGGTAAACAAAATATGGTTTATTTGACTCAATGAAGACCTACGATACTGAAAGAGATAAATCTAATGACTTGTTTTAACAAAATAAAATAAATCTTTCAAGACAAACCTTCAATAATGCCGTGGTGCTCCTGTGAAGGTCCACTGCACAATTATACATAGGTGCACATTGAAAGAGCAGCACTTTGGCTGTTACCTGCCAGAATTACTTATTAGATGCACAAGTAGATTTCTTAACCACTTCTGGAAGTAGAGCACACTTCTAAATTGTTACTGTATTAAATTATAAAAGCAAAACATTGCTTAATAAAGTTTAATAGTAAATTTGATCATAAAATTACAGGAATAAAAGAGGTTTTTCATTTTTCATGAAGCTCCGTTTTGACTGAAGCCTGGTTCCTGCAGTGTGTTTTCAAGAAGGGAAGTAAATTAATTCCTCTTGAAAGGAAAATTTAATCCTACTTAGTAGGAAAAATTAATTCTCTAGCTTGGTTTAAAAAAATACGTAACAGCTAACCAGTAAATGCACCTAAGTGTATACTACTGACAGGATAAGCCAGAATTTTTTAGAACACAATTGTATGTGAAAACACAGTGAAAGAATGCCTAATAAAATATACTTTTCATTTTGCAACTACAATATTCATTTAAATTTTCTTTTTTTCTGTGACTTCTTCATATTGTCATTCTTTAAATGCAGCCTGCATGAATGGGAGCTCTGCCAGAGAATCATTCTGGCCCCAAATAGTTCTTTAGCAAAAAGTAGATTTTTATATTCACAGCCCAGATTTTTCCTGGTTGAACTCATGTATTAATTGTGATCTCTTATGTGGACATCCAACAGATTTAAAAAAATCAGGGGTTATTCTGCCAACAGAGAGTTGAAATTAGGTTTTCTCCTAAATGTGGACTCAGTTTTGGAGTTTAAAAGGGAACATTTCTGCATCTGCCCTATGGCTTCTGATCAGTCTCATCCTGTCCAGCTCTTTGCAAACCAGAGCTCACTTCGTTAATCTACATTTAGCACAAGTAACAGCAATGGAAGCCCTCATTTCTCAAGAGCTATTTATTCTTACACTTGCTGGCAAGCAGATGCCCCCCCATGGGAGGGGACTGTTGTAGGGGAAGTCCCTTGTGGCAACAGCACCAGGCAGAGTGAGGCCAGTGACCCAGCGAGGAGAGGGGTGGTGTGGGTGTGAGTTCCTTGCCCAGCAAGCAGGATTTGGGCACCCACTCAGCATATTCCAGTAAGGCAGAATTTGATAGAAAATGCTGTTGATGGCCTAAAAAATTATCTTGCAAAGTTCAAATTTCTGTTATCTGGGAAGCTTAGATTGAAATAACTGGCCCATGCTAACACATGGTAGACTTTTCCATTTCAAGCTTTTACAGAAGGATTACAGTGAAGAAGCCCCATAAGTAGCTTTTTATATTTCTTTATTTCTATTATTGTTCTCTGAAGTAAGAGAAATATTTTTATTGAAAAGGAAAGAAAGAAGGAAAGAAAACAAATCTGCTGATGGGAGGAAGAAAAATATAGAAGGAAAGAAATTAAGGAAAAACAAAATATTTTGAGGGAAATTATGGCACCTGCCATAGGTGCCATAATCTGACTAAGAACTGGAGTTTTAGAGGAATTGAAACTGTAAGTTCTTACTGATGAGAAAGAACTTCAAATAGAGCTATTATCAATAGCTCTGCATAAATTATTCACATTTCCTGTCAAAGACTCTCAAAGTATTTCAGTCCTAGGAGGTGGGAAAATGGAAAAAGGAAAATAACAAGTCCTGTTTCCTAAAGCTAGGAATCTAAACAGAACTGACTGTGTTCTCCCTTACTGAGTTACTCCCTTTCCAGCATTCCCCTTGGAGTTAAGGCACAAAATGTCTCCTACAACTCAGGTTCTTAAGTTCAAGCAGACTATCATGTTTTTTCTTCCTGGTAAATGACTGAATCCTTACACAGCTTTCCTCTCAACCAGTGATACACCAGGCAAGTCTGTTTTGAAAAGAGACTGACAGATTCAGCAGAACCAAGCTGTACTTCCAGTACTCTTCCAACCACAGAAGACAATACTTTCAGAGACCCTCCACTCCATTCCCTGCCCCAAGGCACGAGCACCTACACCTAGATCATCTACAAGATGAAATTCTTGCTACTTCATGCTACTGGTGTCTTAATAATGGGAAGAAAGTGGGAAAACAGTACCAAAAAACCAAAAGGGAAATAAGAAAAGTGCTCACCTTTTGGTCATTTTGATAAGCAAGTTACTTGCACTGACTATCATTTCCATTCTATTCCATTAAATAGATCCTAGAACTATTTTCAAGTGTAATACAAGCAGGATTTGGTCAAATCTGAAATAGTTCTCTAACAGTCCCATGTACCCACACTCAAAATCTTAAAAACGAATTCTTCCCTTGTTCAGCTGCCCAACTGTGCATTTGGAGAGTTTGCTCTTATATGAGGATCTAAACATCCCATTCTTGCAGAAGAAAAAATCTCCCCTAACTGTCTGCATGAAAATCCACATCCCCACTAAGCATTTGGTTTTTGGCTATTTCTCCTTTTTCAGTGAAGGACCACTCTGATGTGATGCTGGAAGCTGCCCAAATACTGTTGTATCTGGTAGAAAGATGTTTCCAGAACAAGATCTCAAAGAGTGATTGAGCCTTGATGGAACCTTTTCTCCCTTTCTACCTCAGTATTGAAAATCAAGTATAATCACTATTTATACTTCCACCTGAACAGCTCCCTGCCTTGGGCTTCTCAAGTGGCACCATGTAACTTCATAACTCCCATAAATCAGGTAATCCTGTGTACTCAGTCCTAGAGGTGCCAGGAACTCATTTTTTAACCCAACAAGATTTATTGGGTGGTGATTTTTCATGCCTTCTGGCACTTCAAGACAGTGGATATTTATATTTTTCTTCCCAACTTATTCTCTAACATTTCAAAGCAATGACTGTATATCACAGTTTGTGTTCTAAAAGTATCACCTCATGACGAACTCCCTACGCATTGATACGCACAAGATCTAAGAGTTCTGCCATTTTTTTCCATGGCTGACTGTGCTGTGCGTTTTTACAACCAGAGAACAGATATATCTGGTACAGTGTGTTTTGCACTGCTGTTTTGAAAGACCTTGTGATGTACCAGCATAATGGATCTCCCCACTTTGATGTTTGTGAAAACTTGCAAGCTACAGATTATATATTATGCTCAGCATGACAATCTGTTACCAAATTTTGTCACCAATTTTTCAAAAGAATATTAAGAAGACAAATCACCTGTAAATAGGATACTGCAGGGAGTTTCTCTCTTAATACTGAAGTGCCCTGATACTCGAATGATTGAAAATGGAATGATTGTCATCTTTGTCAGAGAAACTGGATCTGTGGTAGGAATCAGTAATACTACAATTTCACAGATGTAGTACTGTCAGCTGAACTTTCCTATGCCCCTACTGAAACAGTGAGAGTTGAATGTTTCCAAACAGCTAAACATCCAAGGCAAAAGAAACAGCAGGAAAACTGCACATTGAGTCAGGCTTAAAATACTTACCCTGGAAAAATGCTCATGCTATAAAACCTGGCAAGGAAATCAAACACACTGGAGCAATGAAGCACAAAATGGTCTAGACCAATTTTTTTCTATATTACTCTCAATAATGTGATTTTTTTTCTTAAGATACATAATGCAAGATTGCCTGTTCTGCCTTGTGCTGTATTTGTCTTTTTGGCTAGACTACTGAGGAGTGTAGAGAAGACTGCAGCCACGCACATCCCACTGCAGTCACATATCCACTAATTGTCAGCTCAATGGTTCACAGAGACAGGTCTCTTCATTATAAACATGACACTGCAATACAAATATTACTGGGTGCCATCATTATGAATTTCACAATACTAGAATGTTAATAATATTTTGTTTTTATTTATTTATGCTTTACCCTGTCAGTATTTTGTTTCTAGGAGTTTCTACCTGAGGCGTTTTACAGTTTAAACTTTCCCTGGCTACATTTATCTGTAATCTTACTCTTGCTGCTAGGCAAGCTATTGCCCTACTATATGTAACATGACCTAAGATCACATATGTGTGCTCCTTAATAATGTGAAGCAATGCCCTATTAGAGTTTCTTATTATGCACTATTTGAGAACTAGTGCCTAGAATTGAATAAAACACAGAAAAAAACCAACCTGAATTTTAAAAGAACTATGACTAAAGCATGACAGTTAGTGCCTGAGAGTTTATTAAAGTTGCAGAGACTGCTTTGATCTGCATTGTACTTTAACAGTAAAGGTAAAATTGCTACAATTAATCTTGAGTTTGGGGGTGTGATTACAAAAGAAAAAGCTGAATTGCTCCTTCAAGATTCACAGAACCAGGAGAAACGCTGACACTTGGAGGAAAACAAACAGTTTGTACTGGAGGTGTCCCAGACTGTTTTTAAGTTAAGTGATTAGGGGTCATGGTCACAGAAAGATGCTAATTTATACAGCTTGATATTCAAATCGATTGCAGTTTGGGAACAATTTCTGCTCCCATTAACTGTGTCTAGATAATGGTTAGTGCTAGTAAGTGTTCTGAATAGAATTACAAAATGTAGATAAACAATTACTTTTGCTACATGATCTTGGAAAAAAGAGGACACAGAAACAGGAGACTGGGCCAGAGCAAGAAGTATTTTTTTTTTATTCTTTGCTTCTATTGGCTCTAAAGATGAAGTCTGATTAGTGCCATAGACACCTGGAACTTACTTTTTTCTCATTGCTACTGTATGAAATTTAACACCTGAAAACCAGGCTGACAATTGGTGTGAAATGGGAAATCAGTTATGTTTGATTTTGGCAGGGGAAAGGTGTCTAAACTACTATTAAGGATTATTGTTAACAGTAGAACAAAGGCTGGCAAAAACATATTAGAGAGAGCAGTGCCTGAAGTGCTTGGTTTATTTCTCTACCTTGCCAAATCCCTGGCCTAGTCAGTGTAGCTGTCCCAGCTTGCAGTTTTCCATCAGTCATTTTCATAGATGGAAAAAAATGTTTATCATCTACCACGAGGACCTTCAAGTACTGAGCAATAAAATCAACATGTGCTGGTCCTCTGCCAGCCTGTGATCTAACTCCACTTAGCCTCTGATACATATCTCAGAACAGAATGGAATAAAAACCATTTTGAAATTTTCTTGTAAGTCCTCAACTAGGTCTGTGTGCAGTATCAGTATCACTAGCAGTATCAAGCCACTTATCTAACACATAAGAGTAAACTCAAGTGATCTTTTGTGGATAGAATCCACACCATGCCTCAGTCAGACTGGCTTTCATGTGGCCCAACAGAGCCATGAGCCATTCACTGTCTTTTCAGCATTGTGCCTAAATTTGAGAAGCAATTCATGCCTGAGGCTCCTTTGCAGACCTTCCTGGAAGGACCCTTCAATGACATTGGTGGCGTAGTCTCCTACTGGGCCTGGAGCACAGGCAGCTTGAACTGCAACCTGCTGACCCTTGGAACAGAATGATTTTGTGATGAATTGTAAAAAATCCACAAAAATAAGGAAGATTGTCAGACTTACATGAGTAGGTAATGATAGGACAAAAAGGAACAGTTTTAAGACAGATTTAGATTAGATATTAGGAAGAGATCCTTTACTCAGAGGGTGGTGAAACACTGGAAGAGGTTGCCCTGAGAAGCTGTGGGTGCCCCATCCCTAGAAGTGTTCAAGGACAGGTCGGATGGGACTCTGAGCAATCTGATCTACTGTGTGGCATCCCTGCCCATGGCAGGGGTGCTGGAAATAGACGATCTTTAAGGTCCCTTCCATCTCAAACCATTCTATGATTCTGTGATTCTATGACTCTATGATTTGCATACTCTACATGCCCAAACTAACTCTAGTTCCAATGATTTTCCATAACTAACCCATAACCAACCCCACCTTTAGCATTATGGCAAAACCCCACCCTCAACAGGCACATAAAGTGTAGGACCTGTGTGTCCCAGATCTCATTCTCACTGTAGAAGATAAATAGAATCCAAACATTAAGCAAATTTAACAAACTTAGAGCCCTATCCACAACCCTTAGATACTGCTAAACCAGCAGCACTCACAAAGCTCTTAAACCAACATGGACAAGGTGTCAGAGGATTAAGGTGTAAAACTACCAACACAAGCCTCAGACCCACTCTCAACCCTAATTCAAACTATAACCTTGAGTCTAATCCTTTTTGCCCCTTGCTCATTCGAGTTTTGTCCTAGGCTTTTACAACGAAGAAATTTGAACACTTAGACTCTGACTTCAGCCTTTTCCCACACACAACAATGGATCAAGAAGAAATTACCCATTAATCTTTTGTCATAAATCAGTTTCAATTCAATTGTTGCAGAAAGCCCCAATACCTGGCTTGGTTAAACTAATATCAATAAATCTATGTATTTCATATTGTGAATTTTGAAGACTAAAATGAAAAGCAAACTTTCCTCCCTTGGGATTTTAATGAAGAGTAAGCCAAAACACTAACATACATAAAGTGATCTGTTTCAAAAGTTTAAGATATTCTATAAGCTACATTTATTCTTCTGAATGCCCAGTTGTTTTGTAAACTTATAGAAGAAATTTTTCCAAGAAATGCCTGATCTAAATAAAGAAGACTATTATATTGCCTCTCAAAAACATGAACACACTAAAGTCAGGACCTGAAAAACAACAACACTGAAGCAACCTGTAAAACAGAAGCTATTGGAGAGAACATAAGGAACACTTAGCAGGATTGCCTGAACCAGAGGACTGCAGAGAGAATTTATGATTTAAAAATTTACAATAGTTCAGTTTGAACAAGTTTTAAGCATGTAGCCTGCTCCCTCTGAAGGGAAGCCACAGCATCTCTCAACATCTCTCAAGTGAGGAACAGCCCATATTTTCAGCCTATCAGTTCAAAATTTCCTTCCTAAAGTTTTTCAAGTATACATGCAGGAAATGTAGGGAAGAACGATTCTTGGGAAATATCTAAAGAAAAAGAGTTAAAATATGGATGATTTGGATGCATACTAATTTCACATGTCCTATGGATGTATAATTTAATAGATGATACCAGAAAATGTAATATAGATTATGTTAATAGGTTATGGATTATGCTAACAGAGTGAGTGCTTGTGGACTCTAAAGAACAGGAGAGAAAATTCCTTCCTTTAAAAAAAGTTTTGTCTATGGCAAACACAGAACTGTTTGCTCAATTAAAGAATTTAAAAAGAATTTAGATCTTTCCCTATAGTTTCCAGTGTGAGCAATAATGACAAAATCTGAAAAGCATATTTAGGCTCAGCCCTGCCACCTTTCTTGATGAAGAAGTAAACCATGTCACCTTATTGCCCTCAACACCAAAAGAGGGGGTGACATGTCAGCAGTGGTGACACTCCAGCTTAGCCTGCAGGGCTGGGGGAAAGGACTCCACTTTGTCCAGGCAGAGGTGCTGGAGCTGCAGCCCACCCTGCCAGTGGGGTTGCCAGGGTTACCACAAGGATCTGAGTGTGGAGATTCAGGATTGTAATAGAGAAGCTCTGCTTCACTAAACAAAAAAAAAAAAGAAAGAAAAAATAGAGAGAGATGATTAAATACTAGAGGATTGCTGCAGAAATAAATAAAACTGAAGAAAACATTAACAGCTATATACAGGCAAAATGCCAGAGCTGGCAAAATGATTGCTAAATCCTGAACTACATGTTAATTTTAAAGTGTTTGATAAACCTGGGGAAACTTTTTGCACGATTACATTAACATCCTGTACCACTCACACAGTATGCTCACATTTATCCCAGCTATATCACCAGGAGACAGATGCGCCTTGTACCTGGTGCAGGGTAAGATGAAGCCTCAGCCCCAGCCACCTATGCTGGTTCAGCACAGCTCCTCCTGCCTTTGGCTGCAATGAGTCTCATCCAGGGATGTTCTAACTGAGCTACTAACACTGAGGTTAATTCAGTGTTCAGTTGTAAGGCAGCAGTTGAACCAGGACAGCTGCTGTGCATTGTCCCTTTTTGGCACAGCAGGTCTGTGTGAGGCAGGGCTGCAGACCAGAGCAAGGCATGAAGCCATGCTGCTGAGTGTGCCAGGGGCAAATGGGCAGCCCTGTATGAGCACAGCAAGAGTCTGGCTAATTTTATTACAAAACCCCTCATTATTACAAAATTGCTCAGCTTGTATCTGACTACAGAATTTAGCTCCTGGTATAAACATGGCTTTAAAATATCAGTTCAGAAGCTACCAGTGGTTGCTGTGAAATGCAATAATACTTCAAAAGCCTCCTAAATTTTTTGAGAAAATTCCATCAGAGACTTAAAACTGCTCATGCCTTTCATCATTTTGTTTTGGCTTGGTTTTTGGGGTTTTTTTCTGCTTCTGTATTATACTCTGAATTGAGGAAATTGCTTTTCTTGCTTTCAAAGAATGAATTAAATAGAATTCATTCTTGACATGGAAACACATACATTTTCATGGTAACCATGCAAAATCTTAGGTTATCAGGATAAGATCAGGAAGAGGTGACATGTAATAGAAGAGTTTGAGAGAAACCTTAAGAGTAATGTCCCATCACTTGTATAATTATTTGCAATACAATATCATACTGAGAAAATACTTTGAACAACATTTACACTATGTTTGGAGGAATGGCATTTTGTATCTGAAGTTCAAACATCTACTAAAAAATAAAATTAAGAAGGCAAATATAAGAATGAAAACTAAAAATTAGTAAGTCCAAAAGGGCACTTTACCCAGGGAAAAAAAATTTCTGACCTTGGCTTGTATTTAGCCTTGTATCTTTTCGTATTGTGCAGGTTGCCAAGCAGTATAATTTAATTAGAAAATAGTGGCTCATTATCTTTAAGTTAAGCTCACACGGTGAAGAATCCCACAAAGAAGCATGAACGCTCATTGTAGTTATTTCTGCTTTTGCCACTTTATACTGGTGAATATACTGTGATTTTAGGAGATGAGGGAAAGTGACACAGGCCGGAGGCCCAAGATATTTCTATTCATAGACCTTAAATCCATGTAAATGAATAATCTGTTCATTATCTGCAGTAGTGATTGGTTCAAACTACTCCAGATGAAGGAATCCCTTCATCTGGAGTGATGAGTCTTGTTTCCCCTGGACATTCACAGGGGTTTGGCCTTTATTGGTTATTTAGGCACCTAAGTGGCCATTTCTGTATTTCTTAATGCTTGGCTTTCTCATAGGAGGAACTGTGAAAGTCCAAGGCTTCTGGAGGTTGTACTCATATCAGAAAGCTTTGCATTTCTGTATTTCCTTTAGACACATTCTTTAAGCTGTTGTGTGCAGGGGAGTGCAGGACCTGACTCCTCCGTCACCCCAGGAAAGGTGTGATACCTCCACAGCCTCTGCTTCCCACACTCCAGGGGTCAGTGCCTTCTTCTGCTGCTTTTCTCAGGAGATTTTAAGCTTCTTTTTACTCTTTTCATATCTCCAACAGGAGGAGATTCAAACTGGAAGAGAATGTAGGCAGGACACAAAATACTGCATATGGTGCATCAAAATCCCATGGCAGTAGCTCTTTTATGTCACAAACAGATTTGGGGTTTCATTGTGGCATGAAGCTGAAGAAGAAGCTGACAAAAATAAGAAAAACAATCTCCTAGAAAGTATAGAAAATGTAGGAAAAAAATGTAGCCATATTAATTGTTTGTGCTAATGGTGTGAAAGCCTGTCTTCAAAATATTCAATGTATACATGGATTTATTCACAGTTTTTCTGTCTTTCTACCCATCACCACATTTCTGCAGCTTTGACTTGATGGATCAGATAACTGAATTAAAAAAAAAAAAATAATAAGTGTTTAGCAGTAACAAATGGATATAATATAATTTCAGTAATACAATTATCACATTCTTCTGGGGGTTTCACAAAATTAAAGGGATTAAATGCTTCTCTAAAGGTTTATAGTTTGATGTGAATCTATAACTCAAAAAGCCTGCCTGCAATTCAGCTGTCCAAGAAAGATATATTTAAGATGCACACAGAGCTTTTGATCTAAATGAGAAACGTGAAGAAAGAAGTTGCCATGTTAAAAATGTGAGGGTACATTGAGGCTGACTTTTTGGATTTTTTATTTTTCAGATAAGTTTAGAGGCAACTAAAAGGATTTTTCCACCATATCTAGAATAAATGAGAGGACAAAGGGAGGACTGTCCAGAGAACAAACGATGACCTATGAGATTAAAACGAAGTCTCTTTGTTGCAATTTTTTCATCACTTGTAAGTGACAAAGTGCCAAAAGACAGGTTTGTGGCAGCAGCAATATATTTTCTTCAGGGCAGGAAAATCATCAACAAGGTGTCTGTATATGTGTAGCACTGCTTGAATATGAAAGCAATTTTCTGAAGCCCTGTGGCCTAATTCTATTGTTTTCATCAGGAATGAATATTCTGGATCACAATCTTCAGCAACTGATAATACTGGACATATTGTGAAAAATGGATGAGTAAGTTCCTCAGATGACTGCTGGACAGGGCTCCAGTATCATTGTCAGCAATATTTGCATTTATCTAAAAAGAGATTAAATGCTAACAAGGTTTCAGTACATTTATCTGCCTGCCTTCTGTGTATGGTTTGGTTCCCATTAAATTAAAGGGGGAAAGAAAATACGCAAAGGGAATAAAATATAGAGAAAAAAGAAACAAAAAGCATGCTGCATGTAGAGAATAATCTTCCATTTTCTAAAATACATTTATTCTAGAAAAATATTGCCTAGAGATGCAGAAATACCAGCAGCAATACAATTGTTCAGTCAAAGTATAGGTAATGTGGGATAATCGAAATTATTGAATATTCTACCTCTAATGGACTAATACAGCTTCAAGAAAAGTAATTATGCATCTAATATTCATTCTTAATATCTTCTGAAAAATGCCTCAGACATATGAGAGCCAGCTCTTTTGCAGCAGGATCATATCCTCCAGCAATTGCTGGCAACATAATTTACAAGCTTCTTTAATTATTCATCTCCATCTAGCCTAGCTGGCACCTTCATTATCTTCCCATTCACAGCATCCTCCAACTTGGAGTAAAGGCTGTGCAAGGAACAAGTGCTATAGACAGCTTCAAGGGATTCTCTTTTCATTGCCAAGCCAAGATAGTTGTTGACTTCTCAATCCACTCAAAATCCACACAAAAACCCACTGTGGTGGTTGCAGTTATAAAATTGAATTAATGCTTTTTGTAAAATGTTTCTACACTTTCTACATTTCTACACTGCCTTGAAAGATATTTCAAAGCAGTGTCAAATATTTGCATTTGATTATACTCCTCCCAAAATCAAAGGTAAAAACATATCTTAGGTAGGAACAACATCAGAGATGGAAAACGTCTGACTTCATGTAAAACTTCTAGATTCTGATCCTGATGAAGGCATGAATATAATCTAGGTACAGGCTTTACCTTACCTGTGTAAGTAATCTCATTTCAGGCACAGCAAGATTAAAGCAGATGGAGGTAAACATAGGCAAAACTGTCTGTTCATTTCTTTCCATGTTTAAACAAAGGCACATATTCCCAACATTTCAAAGCCCATTTGGACACCTTAATATCTCTGAGAAGCTGAGCAGTACTTGGGAGCTGTGAAACCATGTTTCTCCAGTAAACAAAGCTGCAATAAAATTGCATTTTAAAAAAAGATTACATTATTAATCTGATAAGAAAAATATTAATATTTTGTATTTAAACTTATTGAGTCTTGATTTTGATTATTTGTAATTCTTTTCCTTTAAAAATACTTATATATGAATTTTAAACCAGACTGTCCCATTAGTGCAAAAATTAAGACAGTAAAATAACATTGGGAAAATAGTTTTTGGAAATATTGATTATTTGTTATTTACAAACAGAAACATTCGACCTCTAATCACACAGAAAGGTTCACTGGCTCTCTGCTGCAGGAGTAACACAGTTCTGCTGAAGACACATTAGTAATTTGTGTTAAAGTTCATAAAGATAGTTTCCTGGGTCCAAAGCACTGCTCATCCACAAAATTCAATGGAAGCTAGCAGTGTTTAGTCAAGGACAGCCCCTGCCCATAGCTTTATTTATTTCTGCATTTCTGGGGCAACAAAATTGTACAGTCATTATGGGACATGACCTCCAAAGTGATAGAGTTGGGTATGCATATGCTGCTACCTGCCTCTCCAGCTGCCAGAGCACTTCCCAAGTTGCAATGAAGCACCAAGGGCTGTCTGCTCACAGGACCCATGCCTTACAAGGTGATGGCATCTCCTGTAGTGGGACTCTTTGTTACACTAGGAAGCATTTTTTGCTTAACTTCCAGGAAAAATGTAAAGACAGCAATCTGTCTTTAACTCCCACTCTGATAAGCTGTGAATAATAAATGTCTGAACAGAACTATGACAAGTGGGGCTGCTATTTAGGATAAATATAATAGCAGGCGCTGACTACATGGAATGCCATAAGGACAAAGGGGAACTATTGGTGTTGGTAAACACTACCTGCTTAACTAGAGAAAAGAATGTTCTTTATACCTCCAGTATGAAAAGGGAATCATGGATGCATTTCTATCTAATTCTTTTCAATGACAGTGTTTTTTGACACTTTTTCCTATAACATTGGATTTCAAAACACATTTAAATAGACATTTTGCATGTGTATTATTTCTGTACATATAAAACTGATGTAAAACCAGTATTGTGAATGTCTGTGGAGTCTGCTATTGTCTATTTGAAAACTGAATTAAATTCGCTATTGAATGAGTTTATCTCGCAGCTATAAAGATAACTTTTGTTTCTTAAAGGAAAATTGTAAAAGTATACACTAGTATAGTATAAGAAAATACTAAAAGTGTTTTGCCATGAATTTCAATGCAATATAACCAGCACCAGATCCTCCACTTTGATTCCTTAAATTTCTTCAAAATTAAAAATATAGCTAGTCACAACAAAATTCCATTACTGGATTGTGGAGACCAGTCTGATTAGAGCCTGGGACTCTGGGAGGGAGCTCCAGAAAGATCAGACTATCAGCAAGAAAAATAAGTCTATTATTTACCAAGATATTGACGTTCTGTCTCTTCATTCAACTACTTCTAACACCACACATGAGAACTACAGTACTGAAAATATACTGTATCAGGAATGGCACACAAGATCTATGAACAATTTGTCCCTCCTGTCATTGCCAGAACAAGCCTCACTGCAGATCAGAAATGAAGCAAAACAAAAGAATAACCTTAAAAAACTGCAAGTAGCAGATACTGCATTCAAACAATCCACATATGAAGGCCTAAATTTTCAGAGTTCAAATTTGGGCAAAAAAAATGGTATAATTTGCAAAATTCAAATTGCGTGACACAGTATTTCTATGAAATCATGCCATGCATACATACAATAGTGAAGCATTTCTGAGTGTATGCATCTAATTTCTCAGTTAAGGTACAGGTATCTCAAGTTTGTAATCTACTTGATGCAGCTAGACGTGGAAATCACATAGGTATTTTGCTCAATGTAAATATAATAAATAATTCCAAGAATGAAAATTACTTCAATTCTTACATGTTAAAAGAGCAACTAAGGAACTATAATACTGGAAAGCTTTGTATGCACAATATTTCTACAGTATTTGGGATACATAAAGTAAATAGTCATGCAGTGATCTCTGGACCATCAGTCACTTAATTCCTTTCCTACATTCATTAGGCTCCATCTGAAAATCTAAGTGTCTTGTGTCCACAGCCCACTGTGCTGGTTTTGGCTGAGGTACTGTTAATTTTCTCCACAGTGTCTGGTATGGGCTGTGTTTTGGATTTGTGCTGAACACAGGATTGATAATATAGAGATGTTTTTGTTGTTGAGCAGAGCTCACACAGGGCCAAGGCCTTTTCTGCTTTTCACACAGCCCCAAAGGCAATGGAGCTGGGAGTGCATGGGAGGCTGGGACGAGACACAGATGGGACAGGTGACCCAAAGTGACCAAAGGGGTATTCCAGAGCATGTGGTGTCATGCTCAGTATACAGAGGGCAAGGAAGAAGGAGGAATGGGAAGACATTTGGAGTGATGGTGTTTGTCTTCCCTGCTTTCCTGGGGATGGCTGAACACTTGCCTGCCCTTGGGAAGCAGCAAATTAAATCCTTGTTTTGTTTTGTTTGCATGCAAAGCTGTTGCTTTTCCTATTAAACTGTCTTTACCCCAACCCACGAGTTTTCCTGCTTTTATTGTTCTGATTCTCTCCCCATCCTCACTGGTGGGCAAGAGACCCAGTGCTGGCGTGGGGCTTGGCTGCTGGCTAGGGTTCAACCACAATACACACACACACTACGTTTTCACAAGTTCTCTCTCTTAAAGGCTGTAATATTTCTTTATATTTTAGCCTAAACTTATTTATTCGTGTTTACTCAGCTGTGCTCATTTGAGTCAACAATGCCCTTGAGTTTAAGCAATTCTCAATTCCTTTTGTCCCCCTTCCTGATGTGATTAAAGCAATCACATCCTCATCCAGCTTACTCTTTGCAAGACTAATAGAACCCTGCTGTAATCTCTATCTCCTTGATCATCCAGGAAACTTTTCTTTGTGATTGTTTCAACTTGATCTCAGCTTTATTGTATATAAGTGAGCAGAATTTCATCAGTACTCCTAATGAGATCTCACTAAGGCCTTATAAAATGGTATTCATATTTCCTTCTCTCTTAGAAATATATCACCTGATAACATCCTGTTTACTTTTCACAGTCCTCTATCCAACCAGCTTCAGTCATTCTTTGGCCAGCTAAGACTGTGTCCACATTGCTTATATCACCTTCTACAGGCAACAGCAGAGGTCACAGCCACAAATGAAGCCAAATGCCTCCTGCCCACACTGCTTGGGACATGCAGTCCTTTTCTAGTGAGCACCATCCATGTCTAAATTACACAGCACAGGATCTGGGTGCCCTGTGGTGTCTGCATTATACTCCTGTGGCCCTAAGATTTCATACTGGTTCTCTTGTGGCTTTCCAGTTAGAACCACAAAAATGAAATGGAAATTGAGTATGCCAAAGAAATGCCAGACCAGGGACCCTTTTTGGATGTGGGCGATATATGAGAGGTACTGGGTTGGCTTGAACAGGTTTGGACGGCTACACACCGGAAGGAATTAATGGTGAGGTACAAGATACATGCAGAGCAGGAGAAGAGCAAGAAACGAGCTGAGAATTTCCATCATTTCACCAACACACTTGTGTGTATTCCTTTTTCCCTCTGTTATTTCCAAAAGATTGTGATCCCTCTCTTGACAGAAAATGTTCCTACTGCTCTCCATTGACCAGACAACTGCACATTATTTTCAAGTTTTCTTTATAGTTAATAAAAAAATTACAATCTCCTTTTGATTATTTTGATTATTTTCTGCAGCCATTCCATCCTTAAAATCTCTGCTGTTCGCCAACACTGAGTATCAAACACTAATTTGTATTGATTCAACGATTGTTTACTGAAGAAATAAGACTGTTCCCTACAGACACACCATTAAACAAAACAGCAACAGTGAACAATAAAACTCCTCCATCATGCAATTATTAGAAAAGTCCATGGTGTAATTTTCCCCTATTTCAACTAGCTGTCTCAGGCCAAGCAGCACTCAGGATTTACCACAAGCTGGCAAAGAGTCTCAATCAGAAGCATGCATAGAGGCAACGTCTTTGAAGATTAAAGGCAATTAATAATATGGATATGGGTTATGCCATGCTGTTGGCTTCTTCATCAGAAAATAGTCCCAGGCCCTCTTAATTTTCTGGTGTAGACTTGGCTGACAACATTATTAGCTTCACCTAAAAATACTCATCTGGTTTTACTGCAAACTCTTAAGTACATTTAAATCTGAATTTGAATGCATTTCTTCAATATGTGCCATGGTTTGCCATTTTGTCAGATCTTTAGAAGTGAGACATTCAGTTAGAGTCATCTAACCTTTCAGAATACTCAAATTTCTGAATTTGAATATTCTGAAATCTAATTGTAAATATCTCAGCTGACTTCATCTCTGTGATGAACAGAACCAGTCTCTGCATTCATACACCTCTAGCCTTGGCACCTTTTGCCCAGCTTCATTACTGGCATGGAAAACCTTGTATTTTAGTATTATGGAGCATTTTTCCTCTAACACTAAACCCATTTAATTCCTTATTTATATACAGAAGATATTTTATGTCCATAGAAAAGTGGCACTGTGAAAAGAACATAGACCTACAAAGGTGGTCAGAGATTGTATCATACGGAGTTTGTGCAGATCACAGAGAGTTTCAGAGGAAAAACCTTATCAATATAGATACAGCAGCTCCAGCCATTATCCAGCAGGGACACACACATCTGTATCACTCCCTTACATGCACCCCCAACTCCAGAGTGACACCACACACACCTGCAGAACTCAGCAAGATCAGGGACTGCATGTTTCAAACTTCTATGACCCTGAGCGGCTCCTCTGGGTTCTCAGTAATTATTAAGTGATCACCATAATCTATTATGCATTCAAAAATCTATTTTTTATATGGATATTTCTTCATTCTCCCAAGTAACATACATGTTGAATTCTTACTAAACGCATTGCTCTAGGTCTCTGTTTCATACCTGGGCTGTGTCTGTGTGCCCTTGCTTTCTCAGCTGCTCTCACCAATGTTCAAGAAATGCCCAGGCTGATTTTGTTAGCATTTTTATAGTACTGGGAGCAAAGAGGGAGGGGATAATGAAAAGGAAAAGAATCATTTATCAAGACAGAATTAAAAGCAAAACTTTAACAAAAATATATTTGGGTTAAGATTTTAAATGGCATTTGCCTGAATTGTCTGGGAACCAATTTCCACTCGCTCTATCCTCCTGTGGCCAGAAGGCTTATACGATGCATTTTACACTGTGATTTTCCCCATATTATAAGAGGTGAGTTATTTCAGATTCTACTGTGCTTTCAGAGTTTCAAAGCTGAGTCTTAACCTTTAAATCTGCTTATTAATACTCATGTCATGGCTCCTATTGAGAAAGAGGTTTAGTGTCACTGTCCTCAATCAGTGTCCTTTCATTCACTTTCATTAAAGAACCATGTTTTCCTGACAAAGGATAACAAATGGACGCTGTGGGTCCCTAATGTGCTTTTTGACTACAGAGCCTGTACCATTTCTCTGAAGCAATTGCAATTATTTGTCATTTTAATATGACTTGGCAAGGAGATCCAAAAACATATGACCATTATTCATCAATATGTATATCTTGTGCTTGCATTAATATTAGAATATCATTATTATTACCCTGACATTGTATGAGCTAGACAAAATTACATCATGTAAAAAATGTATTAAACTATGTTCGGCAGTATCCATGCAGCAAGGCAAAAGTAATTTAAAGACCTGTAGCAGCTCTTTGTTGAATGCAGCAATTCATTCTGATTAGTGGTAAAGTCCTCTTACCTGTGTATTAATGAAATATATTTCAATACTGCTCCACTGTTAATTGAAACAGCATAGTTCTGTGTTACTCTTGTTACCAAACATACCCAATCATCACATTAATTTTCTTTGTTCTTAAAATCTCATGGTATTCCATACTCCTGACATTCCTGGTAAGTAGAAGAAAGAAAAAAAAAAAAACAAAAAAAGTCAATTTCTGTTAATTTGGACACCGGCATAGCCATGTTTTCCCCATTTTTTCTAGTTGTTTTTTTGCTGTCACTGTTTTTATTCAAGCTATTGCACATCTTGAGCTTATATACAATGCTTGAGTCCAGAACTAAGTTCATTAACAGAGTTTCCTGTAGAGGAATAAAAGTGCTGTGCTTGTGTCAGTGTCTGTTGTTTTAAATCCAAAACCACTGACTAAAGCCAGGGGGATACTCCTATTGTTTCTTGGGTTTGTTGAACATGAAACTAAAAGTGGATGAAGGAAACATCCTAATAAAATTTAATACTTTTCTTCTCATTCCCCTCTGCCTCATAAATAACACTGCTCTACAAAATAAAAAAAAAATAAAATAAAAAAAAAAGCAGGTAGAAAAATCTCAGAATAAAAGCTCTGTAATAAAATGCAGGGACTTCAGGTTCTATCCAAGAAGGCTATTCAGGATATTTCTCTCAGCTAAGTATGACTTGAGGGACAAAGACTCCATCATGAAATAACATTTGAGGACACTTTCCTGGCAAATTGTTGGAAAACACAATTCATAACTAAACAGCCATGGCAAAAATAAAAGAGGTGATGGTAGAGGCAAGTGGCTTCAAAATGCTCAAAAAAATTGTTTGTATTAGAAAGTCTGGAACTAGCGTGATATAGTAATTAATTTATTAGCTGAGTAATTGTATAAACTTGATTTTTAACCTATTTCCATCTCAGCTGAATGAAGATACAAGAAATTGATGCTCTGCTTACAAACTTAGGTCTGTGGGAGTTTTTCAGGTCACCTAACCCCAAGTGTCTCAGTCCCTCCATTTAGTAGGCCTGGACTAATATCCACTGTGATCTCCAAGGGGCATAGGACTCTTCTCTTCATTTATTCTCCTTAACTTTCACTTAAAAACAAAAGCTACATTATTCTACTAATTTTACATATTTTGTCCATTATTTCCTATTTTCTCCAACTGTAGCACTCTCGATTTTGTATCAGAAATTTCAGTTAAAATTAGCTTACTCTAAAACATTCAAGCCCATCACACTAACCATGAACCTCACTGTGTGCTATGTACTTAGATCATTGTCCATTTTAGGAAGGACTGCTCTTTGGCCTTCGTAGGCAGAAAAAGTGAGTTGTAATATGCCATTGAACTCCTCCATGGAACAACATAATGGGAAGCAACAGCTGAATCAAGCATGTATGACAGCCAAACAAAGGCACATCAATTATGCAGGTGGAGGGATTTTTGCAGAACACCATTTTGTGCAATTCAAAGACATGAAGAGAAAGAATCAATAAATCAACAATATGCACAGAACAGAACTGGGATTATAGCCGTAAAAAAGCCCTGTAAGGGTTATGACAAGTGCTACCTGAAAGAGGCTTATGATTCCTGTCATTTTGAGCACTCTTTGTAAATAAAGAGGATGATACCAAGATGCCTAACTCCTTCACACAATTTTCCTAGAAGAAATATCTCATTGACCAATTGCCCAAGTCAACAAAAAAGATATAGGAGTGTTGTTCCCAGTACTTTCACATCATCTTCACTTACATGCCAAATAAACAGTCCAGGCAGAAGGAGATAAGTGGATCTAGTCAGAGCAAAGCCAAAACCAGCAGCAGAATGGGGAGTAAAACGGGGAGTGAAGATGTCAGCTGCATAAAAATCACATAATGCAGTGAAGAACATGCAAAGAGACATCTGGACTGCTTTTAAATATAGGCATCTGTAAAGGTGATTGCAAAGAGATTCCTATGTGAAACTTCACGGTCATTTTCTATTCTTCATTAAGCATGAGAAAGTTTTAGATATGTCAAATTCAAAATATATTTTTTCAGAAGTCAAACCCACAAAGGGACTCAGCAGCTCTAAAACTGCTACAGACTTGACAAATACTGGAAAAGACTGGAAACAGGAAGAGTAGTGTTCCCAGCTCAGAACTTTGGTGTATCAAGTTCTGCAAAACAGAAGGGCATCCTGCTCTGTAAAACATATGAATCAAGTGAACAAGTTGTGTTTAATATCTTTGTCAATGGCACAGACAGTGGGATCAAGTGCACCCTCAAAAAATTTGCAGGTGAAATCAAGCTGTGTGGTGCAGCTGACACACCTGAAGGACAGGATGCCATCCAGAGGGACCCAGACAAGCTCAGGAAGTGGGTCTTTGAACTTCATTAAGTTCACCACAATTAAATACAAGGTGCTGCACCTGGGTTAGGACAACTTCCAATCTCAATACAGGCTGAGAGATGAAAGAATTGAGAGCAGCCTTGACAAGAAGGATTTGGGGGTGCTGGTGGATGAGAGGCTGGACATAACCTGACAGTGTGCCCTTGCAGTCCAGAAAGCCAATTGTGCTTGGGTTGTGTCACAGGCACTGCAGATAGAAGGTTAAGGAAGGTGATTCAGCCTCTCTACTCCAGTCTGGTGAGGCCCACCCAGAGTGCTGCATCCAGCTCTGGGGTGCCCAGCACAGGAAGGATATGGATCTACTGAAGCAGGTCCAGAGAAGGGCCACAGGAATGATCAGAGGGCTGGAACAGGTCAGCTGTAAAGACAGACCAAGAAAGCTGGGATAATTCATCCTGGAGAAAAGACTCTAGGGGAGACCTTAGAGCAGTCTTCCAGTATCTAAAGGGGAACTTATAAAAAAATGGAGAAAAATATTTTAATAAGACCCTTGCAATTGGACATAAGGTAATGGTTTTAAACTAGAAGACTAAACTTTTCACAATGAAGGTGGAGAAACGCTGCAACATGATGACAAGAGGGGTGGTAAATGCTCTATCCCTGGAAACATCCAAGGTCAGGTTGGACTGAGTTCTGAGCAAAATTATTTAGTTGAAAATGTCCCTTCACAATGAAGGGAGGGTGGACTAGGTGCCACTTCCAACCCAAACTATCCTATGATTCTATGTACAACAAAATAATGAAACAGATTCAGAGCATGATCAAAGAAGAAGAATCTAAAGCTTAGCTACATAGGATGGCTCTCTGAGAAACAATGAGCTCTGGAGGGAGTGAACTCTGGTGAGGTGTTTAATATCTTCACAGAGTTCACTCACCAGGGTGTGTTTTTAACTCCACTTTGCAATTGACTTCCTGTTTTCTACCTTTTGATGCAAAATCAGTGAGCATGTGGGATGGCCAAAATAGTTGCATCAATGATCAATTATTGCCTGGAGTGCTTAAAAGCATGTCTCTTTGGTGTTTTCTCAAGAGTATATATTATAGTAGGAGCAGCAATATTTCTTCAGTCTTCTGAGAGCATTACTAGGAACAAAGAAAAATGGACAACACAGCACAATTAAGATCATCATCCTTAAAAAAGAATAGCTATAGTGCAAAGCACAGAAAGAAATCACAATTATTAAATATTTTAATATGTAACTGTATTTGGCACTTTAGTTGTGGATCTTTAAGATTTGTGTTGTTTATATTTCCAGGTTCTAGTAAACAAAATAGAGTTGGAATGAACTGAAAGAACCACTTTGTGCAAAATGGTTCAAGAAAGACCTGAACTGCATATGAAATAGCAAATTACCAGATCCTAAAAATAACCTAAAAATTTTTAAAACTGCAGCCTTTATTAGTTTCCTGACCTGGCTTACCAGTGGGAAGCCACTACTGGACCCATTGGCATAGCAGTGGGGAGGCACATGTCAGAGCAAATGCCTTGAAGTGACCAGTGGCGACAGAGAAGCTGAGAGTGCTACTGAAAGAAATACACATTAAATATGGCACAGTAATATAAATCTCATGTAAGTTTTTTGTCTTTTCAGGACTGCACATTTGTGTAACTGCTCTGAACACAGCACCATCTTTTCCTTACACTTCATTGGAGAGGACCCACAGGAAAACACCGTGCATGTGCTTGGTGGCCACTAGTTGTGGTCTAAGAAATCAAACTTTGCTTGAAGTTAAAAAGAATGGGCATAAAGAGTTTTCCAGGATGATCTAGAACAAAGCTGTTTAAAGTCTGGAAAAATATGGAACCAATACGAGAAATCCCTTAGTGATCTTAAGGATTTGAAATAAACAAAAAAGGCAGTTATGGCTTTGATGACATGCAGCTCCTTTAGAAGGAGACCAGAGCACTGGAGAATAACAATGATGAAACAAGACCTCTAATTTCTATCATTTGGACATTTTCTTTCACCACTTGATCACATTCTATATTGTCTTTAGATAAAACAGAGATGTAAAAAGAAAAAAATACACAAGGCAGCACGGCTTATGCTAAAATGAAGATATAATGTAATAGATTTAAGTCTTTTAGCTTCAAGCAAAATTTTTCTCACCTTACTGGTTTTTGGGTCTATCACATTGGTTGTTTTTTGCCATATTTTGCATGATGTAGCAATTTTCTGATAAACTCTCTGGGACGAGGCTTGTCTTCTACAGTTATTAATAAAATGCACAGAATACCAAAACTTTTGTCCCTTTTTAGATTTCTGAGAACTGACACTGAGAAAAAAAGCCAAAGAGGGAAGAAAATAAATAAGGGTATTATCTTGCACATTTTAAAGCCACAGATGATATATATTATACATTTGTTGCTGTTCTTTTCTTTCTGTGAAGGCAAATATTTATCTTGAGAGGTTAACTAATGCAGACTGGCAGCAGGTATCCCAAACACTAAAGTGCTACGCCAAGAACATCTTCAAACTTCCCATTTCCAGGTTATTTACTGTCCTTGACATTGACTGTCCTTTGAGAAGGAAAGAAAATTTGGTCTTAGCTTTGATACGCAGTAGGAAAAACTAATTAAACTCACTTGCACTTCCGTTTCCAGAATCTGTGTTGCCTTTTGATGAGGAAGCTGCAAAGTGAGAGCTTAACCCAAACCAAAGACTCTTCTCTCAGGATCTCAGGCTATCCTGAAACAGTAAAGAAACTCTGTGTCAACTTCAACATGCTTTTAGCTAATCTGGCATCCTGCAGAATTTACTCTCAGCATCCCAGTTGTATTTTGATCTGGACAGCCTGTCATTTTACAGTAAACTTTTGATACTAAAGAGCAGTCAAATTGCTTTAGACCAAAGGGAAATATTCCAACAGGAGAGGTTTATCCCATTCTAGCTTCCTTCTAAATAGAAACACTGTATGGCACTGCCTTTACTTCCACAGTGACATTCTTATGAATGGACAAAAATTTTTCTCATAATAGATAAGCCTTTCTTTTAGTGAATCAGTTCTATAAAGGTAAAGATGGTACAGCAACAACACATTGGCTTGAATGATATAACTGGGTTGAACACATTTCACGTCTATGAGATCAAGATATTTAATGTATAAAAATCAGGACAGTGTTCTTAAATATGGAACATTACAGCCACATGATCTTATCAAGATAAAACCTTTCAATAAAACATATTTACATCTAACTGACCAATACCCAAAAGTATTCTCATAAACATTTTGCAGTCAAGCAAGCTAAAGCTACTTTTAAAAGAAACTGTCAATAATTTCTAAAATAAAGCATAAAAATAACTAAAGTGTCCTTTTGATCCTTGTAAGTATACTCTATTTGTCCTTGAAAAAAATATATCCAATGTACCTTTCAAAATGATTTATTATGTGTTATTGTTACAGTGTTCAATATTGTTCAATACTGAACTACTGTACTGATTACCACTCTCCCAGTCTGCTTTAGTTCTATCATGTGCTTTTATTTACCACCTGAGGCAAGAACATTTTAATTGGTTTAGGGAAGCTTGAACTCTCTTTTATCAATGACACATTTCATCAAAATAGAACAAAGCCAGGAGCTGTACGTACTCTTCCAGTGTTGCAAAACAATGGATTTGTTTGAGGGCTTAAGTTTGGAAATGGATCTTTGCAGTGTAAATTACTTAATCACTTGAATAACATCAGAACATCTTGACTTTTTCTACCATTTTTAAAATAGTAACAAAATTTATCAACAAATTGCCATAACTTTCCATATTTTAACTTCATTCTAGACCAATATATTCTGCAAACTGACCCTAAATCTCTACTTTACAAAGATCTAGAATATAGTATAACATGGTTTATAGCACTGTGAGTGACAGAACTAAATCATGTACACATCGATTTTAAAAGTTTCTGTTAAAATAATCCTAACATGAAAGAGAGAGAGAGAATTGTAGTCATGTTTGAAGTAAGTTTCATTGTTTGCAGTGATTAGAAAAATAAATCAAATTTTTCCAGATCAGTACTGTCCCTTTAAGAAAGCATATGTGACTTAAGGAAGCCATCACATGACTTGTAAATAGCAAAAGTAAACTTTCTATTTTATTAAAAGTGCTTAGCTGAAACAGACACAATCCCATTGTAAGCATTGCATTTTTAAAACTATTTTTACAAGAAAAATATACGTATCAATAAATTATATTCATTAAAATTAATTAGAAAGCAAGGAATAAATTTATTAGTCTGTTTCTATCAATATTTTCAACTGTGATCATAAATATTTTACTTTGAAATACAGCAAGAATTAGACAAAATAAATATTTTTTCATGAACGACAGAGCTAATGAACCCTTTTCTCCTAACAGGTTACAGACTACATCCTTCACAGAAGTTGCTGCCATAGCTCCTGCTTTTATCCCAGCTTTCCATCTGGGCAAAGGTGAAATAGCTGGCTGGTATCACACACATGGTGACCCACCAGCTGTTTCAGTACATGCACCGGCTCCACATGTACTGACTCATATAAGTTGTTTTGTCTTTTCCTCAATGCCATAGATATTAGCTATCCAGATACCAACTTTCACAAAACTTCTCAAAATTCATTACTTTTAAAATCTCAGATCCCTGTCCATCTTAGTTTTAGGATTCAAAAGTTTTGATGGATAGCTGGAAGGAAAGATGTACAGTATTGTATTTGCTGGGAATGCCTGACGAAGGCAGCAATGATGAATCTGACTCCATGTTCTCAGAAGGCTAATTTGTTACTTTATAATAGTATTTATATTAAAGAATATGATACCATACTATACTATACTAAAGAATACAGAAAGGATACTTGCTAAATGCTAAAAGATAATAATGAAAACTCATGACTCTTTCCAAAGTCTCGACACAGCTTGGCACCAATTGGCCAATGCATCAAAACAACTCACAGTGGAGACCAACAAAACAATCAGCTGTGGGTAAACAATCTCCACACACATTCCACATGTGAGCACAACACAGGAGAAGCAAATGAGATAGGGATTGTTTTCCTTTCTCTGAGGCTTCTCAGCTTCCCAGGAGAAAAATCCTGGGTGAAGGAATTGAATGCAATAGAATGTGAGAATGTGAATGCCATAGTACAGAGAGGCCAAAAGAATTGCTTCTTTAGGAATTCAAGCTTTAAAAATGCAATAGAAATACACAATGATTATGTTCTTTACCTTTTGGATTTCCACAGCATTACTTTATTGCATGTCAGAGACCCTTCAGTGTCACTGGAAAAGACTTCAGCTTCCCCCAACATTTGTGGTGCTTGATTTCTGCCTCTTTGCTGCAGGAGGAACAAGTCTGCAAACTTCAGACTCTGCAGAGGATGTGCCAGGCCTCCATGGCACTTGTTAAGGTGTCCAATGGCCCTGTTTCACAGATTCTTTACAGACTGAGATGAGGAATGCCTTATCAACCCTAAGTCACATGAGATAGGTTGAGAAAAAAAGGAAAAAAAGCATGATCTCCAGAACAAATCATACATTTTAAAACATTAACAGAATACATTGACATAACTATTTGTGTTGGGTTTGTGTGATGAGGTTTAGGGAGTGGGGGGCTTAAAATCACTTTGGGATAACAGATTTAAAAGGGGGGAAAACTGCTGTGAAACAACAGCAGCCAGAAGAGACGAGTGAAAATATGGGAGAACAGCAACTCTGCAGACACCAAGGTCAGTAAGTGGCAGGAGGAGGTGCTCCAGGTGCTGGAGCAGAGATTCCCCTGCAGCCCATGGTGCAGCCCATGGTGAGGCAGCTGTGCCCCTGTAGTCTGTGCTTGACCCTTTGGCAAAGCAGAGAGCCACCTGCAGCCCACGCTGCACCTCCCAGCAGAGCAGGTGGATGCTTGAAGGAGTCACCCTTTGGGAAGACCACACTGGAGCAGGCTCCTGACAGGACCTGTGGCCCTGAGAAGGCAGGAACACACACTGGAGCAGGTTTGCTGGCAGGACTTTTGACCCCATGGGGGACCAACACAGCAGCAGCCTGTTCCTGAAGGACTGCACCTTGTGGAAGGGACCCACACTGGTGCAGTTCTTCTGGGAACAACTCACATTTTAATATAGATTTTTTCATTTTACAGTTACGTAACTGCTTCTCTAACACCTACGAAGGAACTTGGAAAAATGGGATTTAATGAGCATTGTATTTTACAGTGGACCTTATACTCTTTATCCACTTTTGCATTAGAAACATACATTATACAAATATGTAATAAGCTAACGTAGTGTTGCTTATTGTTTTCTCCAGCTTGAAAACAGATATTGGCATTTATTAACCACTTTAGGGTGATTATTGTTTTGGGGTCACTGATCTTTAAGCTTTTCCTTTTAGGCCTACCATAACAATATAGCCTAGAGAAGTTTTTAAACATGCCAACTGGAGCTAAATATATTCATTATTTTGGCAAAGTTTCTCAGTTAGCTTTAGAAGAGAAATGAAACAGATCTCTCCCATTTTTCAACTGTTCATGATTCTGAACAAGCACTTTATTCAAAACCTCTGCAGATGAAAACAGCATTCAATACTGGGAATCCATACTGAGATACAGAGAATGGGATTTATATTTCAGAAGACCAAATAGACTTTCTATTACCTTCAGTGTTCCAGGTGAATGGCTGGAAAAGCATCTGGCAAATCTCTGCCAGACTCTTAAGCTGACACAAGGCTGAAGGTCTGGCACCACCATTTGTGCCAAGTTTCATACTAACAGAAATATGGCCAGGTATTAAAGATGACTTTTATGATGCATTCAGCAACCAACATCAAAATATTTCCAACGTTATCCTAACCAAGATTTTTATATCATTTATTCTGAAAAAGGAAAGAGACTGTCATCTAGAGAACTACTACCAGCATTTGTGGGATTGCTACAAAAAGTGGATATATAGGACCTAATTTTAAATAGCTTCCCCTATTCTGTTCTGCTTGTTTCTGGAAAGATGCTTTATAAGACAGCTTTGTTGATGAGCCATAGGTAAGCACAGAAAAATGGCAACACTTCCAAACAATTTGTTAAAAATCCATCCAAATTTGGACCTCCTTGGACTTAAGATTCTGACCACATAAGTTGGCATTACTGTATTTCTTTACCATATATAAGAGGATGCTCAGAATTATATATAAGAGGATGGTATATTTTTTGTCCTTATGAAAGCCTCACTGGCAAAAGTATTTATTGAAAATTTATTTTCAGTTTTACTTTAAAAATGCTTCAAAAGCATACTGCAGGAGACACCTGACCTAATTTACAACAAGTCAACAACAAATTTTTGCACTGAATCCTAATTCCATTCAGTAATCTAAAATATTAATGTTGACATACTAAAATTTAAGAGTCAAGAAGAGAAATCAAATACTGCAGACCATGCCTATTAAGAAGTTCAAAGGCAGCAAAAGACCCAGTTCTAGCAGGATCTCTAGGCAAAAAGAAAGGTTGCTATAACACTTGGTAACACAGGAAACTTTTGGTACATTATTATTTCACAATCTTTACATACTCACACCCAGTATAAAGGAGTGTACTGTAAAATTATGCTCTACAGTTTCATGTAAGGCCTGGTTCATATGACATAAAACAAAGTGTGTGGAAACTAAACTAGGTTCTATGATTTACAATGTTCTTTCCATGTTATTTATTCCACTGAATTACTTTATATATTTACCATATATACATAATATTAATCTCTGGATTGTTTCAAGTTAACACATTATTCCTTAAATTCTATTCCCTTTCTTTCCTTTTGTTTATGGGCTGCAATAAATTCTTATTGTTTCTCTTTCTTCATTTTACAAAGTAAAAACTATTCTTAATGCCTCATCTTATGGGTATAAAAATGGAAGTTGATGGAGCACACTGTTATGATTTATACAACTTCACCCAGAACTGCCTGTTTATTTAATCCCATAGTGAGACTATAATGTCTGTATAGCTACCATTTATTTCTGAATAATATTATTTAATACTCAAAATACATAACTTGGTGGGGGGAGGGGGCAGGGGGGAAGCATTACAAGAGACAAAACCAAGAAAGGCTAGAAACAGATTCATTATCAATATACAATAGCCAAGCTATCTGAAGTCTGACTTTAGATCTGAGCATACATTGCACAGTGGTTTTGTCTTGGTGCTTTTCCTCTCCAGAGAACAAAGCCTTTAGAGAGAGCAAAAATTATCTGTAACTAGTTACTAGCTTGCATGCAAACATTTCTCTTGTAAGCTTTCAAATACTGGACTTTCAGCAGGGGAAATCTCAATTTCCTGGTAAATTTTCTGGTTAGTAACATAGTGAGAAAGCACCAAGATACTTCAAGTAGGAAACTGCTAAACTGTTAATCAAAGCATTCAGTATACAATTTATAGTAACTATGTTGTTGCTTCAATAAAATGACTTCACCTCTCCATTGAAGATGAGACTTCAAAATTACTAATAAACTTCTGTCATCAGAAGGAATACACATTATCATCATCATCACAATTAGCCTGGGAACCAGAAATTACAGGAAAAAAGAAAACAGAACCACAGGAAAAGCAAAAAGTCTAGGTTTCAGCTGGATCACAATTGATGAATGCAATTACTATGATGTTCTTATGAGAGAAGTTATCAAATGAAATATCAAAATGACATAAAGAAAGGGAAATACATATAATATGGTTCATGCACTTCTAAGACTCAAGCAACACACTATACAAATGAAAATTCACAACTGATTTCTTCTTCTTTCATTTTAGTTGCCTTATTTTTATATATTTCCCTGCAAAACAAAATTCCATTGGCCTGTACCTGTCACTTCAAAAATATGAATGGAGAGAGAAATTTCTCTTACTAGCATCAGTTCATGTGCATTCAATGACTACCTTAGGCAGAAGCAGTTGGAAAGCACCACTGGAAAATACACCAACACCCTACTCAGTGTTAAGTCTATTCAGACCGAAATGCTGAAGGCAGTGGCTACTCCAAAGTGGCTTGTTTCCTTGGGTGAAGATACCACAACCTATACAGGCAATCTGTTGCAGCATTTCACCACTCAGGGCAAAGGTTTCCCCCTTGCACTGGGATGGGCTTCCAACATTCCAGTGCTCTAACTTCTGGTCACAGGCTCTCGTCCTCCCACTGTGCTGCTCTGAGAAGAGCTTAGCTCTGTCTTCCCAACACTCTCCTATTGAGGGAGTCATACAGAGCATTAGCCTTCTCTACTTAGGACAGAAAAAACACATCTCTCCTTGTACATCATATCCTATAGCCCCCTAAATATCAAAATGGCTCTCTGATGCACTTGCTCCATGATGTCAATATCTCTTCTGCGTTGGGGAGTCCAAAACTGGACACAGCTAGAAATGTGGTCCCACAAATGCTAGATAAAGGGAAAGAACCATCATTTCTCTTCTTCTGCTGGCTACTTTCCTCCTAGCACAGCCCATGCATGATGCACCTGCCCTTCTTTGCCAGAAATCCAGCTCACTGGTGACTGAGTGCAACTCACTGCCCACAGGGGCCTCGGGTCCTTTTCTACCAGGCTGCTTCCCGGCCAGCCCTGTGCTGTTCCATGGGTTAATTCCATACTGGCACTTGGTATTCTCCTTTGGTAATTTTCCTGAGGTTCCTGACAGCCCATTTCTCGAGCCTGACAAAGGTCCTTTAAACAGGAGCCCTGCACCCCAATGTACTGAACACCCTTCCCAATCATGTATCTGCAAACCAGCAAAGGATGCACTCAGTCCAGTCATCCAAGCTGTAACTGAGAACAAGCATGGTTGGAATCAATCCCTGAGGCAAGCAACTCATACCTCGCTGCCAGGTGAGCTTTGTACCAGTAATCGCTACCTTAGAGTTCAGTGATTGAGCTAATTTTCTACCCATCATACTGTCTATTTATTCAGCTCACCATTTTGGCTGTGGGAGCACTATGTGCATTCTTAAAAGCCTTGTAATACAACATCCATTCCTCTTAATGGCTTAGTTGGTAATCTCATCACAGACTAGAAGATAGATGGTCCTCCCAGACCACATGGCATAGAGGAAATATAGGCAAGGAAAGATTATCAGAGATGAGACATGGCCAGAGTACATAAGCAGCAGTTCCATGGCAACTGTTTCCAACTGGCACAAACTCAAAAATCTAGAAATCTGGGAAGCAAGAACCAGTTAGTTGCCTGCTGGCCTTGCATTTTCTTCTGAAATTTTGTTGGGTAACTTCTCTTTCCCCAAGGTTTCTGCTCATTGTAAAGATGATGCCCTCTACAATTCAAAAGAAGGAACTGGGATTTTTGTTTTCTCTATCAGTTGTAGCAAGTTCTCATGCAAATGCATTAACACTGGAAGCTCAGACGTGCAAGACTTAGAGTATATGTCCTTCTCACTCATTGCTTGAAATTAACAGATTTCTCCAGTAAAATACACAAAGCTTGTTAAAAATTTTGCCATGCTAAGCCACACATGGATTTTTCTTTACAATGTCATATGAAAAATGTTCCAAGCCAAAAAGGTTTCTCTGTCGTCATGTGAGTCATCATAGCACTGACTTACATTCATATCTCCTGATGAGCTCCTCAGTTTTGCTTTCAGTTGCACTGCTACACAATGAAGTATTCATAAAAAGAGGAGAGGAAAGCTGCACTAGGATTTCACTGTACCAAGGTGATGCTGCTGAAAATACACTAATGCTGACTGCTTATGAAGATTTTTAAAGCAAAAATAAATTAGTGAGGCAATAGGAGAGGCAAATGGCTTTTGAAACTCATCCATATGCACTTCATGTAATGCTAAGTCTTGTAAAACACTATGCAAGGATGTACCATATGTCAAATTGCAGAACAGGCTCTGACACTACCAGTTTCATATATTTAATAACAAGTATTTAAACTTCAACCATTTCTAGTGACTGTGACAAGATGCTTGAATATCAGACCATCTCCTCTGTTTTCCACAGCCAGCCATCTTAAGATGAGAGTTGCCATAATACTTTAAATTTAAGTGTTGATTATTTTTATAAAAGCAGTGTTAGCAGCAGCAGTCCCAATGTTGTGTTGAATAAGCAGTTTTCTCTTTAGCAATATTTTCAGGTTTCTAAGAACACATAATACCCAAAGCTACTTACTATATTTCAAAGAGGCAGCAGGGAAGCAAAAAGAAAAGAAGAAAACACCTCTTAATAGGCTCAAGGCTTTCTGGAATTGTTAGTTTTACAAAACACAAAGAGAATTGAATTTGTACAAAACAAGGAAACTTGTTTATTTCCATGTAACAGCAAAATTAAAATAAAACAGAACATTTCTAATACTTGCAGTTATGGTCTGTTGGGACTATGAATCATTCCAAGGAATCATTCCAAGTGTTTTATTTGAGGAATAGATGGTTTTAAGTAACAATCAAATGTAGTGTTGAGAAAATGCTCCTATTCATCTACACAGTTTTTAACTGAAAGAGGAATGTGGTATTGAGGATATGTTCCTAATTAATCTAGACAGTTCTAGATCACAATCTCCTCTTGAAGCTTTGATGTCTATCAATTGCTGCTTAGAATGACAGGAGAGAGGTTATTAGATTTTACTAGTATTTATTCTGGTTTTTTTTTAAATAAAAGAATGGGAAGAAAACAAAAATATAAGCATAACTTTGTTTGGGGAGAAATTTAAAAGGAAAAAAACCCAACAACCCAAATCCTAATGCGGTTTATATGTTCAAGAATAAAAGTTGTCAGTAAAAATGACAACAGTATGTAAAACAGAGACAAGTCATGGTTGTTGTGGGAAACTGTAAATTTGAATCCTTCACTTTGTGTATTCCAAAGCAGATGTTCAGCTGCTATAAATCAACAAAACTCCCTGACCCTTAATTTCTTAACCACATGAATGTGCTGAGAATTTTTTTTCACTGAATTTAGTTAAGGTAAGTAGCAGTACTCTAGCTATTCTAAGAACTACAACACCCTCTATTGGGCAAAGAATTTTCATTCAAATATGGAAAACCAGTAATTTCAATGATCCAAAGCAACCACTGGTTGCATTCTTCCAAATGTCAAGCTTGAGCGCATGATGCACATACACAGTCTATACAAATAGGCTATATCTAAATATAATGATGTATAAAATCCTATGATTTATTTTGGTGTGATGATAACATTTTATAAAGAAAAAGTAAGAATTAATCTTTTGATGAAAAAAGATTTTAACTTAATAATGAGGTTACTCTTGAACCCCCCTTTCCATGAATTTTCTCATTTGATGGGTGCTTTTCTCAGTACTGTCCAACATCTCCTCTGGACAAATCAGTGTTCCCAATATGGGTGCTCCTTTTTAATTTGATCCTTGCATTCTCCCTTATGTATCCTTAAAATGTCCTAAGTATGTAATACTTTTTAAGGTTGCATTGTCACAGGCCCAAAGAACTTAGAGATTCTTGCAGAGAGAGTATCAGTATGAAAGCAGATGGGATTTTCAGCTGTCTCTGTGAAAAGACATGAAATAATGAATTTTCATCACAAATCAGAAGGATACAACAGGAAGAAATAGATTGTCACAAAAATAAAAGATCAGTAACATTTAGATTAATACTCAAGAGAGAAAACAATGGTTTGGGATGGAAAATGTATGAAAAAGGCAAGCATTATTAAACAGAAGTATTGTAGATGAAATGGAGATGAGAACCAGTGTGTCAGGGTTTTAAAAAAGAGGAGTTTGAAACATAAAACCTGTAAAAATAAGAAAAATAATTTAGAGAGCAAGACACTTAAATGGGCAAATGGTTTTGATTGCCACACTTAGAGAAGGAGGTGCCTATCCCTTTAGTAGAGACCACTTTCTGAGCATCTGTTTTCTCCTATCAGCCCTCTGAACGACATCTTCCTTCTGCAGTCTCCCAACACATCACCTGCTTGGAAACAAAACTGCCCCAGTCAAATCACCTTTCCAAGATAAAAAGTAAAGTTATTCTAAACACATTAATGGCATCTTCTGTTGAAAATCAGTCCTTTTAGAAGACTTTAGGTTTAGAAGAACTGGAACTTTCCTGTTTAATTTTGACTAAATAAGGCATATTTAAATATTTTAACATTTTATTGCAATTAATATATTTCAATTCAGCTTTTTTTTTAAATCAAAAATTTAGTTCCTTGTATCCAATAACTTTTTAGTTCGAAATGCAGTTCACATTACTAAATTTGATGAATCTACATGCCTTTTATCTTTCCTTTTGTGCATTGTCACTGCCAGGTAAACTCTGTAATTAACCAGAGGATACTGACTGCACAGCAAGTTATTAGCCCACTGAATAATTTGGCTTTAAGCTTGCCTGAGCCAGAAGTATAGTATCAGTATTACTGTGTTGGAAGTTGTTATCCTTAATTTAATTATACTACTAATAGTCTTAATAATTACAGACTTTTTTCCTTGCCAATTACAATGTCATTTTTTTCTCTTTTTCTCATACAAAATTGAAGCCCATAATCCAAAGCATGTGCTGAGAGCTACACACTGAGTGACCATGTAAGGATAATGGATGTTTAAATTTACCTGTCTTTGTAAGATCATTTTACCAGGAAATAATAGAGAACATCAGGATGTTTGGGGAGAGAAAAGATGACTCTTTTCTTTACACAACATGAAAATGCCATGGTAACTTGCAAAAAATGAATAAATGACTGTTTCTGAAATAGTCCTTTTTCCTCTTCCATACACTTATGAATCCTAAATGAAATGCAACAGTGAGTAGAATGGTTAAGTTCTGATGTAGATTGGACTAGGGGTACAGGGATATTCACCCACTGGTGTTTCTGCAAATGGAGTTTTAGCTCCAGCAGTTTTAAACAGCTTACCTAAAACTAAGCTATTGTCTATAGCATTAAGACACTATTTATATATATGTTATATATATATAAGAAATAATATATGATATATACACAAGAAAAATCTCTTTTTTACCTTGCTATCAGAGAAAGTTGTGACTCTCCTGAAACTCCTTCTCATTCCACAAAGATGTCAGTCCCAAGCATTCACATGCACAGGACAATCACTGGCTTGTTTAATCTCATCAACAGATCCTGAGGGCAAATACCTAGTATGAAACTGCCCTTTTGCTCTCTTCTGTAATTTCAGTAGGAGCCAGTAAACTAAGAAATTTTTCCACCTAACACTAATTCATCATTTCAAAAGAGGAAATAAGAAATACAAGAGCTTTCTGTTCCTTAGACTTGGACTCATCTTCTCAGAGAATTGGTCCTGATACATTGCTCAAAATATAAGTTTTACCCTCTTCTCAAAACAAGGAAGCCTAAGGAGAGACAAAAGGGGCCATGAAAGTGTCAGAGCCATAGGATGTCTCTTGACACCTGAAGAATTTAAATTTTGGGTCCCAATTTTCCTCCCAGTCTTTATCCTGGCAGAAAGCACCTTAATCTGCTCTAAATTGGAGGACCTTTTCCTTTGCCAGACAAAACCCCAATTAGGCCACCCCAATTCAGGATGGGTAATTGAGCAGATAAGCATGACCATGTTCTTGTCTCTTCCATATAGTGTCCCACGGTCTGACCTCAGCACAAAACAGGGATCAGCATCTCTTCCCACCTCCATTTTGCCATCACCGCTACTACAATTACCTTAACCTCTTCAGTGAGAAACAGCTGGAACAAGGAATGTCAGCCACAGTACAAACCTTGCCTCTGCTACAAGGGACGGAGTCATCAGCATTCTGTAAGCTGGTGACATTCATCATTCCTCAAACACAGATGTGTACACAATGGAATTTTGAGCATGACTTCTGATATTAAAATTTCCCCTCAGTGATCACCCTGAGAGCAAATACTCACTAGTACTTCATGTTGCACTTTAAACAAAGTTCACAACTAGGAAGTAGGCATCCAACCCAAGAGGTAGACAGCTGAACATTTTTGTGATTTGGTTCAACAACATTTTCTAGCCTACCACAATTTTCAACTTCCTAATAACATTTTTATACAGATCTGATTGATAGACTGATTTTTGTTTTGCTGGGTTGAGAGGGGAGAAGGACAGGGTGAGGTAACTAAAAGAGGGGAGTAAACAAAAAAGGGAACTGTAGAAAACTTAAATACACATTTTTACCTCTTCAGAACAATTTAGTAATACAACACCATTGCAATTCCCTATGGATCTGTATGAACTAAGTAGCTTGCCATTAATTAATATATTTGTTTTTCCTATCACCCAAGCCAGCTTTTTTAAAGACAAGTAGAGCAAAAGTATCTCAGTGTAGATGAACTTTACTGAGATATGTCTGGCAAAAATCTACAATGTTTCTAACTTGTACTGCTGACTGTCAACAATTCATAGCAGTTAATCCATAAAATCTCAATTAAAAGTTTCACTAAGAGATTTAATTCTTTAAAAATATATATTAAGTAAACCAAATAGGACTGCACACTTAGCGACTATATGTTTATGTTCTTTACCTACTCCTTCTGTCTAGCAGAGAACTGTTCTAAAATGTAACATACTGCAACCAATAGAATCAAGCAAATCTAAGTGAGTTTGGATTAGAGATTAGAAGGGACAGAACAGTATCTGCTATGTTTTCCTAAGAGCCCAAACCCACCACACTAGTCTGCAGAGAGAATCAGCTGTGCAAAGAAGAAAAAGCTGTACCTTAAGTCACCAAACCAACCACATGATGGCAGTCCAACATTAAAAAAAGGAAAAAAAAAACCTGCATTAAGAGAAACTATTTGAAAAAGTAATACAAAATGTATACATATTATTTATAATATAATCAAAGAGTGTTGCAGAGCAGTAATTTCTGTTTGCCCACCTCTAAATTCTTGAAGGACCTAAATGCAGATAAATATGCTGTTTATCTTCCATGAAGCCTTCATAGATGAGTTTTTACATCCAGAGTCCACAGAAAAAGGATTTAAATAGCAGTTTCATAATTTTAGAAAATACTATTTTGAAGTAGTACTATGCAGATTTGCACTGTTTTTGTTAAGAGTTCTGACTTCAATTCACTTATATTTATTTCTGAAATCCAGCATAGCTGTCAATGTGCTACTGTACAACTGAGCTTGTAGTTTCTTCTAATCATGCTTTTTAGTTTCCTCCTCACTAACTGAAACTCAACTATCTATACAAATTCACACACAAAGCTTCCTGTCCAAATCTTTGATAGGCATATGCAACACATCATTATCTTATGAATGCCCAACACCTATAAGAACTGATGACATCTAGAGTCTCATTTGCTCGGATTCAGTATTTGCTACAGTTGATATATAGTTTTATTTTTACCATTTTTATTAGTGAGGCTAATGATTTCAGTGATATTTCATGGTATTTCCAAAATAATTTCCCAATGCTTTTCCTAACCAGCATGACAGATTGTTCCAGTTGGCACATATCCCCAGAATTGCTCCCTTGTTCCTAGATGAATTAATTTTTATTTGTCTATATTGAATTGCATGTTCTGTATGCCAACCAAATCAAGATGGGTGAAATCATTTAACATCTTGTGTCTCTCATTACCCTCTTTGCTTTTGCCAGTATTGTGAGTAACTCTGAAAATGTGTTTTCTCATACCAAATTATATGGATCCAATTAGCAATATCAGAGTTCACATCAGTTGCTGGTGAGAGCATTTTTACACAACACAAGGCATTAGCTGCAAACCAGTCACTGCTACACAAAAATACTGCTACTGCCCCAAAATGTGGCATTTTTTCATTCTAACTCAGGTTGGAAATATAGATTTAAATTTATATTGTGATGTTACAGGAGATATGAGCTGCTAGGTCACCTGCAGGTCTGTAATCACAGATTTGAAGTTGATAAGCGTTCTTGGTACTCCATGGTAACAAAGTAAATTTGTTGAACTTTGATTTAGAACACATTACATTGTGGAATCTCTTCTGGCTCACAACTCTTGTGACTGAGCTTTTCCTTACATGTGGAAAAGTTTTACTGTGAATACCTCTTTGTACCTATGAAATCAAAGGGCATGCTCATGAACTTCATTTCCACATTCACCACAGAGTTATAGACTCATTTAGGCTGGAAAAGACCTACAAGATCAAACCCAACCTTTGATCACCACCCTGTGACCCAGACCATGGCCCTGAGTGACACATCCAGCCACTTCCTGAATACCCCCAGAGATGGTGACTCCACCACCTCTCTGGGCAGTCCACTCCAATGCTTGATGACCTTCTCCATAAAAAATTCTTTCTTATATCGAATCCTAACCTATCCAGGTGCAGCTTGAGACTGTGTCCTCTCATCCTGTCGCTGGTTGTCTGGGAGAAGAGCCCACTCCTCACCTGGCTACCATCTCCTTTCAGGTAGCTGTAGAGAGTGATAAGGCCAATCCTGAGCCTCCTCTTCTCCAGGCTAAACAACCTCAGCTCCCTCAGCCACTCTTCATTCCTCACTCTCAAAACCCTTCCCTGGCCTCATTGCCCATCTGTGGAGACAATGTTTTTCTTGAAGTGATGATCCACGACACCAGAGATGGAAGAGGAGGAGAAGCTTTTCCAGCCTTTTGGTGCTTCTGGGTGGTGCCATACAACTCCTCTGCTGCACAGCAGTGGCCATCACCCCATGGCAGGTTCAGCATCCTTGTTTTACAGCGCCTTCTTCCCTCTCTCTACTGAATTGTTTTTCAGGTTGCACCCTGAGCAACCATGACAATACAATTTTTTTTCCCAACGACAAGCCCAGGAATGTGGAAAGCTGGCCTAAAACTTGCACTTCTTTCCTCTGCCTTGCAAAGCCTTCCTATCAATGGATACAGTCTGAAATTTGTTGAGCTGACTTAGACTTGCACCATGGCACCGTCTTGATGATTCATTTTCTGAAAAATTTCACATGTATATACAATAACATACTTTAAAATAAATGTACTTGGGTATTTTCCTCCTGCTCATGGGATGTTTACAATTTCAAGTCTGGTATACCTCGTATTAAACTCGAAGTACTGCAAAAAATTTTGCTTTTTACTGCACTATTGATCTGAAAGACACAAAACCTAGCAACATAATGGCCTTTGTTAAAGTATGTACAGAACTCAATTTTGTTGTCATGATGCCTTTAATTCTAATTAGATTCTTTCTCATTGTTTGAAGTTCTTTCTTTATGCTAAAAATCAAGAAGTGTCAATTATAATTGCATTGTTTATTCACAGAATCCATTCTGATAATCAATATTGAAGAAAATTGATGAGTTGCCAGTAATTACTCAGAAAATGCTTAACTGTGCATATACTTGAAAACGTTTGAAAATCAGAAGTACAACCACCCCATCTTCTGATCAATTTGTGCTATGACATGTCAGAAAACTCAGAAACATGTTTGATATTGTGATTTTCATATTTAATTCAGAATGATTACACATGTAAAAGCCTCAATATGCACTCAATATAAAAGCACCAAGTGTATGATGAAAGACAAGGAACTACTGGAGAGAGTCCAGTGGTGGGCCACACAAATGATAAATGGATTGAAGCATCTCTTGTACAAGGAGGGACTGCTGGAACTGGGCCTACTCAGTCTAGAGAAGAGTGAAAGGGAATTTAATCAATGCATATAAATGAGGTATAAATACCTCAAAAGTGGGTGCCAAGAGGGTGGTGCCAGGCTCTTTTCAGTGGTGCCCAGTGACAAGATGAGGAGCATTAGCCATAAACTAAAACACAGAAAGTTCCGCCTCAACATGAATTACAATTTTTTTACAATGGGGGTGGCAGAGCACTGGCACAGGCTGCCCAGGGAGGTCATGAATTCTTCCACTGAAGACATTCAAAACCCACATGGAAATGGTCCTATCACAGGCTCCAGGTGACTCTGCCTTAGAAAGGGCTTGGGCAAGTTGATGTGGAGATTGTCAAAGGGGATTTTCAGATTAGATTATTGGAAAAATCTTTTTCACCATTACGGTGCTCAGGCATTGGAACAGATTGCCCAGGGCGGTGGTGGAATCAGCATGCCCTTAGCGTTTAACAGGGGTGTGGGTCCGGCGCTTGGTGATGTGGTTTAGGGGTGACAGGGGCACTGCTGGGTGATGGCTGGACTTGATCTCGTAAAGGTCTCTTCCAACGCCGACGATTCCATGATTCTCTAATTCTATCTCCAGAGCTCCCTTCCAACCCTACCGATACAGCAATTGTTTAAGAAAGTGGGCACAACACAGCAGCTCCATTTCGGTTGCACACCGCAGGAAGGATTCCAAGTGCGAACAACAACAGTTTCATCTCGGAACGTTCAAGTCGAAAGGCGGCTGCCTGCAGCAGCAGCTCCATCCCGGATTTGTCACAGCACTGCCTAGCCCCACACGCCCCCGGGCCCGCGGAAGCACCAGGGCCTGCTGGGGAAGCGGAAGAGCCGCCCCGCCCCGCCCCGCCCCGCCCCGCCCGGCCCGGCCCGGCCCGGCCCCGCCCGCGCGGCCCCGCCCCCGCCTCGCCTGCGCAGGGGCCGCCGGAGCCGCCGGAGCCGCTGCGCCCTCCCGGCGCCGGGGCCGCCGCCGCCCCGCCATGTCCGAGGCGGGCCAGGAGCTCGTCCACCTGGTGTGGGGCAAGAAGGCCGGGCCCCGCGGGCTGGCCGACACCATCTTCTGCCGCTGGGCGCAAGGTACCTGCGTGCGCCGTGCCCCGCCGCCCTTCCCGCCCCGCTGCCCGCCGGGCTCACCGCAGCCCCGGCCGCCCCCCGCGCTGGGGCCCGGGTGCCTGAGGGGCGCCGTGCCCTGGGCGCTGCTCCTGTGCCTGTGCCCGCGCTGGCCCACGCGGGAAAATGATGCAGCAGCTTCCCTTGCTAAATCATTATTTTGGTTTTTTGCAGCATAATCGTCTTTATCCTCACATCTCCACAGGAACTTAGAATTGTGTAGAAAAGGATCTGAATTTATTAAATATAACAACAGCGTCTCCTGTCGTGATTTTGCATAGCTCGTGGAAACGAACATAAGTTGTGCTGTGGTTTTGGTTTTTTTTTGTGAATATGTGAGTCACAAATAGCAGAAGCGGGGCCAAACTTGGGACAGAGACCCACAGATTTGTTTTTTGAATTGGTTATTTGGCCGTGGAAGCAGGTGCATGCCAGTACTAGGACATGCCAGAGATAAAGCACCGGTAACGCTGGAATGTGTGGTATTTTTAAAGGTGTTTTTTTTGGTGTTTAGGTTGTACAGCCAATGCAGGGTTTCTGCTTGATGGAAGCTTGTTGGTGATCCTTAAAAGTGCAATTGCAATGCTTACCTGTAAGAATTATATGCAAGGATTCAGTGTGTGTACCTGTCCCGGCTGAAAGAAGGGAATAGTAGCCTTCTCTATAACTTACTGGGGACTTTGAGGAATTCTAGTAATGATTCATGTTCATGATAAAACTGTTGATTCCTGGACAAAATTCGTAAGCGATAGTGGAATTTAGAGATTAAAAAATGTGTCCAGGTCTCAGGTTAAGGTTGCTTGAAACTTAGTTTCTTAGTGTTCTCTGTTTGTTTTTATTTTTTTTACAAGGGTGTTGTCATTTACATAGTTTCAGTAGATTTGGGAGCTGCGTAGCTGCTCCTCACTGCTGGACAGAGTGTATTACCAGGCTCATATTTTTTTCCCTATGTTTATCTCTCTTCAGATAAGTCAGTGATAAACATTAGGGAAAAAAGCCAAATTCTGATCTAGAATTTAAGCAGGCACAGCAAAGCCATTGCTTCTCCTAACAAAATTGCTTACTGAAATGTAATGACTTTCTGAAATATCTGTTAAGTTTTGGTAATGTTGCGGTTTCAGTACAAAGTGTGTACAAAGTCAGAAAAGAAGAACTGGTGTTAGAAAGTTTAAATATTTCTTTCACTGGTAATGTTGGATTGCCACAATTGAAGTTTTTAAGATAGTTTGTGTGACAAATTTCAGCAGTTTCAAAATTTACTGAAATGTGTGTTATAATGCATTGTGCATGTGGTGGACCGAGAGTTTAATGGAAAAGGTCTCTGGAGTTCTTGGTGGCTTCTGCAATGGAGCTATTTCCAGTCTGTCTGTAGGGAAAGTCCTATGACTAGAATGTGTAGTGCATCTGTCCCCTTCTCTGTATCCCTCTCAGTATAATCAATTTTGTGTAGCAAAACCCCGTGACATTAAGTTAGACTGTTTGGAGGTCTTGTGCTGAGAATCAAAACAGCCAATTCCAGTTCACTTACCTTCTGTAGCTGCATAATACTTTCACCCAGCTTTCAGTTTCTGTTTTGTTGATAAAGTTCTGCAGCATTTACTTGCTGCAAAGGAGGCCCATCAACACTGACTCATCAAGATTTAAAAGAAAAAAAACAACAAACAAATATATGAAGCTTTATTGTTTCCAAAGACTTTAAAGTTTAAAAGATAGATCCTGTTCCACACAAAAAGTGCTGAAAGCATCAAACAACTAATTTGGTGTTGGATTTTTTGTTTTTATTTATTTTGATTGTAGTGCCAGCATGGCATTTATTTTGGATACTTGCTAAGCATCATCTGATCCTTTCTCAAACGCTTTGGAAGCTGAGAGCTATGATTTTCATTTGGAAAGAAAAGTAGGCAGTTGGGAGGGTGTTGGGGAACCTAAGACTGATAGCTGTCAGTTTTTGAGTGAAGGCAGCACATTCCAGGAATCCAGTTATGCACCAGACTCCTTGACCATCATACTCGTTTGGAGATGGGATGGTTTGCCAGCAGTTGGAGAACTGACCCAGCTCATGTGGATGTGCTGCTGGAAGTTAGTGGCAGTAATTCCCTCAGGCTTCTGCATTGGCAACTTGAAGTATATTGGTTTTATTCTGGACTAAAAGGCATGGCTGTAAAATTGGTGTGAGGGTTTTCATGTGGAGTTCTTTACAGAATTTTTGTCTTTATGATTGCAGCAGAATTTGCAGTTTGAACCTTGTGGATTCCATTTACCAGAATCTTGAAAGCAGACGCAGGAATGTAGTGCAAAGCTTCAGTCTGCTCTTTGGTGTTTCCTGGCATGGATGTGAGGACTTGGGAAGGAGCTGAGAAGATGACTGAACCCTAAAGGAGTATACCTATGTTATGAGTAAATTCCTCCATTGACCCAAGGGACAAATTTCATGCATAGAACTGTTCTTCAGATCATCCCCCAGGCATGAGACATCATGGCCATCCAATATAAGTGTCTGGCAGGCTTGCACAGAGCATCCTTTCTGAATTACATAAGCTGTGTTCTCACTGGTCTTCAGAAAGAAAGATCTAGAATGGTCTTCTATACAAGAAGCATTTAACTGCAGAAGTATAGTGGGAAGTACAGTTTGTGTATTTGGCTAACATACAGTGTAGAAGGGTCAATTTTGTCTGCATTCTTTTCTAGCTTCCTGTGGCCCAGTTTAGTGGCAGCCTACCAGGTAGTTTGTATACATTCCTCAGTCTCTTACTGGACTTCCTATCTCTTTATTCACAACCCATTCAGTGGAGTTTTGTTGTGGTATTGCTGTAGTAAATTCTCCTTTGTTTATGTGGGCAGAAAAATGTTTTTTGTTTGTTGGGGGTTTTTCTCCCCACATAAAATTTCAGAAGTTTCATTTTACTGCAAAGATACACTTGCAAAACCCAAAGCCACAAGCAAAATATGTATCATTCTATTCCCAGTGCTAAAGAAAGAGTGCAACATTAAGATGTGTTGTAAACCTCTTGTTTGGGTGATAATGTGTTATTCCAGTGTTTCTGTCAGGCTGTTCTTGTATCCCTAAAGAGAAAAAGAAATGCACTTCCATGGTGAGAGGTGGCTGAAGTCACTTGGTTTGTTCAGCTTGGAGGAGAGGAGACTGAGAGGAAACTTCATTGTGGCCTTCAGCATGCACACAAGGGGAACTGAAGGGACAGGTACTGATCTCTTTACTGTTGTGAGCAGTGACAGGACTTGAGAAAACAGTGTGCAGTTGATTCAGAGGAGGTTTAGGTTGGGTATCAGGGAAAGGTTTCAATAACCAGAGGGTGGTTGAGCACTGGAATGGGCTCTGCAGGTAAGTGCTCACAGCAGCAAGCCTGACAGAGTTAAGGAGCCTTTGGACAGCACTGCCAGGCACACGGTGTGACTCTTGGGGTGACATGTGCAGGAACAGGAGTTGGACTTGATGATCCTTGTTGTTCCCTTCCAACTCAACATATGCTGTGATTCTAGGACAAAAAGTGGATAGTGCAGTGTCTTTACAGGTAGATTGAATCAGCAAGGGTTTTTCTGACGTGGTTACTATTGCATGCTCTTGACTAATTCCCTTGTCTCTTTCATTTAGGTAAAACTGGGTTTTGTACAGAGTGAAAATACTGAAGAGACACAGCATCCTTTGTGAAATGATAGTTATATCTATGGTGTCCTGGGTGGAAAAAAAGGTTTTTTAGAAATAGGCTGGTAATAAAAAGATACAGGAAAGTGGTGGAGTAGTCATGGTAGAAGAATGAATGGGTTTTGTAGTACTTTGGACCATGATGTGGCATATTAGATGAAGGACAGGAGTGGTTAAGTAAGTCATAGACTAATTTTGGTAAACTGTACATAGAAGAGAATTAGATACAACAAAGAAATATGGACCTTCATAAATGCCAAATGGGGAAATAAGGAGAATAAAACTTTGTGTTGTGTGATTGTGGTGGACAAAGGATATAAAGACAGATTTCTCAGTGTCATTACTCAAAATATTGGGCGATGCACTGGCTACCAACAGGAGTCTAGATCCACTTCATCTCTCTGCCACACTGCCTCAAAAGGTTAAAGCAGCAGAGCAGTAGTAATGTTGAAAAAATTGAGTCAATGCAGCCTTTAATAAGGTTTTAAATTGCATGGAAGATATATGATAATGGCATTATTTTATGTTTCTTGCAGGGAAATGATGCTAATTATACTAATGGATGAAAGCAGACAGATAACTTAAAAAAAAATTTTGGCTGCATTACATCTTTTTTCTTTTTGAAATTTTATCTTGAGTGAAAAGAGCTGTATGATAGATATGAAAATTTGAGAGAAAGCAGAAGTTACTCTGGATTGGAGATGCTCATCTTGGTACCTTAAAGGGTGGCCAGGCCATTCTTACAAATCATAAGGAAGAGTGTAGGGTTGATGAGTGCTTGCAGATTGCCCAAAATGTGACTGTGTGGAGGGTTAAAAAGGTGAGTGGGTGTGGTTTCAGGCTGAGGTTGAACCCAGCTGGAGTTTGGAATTCTGATTTCTGAAATTTTACCTGAGCTGACTTCCAATTCTGTAGAACTTTTTTAAAAGAGCAAGACCATACTGACTGAAGCTCATTTTTTTTTGCTTAATAGCTTTTAGAATCTTAGTATTTATTAAGCATTAAGCAGCACTTAAGTAATAAGAAGTGTTTCCTTGGGTGTTTTATGTGTTTTGCCTGTGGTTGTATTCTGTGAAATTCTGTGTGATACCGACTTTACGTTGTCTGTCTCAGATTTGTATTCATTCTGGTGGGTCACTTGATGTTCTTTATTTTTAGGAGGCAATTTTGAAAAACAGGGCAGGGTTAAGCTGAGACAGTTCATGCCTTCTATAAGAAGCCTGAAGAATGTGAAGCAAATTCAAGATTTCTTAAGTGTGGTTTAGTGGCACCACACCCAAGTATGTTGTTTTTCTGCAGAAATAAATCATTAAAACAACTAAAAAAGCTCTCTTGTTGAAGTGTGCTTAGATAGCATGCAGTAATGCTTCAAAGCAGAGGAGGACTCACCTTTTAATATTCTAAGCCTGCACAAACCAATTCAGAAAGTTGAAAGGACTGATGATATTTCTTGGTAGGGCACGTTAACAGGGCAGTGAAATGGCATCACTGCAAGCTTTGCTCCAAGTAGGAATTAATGGAGCTTCATTGCTACATCAGGTGATGCCAGATCTAAGTATGTAGGCTTGACATAGGCCCCTAGGTGTTGGAAATAAAATACATCTTTGTAATGCACATGTGATTAAAAATAACCTGGAGCCTTTGATCAGATGCAGCAGAATCCCCATGGCTACCCTGATCCTTTTTAAAACAAACAATTCACACTGTTGTGGAACATCTACTATTCTGTGATGAAGTATGGCATACAAAATATGCAGTTGTTCTATCTCTTACTGCTTGAGAGGATGTACTTGCCATGCTGTACTGTGGGGGGGATGCATTTCCTCAGTTCAAATTCACATCCAGAGCTTAGAATGCTTTTGTAATGGCAGCATGTAATCCCGCAGAATTGGGAAGAGGAGAAATTGTGGGGAAGTAGCATTGAACTTCGTTTCTGCTGAGACTGACACTGTCAGTCCATGACAAGATGCATGTGTGTCCCCTTTCTGCCTGCCCCCACTTGCTGACTGCAGTTGCATGGTTTCTAGATTGCAGTGAACTAGAATGACTTTGGCACAATCTTATCATTCCTTAAAAGGATAATGCAAAACACCTCTTGCTCTAAATTGCCGTGTGTCAGCTTCATCAAGGTAATTGCATGTGCGTTTATCAATGAGTAATGAAAGATATGAATCACCTCTCTTAAAGACAAGTTTAAGGGCAAGGTGGTAGTGAAACAATTTTGCTCTAATTGCTCCAGTATTTGCTTTATTATCTGACTTTAAGATAATTCTGAAATACAAATTATTAATACAAAGCATTAAAGCTGGGGGAGGAAAATTGGTGATGTTGCATCTCAGTAAATGGAGTGTATCTTCTGTAAAAGAACACCATTAAGAGGTCTGATTCAGGGGTTGCAAGTGAATATTTAAACTGCTCAGCATATTTCACTCTTAATAGGATGTGCTGATAGGTCAAAAATGAGATCAGTGGGAGGCATACTGTGCCATTCATCAGGAATAGAAGTGTATTATATATGTTCAGTGAAGGTTCGAAGATATATTTTCATTACATATGTAGACAAAATAATACACAAATTTTAATTTATTGATAAGAAATAAACTATAATAAAATAAAAACCATGGTTTAAGTTAGAAATTCTTTTGTTTAAAACCCCAGCTGGTGGACCTTTGTGGTCATGATTTAATTGCAGATATAAATAATTAATGTCTCTCCTTTCAGCTGTACTTGTGACTTTTTTGCTTCAGATAGTTTAACCATATGCAGTTACATTATCAAGGAAACAAAACCCCAATTTTTAAAGGTGAATAAATCAGGTGTCATTTCTGTTAGGGAAGGAGTATACATACTTGTTTATATAGTTCATTAAATAAAATCCTTTTTCATTTGACAGGATTTGTTTTTAGTGACTCTGAATCAACTGCATTAGAACAATTTGAAGGTGGCCCTTGTGCAGTGATAGCACCTGTACAGGTAAGATGCCTTTACTGGTTTAAAATCAGTGAGCCCAAAATTTGTTCTTTATATATTTGGAACTAAAATAAATATATATATATAAAATAAATATGAAAAATAAATTGCAGATCAGTTGTATTTTGATTTCATAATTAAAGTATGGAGGAGGCAAAATCTCTGTAAAAAGACAGGGATGAGCATGGGCTGATTTTGAACTATAATTTTGCAGAAGGACATTTGTTTGAGGAAATGTAGCAGGCTGATCCAATCAGAAGTAACTTCAAAATCAGGAATGCGTTGTAAAGGGGAGGAGGAAAAGATCAGATACAAATATAATTCTAATCCTGTCACATCTCTTGAATTCCCTGCCTTTAAGGGTAATGTCTGTGTCACAGTGTCTGCTTTTTTTTTGTAATTCTGTATTAGAAATACTTGAAGTGGTTGATTTTCCCATCTAACAACGTTTGCTTAAAAAAAATCTGTTAAAAAATATCTGTAATGGGAGGACAAGGTGAGCATGTCAGGAAAGCAGTGAAAGTTGAACCAGCTGTTTCTGAGGTGCTACAAATACCTGAAATGGCAAGACTCTGCTTCATGAAATTTCTTCTTTCATTGTTCCTTCTCTGTAACTCAGAGATTTTTTTTTGTTGTTTTTTAATTGTATTACATTAGCATTGATGGTAAAACAAAGCAGGGATATGGAGATGCACAGGATTGCTTTAACCTGATCTGGAGGTTATTATTTGCAATGGGTAAAAGAGGTGGGCTCGTTAACTACTAAAGGGATTTGTGTTAGTGACTAGATATGTCTTGTACTACTGATCAGTTATACTGGAAAATATTTGTGCCTCCATTCCTGCAGTCCTGTGAGTCAGGAGGTGTCTGTGCCAATATGCACTTTGTCTATTTGAAGTGTACTTGAGGTTCAAACCCAGTGGTGTTGGATGTAGTTATGAGGCCACCTTTGTAGCTGGTTTGATGGGGAAAAGTCAGTAAATAGGGCAGGCTCAGGGTCTTGTTCTGAATGGTAAGCAGCTTGAAACTCTTTTAAAAACATGCAAAAATGCTTTGGTGCTTGTGACAAAATGCAAAAGGCAATGTTGTCTTGTATTTTAATAATATTTTATTCTTTGGTAACAAAGGCATTCCTTTTGAAGAGGCTTTTTACCAGTGAAAAGTCTACTTGGAGAGACTGTCCAGGTACTGAGACCCTTTTTTATCCCCCCTCATTATTCTTCCATTTTATTTATTTGTAAAGCATGTATTAGTTAAAAACCTTAAAATATTTCACACTTTGTTGTTTGTTTGTGTTCCTCCATATTTTATGTATGTTACGTGCTTCAGAACTCCTATTTGTGAGGTCTATGCTGGTGCTTAATACTTCTGTGTTTTAGAAATATTTAATTGAAATTTGTTATTAAGAAAGGGAATGAGTTATAAATTCTATAAAACCACATTTTTCTAAAGACAGCCTTATAATCTTTGATCCAGTGTAGTCAAAGAGCAATTAACATTAGTAATTAATGAGATAAAAGTAATAATTATTTAGGTAGCATTAATGTATAAAAAATACTGGTAGGTTATATATGGCAGTTGTTCTCAGCAATCAGACTCATGTAGGTTTCTGATCTTTCAGAAGAGGAGCAGAAGAACCTTCTCTGCCATACATTATGTGATATTTTGGAAATGGCTTGCTCTGATAATTCTGAGTCATACTGTCTGGCAACATGGATAAGAGGAAAAACAACTGAAGAAACTGCTAGTATTTCTGAAAGTCCTGCAGAATCTAGTCATCAAGAGGAGCAACCTTGTAAGATGTATTTCTATGCTAAATTACCCATCTTTTAGTGAAGTATTACATGGTTTTAAGGACCACTGCTCTTTTATTAATTCACAGATTGTGGGTTTGCCTTTGTGATTCCATAAGCAAAAGACAAAATTTTTGTCTGTTGTAATTAGAGGTGTTCATCCTTTTTGTTGAAAGCAATGTGGTGTCTGATCACTGCAGTTCTAACATACATGTTTCTTTAGAATTTCAGCAATTTCCATAATCTTCAATTTTATTTTATAATTTACTGGGACCTGATACATCTTTAATTTTGAAACATCTACATGCTTCTTAACACTGGAAGAATACTTCTCACTCGTTGCTTTAGAAGAATTTTGTAGAAAATTCTCCAATGCTCTATTGATTCTAAATTATTCTGGATCCTCTCTTATGGAGTAGTAGCCTTTTTCCGTTTGTCTGTGCAGTACCAAACAATTTAAATCACCTTCTGGTAAATTACCTAAATTTTTTTGTAGTTTGGAATTTTTCAGTTACCTGCTTTTTGCAATTGTCTTGCTTCATGAGTTACTGACATCAAGGGTCCAGGAGACAACATCTGTTGCACTAGGATGAGGCATCCAGTCATATCTAACTACTGCAGAGTCAGTGACATGGAAAGTTTGTCTGTGCACACATGATCAGAGAGTTGTATTTATTAATCTTTAAACAGGAAAGATCTAATGTGCTAAAAGATAAGCTGCTTTTTCTTTGTTTTTGTTCACAATTTGTGCCTTAAGAAGTATGAAAATCCCTTCACATGAGAGCATATTGCTTATAGAGGTGCTATCTTTTGATGGAAGAAATATGTTACTCAGCAGTTTGTGGCATACCTACAAAGCAGGAATTGTACAAATAGATTTATTGTGCACAGCTAGTTATAGCAATTTGTGGTGCTGGAGCTCTTTATGAGTTGTCTTCATCTGCTTCTAGCAAGTGCTCCCTGTGCTTTAGAAGGCTCAAGCAATAATAATTAAAATGATATTTAATTGGAAAAACAGATGGTCAGTGCACAAGAGCTCCAAGGTGAGCATTTCTTAAAGCAATAAAAAATATTATACAGAAGGTTTTATCTGCAACTTTTCTATTTTATCCTTTGCAAGATAAGGCAGTTGCAATCTGAAATTCTGGTTTTTTTTTTCTTTTTTGTTAGCTGTCTCTGAAGCTCTTGCCAGTGATAGGAAGTTTGTGTTCTACATAAAGTGAAGCAGAGACTAGTTATCTACAGGATATTACTGTCCTGGTTTTTAATGTATTGCTTGATTCCAAAGAACTTTTAACTGTAGATGATGTTCAACAGTGTTTTTAAACACACACTCAAGTTAATAATTACTCTCAACACTGACACTTATGAACTAATCCATTCTCTTACATAACTACATTTTTCATGTTTCCGTGCAAATCTTCAGGTTCTGCCTGACTTGTCCTTAATAACATGGAATGTGCTCAAGGAAGACCAGATACATTTCCCATGTACAGCATGCTTATGTCATGGGCCATGTTGGTCTCTTTCATTGTTTCTATTCTAAATTCCCTGCTAGACACTGAATGCACCTCTCCTCTGTAGAGCGTTTTACCTTCTATGTGTGATGCTGTATTCCTACCAATTTAAGATATGTTAGGTTTGAGCTTTTTTCCCTTCCTCTGTCCTGCTATTTACCTGTAAACCATCTTCTTAACCTGGTTAAGGGTGGGACAAAGATGATGAGGAGAGGATATTATGAGTAATGCAAAGTTGTGTAACTGCTAGTGCAAAGGAATACATTTATTTCTTGCTTGGCTGGTGTACTCAATAAAAATAGAAACTGGCATTGTCATAGTTGATTGGAGTTAAGGGATGAGTTGGGTGAGCAGGGACTATTACAGACACAGTTCCATATGGCAGGCTGTTTGAGAATTGGATATGGGATATGTTTATAATAAAGCCATGAAATATGCTTAGACACAGCATGATAGAGTATCATTTTAAAGAATTTCTAAACAATTGTATTTCTCATACATCTCATGTTCTCTTGCTGTTTGTTCTGTTTCGTTCCACTAAGCCCTGTCTTTATTTAGCATTGTTTGGGTTATGTATAGCTCTACTTCTCTTTAGAAGTTCTACTTATTTCCCTTTATTTCAAATAGTAATTATCTTAGCATTTTACTCTGTTCTTTAGTAACAGAATGAAACTGCCTGTCATCCTGCTCTGTGAACAAAAGGTGGATTCGAGCACACTTACTGAATGCAATAGCATTTTTCATCTGCTTTTGTGGTGTATAGCAGTCACTTGTTGGCCATGTGTTGGCTTTAGTAGTGCAAGTTCCCAGGTTCAAAGATTGCTTTATATGAGTTAGTCCCTCTAACCTTGTGCTTACAAAAACATGTGTTCTTCAAGCAAGGTTAGTTTTCTGCAATTTAGCATTTTCTGCAGTTTAGATTCATTGTTTCATATTTTATAAAAATGTCTTTAAAATACATTCTTTTAAGTCCAGTTTTACTCTTGGTAATCTAAGCAATTCCTTGTAGTTATTCAAATGACACAAACTAAAATTCTTAAGACTGCTGCTGTTCTATTTCTTAAGTAGAAAATGAAAGTATTCTGTTGCTTGACAATCAGTTGTATTTGCATGTAGAGCAAATTAAGTACATCTTTCAAAATACAATCAGAATAGGCATAAAATGCCTTTTGGGGAATTCTGGTGTGGAAAATTGATCAGTGGTACTAGCCCTAATGGCTTCACATCTTAACTGAGTTGTACGCAGCCACATTCTGTAGCTCGGTGATCAGGCATTGTTTCAATACTCAGCATCAAGTGGTATCTATCAGAAAGCAGATCTGTCTGTTTTGTTTTTTGTCTCTACTAGCAGAAAGATAAAGTAAAGGTATAAAGCCTGTGTTGAACTTGGGAAGACACTAATGCTGTATTTTTTTATGTCCTGGATGCACACTAATTTGAAAGGCTGTTTATCCATTATTGAAAAAAAACAACAAGAACTTACTTGAAAACAGATTATGTAACACTGTTTAGAATAATTCTACTTTTTTGTTTGTAATAAATAAGCGTTAAAGGGAAAAAAAGAACTAAATTTCAGTAACAGAAGTGTCTATTCAAAGAAAAAAATACAGCTTACCTACACTGATAAAATGATCCAAATAATCATGCTTGCTTTTCTAGGAAATAGTACTTCTTGTTGACCTGCAAAATTATATCTATAGTATGCATATGCTTGGTGACTTTGTAACAGCCACATTTTGTACAAAATCAACAGCTCAGTATATGACAAATATTTCCAGCATGCCAGTGGCTTTGTGCTTTTAATAAATTGATTAATCCAAATAGAAATGTTCTCACTAATTTGTATGGTGGAATCTTAATGTTGCAGTAAATTAATTTATACTAATGAGTTAAATTTAAAAGTCAGGAGAGGATTAAAAATATAATTAGAGCTTGAAAGTATTCTAGCTTGCTGTGTGTATCTTGTGTCATTTTTTTGCCATGTGTAGTGCTGAAAAGTGTCTCTTGTGTATAGCTGCCTTGGCTGTCGAAGAGCTTGGCTTTGAGCGATTTCATGCATTAATTCAGTAAGTAATATGTTGGAACATTTAAAATGCAATATTTTGAAGTTACACTAATACTCACAGGCCTGAAAGGGGTATGCTGAGGAGCTTTTTGTGTGTTACTCATCAGGATAAACTTGGATTTCAAGTTTTGGTTTGGGGGGTTTTGTGTTTTTTCTTTCATTTTATGTGGAATATTTTAAATGGACATTTAAATGGAACATTTTAAGTGGAATATCATTTTGAGCATAAGTATTAGGCTTTAAAATAAAACTGGAGCAATGTAATGTGATAAATTGGCTAGATAGTTTATGCATTTCAAGTTTATGAACATAGGGTTCTGGGGATCTAATCAAGATTACTATTTAAGTTAAAGATGTTATTCCTCAATAATTATATAATGTCATCAGTACTTTTTCCTGATTTGAGATGTCATAAGAAGTATTTTTTTTTAAATGTTTCATACTTTAAACATAGTTCTTTTTTGGGGTCTAAACCCAGAGTTCACAGTTCTAGTGAGTTTATATTTAAAGGTAACTGCCTTTTATTTTCATAGCGAACAATTAGATGAATATTATGCAAATCAATCCCCAAAGAGTAGATAAAGAGCAGCAGAATTCCAAAAAACACCTGAGATGGAAAATGTGGCTAATTAGAACTGAAATAACCACAGCTCATTTTACCAGTAGTAATTATAGTTTATTTTTTAAACCCATTGTCATATAAGGAAATAAGAACAAGGAAAATATAAAATTTGTATAACCTTAGCTGATCAAAACACTAATTTCTTGCCCTTCCTCCTCCCCTCCTGCTCAGCCTTTCAGTCTTTGGACTTGTGGTACCAAATTAAATTTTTTCTGTCATTCTCCTTGGAATCAGTGCTCTGGCATTTGCCTTTAGACATCAGGTGGATTTCAGAACTGGCATTACCTTGCATACCTTGTATGCCATGTGTACTCTACTGATGAAGAAAGGATGTTTAGAAATCAAGTATTAGCCAGAGTAAACCCATCTGTGGATATATTTTTGTAGATCTTTGTTTCTTTTTTAAACAAAGCTTACTAAAAGTGTGCAAGAAATCAGAAAAAAAATAATGTACTGTTTGTGTAAGCTAAGCAAAGACTATGATCTAGTTTGAATTATTCAAACTAATGTTTGTGTTCTGAAATGTAATATTTAGCTCTAACTACCCAAGGAATTGCAAGTGTGTTGTTTCACTGGGATATTGGTGAATTCCTTCCTTTCCTCAGTTTTTATTTCAGTTTTTTTCCTTTTTAAACATATGATCACATGGTGTTACCTTATCATCCAGGCAGTCACCATATTATGCAATAAGATAATATCCCAAATGTCAGTGTACCACTGTTCAATGTTTTGAACTATTTACTTTTTCCAAAGCTAGTATCTAACAAAGTCAAATTCTTATGGGAAATGAAATAATTGCTTCAAAATCCTGGAAGATAGTCTCACCTGGTTAAGTAGAAGGTTTTTCTCCATTGTTTCTGGGCTGAATGTCGTTCAGAACCCTACATAGTGCCAATGTTTTTTGGTGACATACAGTCTATTTGCAATTTCAGTAACATTGCTTTATAGAATTACAGTGGTGGTGCAAGCCACTCAGGCTTTTCACACATTTGTAACTTTATGGTTAATGTTTGCATATAAAAATGGCTCATTTTTGCGTTTTGCTCCAGAATTATTTCTCATCTGCAGATGGCAGTTACTGTAACTCCAGAGGAGCTGCTGTGTCATCCTGTGTATAACACCAGATCTGTTCTACTTTGACATTTTCATGTTAGGTGTTAGTAATTCTTGGTAGTGCTTTGTGACACTATTCTAATGCTTCATCTCAATACATGCTTCTTTTCTGTTGTTTGTTATTGTTTTTTGTCTTTAGCAAACGAGCGTTCAAAAGCTTCCCTGAACTAAAGGCTGCAGTTTGGGATCAATATTCAGCATGGACAAACAGATTTGGAGTATTGCTCTTTCTGTATTCTGTAATACTGACAAAGGTTTGTGGGTTGCTTGATGTATTTTTTGGGTGGGTTTTATTTCTTTCTTAAGAGAAAGTTTGATCCTGTAACCCTTTTTCTGTAAAAGGTGAACGAGTAAACTGATTAACTAAGTCAAGTCCAGATAAATTGTTGCAGTACAGGTCCAGCCTAAAAATTTGAAAGGCTCGGTCCTTTGGGTTTTTTGGGTTTTGGTTTGTCTTTTTCTCTTTTGATCTGGGAGACTTTGACTTACACATTTTGAAAACATCCTTCCTTGCAAGATGTTTGAAAATACCTTCATTTGAAGAGAAAGCAGCCTTTATCAGTTCATGTAAAAACAGCAGCCTCCCAGTGTTTCACTGTTGCATTCTGTTGTATAAATGTTGCAGCTCATTCCTTAAGATGGCAAAAATGTTTATAATTTTTCTACAGGGTATAGAAAACATAAAAAATGAAATTGAAGATGCAACTGAGCCATTGATAGATCCTGTTTATGGTCATGGAAGGTAAGCTGCAAAAAAAGTTTGCTACCACTTAAAATAGATTTTTGAGCTGATTTTTTTGTCTTATGTAACTGATCATTCTTTTAGGAAGTTACTGACATTAAAAGAGAGACTCAATTGTAATTTAAAAATAATCAAAAGCAACACTGAAAAGTGTGTCTGTTTCCCTGCTAACTCCTTTTAGTACATCAGTCCTGAGGAAGTGCTTCTGTTCTTGTTGAATTTTCAGATCGATAATTTTCAAATTCAGGACTGCATTTCAAGTTCATATTTGAAAGAGTGGAAATGATAATTAGGGTTCCTGAATTATAATACATACTAGTTAATGGAAAATAGTTACAAAATATCTGCTTGGGTAATTCAGTAATTTTTAAATTTGTTACAGATAACCACATTTTTTGAAATAAATTTCATGTCCCTTTTAATATCTTACATCTTACATAATTTCTTTCTGTTGTATAGCCAAAGTTTGATTAATCTGCTGTTGACTGGACATGCTGTTTCTAACGTGTGGGATGGAGACAGAGAATGTTCAGGAATGAGTAAGTTGGTTCTAGTTTATGCTTGTTATATTTTACATAATTTGAGATGCTGACCTATAGATTGGGAATACATTCCATTTCTGTTTTGATAGTCTCCTTGTTTACTGCCCTTTGAATTAAGTAGACTTCAGATGGAAGTAAAACACATTTGCACAAAATAGCTGATGTGAATACAGTGAATATCAGTGAATACAGGATTGTCAGCTACAAGTTGAATGTAGATGTTACATGGATGATGGGAGGGAGTGCAGTCTCTGTAATTTGGGAAGTTTGAAGACAAGGCCACTGTTCAAAACAGCCACACCAAACTGGAGAAATGGACTGACAGTAATGTCCTGAGGTGCAGCCAAGTCCTATATCCAGGATGGAATAAACCTGTGGAACAGCACAGGGCAGCACTGGCTGGCAGGAAAGGACCTGAGTCCCTTGTGGGCAGTGAGCTGCACTCACTCCCTGGTGTGTCCTCCTGGCCAAGGAGGGCTGTGCAGGAGGGTGGCCAGCAGCTGAAGAGAAATGGTGGTTCTTTCCCTCTCTCTGGCACTTGTGGGACCAACTCTGGGGTGGGGTGTCCAGTTTTGGTCTCCCCAGTGCAGGAAAAGCATTGACATAGTGGAGTGATTCAGTGGAGGCTCATGATTAGAGAGCTTTTGTGGTTTTTGGGTTTTATTTTACAAATAGAGATTATATGAAAACAGAAGCAGTTTGCATTGTTCACATCTCCTCTTTCACTGCTACAAAGTCTATCTTGGGTTCATCTTGTTTCTTACAATGATTTTCCATCATCTAAGCGCAGAAAATACTTACTTGAAATGAGGTTCAGGACAGATCCATGCAGGACCTGAATCAAAATGCTCTGGTTTGATGATGAACAAGTAATATAATCTCCCTTGAGACATCTTAGACTTGCTCTTGGTTATGATTTCATGCAGCCTATGCTTTCAGACTTACAGAAGGTCATTTGGATATTCTAACGTTTCTCTATTTGACATTGTTATTATTTATCCTCCCTATTTCTAATAGAAATTTGTTTCAATTAGCCTTCTGGGTTTTATCTGTATGTTTTCTTCAGTATTTTTAATTTTCCCTTTTTGATTATGATATATCTTTCTGGATTTTTAGATTATTATCGATCAATCTGAATTTTCTAGGAGCTTTCCTTTACATTAGGCTAAGTTGCTGTTCTGCAATTTAATATATTAGTTTTGAAAATTGTGAGTTCATTCCCTCATTTGCCTTTCAGATTATCTTTTTGGTAGGCTTTTTCTTAGTTATCCAGATTGGAATTTTTTTCTTTTCTGAAAATGCTGAACTTGCTTTGGACACAGTATAAGTCAGCATTTAGGTTCTCAGTCAGTTCTGCCCCAAAAACCTAGAGTGAGAGCTCCCATAGATCTGTCTTTTTGTGGAGAGCGGAGGAATAGAAAATGATCTTTAGTACTTCTGAAGGATCTGGTGTTATGTGTCCTGTTAGTTTTTCTGAGCAGTCCAGTAATTGGACTTTATGTTGGGAGCCCTCCATTTTCTTGAAGCTGTTGGATAATTACAGCCAGAACCTGCTTATACACAGTCCTAAGTCTATAAACATATTTGTTACCAAGTGATTTGTTATAGTCTATCAAAAAGAAAGATAAAGAGCAGCTGGTACTGTTCACAGCTTCTTAGGCTAGGCTGAATTTTGGATACATTGTCACATTTCCTTTATTTAGAAATCCTTTTTGTCATCTTTTCTTCTTTGAGCATTTCTCTTGGATTTTGTTTCTCTTTGTGTGTAAAACCTTCAGCTTCTTTCATGTCGACGCTTATGAGCTTTTCATGTTGAAGGTATCAAAATAACAACGACTGAATACTGTTTTAATCAGAAGTTATCTGAAGTCACTTTACCTCTTTTTCAACTATTTAGATAAGCAGTTTTTAATTAATAAATAATTAAAATTATTTATAAGCCATTGTAAAGGTACTGCCAGTAATTTTAGCAGTGACAAAAGAACAGACTGAGTTGCAAACTTGAGGAATTACCATCTCTTTGCAGATTATTCTCAGACCACTGGCTCTCACAGTATTGCATATTTTCCAAACAGGGTAGGAGTTACGACCTGGAATTGTTCTTGGCCAGTGGTGGTAAAAATGCCAGTGATATCTCTTCTTTGACTATCTACATGTTCTCCTTTAAACCTTTCTTCTTATTCTGATCTCTTCTCTTGCCACAGCTGTCCTCGGTGGGAAGATACGGGGAGGTAGTTGGTATTTTTAACTGCTTTTTTAGGGCCGTTGTTCCTCCATGCACTGTAGCAGTTCCCTATGAATGCAGCCGGGGCTGGAGTTGCTTTTCCCGGGAGGTGCCAGGGATTTGTGGGGTTGGTGTGGCCGCTGGGTGGCGCTGTGCTGATGCGGATGGAAACAAATGGGTTCAGAAATTTGAGTCCTTTGCAAAAGTGCTTTTCCAAGCGAGAGAAACTAACTTTGTGACAAGAGGCATAAATATTCATTTTCTTAGTTGATCTTTCGTGTTATCAGATGTCTTCCAGTCATCTTCTCTCTTTGTGGGGTGAGGATATTCACAGAATAAACTTTGATTTAGTGCAGCTAATCTCCTTTTGTTTCTTTGTAAATCAACTGAGAGTAGTTTTTGCTTTTGTGTCTCTCCTCTCTGTTGGCTCATTCTGAAGGAGGCATAGGTAGGTCAGTGACTACAAGCTGAAGTTAACCTAGGAGCTTCCTACACAGATACACAATCTGTGGAGCTTGACTACTAACAACTCAGAATATTCACAGTGTGGCTATTGTTGTATCCAGAATCACAGCACTCTCTAGTTATCAGTGAGAGTTCTCATCTAGTTATCTTTCAGGGGAACAAACTATTTAAGCATAGAATTCTTTTGAATAAATAAATAATTATTTATTTAATAAATTTATTTATTAAATTTATTTATTCAAAATAATAAATTATTTTGAATAAATAAATTTCCAAATAGTAAGTATTATTTACATGTGACTTAGTTGTTCTGTGCCCAGGTATTGGCACTTACATCTGAAGTCCCTGTTTAGCACACTGGACTTCTCATTGATTTTTGTTACTGGTTTTTAAGAAATATATGTGATGCATAAAATTACTTCTCTAATGTACTGTTGCTTACTTCTGCCACTCATTTCCTTCATTGCATGTATAAATGTGCTATTTCTGTATTTTAGCTGTTCCCTGGTTTGCAGGATTCTTCACTAGTTTTTTTAATTGGGCTATAGCTCTCTTTCCCCCAGCTCAAAGAAAGGATGAATTGTCTCAGCATATGGCAATTTATAGCCACTCAGCTATTTGCCAGGAGGTAATGAGGTTTTGCAAAGGATAATCTATGCACTCTGAATATTTTAATTCCAAGCAAGTTTGAAGGTAATCTGTAAAAGCACAGCTTGCAGATCAAAGAATTCTACACCGCAAAGATCATTTTAATATGTATAGCTCACACTGTAAGGAAGGAGTTGTACTTCCAGACACAAAGGTAGTGAATAAGCTTATGTTTGTAAGTTTTTTGGGTTTTGATTTTCAGAATTGTATATATGGGGAGTTTTGCTTAATAGTAGAGGGAAAAATGAAACCATTACTATAACAACTGTTCTGCACTGTTGCAAAATACAGTGAGGTAAACTTGAAGTTGGTGAAGGGAATATAGCAAGCCTGGTGCTGCAGAGTTCACTTCTGCAAATCCAGGAATCTTTTAAATTCAGAATGGCTTCTTTCACTTGCTATGGTCCTGAGGCTTTAGCCCATTGGTAAAGATGTCAGTTTTGTGCTGTTGTACACAGATGACTTGTTTTATACATCAAGAGTTCTATTATCATTACACTGCAAGGATTCCAAATTGCAGAGTTTCATACTGCCGCGATGTTTCTCGTAGACAGTTCCTCTAAGCATTGCCTCTCCCTGGTCCTTGCAGTAACCATCTGAGTCCTGATCCCACCAATCCACTCTTTTATACCACTTGTTCTTCTTGGCTACAGGTGTGGCCTGTTAACATTAGACCTGTTCCTAATCTTTAGTTATTGGTTCAGCTGCAACTCTTTGGGGGATAAGATTACATTCTATACCACCTTCTGTATCTGTATTTGGTTGAGGCTTAGTGTTTTAGAGGGAACTTTCAAATATGGAAATCAATGTTCAACAAAATAAAGGAAATCCAGATATTCTTAAATTGATCATAGTGTATGCTTCCAGTATGTGCTGCTCTAGTTAGACAGTGTTTGGGCATCCAGCAGAGCTGCTCTAAGCAGACAGTACTTGGAGCTCCTTAGATGATGTATATGAAAGCCCAGAGCTTCTTCCAAATCTGTATAATTAGGTTTGAAGCTTGAATTTTGAAGTACTTTCTCTTTATTTATATTAGAGGACCTCAAGTAAGGCTCTGTAAGTGCTCTTCCAGTCAGTAGTACATAAATATTTCAGCTATTTCTGGCAGCTGTTTGTGTTTGAGAGCTTTAAATGGAAGTCAGTATTGAAAATCAAATTAGTTTTTCTACTTAAAAAATTGTTATTTGAAAAATTGTGTTTTATTATTCAGAATGTGAAATGCTTAAGATAAATATGACCAAGGAACTTTAAGAAAAAAGAGGGAGAGAGGAAAAGGCATTCATTTATGCATGTATATGGGATTTTCTTTTCTTGAAAATAGCTATTCTTCTTAGATTTTTCTAAGAATAATTGTGATGTAAATTGTAAATATTCCCCTCCTACAAAGTCCAACAGGTTTTTAAAAGAGACTATCAACAGGAACCTCTTAAAACCTTGAGTCTGGATCTTACTTTATAGAGAGATCTTGTTTTGTAGAGAGACAAATTACCATTTTTGACTATATTTTGATGATTTGCTGTTGTTTCTAAATTGTTATTATTTGACCAATTTTGAAAGTGAGAAAAAATGGCTTAAAACAGAATTTGCAGATTTTTCTTGAATAGATTTTGTGTTTTCTTTTGAACAGAACTTCTTGGCATACACAAACAGGCAACAGTAGGCTTTTTGACATTGATGGAATCACTGAGATATTGTAAGGTAAGCTGTTTTCTACATAACTTAATTTTTCTTTCATTAAGGTGTTGTGGGCTTTTTTAACAGTATTACTGAAAGCTTTACTGTGTACTATTAGAAATCTTAAAGAACTTCCAAATAATGTTGAAATTCATGTATTGAGACATATGTTAAGACAAATATATGATAAAATGCTTTCTTCATAGTCTATATTAAATTCCTTTAGCTTAACGCAGAGTTAAAGAAAATAATGTAGTTGGCAGAATATTGGTGTATTGACTGCAACTGGCTGTCCTTTAATTTATTAAATAAATGTAGATTCTAAATTAATTAATCCAAAGCCAGTTAATAAATCAAGTGGACTTCTACCTTTCATTAGTATCTGATTATAGTATTGTTAAGTATAGTACTTGTCTGCAAGCTAAACACATCATTTTATTAAACATTTTATATCAGTGGAGTACTAATGGTTCTGAAAACTAACTACATTGTCATTAATTTAGTCACTAACTAGATGACATTTCTGGGTTTGCTTTATATTTCTGATTTTGCTGTACCTTTTTAGGTTGGCTCCTATTTGAAATCTCCAAAATTTCCCATTTGGATACTTGGCAGTGAAACACACCTCACAGTCTTCTTTGCCAAGGTATGTTAGATGTGGTTTTGGTAACCTCAGGCAGATAAACATCATATAAATTCAAAGTACAGATCTTGCTACAAGGTGACTTTTATGTGGCTTTGATGTAAAAACATAGTGACTAAAACTGTTAATTAAGCCTTTCCTTGGAGGCAGAGTTGTTCCCATACTTAAGCAATATTTCATAACTTGCAGTGTGAAGTCTTCCGGTTTTAGTTTAATTTATTGGGCTGGGGGTAGTTTATGCTTTGGAACACCATGCTTGGGGTAAGTACTGTCTTAAATTTCTATAGTGTAAGAGAGATTTATGTAGCAGTTTCATTTCCCTGACAGTATTTCACAATTTTTAATCTGTAGTTGGTTGTTCTAGATTTAAAATAGATATCGGGACTGTTACAATAATTCTTTATATATATTCTGTTAGATATCTACTGTAGGCTGTAAAACATAAAATGCTTTCAGGAGGACTCTCAGTTTAGAATCTTAGACCAGATTTTCCAAGGAGACAGTTTCTGTTTCTTTAGTTGAAGACTGTAAGTTGCTTACCTTAAATTTTATTTTTATTGAACACCTGTTTCTGATTAAAAATTTTATTGAAATTTTGAATGGTACCTACTAGTATATTTATTGGTACTTATTAGAAGTTAACTTCCCTATACCTAATATCTTAAAAAGTTAATTAAAACTTTAACTATAAATCTTGAAAATAAATACTGGAAGGTGTATAAAAGCTCTTAGTTTTTGAATTTAAGTGTCTAACCTCACCCTTTCTAAAGTAGCAGTTGTTGAGCTTTTCAGGTGGAGCAGAGATGTCAGCTACAATGGAAATACAAATTGTGTTGACAGTCAATTGAAGCTACATGTCAAAAACTGCAGGAAGAAACTTGAATTTGTTGCCAAGGGTTAATCAGCACGTTGTTAAAGTAGCATGTGTAGTTGTGTAAATGTGTTTGATACCGAGGATGTAGCTTCTAGTTTGGTGGTGACTTTGATTACATGAGAAAGAAATGTTCAGAATGGAAAGAGAAAAATGAACTGTGGAGGCAAAACCAGTGCTGATTAAATTTAAAAAAAAACAATTGAGTTTTCATTCTTTCAAGCTGCATATATTTTACAGGAGCATAAGGCCTTATTTTTGAATAGAATAATGTTAGGCAATTAGTAATTATTCTTTAAAGCAGAACTGTAGTCAGTTTTGTCATTAGCTGAGTAATTTGGTCTAGAAATCTAGAAACAGCAATCTTCCTAGGCTACTGTTGCTATAGACAACTAGCATGGGAAAATTAGGGAGCAGAATAAAATCTTCATTTCCTTCAGCTTGGAGGTTTAACAAGCAAAAGGTTTTACTCAAATTCTGCATACTGCTCTACTTAAAGAAAGAAAGCTGGCTGCTGTTCTTTAGTATTTAGATGTTGGATTCAGATTTTTATGTTAGATGAGTGATAAGCATTTTTCTTCTATCAGTGGAATGAACAATAAACCACCACACTCTTCTATCTCAGAACATTTTGATTTAAATTTTGTAGACTTCTATTGTTGTCTGCCAGAATACATTTGCACTACTCTAAATGTGGACCATTCTTTTAGCTGTGACTGTAGAAATGTTTTGTTTTGTAAAATAAATGATTTTGTTCGTTGCTGCCATTCTAAAACTCTCTATATTTTCAATGTATTTTAATGTGCAAAATGCAGCACAGTATCTTTGGCTGAAGGTCACATTTATAGCTTAAAGTGAAAATTAATTTACCAAAGTATGTAGTTTGGCTTGAGCTCTCTTGTAACTGCTGCTGCATGAAATAGCTGTAAACAGAGACAGTTGAGTCAATTCCTAGTTTTAAGACAAGTCTACAATGGGTCAGCAGTTTGTCTTGTTACTAGAAGAGTAAGTTTTCTTCTACCTGCATGGTCTTCATCTCCACATCTTGACTGTCATACCATTTCTGTATGTACTCAGTGAGTTACTATCTTTGTTTTAGTACAGAGATTTGGAGATAGAGAGAAATAAAAAATAATTTCTTTATTGTTTTGATTGAAGCACATTTTATAAAGACAGTATCAGTAGTTTTGTTGTCTGGGACATAACCAGCCTGTCATTGGCCAAATAATTATTTGTACTTAGATCTTTTGGAAAGAAAACAGAATCTGCAAATATGTGAAATGGAACCTCACATCTTTATTTCTAGGGTAGACTGTCTTGAAAAATACTACAGTTTATTCTGCAGATGGGTAAATGTTGAAGTCAGGAAGCACATGCAAACATCTATATTATCTAAATAGTTCTTCAAAACTCTGATAGTTGTGTGTGTCATAATAGAGCTGGAAAAACTTTGTGAATCATTGCAGGGGGTTCCCTAGCAAAAGCCATAAGTAGTACCATCATATTATTTTTCTTCACAACTGTTGTGTGATAAAGTCAGAAAGCTGCTTAATGCTCAGCAGTCCAGATTTAACGTTTTCTGAAAAAATAACTGTGGCTGTTACTCCTAGTGGTCATGGGCTGTGCATTTGCAGCAAGGTAGATTATCTATAGGCTACTAAATCCAAGCAGCCATCATTTCTGCCTCTCTCTGCCCACTCTTCCTTTCAGTAAATAGAAAAACTTTCAAATGGCTTCAGTCCAACAAAAGCAAACAAGGGATATTTCATCTGACACAATGAACTTCCCTGCATGCTCTGTCAGACAGTGTGAAGGCAAATATGTGATATTGTAAATGTTCCCTAAAAATCTGCTTAATTACTACAGTCTTTTTGTGTTGTTTTTTCTCTTTCATTGTAGGGATAAGAGAGAGTAGGAAGTGGGGCAGCTCTAAATGAGGCTGTGATGTTCTGGATGAAATGCTGTACAGGCGTGTTTTAATTATTTTTATGATACTTATAGGAAGTTTTGACAGGCTGAGACAACTCAGAACTTCTAGGAATGCCAAAATGTGGTCAGACACTGTATAAAAGAGTACCAACAAGTTGAAAGGTTATGCAAAATATAACAAGAAAATGTTCCAGTGCAAGCAATAGGAAGAACAGCAGGAGGTTAATAGGTGCTTTCTAAATTGTGTTGTGACATGCAAATCCACATTGTGCTGAAGTTTGAATTCAGACTCATTGAAAGTGAAAAGACAGCATGGAATAAATGTATGTCTGCTGACTTCAGGTGATTGAAACTGTGGGGACACTTCAGCTGTGTAGGGCTTTAAGAAATTTCTTTTGTTTCTATGTCTTTGAGCACAGAGGCCATCACAGAATTGGCTATCTGTTTTCAGTTACAGCATTGTGGCATTTCTAGACTTGAAGAGTCAGATAAGCAGAGAAAACGCCTGTCTAAGAAATCTGAATAAGTTACAAATTACTGCTTTTGAAGGAAAATGTCCTATCCTGGACTCATGGAACCACATTGCTTTTGGATTACATTTTTTTTATTTCTCTGACTTTGATCACTGTAACCTGTTCTACACATTCTCAGGGACTTTCTTCTGCATCCTTGATATCATTGTCTCTCAGAAGAAAGAACATTGACTTCTCTTCCTAAACAATCTCTTTCGTCAGAGTTCAGCTGAAGGGCACCTCAGCAAACACTGCCACTGCTATAGGAGAGCTGAATGTGGGGCAGTGGTGTTTACCAGAGCAGGGCCGAGGGGAGTGTGAGTTGGTGCAGCATTAAGCTCAAAACACCAACAGAGATTGTCAGTGCTGTGAAAGGAAACAAAATGCATGTGTAAAAAATCAGTCGTTATAACTATGTGTTAATAGCTCTAGTTTCTACAAAAATAACCTATGTGTATCCTTTAATTTAAGAACTCTTCTACTTAGGGAAGGGAGTGAAAAATGTCTTTGCACTTCCTTTTGTTTTTCACTTCCATGTCCAGCAGGTAACCAAATTTTGAAAAATATGTTTTCATCAAAGAAGAAATTAAGATCACATTTTGAAGATTCCACTTCAGAAAATGGTTACAGAGCACATAGCCATAGAGTTTTCTGTAGTTTTTAAGTGTGAGAGGAATTGATTCTGTTGGAACAGTCTGGACATCTAAATGGAAAAGATATAGATGTGTGAGACAACAGCAGAAATCATTTCTAGACTAAAGTAGGGTTCCCATTTTCTGTGTGCTATTTCAGACCAGGGAGGCAAATGCTGTTCTGTTTTTGACAATAGTCCTCACCTGACTAAATCAGCATTGACTCTTCAAATATTCCTATTGGTAATTTAAGAGCTCCTTTCTGCAGGAGGAAAGCGATTTTTAAAATTAATGTTGATGGAGGGTGTGGGAACTGTGGGCTCCCAAAAAGTATTGAATATACTATACTGGTTGGTTTAAGATTTGTAGCGTAAATGCTATTGCTAAATGAACTTAAGTTTTTCTGAATAACACAGCATTTCATAAGTTCATAAGTAATCCTAAATGAGTTTTATAGTAGAAAGGCCAGCCTGAGAGTTCTCTCTCTATTTATTATTTTCTTGTGCAGAATTGTTCTGTACATTTGATTATCTGTGCTTTTATGTGCCTTCTCTAGTTCACCCAAGTGCTTAATTTTTGACATTATATGTTAAGTTTATTGAGAACTATATCCTAACAGTTCATTCACTTCTAGATTTACATTTTTTCCATCTTGAACCACCTTTTTTCTGATACACATTTCACATCATGGTATGGTTTGGGCTGAAAGGGACCTTAAAGATCCAGCCCCCATGCCATGGGCAGGGACACCTTCTACTAGACCAGGTTGCTCAGAGCCCCATCTAGCCTAGAGCCCCATCTAGCCTGCTCTTGAACACCTCCAGAGATGGAGCAGCCACAGCTTCTCTGGGCAACCTGTTCTGGTGCCTCACCACCCTCACAGTAAAGAATTTCTTTCTAATATCTAATCTAAACCTACTATCTTTCAGTTTGAATCCATCTCTACTTGTCCTGTCACTACATGCTCTTGTTAAAAATCCCTCTCCACCTTTCTTATAGGTTCCCATCAGGTACTGGAAGGCCCCAGTTAGGTCATAGCAATTAGTATATTCCTTATCAGGGGTTATCTTTGTGGAATCATTCCAGAAATTGAATTTTGAATGGGAAATTTGGAGTCATTTCCACACAGAATTTTTTAAGAGCCCTAAAAGTTAAACCAGTCTTCCAAAATATGGAATTTAATATGCCTATAGTAATACACTGAAGAGAAGGCAAATAAAATGAACAACTTCTCCACATGCCCTATGTACCTTTAGATGAGGTAAGAGGTAGAAATCATAAACCTTGATAGTGCCAGGCTCACAGCATCCGTTCTTTGCTTTACAAAGCACCTTCCCTTTTATTTTATCTTTTAATTGTAGCCTAGTAACTGCATATTTTTTATACCCGATAGTGATACTGGGAATACTAAGAATTGGGAATGTAGTATGCACCATGTGACAGAGTGGTTGCTCAGCTTATGAACTGATTATCTGCCTGTTATGTGTTCTGTTTGAGGAAATGGATCTCTGTGAATGGCTGTTAATCCTTGCTCCCTTGTTATAAATTCATGTTCTGGATGGAATCCGAGGAATCATTCTTCCCCTTACAGTTTTTCTTCCCGAGAAAATGTCCTGAAGTCATTAATGTATTACAGAACTTAGGAAACAGAGTTTTAAATATAGTTAGTGAATGCCTGTTAAAGATATTTTTAAGAGAAGTGTTCTTGAGCAAAGCAACAGGGAAATTATTTTGTGGCCATTTGTCTCTTTGCATGTTTTTTCTCCAAAATGTCTGAAGACCAGATGTTCTTTTTGAGCAGGGCACCATGAATCCTTGGAAGTGGAAGCTTACATATTCTTTTATTCTCTGTTTAGCCTGCCTTATTCCCATGTTCCCAGACCCTACTGGGATAGATGCAGGAACTAGAAACAGAAAATGAGACTCCCAGCATGCCAACATATGCTTCAGTAATAAGAATAGGCTTTAAAATAGTAACTGTTGTAGTCCTGTTCTGAAACTTTGTGTCAAGTTCTGCTTTTTGCAAAACTTGCACACTGTCTAATAAACGGTGACATGACAGGCTGAACTTGTGTAGAGAATTTCTATCAGGAGACTTTGGGTCATTTTAAAAATGGCAGGAACCTGGTTGAAATCTGTGTTGTAGCTGTTGTTTGATCCACAAAACCTTAATACATGTGACAGCTGTGGAATCCTCAGGACCATAGGGTGAATCCATGTACAGCATCAGATTTAATTCAAGTACTGTCACAAAGATCTTTAGCAACCAATTTCTAACCACTTTTTAAAAAAGGTTTTCATCCCTTTATTTACTCGTTTAATAGCCTCTTTTGATAAGGCAGCTTTACTTTCAGGTTAAGATATGTAAATGAATGAATTGAAAGTCTGAATGTGGAAGGATGCAGAGAAAAGGCAGAGACAGGGATTGTCTATGGAGGAGGGACCTTTGAACTCCTAGCAAAGGTGAAGCACATTTAGGGATACTTTAACTAGTGCCTTCATTTTCTGTTTTTCCTCTCTTACATAGGAAGTTACATGTGATTAGCTATGAGTATAACACATTCTCTTGTTTCTAAAACTCAACCTCATAGCTACCTCACGTAGCAACCTCATTTAGATATTTAAGTACATTTTTCCCAGTGTTGGTTTGTTTTACATAAGAAGTTTATGAAATCTGTTTTCTTTGTATGTTACAGGGAGTCCAATCCTATTTTCTTCTACCAGTTGACAGTTTACGCTATCTTATATGTGTACTTTAAAAATAACTGTTACAGAGAGGTGCCAAAGTTGTCAGAGGCTGTGGTATGAAAATATTGAAGCATTTCAGGTGTATTTAGGGAAAAAATTCAGTCACTGCCCATATGCAGTTAAGAGAGCTCATGCAGTTGGAGTGAAGTGAGATGGGCTTTACTGTATAATACATCTGTAATGAAAAAAAATAATGTGTTTTGAATTAATAAAAGAATAAAATAATTGATTTTATAGTTAGTGTCAGCTACCTGACATAATATGCTTCAAATATGAACATATATGGCAATACTGCTTTTATAATATATGAAACTGTGGTGTTTTTGAATAACAGTGGATCACATGCCATTATTAATGTACTTTTTTTCTTCATTGCTTCACAAAGCTTGTACATTTCACTTGAAAAGATATAAAATGTTTCTGTTAGATTAATGAACCAGGCGAAGAATTGTCCTTTAGAAACACTTGGCATATTTGAGTTGTAAAATAATTAATCCTGTCTGTTTTCAAAAAGCATTTCATCATTCTGGGTTGAAGCAAGTCAGAGGGTTTTCGTCATCCCAAGAGAGAATTATATGGTTTAAGTGGGAAACTGAATACTGTGGGCTGGTTTCCAACATTAAGTGCAGCTTTCAGTATTGTTAGAACTGTATTAGAAAGATTTAAATTTCTGCAGTCCATCTTCACTGTTTTAAACTTTGCTATCAAGTGTTCCTGTCATACATGCTCATTTCCCACCTCCTTATTGTAATTCCCAAATAGAATTAGTAATATGTTAATACTCACCACTGTGTTGTGTAGCAATCAGCTCATGTCTATAGGCTGAAATAGTACTAGATGTAGAAATAGTATTTGATACTAGATTTTTTTTTTTTACGTAGAAAATGGTAGCATAGTAATAGAAGCTAAAGTTCATCTTGAATGAATTATATTATGGAGGTTTTGGAAGTCATATAACATGGAATTTGTCCACTTCCAGCTTGATTCCTCTTAAGAACAAAGTTTCATGTTTATATAGCATTGTATTCTGTCTTTCAACAGAATATAATTTGAAAAGCTGCCCTTGCAGATTAAGCTTTTGACTGGAGAGTAGTATGTAATTTAGTTATTAGAGAAGAATTCCAGTAAACTCAAATTTGCTGACTCTTGATCTGTAATTCCAGTAATTTATTTTTAATTTCAAAACAAAGACATTTTGTGTTGATGAGCAAAACAAACTAGTAACTGAATAAGAAAAGAGCAAAACAAGCTAGTAACTGAATAAGAAAAATACTATATACCAAATCTTTATTGGTTTACAGTAATCTTTTATGATCTGTCTGTAAAAGCAAGGAGCATGTTTAAGAAGCTCTTATGTTTTAACAAGTCACTATGTGAATTGTTACCTTCTTGTAATGGTTTAAACTAAACCACCAACATCTGTGGCAATGTAACTGTAAATAGGTATTTGCTGTACTTTTGAATTTCTCTTATTTTTAAAAACTGCAACACTGTGGCTTTTTTGTTGGCTGTCTTATTAAACCACCCTCTCTCAAAGGAATGGAGGATATATTGTGGTTTCTATAACTTACTTGAGTGTATGTTGGAAGCTGCACTTTCCAGACGAATAGACTGACAGGCTCCTCGGATTTCTGTCACTATTTCTTTTTCTTTGGTTTGTGTTCGCTTTTCTTCCACAGCCTCACCCCACCCTTGGATCAAGTAGGCTCTCTTTTCTGTCTGGTACTATGGGTGAAGATGAAAAAGAGTTTGAAGTAGTCTATCTGTAGCTTTTCTTTCTTCCCTGTTGAGAGCTCGTTTCTGTCCTCAGCAAGGCACTGCAGGTACAGTAGAGTAAATGCAGCTGTTTCACCTTTGCAAGGCAGTGTACAGCTAGAGCCAGTTTGCTTCCTTTTAACCGCCTTGTAGCAAATTGCTTGTCATGAATGTTCCTCCCCCAGGACCACCACTATCCCTAGATGAACACTTTCAGATTACCTGTTGTCCTTTCCTGGTCTAAACTACAAGGCCTGTATTTTATTTTCTGACCACTGATAAGAATTCTGCTACTTTGGGTGTGGCATTCTTCCTTTTGTGTCTTTTTCCTCTCTTCTTATTCAAGGAAAGTATTTTCTTTTAGCATTTTCTGCATCCCAGATAGACTCATAGCCCCTCTTCAAGGCCTAGGAGGATACAGTATATGATCTTTGACAACTGCCATTCTGAAGTGGAAATAGTTGTGACCACAGAGCTCTTGTATAGTGACAGAAAAGTCTAGAACCTTTCCTTCAGTTTTTCTATGTACATCTCTAAAGTGGAAAAAACCTTGTACTCCTTCAAATATTGTTTGGGTATGTTCCAGTTGTTTGGCATTTTTTGATGCTTTCTCTTGTGGAAGATAGTGTGCTGCAGAGCAATGGCACATTCTATTGACCAGCACAAGAAAATCATGGTAAGCAGGCTGTGCAGGGCACTGCCATGGCTGCAACAGCTGAGGGCACTGCCCACTGCAAGCTGCTGGTGTGGGTGATGTCCTTGAACACAAATGGGAGTCTTGAACTAGTCTTCATTGGCCATCTCTCTGTAAAATAGTCTTTTAAATTAAATTTATGCAAAATAACATCAAATGGTTTAGGACTGACTTCACGGGTAAGTGTTTTGGATTTGACTTGCATTGTTACCATGACATAATTCTCTTAACTGTCCCTTTCCAGACAGACCCTTCACAATAGTCTGCCTAGATTGACAGTACATGATATGTTGGCATTTTTAGAGCCAGAAACTTCATACCTCAGTGGTCTCAATACTTCCTCAGTGATGCCTAAGAGGAGAAAACATCAATGACCTTTCCATAACTGTTCTGTTCTTTGTATGATGGTAATAATGACCTCCCTTTTTAGATCTTAAGGACTCTCTTTTCCTTGGTTTGATAAATAGCTCCTAGGAAAACCTACAAAAAAAGCTGCTATTTAATTCCAAGCAATGCCCAAATTCTATTGAGCCTTCATCTTAATGAGAGTCAGCAACTGGGTTTTTGTATCGTTCTAAGTCGTTGAACCTTTTTTTGCTGCTGTAGTGATGATGCATTTCCTGCTTTTCAACTGATACCAGTCTGTGTTAAATTCTAATTTTTGGTCCACTTCCTAGCCAGTCCCTACAAGTAAAACTACCTGATACCTTTAGGACACAAACTCATTTGTATGGATGGTGATACTTATGGCACTTCTGCTCCATGGCCCCAAATAAAGCTGCATTCAATTAATTCTGTTCTCTCTTAGCTAAGTGAGTTGTTATATCTCAGGCTATAAAGAGCATTTCAGTTCTGGCTTTGGTAGCAGGATCCCTTCACCTTTTGAAGAAGAACATTCTCTGTGTGCTCCAGGGAGAGCACAGAGTGGCTGTAGAGATTGATTGCAAATGAATGATTGCAGCCACAGGAAGATCTGAAGTTGGACATTGTAATTTCAGAGCACTATCCAATTTGAAATGCATTCCAGTTGTGTGTGAAAAACCTCTGTGTCCAGATTATAATGATACAGTTACATAGTACATCAGTAGGATTGTGTGAAGTGTCTTTTCTCTTTCAAAATACAATCTCCAAAGGAACCTTGCTGACACATAAAATCAAATTTCTTTTTGAACCAGCTCCTCACTGAGATGCTCTGCCTGGCATCCAGTTTCAACAATCAGTTGTGAGACTCCTGTAAAATTGAAACTGGGCGATGGATTCAGAAATCAGCTAGAGAGATGAGAATAACTTTCAGAGATCCCATCAACCTTGTTTTCTTAGGAAGCCATTTTGGAAAAGTTGATGCCTTGAAAGCCACTGATTATAGCATTGAAAAATACACACTTTTCTCTGTAATACAAGACTGAATTGAATAAACCAGTTTTCCAGATGTGATTACAAGTTACAACAAGTTAAAAAGTTGATAAATAATCAATGTTTCTATATTGTTTTTAGGTAATTTTTTAAGAAGAAAGTTAGTATTACAATATATAATTCTTCTACATGTCTACGCAGTAGTGATAGTGTATAACCATAAAGCACTTCATATGCAAGCAGATTTCATTTTTCAGGGCAATGGATCTTTCAGGGTGTGATTTTTGTAAAAATTCATAGCCTGGATTTTGGTGTGGCTTAGCCTTTATGTTCTGCTTTGGATTTGCAGAATGAAAAGTTTGGGAATGTTTTCATTATAACTTACGAAGAATATTTTTTGCCTCTGAGGCTAAGCATGGGATCTTAAAATAACTGGTTCTGCTGATGAGAATAACTTTTCAAAGTAATATAAAATGACTTGTTTGTGTATCACAAGAGCCAATGAGTGAAACATGATTTTTGGGACATGTTGTTCTTAGTATTGAAAATAATTATTATAATTAACTGTTTATGAGATTGCCTTATATGGAACTTTCACTGCATGGGTTACATCAAAATACAATTCATAAGGCTGGGGTGGGGAATCTATTTTGGCACATATGGTGAAATATCAGCTTGGGCAGCTGAAATATGTTTTTGTTAGATGTTTATCACATTTTCAGCTTTATTGCATGAGGGACCTATGGTATTTTTTCCCTCAGTACAAATATATGGACTAATTGGAGTTTTTAAAGTTATCTGCATAGCGGAAATTAATGACATGATGAGAAGTTGTGTGGGATTTGTATATAAAGGAGCTTGCATTTTAACTTTTTACACTACAGCAATCTCAGTGAAAAGTTCGAATAATTTTACAGGTAAGAGAGGTTGGGTTTTTGGTCATCTGACTCTGAGACAGACTTTTCTGTTTCCATCTGAAGTTACTTGCTTAGAGCATCAGTACGTGACATTTAGTGAATAAAAAATATTAAGATGTAACAATATGGAGGTTTTACCATATTTGAAAGTTCCTTTAAAAGAGAGAGAAGTTTTGGTATGACTAATGCATTTAGTGACTTTGTCTCTTAGTTCTTCCCATGTATACATACATAAACTGAAAAACTAAGGACCTGGAAAATTAAAATGCTAACAGAAGTACACAATTTTTGCAAATTGGACTATGAAAAAACTTGTTGGCAGTTGTGGAAGACTTGCTTTAAAGAATCTGTTTTGTGTCACATGAAATTGTGGAAAGCACTGCATGAACAAGATAATTTGTGGGTAGTGAGGACAGTGCAAATGCTTGTCTTTATTCTTGGATTACATTAAGATTGTGTGGAAGGAACTGCATACTTGTAAAGCAAAGTGGAGCTATGTAGTTTACATTTGAAATTGTGTGTCTCTGCCACTGGAAGTTACTTTGGGTTATATCCTTCCATACCATTGGGAATTCTAAGTGTTCTCCCTTGTTACATAGGCTTTGTGAGCTGTTGATTTTTTTAAATAAGAAACTACCACTAAAATATCCCTTCTTCAGAGTTAAATCCTGAATATTGAAATCAGTAATCATCTTGTTGTTAATAAGCTTTGTGTGCTATGGTATCATTGGTTTTAAACCGAGAAATATTTACATTAATTTATTGTAATACACTGTGATAATGAAATCTATTCCTACTTCGTATGTTTTGTATTCCAGATTATTTAAGAATTGGTCAAATATTACAAAATTTCATAGTGTATGTATGTGCCTTATATAATAACATAAGTGACAGGGTATGTGCTCAACAACTGCACAACTTCATACTTTGTTTGGCATCCTGAAACCAACTGTGTTGAGCTAATATAGTCTTTTTATCTGAAAGTACTTTAAAGGATTTTAGAACCTATGTAAACATGAAGATACATTGTTAAAATATTGGTTTTCTTGAAATGTTCTAGTTATCATTCATTTATAAAATCAATGGAAATTTTTTCATTAAACAGTGGATTTATTTTTATTAAGTCATATTTATGGATTTTTAAAATTGCATTATTGTGATACTGAATTAATATAAAAATCTAGCATTTTTATTTCCAGTATGTAAAGCAAGCAAATTTCAAGTTGTTCTCATCAGGAGACATGAGCAGGACAAAGGGACTCCTTCCAAATTATTTTCTCCTGAGCAGTTTCCCACTTGGAGCTCTTGAGTACAAATGATTGGAATTGTAGTTTCTAATTAGCTTTTGTGCCACAACATCTGCATTGATAAGACTTGCATAAAATTTGTGTAGAAGTTTGTGGAATAATCTTTAGCACACTTCTTGATTGTTTTATGTCACTATCAGCAAAATTGCCGAATAACTTTTCTTCTTTGGATTGAAATTTTCATTAATTTAGGTTCCAACTGGGTGTGGTATGGCTAAATATTTTCTCAGTAATCTATATCTGAAGTAAGAATGTTTTGTAAGTTTTCTTAGTGTTTTTTTTTTTTTTCACCTCCATAGGACATGGCCCTTGTTGCTCCTGAGGCACCTTCAGAACAAGCAAGAAGAGTTTTTCAGACATATGACCCTGAGGGTAAGCGCTGTACTTTGTGCTGAAATAAGATTTTTTTAGTAGAAATGTACTCTTTAAGAGAGGAATGAAATGTCTGGTCCTTAAGAAATTTTCAGTGCAGGAGTCAATCTACAAGTGACATTGAGCACCCTGGTCTACTGGAAGGTCTCCAGGTCCACAACAGGCAGGTTGGAACTAGGTGATCTTTAAGGTCCCTTCTCACTCAAAACATTCCATAATTCTATGAAGAAATTACTGGAGAATTCTGCAGTAAGGGAATTTGTGCAATAGGAAGTAGAGTTTTTAAAAAAGACATTTTTTAACCTTGTTACGTTCTTTGTAGTTAACATAAAGCTTAAATAAAATTTATTTCTCCTATATTAAATTTTCATTAAACAACTGATCTGATATGATTCATTCTTCATGAGATTTTGTTCTTGAGTGTATGCGGCATACATGGAAATTTTCTTATGTTTTGGAAAACAGAGAATGTCTAGCATTGAGGTACTATTTTAACTGATCAAGAGGGAAAAATGGTGCAGTTATTATCCCAAGGTATGTCATGGAGAACTCTATACAAAGATAGATGCTTAATACTTGCTAAGAATTCAAAGTTTATGAGTAATAAATCCAGTTTCTGTATTGCACTTTTATTTTTATTTTTTTTTTAAGTGCCAGAAAAGCATTTGATAACTCCTTTCCTTCTAGAACACCAAAATTTGCTTGCAAATTTTACATGTAAAGATAAGTTTGTATTTTTAAGTGAGATTTGTGCTGGAAAGCATTTTGTTTCTTTTTCTCACAAGAAACTTTGCTACTTCTTCAGATAATGGGTTTATACCTGACACACTGTTAGAAGATGTAATGAAGGCTCTGGACCTTGTTTCAGATCCTGAATAGTAAGTATAATAAAATTTAAATACTACAGAAGTATCAGTTAATGCCATTAATTATCATTTAAGGCTTTTTTTTTCTTGATTCCGTTTACCACATATGTATAAAAATTTTGGATTGATTTTGGTTTTGGATTTTTTTTCCTAGTTTGGATTTTTTTCATTCTGGGCACAGAGTGTTATTTTCAAATGTTAAGCTTGAAATTTAAGGGAAGGAATTAAAATGAAAATGTCTCTAACTTTGGTAGTAATAACTAGAAGAAAAAAAAACTTCAAACCTACTGCATTACTATATATTCAGGAGACAGTCAGGATTATATTTTTATATATTAATGTAGGTGAAATGGTGTGTCAGAAGAGCTAAACAGTCAAGATATTCAGAGGGAAGTCTGGATTACCAGGATCTTTCTGCTGAGTTGGAAGCTGAAACTGCTTCAGTTACAGTTTTGTTTCCACCAGCACTCAGGACCTAGTAGTGCTTATAATTGCCATTTATTTTCAGAAATAACACATTGATTCCCAGGGTTGGAGTTAAATGTTTTAGCTCTAATACGGACAGATAAAACTAATATTAAGTGACAGCAGTTAACCCTCAATGTCAAAACTTACCATGTTTTGTGACTAATTGCTTAACCCAGAAAGGAGAGCCAAGCACATGCACTTTTTTACTGCTCCAAAAGTTGCTTCTGCTCTCTTGTAAACATTTGGTCTAGTTCAGTTGGGTCAAAACTGGAATGACTGTGGAGACTGTGAGTTTACTTACCAGAGCCATCTGAAGTGTGGTTGAGCCTATTTTGTGTCCTTTCAAATGTTTATAGTGTAATTTATGATGAAGTTTACTGAGTTGTTCTCTGGAGGAGAGGAGTAAAAATTGAAGTAAAGAGATACCCAAACCAAAAGAAAGTGCAAGACAAAAGGCTCACATTCATATTACAACAATAAGTGGTGAAATTTGCAAAAGACTTTTTTTTACAAGGAGAGGAAAGAAACAAAGCCATTGTTTAATAGGTCTGAGAAGATGGCTTTCACCTTTTTGTTCTACTTTCTCAATTTTTTGTTCTACTGTCTCTGCAGAAAAATCCTCTCTTCGTTCAGTGGTTTTCCCATTTGGTTGTTTTTCTCTCAGGGCATTTGGGGCATAGCCCTGTCATATTTTATTTGCATAGAATATAAAATATAAATTGATGTACAAAGAGCCAGTCAGAAGACCTGCTGCATTGAAAAGCCATGATCAAAACATGGAATATGCAGTCTTAAATCATCTCCTCTTAAATAAATATATGCCTATTGCTATTATCTTGAGAACCTACTCTGTTTGGGCTCTAGATGTTCTGTCTTTTTGGTGTGGAACACAAGTATAAATAATGTATTTCAAACTCCATACAGGCTTTTTTGCTTGTTTTTTGTTTGTTTGTTCTTAAGTAAAATTAAAGGCCTTGCTTCCAAATGTATTTTTTAATGATTTGATTATCTAATCCAAGGCTTTAAGTTTCTCAGAATCTCAGAATGTATAAAGATCAGACCTGATTAGAATTGTAGAACTGTAGAGGGGAAAACTGTAGAGCAGACATGAATTAGCAAGGTGACTTAGCCAGTACTGAATGTCATTGCATGTGTTTTTAGTAAAATTTTTTAGTGTTTTAATAAATGTATCTGAGAACACACCTGTCTCATTTGTTTTGCCTGTTTCTAAAAACCATTTGATGCCCTTTAGGGCACTGATTAAAACACATCTGTCAATGTAGATTTAGCTTGCTTAAAACATTTTATGCTCTCTATTTGACCAGTAGCGGAGGCTTTTGTTCCCACACACTTCTCAGCAATACCAGTACAAAGGCCATTGCCCCAACACTGGGAATCTCTGGAGTTCAGGTGCCAAGCTTTGCACTGAGGAGACTGAAACACAATCACAATTTCAGTAGCTCTGCTGTGGTACCAGTAATAGTGAAAGGTGTTAATGATTTGCTGAAGGAAAAAACCTCACTTGAAACACAGCACAATCCAAGTTTATTAAATCTACCCTTCTGCTTAACTGATTGAATTTTGTACAGTGGCTATATTTAAAAACTTACATGGTGCTGTATTTTTAAACAGTTCTTGTATTTCTTTACTGAGTACATACCTTGCTTTAATTTTATTACATAATTTTAAGTGCATTTTTAAAATAATCTGTTATGGTTCTGTTTGCAAACACAATGTTTTTGCAACTCTGCTGCAGCATTTCAAGAATTTGGGCAAGTTTCAAGCAGCCACTGACATAGCCAAAATTTTGTACTTTGAGAGCAGTGAGAATGAGGAATAGAAGGATTGAAGTCCAATATCTTACAAGTTCTCAGTCGTGGTTTCACTTAAGTAGAGATTTTTTAAAAAAATAATAAATTAGCATTGTTTTTAGGATACCACATTCAGTGTTATGAATTTTAAAATTCTTCTCCCAAGGACCTTAATGAAGCCACTCTCTTCAGATTTGCATAATACATCCTCTGTGTGTTAAGAGAGAAACAAAAAGAATTCAAATAACTTACTACTAGTTCTATGTTAGGACCAAGAAAGGAGTAAAGATGAAGAAACATAAGTGGTAGCGAAAAAGACAAAATGCTTTTGTGCAACAACCAAAAAGACCTTGGAAACTACACCTTCTGCTCACAGCTCCCAACAAAAGAGACCTGGGTGTTGGTTAAAGGCCTAAGTAGTAAAAGAGACATCTATGAGAAACTGAGTGTGTCGTCTGAAAGGAAAATGTAGTGTGTACACTAAAAAAATTGGAAGAATCTGTATTTATGGAATGTTAAATGTAAATACAACATAAAGCAGAGTTAAAATCTGTAGACTAATAAGTAAAGTTATAAAACAAAAACTAGTAGTATTCTTCTGAGCCCATCAGTGCTAAGGGGCCTGCAAGAGGTTTGTAGTTCTGATAGATGATTCCCAATGTTTTAAAAGTATTCAAAGTCAAGTGGAAAAGTGCAGTGAGTTCTTCATATTCACCAGAGAAGATGGTAGGGGGCAGTTCTCCTCATCACTGGAGAAGATCAAAGAGTGGTTCCACACTTAAGCCTTTGGATGGGTGGTCAGAATAGTTAGCATTCTGAAGTGTCAAAATAAGTAAAACAATGCAAAGTCCTGAAGAAACATCAGACTGACATTGCTGAACTCTTTTAGGTTACCTGCCACTGTGAACTGTGCTGTACCAAAGAGTACAGGAATGAGAAAGGTGACAAATGAGCAATAGGACTTAGAAAAGATTTGAAGGCCAGTCTAGAGAAAATTGACATGTAAATGTTTCATGTATAAACATGGAATAGGAAGGAACATTTTTCATAGATAAAGAATTGATCAAGGAATAAAAATGTCACTTTTTCCTTATAGAGGGAGATAATTAAAGGGATTTTACAGGAATTTGTATTAACTATGTGAATTTTGTTATTTTATCAGCAGGATTTGACAGTAGGGATTTGTATGAATGTTGCTGATAAAAATGTGTTTGAGATGTTAAAAAAAAGTGTGTAAGAGCGGCAGAAGTTACTAGAGGTTATGGAAACAGAGAAGTGCCAATAAAGTAAATGTAGATTGGTTCCTCAGGGGATAAAGCAATGCTGATTTCACACTGTGGGTCTGTGAACTAGATATTACTAGTCAGGAAACAGATCTTGAAATTTAAACTCATAGTGATAGCCAGACACATGGAGTGGGATTCATAGGAGTTATGCCATTGTATAAATGCCTGATGTTTCACTCCTTCTTGGGAAAAGAATATTATAGAAAGCTACCAACAGGGCTAATTAAAGATCCAGAATGCCATTAGTGCAAGGAAAAGCTAGGTTGGAACTGTTTGATCTGAAAAAGATAGACAACCACTGACACAGTAAATAGGGAATGACTATTAATTGCTTTACACAATACAAAAATGAGGTATCATCAAACTGAATTAGGTGACAGAGAAGACACTTATTCGCACAACCCATAGTCTAATTTGTATTTTTTGAGTGGAGTTTATTAAGAGCAGAAATGTAGGTGGATTCAAAGCCATTTAGGCACATGCATGGAAAGAAAAATATATATCTTTGTGTTTTAGATACTGGCTGTCACTGAAGATGTCTTTGAGCAGCAGACTGCTGGAAAGGGGAGGGTAAACTCAGGATGTGTTTGTGCCCTGTTGTTCTCTGTTGTGAGCACCCACCACTGAGCAGTGTCAGGAGCAGGATTCTGGGCCAGGCGCTCTGTTGGTTTGACCCAATGAGGACGTTCCTGTGGACGGTACAGCTTGTAACTCGAGCACAGGGCTAGGTAGATGCAATAGATCCAATCTGCTGCCTGTAGAAATATACTGCTTAAATAGATATATAGTCTTACAATTGACCTTTGTTTGCAGCGACCTGAAATTAGACTGTAGTCATGCAGTAAGGCTTCCAGATTAGTATTGTTAGTATTTCTATTGTTTGTTGGTTCTGGCTTCTTTGATACCGAGTATGTGATGTAAATAAGAAATGTATCTGTTAAATTTAATTTTATTTCAGCGTACTTAGAAAATCTTGGAAGGTTTTCAAATCTCTGTTTAAAAACAGGTTGTTTGGCAGTGACAGAGCTATATTTCAAAGATGGCTGGGTTTTGTATCTTTAAAGAATGCTTACAAGACAGCAAAATGCCTTTTGGGCTGTAAACCTGGTTTTAGATTATACGGCTTTCAAATTATTTTACCAAATATGGTGGTCCTTCAGAATTATCACTTATTTAATTTAAAATAACAGATTACTTTTACTTAAAAATAACCATGTTTTGGCAACTTGCATGCCATTCTGGTGCAGTTGTCACTTAAGATTAAAAATAGAATAGTATTGCTATACTTGGCAGTCAGTACTGTGGTAGCACGGCATAACTTAGTCATGCAAGAATAAAAGTGTCTTACTCATACTTTTATATTCAATGTTTTTATCTTAGTGTAAACCTCATGAAGACCAAATTAGACCCAGAAGGACTGGGCATCATACTACTGGGTCCCTTTCTGCAAGAATTTTTCCCTGAGCAGGTAATCAATATATATTCATTGCTGCAGAGCTTTGTCTATTCTGTTTGGCTTTGAGATTCGTTGAAAACTTCCATGAATATCACAAGAGTAAATTTTAATAAATATTGCATTCATTCAACTCAGCTGATCATCAGATAACTTCTGTATTCCACCACAAAAAGGTAGACTTCTGTTTTCTATAACATGTCCATGATTTTGTCACCTTTAGACTGGAAGGAAACTCCATTGTTCTAAATTTAACTTCAGAAAATATATAATCATTTTGAGTATGACATTGAATTGTTTCCTTACTCAGAAAGTTCTTCTGAGTTTGTTTTTTCTGAGAATAAATGACCATACTGGTTTTATCAGTATTAAAAAGGTTGCTTGCAAATGGGAAAAGGTTGCAAACATATTTAAGACTACTTTTATGTACATTTCTTGATAATTAAAGTTTTTGACAGTTTAACAAAAAATTCATGATGGACTTAGATTTAACTTATGTGGAAGTTAGGGTATTGGAAAATTATTTTCAAACTCTCAGTCTGTTGCATACATTCTTTAAGACTGCACCACTAGTGAGAGGCAGGTGTTAACTTAGCACTGCTGTCCTCTTTCCCCTTTGCCTTGGATCACATTTTCCTGCTCTCGCACTGCCTCCCTGCCACCAGGAGCCTCTTTAAACAGATTTGTGGTAAACCAGAACAGGAAGCTGGTCTGGGTAAGAGCTCTATTTACATGTGTGTAGGGCTTGTTCCATGGCCATGCACATCCTTGTATTGGCAAAAATGAGCAGGTTTACCTGAGGCAGAAGAAAAGGCTGGTGGAAGAAGGAGAAGGGCTGAGAGGAGTACTTCTTTAAAAGCTTTTTAGCTTAATGTGTCACTGAAGCTATGTGGCTTACTTTTTACAATCAAGGAAAAGTGAAACTGATAGGTTTAAGTCCCTTTAGCAAGATTCTTTTTGTTAGGATTGTGCAGCACTGGGTATAACATTCTGTACTATGAAACATTCTAGTCAGTCAGAAGACACTGGAAATGCACTGCCAAAGATGGTAGGGACTGAATATATCATATCATCCAGAGGCTTTCATCATTTGGAGGAAAGAGAAGGAGGAGTTAGTGCTCATTTTCTCTGGCCTTTTAGAATTACATCCACATTGTATTTTTGCCAACTGTTTCTTCTTCCTTTCATTTGTTTATACAAATAGAAGTGGAAATATATGTACAATTGAATATAATTTATTTCTTACAATTATAATACATTTGCAAATCTAGAAGACTCCACTGCTTCATTTTAGGCCCCAGATGCTTAGAATGAAGTTCAGAATGCCAAAGAACATCCTCCATAATTGGCTGTGCCTAAGCTGTCAAGTACCATGGGCCATAGGGAGGTGGAGGAGACAAGAGCCATTGTATGGGGCTGCTGCCTCTCATGCCTGTCATAAGGGCATCAGTGACTGAAGAAGGGAGGCTGGAGAACAAAGCACAGTGCAGTCATGGGCAGAACCCTATCTTGGTCACCTTGGTGGAGGAACTCTGCCTCCTGTTAAAGTTGGAGCCCTTGAGTCAATGCCTGTCTGTCAAGTGCTAATTCCCTGCTGTATGTGATTCCCCACCACTCAGTTTTTCCTGTCCTGTTAAACCTTCACTGGCTCCAGTAAAAAACATGGGAATTGCTACTGCCTTATGGCTGCTGTTTGAGCAATCAGCATGTTATAGACTGGAACCTGCCAGTATCCATTTGATCAATCTGTCTGTACTCTGTGCATCAGGTAGCCGTAGCCCTTACCCATACTGACACCTTGCTCAGAATTCTTTCTGAAAGTGAAATTCTGCAGAAATGATGATGAATATCTTTGAAAGTCTTTCTTTCAAATACTGTGAGGAAATAGCAGATACCAGTGGTGGTTGGAATTGCTGATTTTAATATTTGAACATCTAGCTAGGGCTCAAGAGATTCAGATTAGATTCCTTTGCTGAGAATATTCAAACTCCCATTCTTACTCTCCTAAAAAGTACTCAACTCCCATCTCAAAAGCAGAGAGGTATCTCAGCTTTCCTTCTGAAAGCTGTTGGCTTAGAAAAAATTATTCAAAGCTATTCAGCTAATTATTCAAAGACTCCTTACTACTTAGGGCAGTCACCTGGAGAGGTGGATTCCTGAATTCCATGCTAGCTCTTTTTTTTTTTTGGAAACAATAACTGCACAAAATTCTTAACTTCCATGGCACAGGAACTAGGAAACAGCATTTTTTTCCCTTCTGGGTGAGCATTACTTCCTCAGGGAAATGAATGTGTCCTGGTTCCATCCCAGGAAGGCTTAATTTTATTTATCTCTGTAAAGCAACTTCTGTAAGCAGAGTTACCTCTTACCTTCCTTTTCACCACCCTCACTCCACTGAATAGCCTGGATGGCTATGAGAGACCCATAGAAAGATAGAGTTTGTGAATCATTCAAGAGCAGAAAAATGAATGAGGGTTTTATATTCTGATGGATGTACTGTAACCTGAGCAGATTTATTCTCATTCCAGCCTTTACTTCCATGCTCAAAAAAGGGATAAGCTTTTGTTTGGAGCCTGGTCCAGTAGGCATGAAAGAACTGATACTACACTTATTTGTGTTTCCTGGTTCAGTGAATCCAAAGCTTTCAGTCCTCTTAGGACTACAGCAATTAAACACCTGGAATGGTAAAGATCACCAGAGCCAGTAGCTTTGCTGTTGGACCTTGGCAGAACCAGTGTCTTCAAAATTAGTGTGGTTAGGCAGGCATGGGAGTCTATGAGCTTTTTAGCTCTCACAGGGAGGGCTGGAGATTGGATCTGGTCCTTAGTAAAAAACTTTGTGCTGTCCAAACCATCATAAATAAACATGCATGTGACTACTGCATAAGGTGTCTGACATTAAAAATCAGGATGGCTTCTCCAAAGTCAGTGCTGAAGTTGTACGTCAGATTGTCCAGCTGAACACAGAAAATCATGGCTTGCTCTTGGGGGCATTACTCATTAATTTACTGAGAACTGTGCTTTTATTTCTGATAAGAAAGGTGAAATGAAGGTTTTGTCACCTAAAAGAAATGGCACTTTTTAACAGTTTTCTCAAGTCTTACTGGTTGAACGCATCTGTCTAGTTGTAAAGAGAAGAGAATCAAGGCACAATGGATGCCACATGAAATTAACTGTCTTCTTTCTATTAGGACTCCAGGGTTTCAGAGTCATTCACTGTTTACCATTACAATGGACTGAAGCAATCTAATTATAATGAAAAGGTAAGATTTACAATTAAGCCCTAATAAAGTCACAAAGCAAAACTGAATATAGTTAAAGGCAAAATACTCTACCTTGAAGGAGACTTTTTATAAAACTATTATTTTGATTATTTTCTTGCAAAATTATACATTTTGAATTGGAAATTTCTTTGTGCTCCTAATCATATTTGAGCTATACTGGACTGCTTGGCCAGACCACATCTCTGAAACTCTGCATTTTGGAAAGAGCACTTCTCACACCTACATGTCATAAGGGGGGGTCTGAACTGCAAGGGACACTGAAGATGTAACACACATAAAGTGCAACTTCTAGAAGTAACTCAACATCTAATTTAGGTTGTTTAGAATTTTTTGTGAATTTTTTTAGTAGTACATGCTCACATAAAAAAATGAGTATTTTTTTTTCAGCCATTTACTGAGGAAACAAAGATGACCTGTTTCATTTTCAGCATTCTTGAAAAAGGGGTGTACCAGACATAATATGACTGCTTCTAGGTTCCTGAAGGAGAATTTAGAGTAAAAGATTGTAAGACATTAAGAGACATAAGGAGCAAGAAGGACTTAAGTAAGAGTTCTTCCAGAAAATTTACCTGCTCAGTCTTTGGAATAGCTTTTAATTAAGTCCTTAAAATTAGCCCTGTGAAATCTCCAGCGGTTCCATACCCCAAAATGTAAGCAGAAGCATTCAAAGATGAGGGTTTTTCAATTTCATACTTCCATTTCATTAAAAAAGGAAGTATGTAAAACTTCACAGATTTGATGTGTGTGGGATTCACATTCTCTGAACTTGAGAGAAGCAGAGAAAAGAATGATCAAAACAATTCTTATCTCATTCACTGCTCCTCTTGTTGTTCACAAGTGCATTGTGGAAGATTGTTTACCTGAAGGGAGTTGGTAATTGGATTCTGCTGAGAGTGTTTTGATTCATTGGCCAATTGGATCCCTGTGAGTGTGTTGGGACTGTTGGCTGACAGTCATGAGATTCTGTGCAGTTGGTGCTTGTGCAGATTAAGTTTAGCTGTAGTGTAATAAAGTAATTAATTAGCCTTCTGATATCCATGGAGTCCTCCTCGTCATTTCTCCTGGACATCAGGCAAAAATATCACCGATAGATTTGTATCATAACCAGTCCTCTCCTGGCCTGGTGAAAATGATCATCTCACCTCTCAGTTCTTGAGCAGGCTGACAGAGTTGGGTTTGCTTTGCCAGGTGATGTATGTGGAGGGCACAGCAGTTGTGATGGGCTTTGAGGAGCCCATGCTGCAGACGGACGACACCCCGGTGAAGCGCTGCTTGCAGACCAAGTGGCCGTACATAGAGCTGCTCTGGAGCACGGACCGATCCCCTTCCCTGAACTGAGCTGGCCAGGAGCAACACCAAACTGGAGCTCACTGTGTGGAGTTATACACTGGTATCACTGAGGAATTGTAAATAATGATTACAAACACTTTTTCAGTGTTAATTGGAATATTTAATTTTTTAATCAGATTGATTTCTATTATAATAGTTTGTCTTTTTTGGCCACTGTAGTACTGTTAATGTGAGTTATCCTAAAACAAAAAGCCTACTTACAAAGTCTTACCATTATTTTGCCATCTCATGAAGATTTGAAAAATTCTGATATTGCAGAATCTGCATATTAGATGTCAGATCTTTAAACATAAAACATATTCAGCTTTCTCAGAATCATATAGGCATGTTTTATTATTTAAATTATATTGGCTTACATTACAGTACCATAATGTGTGGACTAGACTGGCCTTTGCACTGGGTATGTTTTAATGAGTTTAAATTTTCTGCAGTTTTTCCTAAAATCTAATTTTACCTAAAGAGCTTGCACAATGTGACATAAAGAAGATACATTTTTAGGAATAAGTATAATTCTTAAATACTCTTTCTTGGCAGTTGTATATTACTGTGGCTTAGTTATTGGGCATGTTAAAAGTGAACAGAAAATCTGATGAAAACATAGATATATTAATATTTATTTGAATTTGTATAAAGGAAATGTAAAAACAGCAAAATTTCTTGTTCTATAATCTTTAAACTATTCAAAACTTACAATATTGCCAAATACCTCTTCTTAATTTGTCCAAACAGCAGTGTAAGCCAGCATTACTGTATGTGTTAAGTGCATGAGAACATCTGTTATTACATTATTATATTCCTTTATTTATTATCAACTTCTTAGCCCTAAAATAAAATCTTTTCCTTGAATCATATATTATTTAAAGTTTGATTTACTTGGACTTGTTTGCTGCTTCTCTGAGTTGATGAAAAGGAACCACAGGTTTAGAAATTTTATAAATAAAGGTCAACTTTAAAGTTGAATGCATCTTGGGGGAGAAAAAGGCAACACCAAAAGGTAATTTCCTAACTTCTGGAATTACCATGACTGTTCCTTATTGCAGACTGACAGCAGAGTATCTTAGTATTAAAAGAGTATTTTTGTTAGATTTCTTTTTCTGAAAAAAAAAATCCTTTGCAGATTACAATGATTTGAAAAGATTCCTTAATTGGACTCACTTTATTTAGAATGCAAGTATTCTGTCTTGCAGTGTAGGCTTGACATTAAAAACTTGTGCAACAGTGGTATTACTGCTGAAAAATATAGATAAATAAGGAGAATGTCCTTGTCAAGTATGGAATTTTATTTTTCAAAAAATGCTCAAGCTTGATAGGTACTCGTTTCAGCTGGTTTTACACATTTAAGATAAATGTCTTTAGACTTCCACTGACACCTTGGAAGGGGAAAATTCACTTTTCTTGCTTTTTCTCTTGAATTTTGGTGTCTGTCCTTGGCTTGTACTAGAGTGTCTCACTCCAGATTTTGCACTGAATCATAGCTTGAATCTGTTAAAATGTGCATTTATTTTTCTAGCCCACTCTCAAAAAATTTATGTTCTATCTCACAGGAAAAAAAAAAAAAACAACTAGAAGCTCCACTCATGAGAGATCTGTCTTTAAGCATTAGTCTGGATTAGAAACTTCTGCTGTACTCTAGAGACATTTAGCTGATGATGGTGTGATAAAAGAACCCTCATTCCTGTATCCTCTTTTCTTCATACTGCCTAGCTGTTAAAGGCCTGGATTCTGGTTTATTTCACTTATTTTTGGATACAGAGGCTAACTAGCAGTGATTTATGGCATTCAGGCAGCTCATCTGAGAGCCTCAGCCAGGTGAAGCTCTCTGGCCTTCCTTCTACCATGAGCACAATGGGAGAGATTCTGCCTGCATGGAAATTTGCTTTTTGTCCCCTAAAACAAAGTGGTTATTTAGATGGCCGACTTAAAATGCAGGACATTAATGTTTGCTACATTTGATTTGCTTTCACAGAAAAATATCTAGAAACCCATATAAAGGTTGTTCTGCTCTAAGTGCTGCCTATGTGTGTGTGTATATATATATTACAGTTTGCAAATTGAGACCTAGTCAGTGAAATCAGAGCACTCTATGGGATTAAATGCATGCTGTAAGTAACCAGAGCAAATTGATAATGCTAACTGTAAGAAAGTGCGTGAGCTAAATATGCAAGTAAATGACATTTTGATTAATACTCTAGGGGGTTTTATGTATTGCAGAATCGTTCAATTTTAATTGCAAAGGAAAGGTCAGTATCTTCTGGGAGACAACTACTATCCTAGCTGGAAACATGGTGCAGTTAGCATGATGTTGGACAGTTGGTCTGGAAAACTGGGCTTTCCTTCCCATGTCTCAAAACCCTTTGAGACAGAAGATACATGTTGGTGTCTTTTTGCTCTAAATTAACTTTCATAAAAAAGTGATGGGGGAGAGAAAGGGGTCTGCTGCTGGGTAAATGGTAAAAGAAATTATTCCCACGTCATTGTGTATACTGGGGTTCACAGTCAGGCAGCTCCAAAAAAGTTATCTAAGTAAATAATGGAAAGACTACTTCCAGTGCTTCATGAGTTATATTTGAAGGCTAACAGCTACCAAATCCATATTTGCTTTGTTGAAGTCTGAACTATTTAAAGGTAAGCAGCCAGTACAAACCCAAATTAAAATATCCTTGTTAGAATAGGATACTGTTTCAATAGGCAAAGGGCCCTTTGAGACAGTGAATCACTTAAGTACAGGCTGGGCATTTTGGGTTTTTGGATGCTTTTGTTAAGTTCTGTTCCTTCAGACAGTTACAATTTATGCTTATCTGGTTCATGTATATGCTTTCTCTTATCTCTTCAGTTCTTGTGTGGATGAGTTTAGGTTAAAGAAGCCCAAGATGGGTCTTGATGGAGCAGGAAAGTGTGGGAGTCAAAATCCATTGGGCGAGAGGAATGGCTGTGTCTATACATCAGTTCCCATGCAGAAACAAGAACCTCCCTTAGTGCAGCACACTCATTTGCTGTCCACCCCAGATGATGAGTATCTGCAGTCAGGCTGTGGACAGCTACTCTGGATTCTCCTGCTTTGCAAGCAAGGCTGCTCAGCACAAAACATCCAGCATGTTCTGGAGAGCACCTGCAGCTTCCCTGTGCTGCAGCTCTGCTGCTGGAGACAGCCAGAGGTGCAGTGGGAAGGAACACTTCATCCCCATCTTCCTCTGCAGCATCCTGTCCTTTGGGATCTCACACAAAGTCTCTGCTTTCACCAGCATGGGAAATTGGCCCATTAGACTCCCTTTTACATTGATTTTGTGTGGTTAATACCTGTAACTAATGAAAAATCAGTATTTCCACAGGATCTCTTGAAAATAAACTGATTTTTCTGTGGACTATATGTGATTGATAGACTGATTTAATCTACTCAATACAAAATTAGCTTTAACACTTTTCATGTAGGAATTACTTTTGCTAAGATTTTTAACTTGGACAATGTTCCCAAAGGTAAGGTTCAAAGAGGAATGCTGAACATCTTTTGTCATCATGTCATCCTGGATTCAAACTCACTCTCTTTGCAATGCATGGTCACATCCTCATTTTATCCTCTTGCAACACAAAAACACTGTCTATGTAGTTACTCCAGCTACAGTTCAGGAGAAGGCTTCTGGCCTACAGAAACAAAACTAGGAAACAATTGAAAGGTAGGTTTTCTATAGGAATTGGACATTTCAGCTTCTGTACCACCATATTTTGAAAAGATTTAACAGTAAAACTATCACTAATTTTGATAAGATTTATGCTCAAAGCCCATACAATTCTTTGAAATACTTGTTCCTCTAAATAATAGCATAAATAACATTAAAGCTGTGATAATGGACCCTCCTACAAAAATATTAATATTTAAGTTTTGCCTCAGCAAATCTTTCCACAGAAGATTAGTCATCTATTTTTAAGACTGGAAACACCATAATGACATACTAACATCACTAACTGCACATAATATTAGCTATAGAAATTCACACCATGAATCTTATATTTTTTTCATAAATTGCTTAATCCCACATCTGACCTTCCATTTATTCTGTAAGGTAGATAATGATTTTAGACTCTTGGCTAGATGTTCTTATGAAAGCCCTCTGTCCTGGCTCCAGGTGTGGTTCTAGAGCCTATTAAGACTTTTTAGTTAGGTATTCAAAGGAATTGATGTATCAGACCACAGGTATGCTGAAGTGCAAGCTTCAGTCTACTAGCAACTGGGGGAGCTGCTTACCTCTTATGCAGTGCAGATCAGTGTGCAAACTCCAAATATTGCTGAAGTCCAAGGAAAGCAAGATGTGAAATAAGCTTCTAGTGATCAGAACAGGTCCAGCTTGTTTAGCGAAACACTGCAAATTCTTAGAAACATAAATTGTTTATCTCTTTGAATTAATTTGGAATATCCTGCATGCATATGTCTCTACTTTATAGAGAGGAAAAAAAAAAAAAGGAAAAGAGTAATGCGGGGACTGCTGTAGGTTAACACTTTGGGGGTAAAAGGATCTTGAAAGAGAGTTCCTTCTTTTCATGCTGCCCTGCCTTCCTACGGGTTTTAGCACTGGTAGCCATTTGAAGCACTTATTTACTTTTTAAAACTTACTCAAAACAACCAGGTTAGGTGGCATTTGTTTCTAACTGAAAGGCAGGTACGTGAGAACTGCCTGTGCCTTATGTCTCTTCAGCTTCATTTGTGTGAACACTCACCTATCAAACTGTGCTAATTACTGAATTTTAACTGTTTTGGATGGATCAGTAAAAGTGGCTACAGCACCAGAATGTGCTGCCTTCTCACTTCTGAGTGCCACTGCTCTGGGCTGCAGTCTGAGCAGTTCTCTGAGCCCCAGAAACTACATTTGTGACACTCAGCCTTGGAACTGATTGCTATGCTAAAAAGGAGCATTATTATCATCATCATCATTATTATCATCATTGTTTAGCATAAGGTAACACAAATTCTAAACGCATTCAATTGCCTTAAAACTGCATGACTTTTAAGAGCAGGTGTTAATCCTAAAGTCATTCAGAAGTACCTCACTTCTAAATTTATTACTGGTGCTTAGAGCTGTAAGAGAAACTTGTACAATGCAAAATAATACAATATTGTCAATGGTGTTTCACTATTTACCAAATAAATTTGGCATAAATACAAGGCAGGCAGAATTAAGGGATATTACAAGCCTGTGGGGACAGCTAAGGGTCACACAGTTAATGCTGGAAATAAATACACAGTTCCATTTTTGTGAAAAGGAATGTCAGTCTTATCTGAATAATCCTGCCATAAAGCACTTAAAATAAAACAAACACAAAAGTAAAGTAACTGGAACCTCACAACAAAACAAACTGCTCTCAACTGCTTTCATAGGTAGATCTAATGTAGCATATTTATAAATGGATTTTTTATTATTTTGATCTTTCTCTGATTCTGTTTGGACACATCTGCCTTATAAATGCTGAAAAACAATTCTCTTTCCTTGTTGTCACTGAGCTCATTACATGGAAAATAAAATGTTTCTCCTTTTCTTCCTACCTTTGCGTTGGCCAGAAAAAAAATGTTGATAATGCTGTCCCCTCAAGATGTGAATGTGATGGCACACAGCTTTGTAGGTGAGTAGAGCATTTAAGACAGCCAGGTTCTTCTATACGTTCTTAACAAAACCAAGTGAAACTCTGCTGTGGAGCTTGCAGGGGCAGAGCAGCTCAAGACAGGAGTTATACAGCCCCATCCTTTTAAATTACTTTTGCGAAGAAATTACCAGAGGAGCTTTCTAAAAGCACCGTTCCTTTCTGTGCCCCGTTCAATAGGTTATTTCTGTGGGCAAAGCGGCACGACCTGCGCCTGCACGGAGCTGTGCTGAAGGCTCTGCTCGGAGCCAGTGCGAGGTGCCCCCCTCAGTTCAGGAGGGCTCCGCGTAGCCAGGCACTCACGGGGAAACCTGGAGAGCAACAGCGGAATCGCAGCTTCGAGCCCTGAAGCCTTCTGAACTCTGTGCCCGGCTCTGCGTCTTTCCCGTGGTTAGAAGTTTTTCTCGTTGCTGGGGTTTTTTGGTTTCTATTTAATAACGGCCATGCCGAGCAACCAAATAACAATCTGAGGGAGGTTTACATTTTTTCAATGCACTTCAGTTTCCTAAAAGAGATTTCCAAGTATCAGGCTCTTCAGTTCAAACCCTTGAAAATTATGGAAGCCGAGAGAAGTTCAACTCGAAACCACCAGCCCACACTCCGGCATCTCCCCCCGTGAACACGACCGCCCCACAGCCGCTGGGCAGTCGCGGGGTGTCCGGCTTCGCCGGCGTTTGCCGCAGATTCCCGGCGGAATTCCCGGCGCTCGCTTTCCGCAGCCCCGCGGGCACCGCGGTGAGGGCAGCGCTGCCCGGCCGCCGGCCGTGCGCCGCCAGGGGGCGCCCGAGAGCGCGTCCCCCGGGGGGCGAGCGGGACCGAGCGGGGCCGAGCCTCCCGCGCCGCCCCCCGCCCGCGCACGGCGGCAGCCGGACCGCGCCGCTCCGCTCCGCACCTCTCCACCCTGCTCTGCACCGCACAGCACCGCACGGCCGCCGCACCTCTTCGCCCCGCTCCGCTCCGCACGGCCGCCGCACCACTGCGCTCCGCTGTGCCAGCGGCAGCCAGCCGTGGAGGCGGCGAGGATGCTGCCCCTCAGCTGCGGGCGGCCCCGCCGCTGGCAGCGCCCCCTGCTCCTCCTGTCAGCGCTGCTCTGGGCGCCGGCGCTGGTGGCTTTCAACCTGGACGAGGAGAAGCTGACGGTGTACAGCGGGCCCCCGGGCAGCTACTTCGGCTACTCGGTGGACTTCTACATCCCCGACCCCAGCACGTGAGTGCCGCGCCGGGGCGGCGGGGCCGGATCGCTGAGGGAAGGCGGCACGGGGGTGACAGCGCCCATCGCCCGCCTGTCCCGATCGATGGCCCCGGTGACCTCCCGGTGTGTTTCGCAGGGTCAGTGTCCTGGTGGGAGCCCCCAAAGCCAACACCTCGCAGCCGGACATCGTGGAAGGAGGAGCGGTGTACTACTGCGCCTGGCCCGGCGCCCGGTGCCGGCAGATCCCCTTCGACAACACCAGTGAGTGCGCGGCTGTCCCGCGGTGCTCTGCCCGGGACCCCTCGGCTCCTCCGCCGTCCTGTACTTGGGCTTTGATCCGAGTGTCTGCCCTCGGATAGAAACCCGCTCCTGGGAGCCTGAATGCATGTGCTCCTGCAGGGAAGGGTTTAATGGTCCCCAGAGAAATAACAGGATTTTGACCTCCGGGATCAGTAGTTGATCTTAATAACTGCCTTTTTTTTTCCCTTCTTCTCCCTCTCTGCTGAAAGATATTTGTGGCAGATTCCTGCTTTTGAAAATACTTTTGCATGTTCAGAAGGCAAAGCCCCAAAAGCCTTGTCTCACACTTCTCTGAACCACAGAAATAACAGGATTTCTAGTGTTTGCTGTTATTTTCAACGAGGGGATTTCTGGCTGTTCAGATGGATGAAGTGCCTCATGTAGCATGCTTATTTAATTCTATTCAGAAAGCAAGAATTTTGTTTCAGAATACTGAAGCTAGACCGATTTAGGCACAATGTGGATAGATTATATCCACTTCCAAAATCCCAAGACAGATGTTTCTTATTTAATTAGAGGGAACACAAGTTTTAAACAATTCAAGCTGTTTATGTTTTCTGTTGTCTCTTTATAGGTTTTGAAAATAATTTAAACCTAGTGTTTGCAGAGACTTTAAAACTGCTTCCTTTATTTAGGCAGACCTTGACAGTTTGACCATTAAGCGAAAGTTATTATTCTTAAGGTTATATTTAATCTTAATATTTGTGATTTATTGAAATGTGAACGCGATACAATTCTTTTTCTTTGTTTGTTTGTTTTCTGAAAGAAGTCAGATTAGAAGAGCTCACTTAACTGTAGCAAATAAGCAGTGCTGTTCTTTACTCCTCCCATCTCCAGCCACCAACATACTGTTACTGTGTTAGTGTCTAGGAATACTGATCAGGATGACTTTCCCATCATGCTGAGTGAGCATTCCTCAAAACTGAGTAAGTGGTAGTTCATGTGTGTGTATCTGGCTGCTGGGGCAGGTAAAACTATGTACAGCATCTGGTTATATATGTAAATGGAAATGTATATAGACAGTATGCATATATTATTTTAATTGTGATATGTTCTGAGTATACATATTTAAAATAAAAACAAGAAACAGAGGAAATATTAATGTATTTCCCATCTATGGTTAGACAGTACATGTAACAAAATCAGAATGTATTATCTATAAAAAATAATTTCAAGTTTGAATAGAAAACTTACAGAACAAATGAAATTCCATCACATTTCTGAAAGGGAGTTTTGAAAAATTTATGAAAATCTAGTGATGAAACCTAGAAGGACATCTGACTTTCCTGTAGGAAACTTGGGACAGCTCCATACTCTTCACAGTGATGTCTTTTTGCAGATACTAGGTTTTGAATAAAGACACAAACACACTGTGAGTAAGTATATCAGTAAGGCTTTGGACTGTATCACACACCTGTTCAGTTTGGAATCTCCAAAGGGTGCTGCATTCAATCTTCCTGAGCTGGTTGTGTCCTCTGGATAGAATTCTGGCTTGCAGGCAGCTGAAGTTAAGCCAGAGAGCAGCTGTGGTGTGGGCAGAGATGCACTGTCCTTGTGGCAGGGATGGCAGCACAGGCAGGTTTAGCAGTGCTGTCCCTGGCTCTTGAATTCCAGTCCCAAGGCAGTAAAGGTGTCATTTTGCACAATTCAGCAATGTCCTCTACACAAGGACCCCGGGAAGAAGGTTTGCATGGCTTGTACCACACCCTGTTCTTCACTGCCAGCAACAGAAAGTCCATCTCCAATAGGCTTTAGATGACTCCTGCTGATTTCTGGATGTATATTACCCATCTCTTTTTTCTCTCCCAAACCCATTATTTACAGGATCAAGTTTTCCTTCTTTTCCACTATTGCCCCCAGCAGAGTAGTCCACATGAGCTCTGTCCTAGGTGAAGCTATTTCAAATAGTCTGTCCACAAAGTTTCTTTTGAAGCCTTTAGCTATGTCATACCTACTGGGGCTTAGATAGTCCTTGGTAAATATGTGGGGTGTTTTCAGTTCATGGCTCCTGTACAGACATCTTGTACTCATTATGCCCTCTCCTACAACATCACTCAGAAATGTTGCTGTTCCCATTTTTAATATTTATTCTAAGAAACAGAGAGAAGTTAGTCTGGGTTGTCAAAGATCATACAAAAAGTTGATGATGACACTGGTAACTGACTAGGGAGCTTTTTCTTCTGCTTCCAGTGCCTTTACCACAAGATTATTCTTTCTTCCAAAACAGAAACACTCAAAAGTTGTTAGAAGACTAGAAGTTCAGTTGTAGCAGCTTTAATATTGAAGATTAATGTTTCATGCCTTGTAGGAGATCTTTAAAAATCTTGTAAAGCTTTGAGAATGTTTTCTGAAACAAAACAGAAGAACTATAGAGGCTGCTTCAGAGCTGAAAAATTTCATTTTGATGCATTTTTGTGCAATGCTTCAATTTTTCAATATTGTCTTCTTGACTCTAACTAAATAATATCTCTTTCAGTTAGATTAGCTAAGCAAAAAACAATAAAAAAACAAAACTACTGAATAATTTGGAGCATTCTTAATTAAGTTCAGAAGTATAAACTGAGTGGAACTGGAAGGAACTGGGAAGAAAGGCAGTGTTGAACCAACATGTGGATAAAGAATTTGATAAATCCCCATTTTTCAGCCTCAAAAATTCAATGGGGAGGACTTCTAAATTCTAAAAAAAATTGTCAAAGTCAGACAGACTCATATACTATACCCTAAATTCAATATGTGAAATTGCTTCAGGTCACAGAAACTATAACTTTCACTATGACATAAAAAGTCATGAGATGAACAAATCCAAGAGGTTGAAAGACAGTGGCTTAAATTCCATATGAGCATGAGGACTCATATCTTCTTCTTGAGGACTGGATACACAAATGGAGCTCAGCAGTGTTGCATTCAATGCAAGTCATGTTTTGCCCTTGAGGAGGAAACATGCAGTGTGTGCACTTGGATCGTTTGGACTTTTACTGCCACAAACAAATACCTTAAGTGGACATCTAATTGGTAAGACTCATGTAACTGCACAGATTATTTCTGTTTCCACAAAAATAGAACAGCTAATTTCAAGTGAGATTCCTTTGTCTGCAAATGCTTTCATGTTATTTGTATTTACATTGTTACTATCTCAGTCCTGCTGAATGAAAACAGTGAGGACATTGACTAGTATTGTGTGATGGCGTTAAGTCAAGATTCTGGACATTTTCAGATATCATGGTGTGGAGTTACTTTGTACTGATTTATGGTTATCATGTATTTTACAGTTTAGGTGTTTAGTGAATGGCTTGTTAACTAAAAAGGAACAAAATCCCTGTCCACCAACATTTAAGGCTTGTTAAGAGGCAATGACAGGCTCATGAGTCAGGAAAGGGAAAGAAGAAAAAACCAATCTGTTGAATTTCTAAACTATTTGTTGCCTTAGACAGAGGGGGCATTTGTTCAAGAGGTGATATGAGGGAACCAAGTAACTGACAGACACCTTAGTTAAAAACTTAGTCTTGCTTGGGTTAATTTTATGATGTTCAGTGTTTAAACAGGATGATTTTTGGTTCTGCGAAGGCTGTTTGGTTGAAGGGATTTGTTTATTTAGTTATGTGAGTAATATATTTTTATTTTTAAAATAACTGAAGTGTTATTTTAAAAAATGTCATTCTATATCCTGAGCCATAGAGCCCCAAAGGGAGAACATGAGTGCCAGACCTAAATCTGACATCCTGACACTGGTGGGAGATAACTGCAGTGTTTCCCAGTGGATCAGGGATATGACACTGCAAGGGATGCACCCAGTCGCTGGCAAGGTGCAGTAACCTCCCTCTTACCACACAGACTGTGGCACTCTGTATTAAACTTTATTTTTTGCATCATGCAAGTTTTAAATGACAGAAGAAAAGTCTTTATGGTTTATGATGCCCCCTTACTCCTTCTTATTTTTCCTCAGAGGCAAAGATCAGCTGAGGGAGTACATAATGTATTCCCAGTGAAAGATGCAAAAAACCTTTAAAAATGAATGACTACTGTTGAGTGCCATGTTCAACATGTCAAACACAGACTGGGCTCCTTACTACTAGGAATGATACTCAAAACAAGACTGCTGCTGAAACCATCTCCGTGGCACTTGCATGAACTGTTAGAATGGCCAGGATGGTCTGAGTGCTACGGGCAGCTGCATAACCTGTGTAAATGTGGAAATGTATGGGGGCTAAACTACCCTGCTGAGAAGATGGCTTAATTGGGGTTTATTGAGGTGCAGAAGTATCTGCAACCCATTCCAAAAAGCCACATCACCCAACTGAAATTGCTCTAGAGGAACTTGTCCCAGATGGTTACTAATTTCTCAGGTCACCTATCTCTGCTTTTCATGTGGCTAACCCAGAGATTTCCAAAGCAATGAGGTTATTTACTTGCAATAATTAATCCTATTGATGAAATAGCATTCCTGACAGGCAAGAGAGAGGAAAAGGAGGGAAGGAGGATGAAATTTTGTCATGTAGGATTTGAGCTGACCCATCCATAAGCAAATCATGTAACCAGACATTCCCATATGGGTTGGCCAGTGATATGGCCTGCAGCCAAGAAGGGGCTTTTGCAGGAACTCTCTGTGTTTCCTGCTGTTGATACAGAACTGACTCTGCAGTCCTGTGTTTGCACTTCTTTAAAGCTCCCTAGATCTCTGTGCCAGGGTCAAGGCTCTGGGAAGAAGCTCAAAGCACTCCCCCTGAAAGCACAATGTGTGCTTTAACCTGCTCCATTGCAGCAGGAGCTGAGATAAAGTATAATGGAAGGGCTTTTAGTATCCCCTTACCCCAGGAAATATAGACTGAAGGGCAGTGACTCTTCTCCCTTGTTTCCCTACTTTGTGAAGTTGTCTGGTTGCATTGCAGTGTAAGGCTGTGAAACTCAATGAGAGGACAGGGAAACAAGCGTTGGATCATATTAAAGGCTTGTGGTCTGTCTTTCCTCTCTTGCCTACACAAAGCTAACTTCTTTTCAGTTTCTTCTGTATGAAATGGGTTTACAATGACTATTTTTGCCTTAACACTGAGGTAGAATTACCAATTCCTTGTTACAACTGTGTGCTCTTCCATTCAGCTGCCAGGAGAGGTAGCAGGAGAGCAATATCAAGAAAAATTTCTCCTCTCTTGATTAACTAGGCAACTTCTGAATCATTCAAAACATCTTGCAGCCAGAAGCAGATTTAAATATCCCCTAAAGTGCACTATTGCATTTGAAATCTGGTAAAAAGCTAATAGTTCAGATTTTGGAAACTCATTATTGAGGTCACTTTTAATTATAATACTTATGGCTGCATCAAGTTCTTGTATTTTAAATTAGGTCCTGAAGGCAGAATTTCAGATACCCCTTCCCTTAAGTTTCTGGAACACACTGGGGTGTTTTGTTTGCTGTCAGTTAACTCTGCCAGTTTTACTATAATAGGTTGTATTTTTCTAAACTAGCTGGAAAAAATCTGAACAGCCTCTGAAGAGGAGCAGGGAAGGGGGATGTAAATCAGTTCTGGCCCAGCACGCTCATGATAAAAAACATGAGCTAATCTGGCCAGCAGTTGAGCTGATTGTAACAGAACCCAGGTACTATATAAGGAGAAGATGTATTGTGGGACTTGAGAGCTTTAGTTACATGAAAAAATCATTAGCTGTGGAGATAGTAAGATTCTGGGGAAAATCTAGAATCCTGTTTTAAAACAGAATTTGTATCTCAAGAGAAATTGCTGAGAGAGAACTTTGTTGTACTTTTAATTGTTGACACACTTAAGTCCACTCTGCCAGTAAGACCTTATCTGGAACGTCATGGTTCACTTGTAGCATTCTGATTTATAATAGACTCTCATAAGTTTCTTTTGTAAGTCTCAACCCTATCTAAAGAAAAGAAAAAATACTCTTAGCTATGTTAGTTCAAGCACTGAGGTCTTAATTTGTTTTTGATCAGATTGTATTTAGGGAAAAAATCCTACTGGGTTTGCTGATTTCTTTTTGTTTTTTTTGATTCGTGGAATGTCCAAGTAAAGCTCTCTAGATATGATCTATTAAATTAAAATGACTCATAAGAATAGCAGCTAAGCTGCAGTAAAAACCAGATATAAACTATATTGTTGCAGAACCAGATAAATCTAAATATAGAAGCAACTCTTCTTATCATGACACTGTTTTGCATACCCTCACTCTCCCTCAACTTTGGAGTCCCTTTTTTTCCCCCAGCATTAATTCAAAACAATGTTTGGTTTAGTGGCCTAGATCATACTGAGTATTTAGCTGTGATTTGAATTCAGTCTCTCTGGGGAGGGTCTAATATCAATGATGCTGTGAAAGTTACTGAGTTACCTTTGCTTTGTAACAGGTGGTATTATCTAATAGTATCATCACTACCATAAGAGTAGTGATATGGTGGTAGGATTGTCAAGATTCCCTTGTTTCCCTCACTTCTAGAAGATGGGAGCAAGTTTGCCAGGACCCTTCCTTCTCCCTCTTCCATTCTGTAAGCCAGAACACTAAAGATGCAGCAGAGCTGCTTTCAGAGTTCACTGAGGTTGCTCAGAGCCTTTTGTAGCCAGCTTCTGAAATCACCCCAGAGGGAGAGAGCCACAGCCTCTCTGGGGAATCTCTTCTAGTGCTTAAGACTTATTCAGAAATTCCCCTGCTGCAACTTGTGTCTTGTTGCCCCTTTTCCTTTTGCTGCATACCTCACATGGGAGTTTGGCACTCTCTTCCCTCTACCTATTGAACACTGGATGGAACACAAGTAGATCATCCTTTGCTTTGTCTTCTTTTGGCCAAACACCTGCAAGCAGTGATATCTGAAAACTGTACATAACATTCTAAGTCTTATCTCCATGTCAGGGATATTCACTTTCCTTTACCTGTATAAATTTCTAGAGATATTTGTTTGTTTTATACATTTGTATTCACATTTTATACAAATATGGATAGATTTAGGTAATTGTTCACCTCTACTCTGTGTATATATAATCATGTACAAATATATTAAATCCATGTACTATATTTTAACTATGTTTTTATATGATGGATGTATGGATGTGCATAGATACATACAGAGATATATCAAAACAGGTATTTGAAAGAGATTTTCCATGATGGATGTAGGCACATCTGAGGGCAGATTGTAGCTCAACCTGTTGCAGATGCCTGGTTAATGAACATCGGTGTTTTTCCAGGACATACAGACAAATAGACCCAGAGCATTTAGACATAATACTTTTCAAAATTCCAGAATGGTGAAAATTTATGTGAAAGAGCTGCAGGTGTATTACATAGTCAGGTATTTTGCTTTGACTAGAAGCATTGTTTTCCTGTGTTATGTTTGATTAAATATTTTCACAGAATCACAGAATCATTTAGGTTGGGAAACACCTCTGAGATCATGGAGTCCAAGCTTTGAATGATCACCACTTTGATTTGCTTTTGTTCATTTGAGTATTTTTAAATTATGAAAGATGCTGCATTTTTTATTTAAAGTTTTCAAGAGCTGAATGAACCACACTAAGTAATTACCAGTATTTGCCCATGCATCTCTTATGCAGGTATTAAATAGTATAAAAATATATATTGGTAAGGGAAATGTTTGATTCATGCCTATTAAGCTGTTTATGATGTGCTTAGTGACTGAGAGGAGACCAATTCCCATAGAAAACACCAATTTACTCTAATGTGTGTAAATGTCTAACACCTGCTCTAGATTCAGACTTTAATTCCTACAAGTGAATCTGTGCTATTGCTCTTAACATGGGTTTGCTTTTTGCTGTCCAAACTCAAATTTTTCTATTTGTCCAATTACTGTTTTGGCAAAGTAAGGGACTTGTTTATTTTTCCATTTGGTAGCCCATAGGTACCTCAGCTAAAAAACTGAGTGAAGGAATGCTGGTTTTCATCATCATGCTTCTGTATCTTCAGAGCTGCTTCTGAAGCTGGATTGCAGGGCAGTACCATGTATAAGAGTCACGGCTCCTGCAGTAGAGAATGAGGTGCTTTGGGTTTGCTGAAATGCAATTTAAGGATGTTCTCATACCTAAATATATATTTATAAATCTCTCTGCTCTTTGCATACTCCTGGTTGTCTGGGCCTTAGTCTGCAGTGCAGTCTTAGGCAGTATTATTATATGAGTGACTCCAGAGCTGCATCTCAAGCAAACTGAGACTGTCTGGAGCAGCTCCTGGGCTGGCTCTGAGGCAATCCAGCTGTACTCAGGCACTCCTTGGACCTCTCTGTGGGCAGCCCAGGCGCTGTGTGCCCAGCCCAGCTGCTGCCTTGTACTCCTGCATTAGTGTCACATATCATGATACAAGATAGCCTGGACTCCTTCCTGAAAGGGGCCAGGCACTCTCCTCCAGAAGAGAAGATGATATGGGAATGCAACCTGAATTCCCACCAAGTGTTTGCTCCTCACAGAAATACAGCTGTGGGTAAGGTACGGTATAGACTTGGCCTGTGGGCCTCAGATGCCCATAAATAGCACAAGGAGAGATATTTCCCTGTCATAAATTGGTTTGTCAGGATACAGATATGCTACTTTTTGAAATGCTTAGATGATGTTTTGAGAAATATACAGATTTGAGTTTTTTTTAAGCTGGATTGGCATTTTTCTGAGTCTAATCTAAGATGGTCATCCAGGGCTATTTACAGTTGGTTTAAAAAAAAAAAGGTACTTTAGGTACTTTTAGGCCATGATTCTTCTGACCTCAGAGTTTTGGTTTAGGAGGAAAAGAAGTGGCTTAGATCATGTCCTCACATGTAAGCGGGTGACTAGCTCAGGAATGGACAATTGCAGCAAGGCACAATAATGACAGTTTGGGTGTATTCAGACAAGTTAGTTGTGTATGTTGCTTCATTTTGCTAAAGATACATGGAAAGCAGTAGAGGTTTTATAGCATTCTGAAATACTGATTAGTTGTTACATACAAAAGACTAAACTGTATTTTAAGGCACAACCTCAGAAACTGGGAATATGACTCCATAGCTCTAGCAAGGATGCTGAACAAAACTGATTAGAAAATTTCTATCAAAAGAGATTTATCTAGAGGGAAAAAACCCTATTTGTTAATTTACGTTTCTGTGATATTTTCCAAATTATTTTATAATGAAAATCCCATGCCACATGACGAAGGATTCCTACTACACCACATGCTACTAAATGAGGTGGGATTGTGCATGTGTGTATGTACAGTTCTTGCAGATTTATTGGTAAATTCAGCTGTAGTTTGATAAATCCTGCAAATGGTTGTCCAAGTTTTAAAATTTAATTTCTTTTCAAATGTTGGTGTACTTTGCCAATAGACAAATATATTGTTTTGATTGAAAATGTAAGCTCCTTTTAAGTTAGAATACAGGCTACGAGTATCCTCAGAGCCGGTCTTGCACTGGCAGCTGTAAGCTGGTCATGGCTGATTTTCAAGCTTCAAAAGTTCTGTTTGTATCAAGACCCCATCTGTGGACATTGATAATATTCAGATCTGCTGGAGCATTAAAAAAAAGAAAAAAGAAATCTTTAAAGTCTGAAAGAGTCTGACTTCACTGGAAAAAATAATTGAAAGTAGTGTTGCCAACAACTAGGTAGGAGCTGGCAGCGCCTGCCATGCCCTGTGTCAAATACGCAGTCTCACATCCACACATGTTCAGGCCTAACTTCAACAAAATATATTTTTAAAATTAGTATTTTTAGAGTAATTTTAAATTATACTTCTTGAATTTTTAAGAGCTAAATATTCCTGAAATTTATCTCCCTAAGCATGAACTTCAACAGTAGCTGCTGTAATTGGTGCAGCATGGAAGCAAAAACTTGCATGAAGGAAGATGTTTACTTAGAGACTTTCAGACTTTAGAAGATTCATTCTCATTCAACTTTCCTTCATGTTTATTGGGAAAAAATACAGAGATGGAGTATCCTTGTTCTCCAAGTATGATACATTTTTCTTTCTAATTCAGTTTATAACATTTATGAAGTTACCATAAGCTGAAGTCAGTGGTGAGCTAACATTCTAGAAAACATTCAGGTATCTCCTGTATTCCTACTGGGCAAATACCAAGGAGTGTTGACTTTTTAAAATGTTAGTTGTATTTTTTCTCAGTTATTTAAAAAAGTATGTAAATCCTTAGAATATGATCTGACACTATTTTTTTTTAACATTCCAAGGTATACAGTATGTGGTTTTATTTTCACTTAGACTTAAAGTGACCAAAAAGGATTGATTCTTCTGAAATCCCTCCTGACATGAACCAGAAACAAACATAAGGGAATGCAGATACAAGGGGGTAGGAGTAATGCCCTTCTTATGTATAAATTGAAAAGTTCATTAGGGATGACTGGTAAGGGAAGAGCATAGCTCATGAACATATGGGAAATCAGTTTACTTCAGAGAACTGAGGGTGAAGGGAAGGGATGTCTGCTTTTTATTAAAACCTGAAATGCATTATAATTGGCCTGAATCTTTGCCCAGATGGCTTCTCTTATGCTGACATCTGCAAGAGTGCATATAAAGCAACATTAGGAAGCTGTCTCTTGTGACAGTGTGTACACATGTAATTCTGTTAAAAACTAAGTCCTTTGCTATCTGTAGTGTTGGTCTTTGAATAAGCATGCTGAGAAATGTCATTTGTTTGACAAAATCTAATTACGGAACATGCTTTTTACATGGAAAGTTTCTACTACATCTGAGAAAACTTATTAGGGCTTTTCACCTATTTTTGTAGATTCTTGTTCATTCTTCATCACAAATTCCAAGTAAACTTTTTTTTTTCCCTCAAGGGGAAACATAGCATTTCTTACTCTAGTCCTCTGTATTCTTTTCTAAAGTTTAAGTGTTATTATTTTGAATTTTCATGTGTGAATTTAAGCTGGTTTTGGCTGACTAGTGAAAAGGTTAAGTGATACTAAAAAGTCAATTTCCTATTGAATGGGTTGGATGATGACAAGTGAATGCAATGTAATATATTTGTTAATCTCTTCACTTGTGTTAAAAATAAAGTGTCAACATAGTGCTTCTTTCTTTGTCAGACAACAGGAAAATTAAAGTCAATGGCACCAGGGAACCTATTGAATTTAAGACAAATCAGTGGTTTGGGGCAACAGTCAAAGCTCATAAAGAGAAAGTTGTGGTAAGTCTTATGCATTTGATATTAACTTGGAAATAGTGTTAAATTTTCTCAAATGTATATGTTTAATGGGTTTCTATGTGTACATTAAGGAAATAACTTTCTGATTATGCATGAATTATAAAACAGAGGATGTATATAATTCAAAAAACAAAAGCAACTTATAAAATCAGGTTGAACTGGTCTAGTGAAGGTGATCCTGCTGCCATGTGAAAACAGCAGAATGTCATATTGTTGTGGAAGTGAATGATATTTTTTTAACAGGTAAGAGACATATTTCAGAGATGCACAGGAATTGATAGCTGTCTGCTATAAAATATTTGGTATTATGAAGATATATCTGGAATGTTAAACACAGAATGTCGTGAAATTGCATGTATTTGAATGTCATGAAATGTTTTGAAAGCTAAGAACCTCTGCTAATGTTCAGTTAGGAAAACACTTATCTCTTTTGTCACATTTACATTGTTTTGAAGATCTGTCTCATAGTGATGGTGACACAGCTGCAAAAAAAGCTGATAAAACCAGCTCCAAATCGAGATGGCTATCAAATTGATGTAGTATCTCCTCTCCAGTTTCACTAAATGTTTTACCTGTATTGATAGGTGCTTAGCAGTGGGCAGGTATTTTTATTGCCTAGTGAAGTGCTGGTGATGCTGCTTATACATAGACATTTTATATTTACAGTGGCATTAAGGTTTACATTAAAAACAGCACTGAAGTAATTGTGACAAGAATAATTGGTTTGGTCATTAGTTTTACTTGTTTTTGCAATTACCAAACAAAAATTTACCTTGGGATTTGATTAAAACTTCCAATTACTACTTAAAAAGTAGTCATAAGGGAGTAAGTATTGAAAGGAAATGCTTTCCCTTATATTGAATGCCTTGTAGTTAACCTACAGAAGGATTTTGAAATGAAACCAGTAGTGAGTAAAACATCACCCTATTGTGTTACAGAGCTAAGTAAACATAAAAATTCTAAAAAATTCTAAAAATAGATGAACATTTCTCATTTTCTGTATTCTACTAAACAATTCACAAATTGAAATAAAATAATTCTTTGCCACCATTTGTGAAATCTTAGTCAAGTGATAAGAAAAACTCATCTCCAACAGATGTGCTGTGTCTGTAGTGACCAAATTTCATTTATTTGGGGTAGCTCTTCTCAGAATCTGAAAGTGAGGTATAGTCAACACTTTCCAGGCAAAAAAAAAAAAAATGGACAGCAGAGCTGGAAAGCTTTGTCTGTTAAGCTTAGTAGGCTAAGAGAAAATGTCATCAAACATCAGGAGCTTGTTTTTTAAGCTACATTTTTAATAGTAAACTGCATTAACTCAATTTATATTGTTCTTGTTTCAATCCATTTGGCTTGATGTCAGCTGTACCTAAAATCACCCCCACAGGACGCAGACTCCTCTTTGCTGCACTCTGGTTGTGCTCTCTGTTTCAATATGCAAGGTTTCCTAGGCAGGGGTGTGTGAGGTGACCCTGCTCCTTAGGCCATTGCTCCACAAGCTCTGGCTGGCGGTAAGCTCTGAGTAGCACTGTGGTTCATGCTAGTACTGATTGCTGAATGAAGGCTAATACAATATTGTAAACAGCAGCAATACCTTGCCAGAGGTAGACAGCTTTGTAATTGAAAGAGCAGGACAAGACAGAACATGAATGAAGGATTTATTTGCATCCTAGAGAGGCAAGGCTGCAGGTAGAGGGAGTGTCTTCATGCTCCCAGGCAATGAAAAGTTTCAGGGCACAGGAAACTGTGAGGAATGACTTGCAGTCCTGAGAGCTCATTGTTCTTATCTTTCTAATTATCTGGATTACCTTCAAAAAAGATAATGCTTCTCTCTACACAAGTTGTATATTTTTTATCTTTGTCATGTTTGTAACACCACTGCTGTAACATGGAAGATTAATATCTAGCCAAAGCTTCCTTAGCACAAAACTATTCACTCAGCCTGTTGAATGCCTTGTAACTGTATGCTGTCTATGAAGATTTGAACCAGGTTATAAGGGGTTATTACCAGGCAGACACTCAGATGATTGTGATTAACCATATGACAACAACCTGACAAATCTCCTGCTGAGTGGAGTCGGTTCTGCTGCTACACCAGTTATCTTAGAACATACCAGGACAGAACTGGGATTGCCTTCAGCCACATATATATGATATGCATCTTAAATTATGGGATCAGTTCCTGTGCAATGAGCAGTAATAGAGCAAAGGTATTACTTGTGAAGCAGACCTAGAGAGTATTTGTAACATGGCTTAAATGTGACTTGGAGTCCCTGAATGATTTCACCTGCCAAGGCTATAAGTGAAACATCAGTGTGCTTTTCAATGAAAATTTATAATGAAATTATATGAAGCAGTTATCCTGCATTTTCTTCTGTCATCATTGCTATGTCAATGATCCAACACGAGAGAGAATCCTTGTACACAGCCTATTAAAAATTACATTTGCCAAATGCAAGAGTGTGTGAAAGTATGTGTGTCTTCTGATTTGTGTTTCTGTTTTTATAGGCTTGTGCTCCTCTGTATCATTGGAGAACCCTTAAAGACAGCCCTGAGAAGGACCCTGTTGGCACCTGCTATGTAGCAATCCAGAACTTCAGTGCCTATGCTGAATATTCACCTTGTCGCAACAGTAGGTATTAATATGAGCAGTCCTGGATGAAGGAATTGATTTTGCACTGAGTGTGTTGATTCTTTCAGTCTTCACACCACTGAGTTTTGATTGAATGCAGATTATTGTATGATGTTATTGCATTGAATGAGGGTGTAAGTAAAAATTAACATTAAACTATATGCCTATAATTGGATGCTTTATTGTATAATTCCTTGAAAGAGGAGAAACTAAGTAAATTAAGTGTTTGCAGTTATAGTAATGAGCTATAATTGGTTCAATTTTTGTGGCTTTAAAACATAGCAAACAGATCTAGATAAGAACCAGACAGCATATTAAACCAATTATTCATACTTATGCTGAGTATAAATGTCTCATCACAAGGTCATGATTTGAAGATCAGACCCTGCATGGAAACACACAAGCCTGTGTCATTGCTCATGCCAATATCATCCACAAGAGCTCATTTGTGAAGAGCTTTCAGCATGGAAGAAAGCCATGCACATTAACACTGCTGTTCCACACTCTTTTCTGTGCTGTTCTGAGCATGTGGTAGCTGTCTCTGGGCCTTGCTTCTTGGGGAATAGGGATAAACCACATCCATATTTTGAACCAGATTCAGCCAACTAGAAGTCTGCAGAAAATACCACATTAGGTTATTATCAGTCATTCATCTTGTTCAGCATTCTATGCCTATTGTAGTAGGGCTTTAAGCAGAGTTTTGTTGTATCTTCCTTTTAAAGGCTAATCCTTGTCTCTGCATGGACAGGCACAGAAAGAAGCTGAATCTGTAAGAAAAGGTGTCCTTTAGGTCTGATTTATGGATGGACTGATGTCTCACTGGGCCTTTGGGAAAGGCTTATGTTGTTTGAAGAGAGAGTTCAAGCCCTTCCTACTCTCAGTTTTGCACTCCTGCAGTCTTCTGGCACACAGAATTGCCATAAGATGCAGGGCAGCACACTTTGCACAATTATATAAGGATTTGGAGAATAGAAATAGAAGTAGCCAGAAACAGGAAAGTTGTTTTTCCATGTACACATCCTGACCCTTACACTGTATCAAGGTTTTTTGAGAACACCTTAGAGTAAACACTTATTTTTGTATTTATGACAGATCAGACTGTGATGAGCATTCTACAGTCTTGTTGAGTTTTTTTTACTTTTTTATCTCCAGCTAAATTAAAACTGAATCCTTGATGGTTGTTTCAAGGTTCCTTTCTTGGCAGTGGGAGGAGAAAGTCCCAAGTAGCAGATCCTGTTTTAAAAATGTTCACAAGGGACTGCGTGACTGGGGTCTTGCAGAAGGTCTTGAGTTGCTCTGCCCCTTCTAAAAAATAATACACATTTTCACATATTTTGGCAGTGTTACATTTCATAGTGTTACAGCTCCAGGAGTATCTGTGTTATCTTCCACATGCATTAAAATCAATAAAATGCTTCTTCCTTCATAATTGCAGGCAATGCAGATCCTGAAGGACAAGGCTTTTGTCAAGCAGGTTTCAGCTTGGATTTTTACAAGGTGAGATTCTGCTTCTGAAGTATTTTGACCAAATGTCATTATGATATATCTGCAGGGTTCAAGTGCTATCTCAGTGATCATGAGTTTATCTCCATGCTGTTGGATGTGGAAACTTTTGTGAAGTTGTTGCAAGTTCTTGTCAAGAATCAAACTTTCTTGTTTCATTAATAGAAAGAAATACTCAATCAGCACCTGCTTTTCTCTGCAGCATTCCACTTTGTCTCAGTCTATCTTAACAGATAATTAGGCAAAAACTTCTATGTGCTTCTATCTCAGTCTATCCCACTCAAAATGCTTTACTTGACTTTCAGGAAGGAGTGGGGCAGGCGCCAATTAGTTTTAAAAAGTTAAAATATGTCACTGTTTAGTGAGAAATGACACAAAGCATCAGAAGGCTGAGTGGGATATAGCACCCATTTATTTTGGACTGCTCCTTTTTAGACACTGTTCCAATGCAAGTGGGCTGATTGGTCATTTAGTTAATACATTTCACCTTATTGGCTAATTAACAAGATGCCCTTTCATAAACAACATTTGAAAATTATAAGAAAACAGATAGTAGGAATACAACACCTGCAGGTTGTTTATAATAATAAGCTGTCATTATTTATCTCCAGCTCCCTAAAGTCTCCCAGGCTGATTCTGAGAAAAGTTATCTAGTTTTCTGGCTGTCACATCCACAAAAATAACCAAAGGATGCTTTTGGTGGCAGACTAGTCATTGAGTAAAACCATGCTCATGTGGGGATGAAAGTACCTAAGGGAAAGGACTAGATTTTCTCAAATGCCAAGGGGGTCCAGTAACAACGTTGTGGAAGAAAGGATAAACTTTGTGTGATTGTTGTTATCTGGGCCATTATTTACAGCACCAGGGCTTCAGGTAACTTCGACCTGACCATTGCCATTCTTTCGAGCGTTCTGCAGCTGCCTTGTATAATTCTCTCTAAAACATTACTGTAGTTTCATTGAATTGGAACACCCTCTTTTCTGTTAACTTTGATTTTTTACAATTAAGCAGCATTTTGTGAAATAAGTGGTGAAATAAATGGCTTTCATTCAAGTGCAGATGCATAGGGTGATTTTGACTTTTTTTTAACTGTGGATTGTCCTGCACATCTATGTACCTACATCCTTTCCTTGACCATGGCTATTCTCCGTTATCATGATTCTGATATTGTTTTGGTCATTTAAATTGCTTTTTTTCCCATGTATGCTTAATTTTGCTGTGGTTTTTTTTTCTTTTGTTGTGTAATTTTGTTCTTTTGTTGTGTAATTTTATTTAATTCTGCTTTTTGTAGAATGGAGACCTGATAGTAGGCGGGCCCGGTAGTTTTTATTGGCAAGGTATGTTCATCTGGCTGGTTAACTGGAGCTAAGAAGTGAAGGAGAAAGTATTGTTGTTCTAGATTTGCACTGGTTTTTTGGCTTAAGATAACCAGTATCTGATCTTATTTTCAACAAATGTAAATCAAAAGAATTGTTTAAAAAGCAACTGAGCATAAAAATAAGCGATGAAAATCCAGGATGTGGGTGGTTGGAAAATCCAGGAAGTTAAACAAATGCAAATAACTATTTTTATGTTGGCATTTTAGTATATTTGTAATTTAATTACTAAGTTGAATTTTTCCCGAAAAATACTGCAGGTTTAAAATTTGCTAGTATTTGCAGAGCAAATATACTATTTTAAAAAATGTTTGTTACTGTTCATTCTTGAATGCAAGCTTTATAACTATCTACAGGGATTTTAATTTCATTTGTGGCATCACTGCAGGTTCCAAGATGCAGTTTCTTGTGTAGATAAACCCTGAAGTTTTTTGGTAAAGAATTAAGGGGTTATTATTGTTTTAACCTGTTCTTACATGTATGATGTAGCTGATTCCCAGCCTCTGCCTACCAGCTTGCCCACTGTCAGCCTCTTTGATGTGTGTTTTTACATTTTTTTTCAAGATCTAATTGATTGTGATAATAGGGAATTCATAGCTTTGAATTCTCCATTGAGAAATTGCTTTCATTAGTCTACTCTATTTGTACAGTGCAGTGACTTTAGTTTGAGTTAGTAGATTGAAATGGATCTGAAGGTGTTTGAGTAATGATTCAATAGAGATTCAGTGCCTTGTTTTAATGATTTATGTATACTCTTGAGACTTCCAGGGTAATAATGGAGAAAGTTTGAGAGGAGTTATCTGCTCTTTGTGTGGTACTAGGCTCCTTTCTGCTCTGTTCAGGTGTTCTGCTATCCCTGTTTTATAGAATCTGGCCCTCTTTTAGGTCCCTTTCATTTATGAAGCTGTTTGAATCCAGGTCAGGTAATCACAGCAAGTGTTGCAGACATCATTGCAAATTATTCCTTCAAGGATATTCTGAGGAAACTGGCACGAGAGAAGCAAACAGGAGTGGCACCACCCTCATATGATGACAATTACATGGGTAAGCTGAGTTCTGTATGAGTTAGCAATATATTCTAAAAGGGTGAATCTTTACATAAGTATGAAAACAAGCCCTACATTACTATTGTCTGAGTTGTGAGAGGATTTGAACATGTTTTGCCTTAACCCAACCACAAATCTGTAGTTTGCTGGTTACTTCAGTGACATTACTAACATTCTTAAAATGATGCACAGCAACAGGATTTGAAGGTTGAGATCTTGAATGGCTTGTTAGGGTTCTTATTATTTGATCTTAAATAATTAGGCAGAAATACAAAATCTTTCCATTTATGTATTTTTTCATTACAAGATGATGGATTGAACTTAATGTAATTAAAGACAATTTCAATTTTTATTAGATAAATTTAAATCCAGTTCTGTGGTATTTTGTACAGTACTACACAAATACCCAATTTATTTGCAATGATATTTAAAAGATACAATTGAAGTAAGCAATAAAAGAAGTAAATTTGAAGATTTTATGTAATTAATAGAAAAAAGGCTCCTTATCTACTTATTAGTACTGATCTCTAAGAATGTCTTGATGCTGACATGTCTCGATGCTGACATGTCTCTGCATGTAAGGCAGGCTTTTCTTCACACAGTTATAGAAGAGATTCAGTGGAATTTGAAGGTGTGTCCTTGCACTGTTTCCCATGGATTTGAAATTAAAGTCCCTGATACAATCCAAAAGTCTTTCTTTACTGTGACAGTATTTACTATCTCACAGGTTTACTAAAGCTCTAAGAGGTGTTTTACTCCATCTTTGGAAATCTGTTTTCCATATAAAGCTCAGCCAGGACATTCACACATTACAGTACAATAATGAAGACCTGAATTGTGTCAATAGCTATTAGGGCAAAACACTATAGTACCTAGTGTTTTTTTTTTTTCAGATGAATTAGTAAATATTATTGATTTAGAAGCTCATTTTTGGAGAAGAGGGATCAATTTCTTATACATTCAAACCTAACATTAATTTAGTCATAGTAGTGTGATAAACAATTTTCCTTTTCTCCACACAGTTTTAGTATACTAATGTTAGAAAACTTGCATTCAGCAGATCCATTGAACAGACAAATCTGATGTTCCTTGCATATTTTTTGAAAGAAGTTGGTTTATCAGGTTGGGTTGTTTTTTTAAATTTATCTTTAAACAGGATACTCAGTGGCTGCTGGGGAATTTACTGGGGATTCTGAACAAGGTAAGCACCTGTGTACTTGAATAAAAACCATATGGCCATGGACTTTAGACTAAATTCCTTGTTTTGGGTCTCTGCACAGGAACATACCTATTATGCATTTGAAATGCTGGTGAGACTTAAGCTGTCTGTACTCAGTATTCTCAGAGACAACTCTTTCCTGAGACAGTATAGCATAACAGAATTAAAGTAACACAAAATTTTAATTCCATAAGGGGTGACACTCTAGAGTGGCTGAACAGCTCTGTAGTCCAGACTCACAAAGCCAGTAGGGACATAGTACATTTCCACAAGTGAACCCAGTGCTCCAGAACAGCTGCTGCTTAACCCCCTCTGCAGTTAAAGTTGCCTGTCCTGCATTATGAAGGATTCAAAAACTAAATCCAAAACCACACAGTTTTGAGCCAAGCATTATGATGTGTAAAAAGAGGTATCCCAGTAATGGAAAGCTACATCTTTGGCTGCTTTTTAAATGCATACTCAGAGTTCTATAATGGATGCTTTTTGAATTTGATTTCATGTGAATGACTGGCACAGAAATATTGCATAGTTGGCTGACTTGAGATTCATCCTGTGCCATGTTCAGGCTTTCATTAGTACCTCCCCTTCCCCTTGAGCAAACACATTCAGTCAGAGGGGAGTGCATGATCCTAGTGAGGAACAGAGGAAGGCTTGGTCAGTACAAGCAGGTGGCTGAGGTGCTCTGTTATCTGAACTTCCTGCTGCTGTCTTCTGATATGGTTATCCTAATGAGGCTGCATTACTGCAGGCTGAGACTTTGCTTATTCCTTCTTTTTTTTACTCATTTTTTCTACTAGTTGTTTAAGATTTTGCCATTGAGCAAAATTACTCCTAGAAGGCAGATAGGTCTAATGTTTAATGTTCTTATTCAGTGGATCCTTGCAGTGCCACTCACAAAAATTTCCTTGTAATGCTTTTAGATAGACTGGGCAGAATTTGTCAAGCACTTACATGGCATCAAGTGAAATAATGGATGAGACAAACTGTTGGTAGGCAAAAAGAAAAGAAGTATTTGTAAGGACAGTTCGGTTTAGCTTCTGTGCTCTAGTATGTGATGCCATAACTAATTCTTGTTCCATCAGTACACAACTGTCAGGTAGCAGGCTGAATTCTACCAAGAACTTTATTATACTGTGCTATGCTAAGCAATGCTAAACAGAAATGGATGGGTCAAAAGTCAGACTGAAATATTTTGTGCAAGTAAATGAACCGAATGAATGCTACAGTCCTATGAAATTATGGCTTGAAGTGATTTACAAGTCTTTCAGATACAGATCCTAAGGGATTTCAAATATGTATCAAGGAAGTTTTAAGTGGTGTGGGATATATCTTGAATGTACAGCTCAGATTGCAAAACCAGTTCACTGTTGATCATTTATCCTTTCAGAGCTGGTTGCTGGAGTCCCAAGGGGTGCACAGAACTTTGGCTATGTATGTACTGGACCTTCATTTTATGTTTTTCATAGTAAGAAGGCAATTAAGCTATTTGTAAGGTTAAATGCTACATTATATTTTCTGTCTCCTTCATACAAAACTTTCAAATCAGGGAAAAGTGCCACTGACTTTCACCCTCAGACTTATCTGGTTGGGTTGGAATGCCTTTACTGGTTTGGGTTTTGGATGGTAAGCACTTAGTCCCTTCTGAAGTCTGTTTTCACTAGGCAGCCACAATTACAATTACGTGCTCTGAGTCTGACTAGTATCCCTATACCCACTGAGTGTTATCAGACCTAAGCTCAGCCACAGGTTAGCATATTTTTGTGCAGTGCTGTGTCCACAGTGCAGAGGAGTGCAAGTTCAGATTATTCATATCCATTGTTTACTGTCAGTGCTGTAAGTGTATACACGGAAATCCAGATGCAAAGAGTCATGATATGCAGTTAGAAGTGAAGGGAGAAAACAATATACATTTGTGAATACAGCTGTTAACTTGTAGGCAAAAAGTTCCACAAGTAACCTGACTGGGAAAGTAGATCACAGCCACAGACATATTCTCTAGTTTTGTGGACCCCAAATTCCTGGTGTCTCTGGGACTTGTTTGTAGAATTTTTAGGAAAAAGGTGTGTATATGTATGTATACACATTTATGTATCTGTGTATACTTCTTTATGTTTTAAGTTCATGTTTTCATGCCTAGTCACTGATTAGTTGATAGTCTGTGATTTGCTGTTGTTCAATGTCCAAGGAAGGGAAATACTTTTCCCTGTTTTTTTCGTGGGGAACCTGAGGGTCATGAAATCTTAGCAATTTGTTCAGGACCATACAGGATAGCTGTGGTGAGACAGAAAAAAAGCTGTTTTTTCTTGGACCATCTTTTAGTGTGTTAAATTCTTTTGCAGTGATGTCATGCTGTAGCATCTCCATGTGTGCCTGAAACTTTCTTTATTCTTCTGTTGCCAGGTCTCAATTATTAATTCCTCTGACCTGACCTTTATCCAGAACTTCACTGGTGAGCAGGTAATGTCAAGCAACTGTGTGATGAAATATTGTATATCTAGTGCATCAAAGAGGATTATCAGTAAAAAAAACTTTACATTTTATATCAAATATGAAAGCCTATCTGTTGTTTTTTTTATTTTCAGATGGCGTCCTATTTTGGGTACACAGTTGCAGTATCTGATGTTAACAATGATGGGTAGGTTACAAAATATATTCAGCTCCACTGAACATTAATAGAAGCAATGACTGATATTTATTAATAAATGTAGGTTTTCAGGTGCTTTATGCCTCAAAATGCTTCTCTTGGCTTCTCTGCTTCTCTAATTTTAATTTCCCACATAGACTTATCTTTGTGCAGCCATGGTGGCATGAGTATTTGCAGGCCTAGTTTGGGTGAGTTTATCTTCCTGAATGTTTATTCAAAGCAGTGTGTCAGAGGAGTGTCCAGAGTCCTAGGAAACAGATCCAGGTAAAAGAACAGTGAATAAATTGCACCACAGGGAAGAGATTGGGAGAATGAACTTCTGACTTTCATCTTTCTCACATACAGGAAAATTTTCTCATCCATAGCTTCACTTCTCAATTTTAAAAGCCTTCTAATGTCACCAGCTCTTCTTTCTTCATTCTAGCACCTGCTGGTTGGCCATCCATGTTTATCATTCTGAGGACCAGCAATTGTCTGTGCCCCATAGTTGTTACAGCAGGCACTGTGTGTGTCAGAGGGATAACAATGCTCCAGTCTCAGGATCATGATACCTGGGGATCATTATTCCTAAGATACTTGGGGGTTTCAGGCTCTGTTGAACAAAACCTTTGTTAACTTTCAAGTCATGTAAAGTCTGATTAAATATTTTAGAAGAAGAAGACTTTAGTAAAAGAATATTTATAGTAGCTATGTAGCAAGGAGATAAAGATCCCTGAAACTCAAAGGCTTGGAAGTCTGCACAAAGATGAGCCAAGATAATATTTAGAGATGAAGTGTACTATTGCTTATTGCAAAATGCCTCAGATGTGTCTACATCATATGTTTTTCTTGTGATCATTTCTTATTAAGTGCTTAAACATAGTGCATGAAATAATTTTTCTGGGTTAAGTGATTTCTTCTCATCAGTGACTAGTGACCCTTTAAAGATTGAGTTTTACAAAAGAATAGAAAAGTAACAAAGTGGTAAATGTTATTGCAGTTACAAAAAAACCCAACAACAGAACAGGAGCTTCAGCAGTTTCCATGGTGGCTTCATAGAACTCAAATCTTACCAAATTTCTGAGATTAAATTTTGTCATAGTATCACAGCTTTTGAGAATTTTGGTTTTTCTGATATACAGAATGAGAAATTATTTAGTCCTACTGATCTATTACAAATGTGAAAGGGTGAAGGAACATTCATCTAAGGTGCAATAGACACTCATTAGACTTTCAGGGTACTTATCTAACTTCTCACTGAACCAAACTGTTTCCTGTGCAGGTTATTTCCTGTTAACCCTAGGGTTACTTGGCAGGTCTCATATTTTCTGTGTACCTCTAAAACCACAGTTTATGTCAATAATATAATCAAACTGCTGTTGAGGCCTGTGTGGTCTCCCGGTCTATATCTTAAAAGAAATCTAAAGACTCTTCCTGAGATCCAAACATCCCACAGAAAACAAAACACAAAAAGCTCTGCTGGATAAACATGTCTGATTAGATATGTAGCCTGCCTTGACTGGTTTGCACATATAATCAATAGAAATATTTATCTGAAAGGAAGAGTAAAGGAAGGGGAAAAAAGCAAAAGGAAATTAACACTTCAAATTCACTTAGGCATTTTGTTCAGCTAAGGATGAGGAGGTAGTGGTGGCCCCATCAGTATGAGAAACCTGATTAAGTTATTTGCTGAAAAAAGAACACAAGATTATTAGGAATAGTGCTTTGCTGTAGTAAGACTCATGATATGCCTCAAAGATTAGGCTCATCTTAGGAAAAAAAGTTCTGTAGATCTGGCCCAGCAGTTCTGTGGGTATGGCAAAGTGAATCATGCAGTTTTATCTGCATCACATCAGGACTGTAGGCAGAACAGGGAAATTGAGGATACTGTTTGAACTACCCTTTAGTTGCCTGTTGCTAATACTGAGAAATCCACAATGAAACTTAATAAATCAAGTTTGCCATCAACTCACAAGCTACATTCCTAGTAAAGAGAGAAAAAGAGAGCAATTTTAATTTAGGCTGAATCAGTCCAATAAAAATAGTGAAATAAACTGTTTGCTGGTTTTTTTATTTAGCTTATATCAAAGCTTTCTGTAGTTATACTTTGACCTCTTGACATTTCCCATATTCCTGCTTTTTATTACTCTGCAGGATACAAAGGAATGGCACACAGTCTCAGCAGGTGGTCAGCTTTGTGCTTTTTAAAGATTTTTCTTTTTAATCAGAAGGGAAGTAATTCTGGCTGGTTACTTTTCTGTGTTGGAGCAAAAATTAATATATAATTTATGTTAACTCTAGCATCTTAGTGCAATAATGAAATCTAATGAACCACTTCAAAATACCACTGCACACTGAACTGCATTTCCTTGTTTAATATTACTGTCCAGGGGCTTTTGCTTTTATTTACTCATATGGCTTTTTAAAGGTAATCACATCAAACTGAATTTGACTCGGAACTCTCAATTTTGTAAATACAAACCCCTACATTTTAAAAAGCCAATTGAAATATCCTCTTTCACCAACAAAATGTATCATACTAACCACATAGGCACTTAGAACCTAACAAGTACACACACCCCCCATGCCCCCTTGACTACTTGCTATTTAAATAATTAAGTTACAGAAGCTGGGAGGTAGAACTGAATATAAAGTAGGGTAAGCAGCAATTGTTTGCTTATTTTACCCACTTGAAGAGGAACCAGAAGAAAGTAAATAAGGATCAGAGAGAGTTGGGTAGCTGACAAACTCTTCCTTTCTAGCTATAGTACACTGCTGTGACAGCACAAAAAACCCAAACTCTAATCCCAAACCTCTAGAACTGCATAAGGGAGAGTTCCCTCTTGCAAAGGATTTGCTGAAGCAGTGTGGTTTGACCTACAGTGCTCAGCTCTGAAGGAGAAAGGGGAAAATTTAAGAGGGTGAGGTGCCCTTGGTGGGGCAATACAAGACAAACCAAGTTTTGTGGGTGCTCCAAGTGGCTCTGCTGCCCATAACCAGTTGAAAAATAGATCAGTGTATTAAATGACTTCCCTCCTTCCACCTGTCCCTCAGTACATCAAAAGATGAGCCATTTTAACTACCAGATTCTGGTCCCTTCTCCCTGGACTGTTCATGCATTTTATACAGTCATTGTCATTTATTTTAACAAAGTTGAAATTTTACCAGAAAAATAATCCAGTACTGTGCACTTCCAACTGGGATGCTGTACTCCCTGTTTAATAACCTCCAGCTCCTGTCTGCTTGCTTTCTCTATCACCTGGTGAATCTTGTGTTCTGTGTTAGGCTTCTGCTTAGAGAGTTTTAGTACACAATAGGTAGTCTGTTTAGTACACAATAGTTTCTCTTTTCACCATTTTAGGCACTCTAGATATTGCTCTCTGAACCAGAGTTTTAAAGGTATCTGGGTATCTATTTATTTTACATCAGTATGCTGAGAGCTTTCTGACTCTCAGTCATTTGGTTCCTTGTCATCTCTAAAAAAATCTTCCTTTAGTCTTAAAATCGCTCATTTGTAAAATATTCAAGGGAGCCAAGCACATCTTTTATTTCATGGTTTCTACCACACTGAACTCTGTGGGGTCCCAATGTACTGGGAATATCTGCACTGTGAGGTACTGAAATAATAATTGATGATAGTGCTACTGTGTAATGCTTTTAGTACATGGCATATGTAAAATTACTTATTTTGAAAAGAGCATTCATTATTTCTTTCTGTTGTTGCTGTTGTTTCATGGCAACCATTTCAGCTGATATTCTGTCCCAATCACAAACATCTTCCATTAGTAGAGGAAGACTTTTAATGTTTAGTGTGAAAGGAAAATCCCACCTTTGATGTCAAGTCAGCATCTGCTTCCTTCCTTTTTAGTTATTTATGCCATAGAGCAAAATCTAACAAAAAAAATAGGACAGCTGTACCAAACTGACCTGACATTTGGAACTGCACTTTCCTTTATGGAAACATGCTATAAAATTTAGTAGAAAAATAACATTCCTAGAAGTATTTTGTCACAACTCACATAATCTGTAATTTCTATAGTGAAATTAATTTTTTTTCTAGATAAAATATTCTATGCTAAATTCTATGGTGTCTATCTTAGAATTATAGTGTACATCTGTGGTAAAATAGTAGCTGAGATACTGCTGAATCATACTGAATCATATGGATTTTTTTTCTATCAGGATTAGGAAAAACAATGTAGTACAATTTTACTATTTGGTTTGCTAATAGATAAAGACTCATATTGGAAATACGATGAATTGTGAATAGAAAGTTTTCTGTGAGCTTTACAAGGTTTGAAAAAAATTTTGCATTAGAGCAAGAGAATATGTTTTCCAAATTAAATATTCTGTGATCAAGTATTCCTAGTTATTTGCAGTAACAGATTTCCTTAATACAGATGATCAATGACCACTGAATGTAATGCAAATTATTTTATTATTTGGCCTTGAGCAACCTTCAGAAATTAATCTGATACCATCATTTCATATCTCAGAGTAGTCCATTAAGAATGCTTCTGCTTTTTATGAGTCTGTCAACCACACTTGTTTTTATTCTTCACAGTTCATGAAAGGATCTTTTTATTCCCTCTAAATAAGTGTTGGTAATATATTTTGAAACATGACTGTTTAGAACAACAACATGCAAAAGATGCTTTGATTGATCTGTGTTCTTTTACTGATTCTTCTTTGAGTAGCATAATGGACAGACTTTTTCCTCTAAGCATCTTATTTTTATGATTTGATTATGTAATTTCTCTTTAATACTCTGTACAGAAAATTATATGAACACTGCAACTACTTGTGTACCTAATATTGAACAGAAGCATTTTCAGAAATAGGGCATTGGCTTTGTCTCCTAGTTTCTATATGAAGAAGTGATGAGGCATTCTCTATTAATTGATGCTCTACTTGTGTGTCATGCATGTTACTCAAAAATCTGTTGTAAAGTGAGAGGTTCTTTTTCTTTTGGTCACTTACTGGTATATAATTTGCAAAAACTAGATTTAATACTAAAATTTGTCTCTCGCTGGCACTGTTGGTAAAACAGATCTACAGAATATTCACTCTTAGATTCCTGACTTCTGCATCATCAATTGCAAAGTGTAAGTTTTCAGTGTCTCTTGTAGGCATGAATTGAAGTACAGGTGGTTCTATTTAAACCTAGAAAGAAACATTTTGTCTGTGATGATGATCAGACACTGGAAGTAGTTGCCCAGAGAGGTTGTGGAGCCTCCATCCATGGAGATATTCAAAACTGAACTGAGTATAGCTGTGGACAGCCTTCCCTAATTGACCATGCTTTGACCAAGTGTTTGAACTGGGACTCCAGAAGTGCCTTCTTACCTCATTTAGTCTGACTGTATGATAATTATCTGCTTCTTGTTTAGCAAATGTATAAACTGTGTTGTTTGCACTCAGTCTCTCAGTGACCCTGGGTTTTTGTTTTTTCCAGTTTAGATGATATCCTAGTTGGTGCTCCTCTTTTTATGGAACGAGAATTTGAGAGCAAGCCTAAAGAAGTTGGGCAAGTTTATCTGTACCTGCAAGAAAGTGCATTCCTCTTCCAAGATGCACAAATTCTGACAGGCACTGAAGTGTTTGGTAGATTTGGCAGTGCAATCACTCACCTTGGGGATCTCAATCAGGATGGATATAATGGTAATTTGTCTGTAATGTAGTGTATTTCTAACACTAAAATTACAAATGCCCAAGCAGCAAATATTATGTCTGTGCTGTGCTGGAAAAGGCTTTGTAACATATTTGAAATAAATGAGAATTTATACTAATGCTAATGAAACTGATATTGAGACCCAAATCATGAAAAGTGACCGTAAGAGGGCAGTCATATTGACTACAGTGTGATTTTTTTTGCCAAATGCTAGTGTTTTTTTTAATAAAAATGCCTTTTGTTTTAAAACTATAATAACATTTAATTACTTAGTTAAGATGTTTCATTTTTTTGAAAGCAGAGTTCTTTTCTCCTCAAATGCTTGGAAGAGTTTGATAATTCAGTGAGGCTCAGTACATGGAGCATTTTGTCAACAATGAAAGAATTGGGCAAAAGTACACAAGTACTGTTTTGGAGTCAGTCTTCCACTGGTACTTAAGTACTAAAAATCAGGTGCATGAGTTCTTTTAAATGCTTATAGCACATGCACACAACAAAATATTCATATAACTTAACTGGCAGCCTGTATTCAAGCAACCAGAACAACTAAACTTACTGCTTGATTACCTGAGAAAGCTGGGATACCTTGAGCACCTAGAGTCAGCCTGCCAGACATGATCAGTGGCATCTTGGTTTTCCCTGCATGCATTTCCTTACTTCTTATTTCCAGGATGTTAGGGATCTTCAAAGCAGGTACCTTTGCAACTAAAACACCAAGTTTTTTTTCTGGAAGAGCTGTTTTGCACAGTAGCCTTTAGAATAGTTGTCCCACTAAGGAAAAATTAATGAACTAAGGAAAAATTAATTACCTCCTGGGGTGTTTTTCACAATGCTCTAGCCACTAGATTCTAGGGCAGTGTCCTCATTGTGTGGCTGCTGTGCAAGGGATCATTCATGTCAGGAGTCATAGAAGTGCATTGGGGTTCAGAGTGTACCAAGTATGAATGGCTGTGGGTAGGAGCCATTGGATTGTGACTGCTGAGAGCACCCTCACTGACTTATCCTGGAATACCACCATGGAGTTCAGCACAGCTGAACCTCATGGTGGAGAATTCCTTTTTTCTGCCTGTGAGCAATAGCAGATACCCTCAGCTACTCTGGGCAGGCAGTGTTGGTCTCCTGTCTCTCCAGAATTCAGATGAGGTAGGCAGAAGACATTTCTGCTTTTCTCTGTCACTGTATAAAGACCAAGAAAACTCAGAGCCAGAGTCCAGATGCTCAATTCAGGTTTAATAAAGAAGTCCAGCATCATTTCCTAGATCAGAACCCAAAATTGAGAGCTATAGATACATATCCTCTATTGTTTCCTATTATCTAGCTCAGCTAGAACAGCTGTTGGATTTCAGTCTAGACAATATTGTCTCCACATCCTGGTCACAGAAACTAAGAGCACTGTGAATTCTGCTTCTTGGATGTGGCACCTCATTTTTAAGGATGGAACTATTGAATTATACAGTGTCTAAGAGCTCTTGTGAAATTCCTGACTCAGTACTAGTCCATCAATGAAATGATGATTTGGTATAGATGAAAACATTATATTCCACTGTTCTCTTTTGCATTCTAAAGCATTGGGTATTTGAGGGGGTAAAGTTCTTTGTCTGTGTAGGATATGTTATCTGGGAAAAGAAAATTGGTTTTATCTAAAAGCTACTCCTTATTAACAGGTCAGAGAAGAAATCAAATAAAGTTTTTACCTGTTTAAAAATAGGAAAGTAGAAGCAGGCATTCATTAGATCTTGGTTTATTAAAGCTAATTAACTGCCCTGGAAATATGTAGAGGAATCCAATGTGGACTGGCTATTTAGTATAATTAAATAACCTCTTCATAGGATTATTTTATAAGCTTTTGTCATGATACAGAAAAAACACTGCTAACATTTTGTATATTTGCCTTTAAACTAGAATACATTCAGAAATATAGAATGTTGAAGTTCTTGCATGTTTGTAGCAGAAGCAATTTGAGTCTGTTTTCCTGCAAGGAGTTAATTTTTAATTGTGTCCATTCTTTTTTTTTTTTTTTTTTCTTCTGCAGACATTGCTATTGGTGCACCATTTGCAGGAGAAGACAGAAGAGGGAAAGTCCTCATTTACAATGGACACAGCAATGGGTTAAACCCTAACCCTTCCCAGGTTATCAATGGAGCCTGGGCCTCTCAGTCCATGCCTTCGGGATTTGGCTTCACTCTGAGAGGAGACTCTGATGTAGACAAGAATGATTACCCAGGTAAGATTTTTGCATTAGAAAGGGAATTTCATACTTCCATTCTCTGGTAAATTCATCATGCCTAAACTGCTCCTTTTGGAAGGCAGAGGTCAGAATAAAGGATGGACATTTCTGGACAGTTCTAGTTTGCTTTCCTGAGAGTTAAAAACAGACAAAACAAATACTCCCCTTCCTGTCAAAAGACATGATCAGAAAGTCAAGAAAGGGCTGAAATAGTTGTATTAACATAAAACATGTGAAGTTTACAATGAAAACCTTAACCCTTTTCCCCCGCTTGCAAAAACTGAATGTCTCAGCTTATTGAACTTGTAAGGTCTCCTTCATCCTGGCATTCTTTCTTAATTAAAAACATGTTGCATTGTAGAAGAAGGCATTGGTTTGATTGTGTTTCTGGGTTGTTTTTTGCTGACCTAAGAGACACTGAGCTATATATAGTTAATGGCTTTGCATTACAAAAAAGCAGAGAGAATGCAAATTGCTTAAAGCAGCTATTTTATTTGGGCCTTTCCATCCCTTTTATGTTTTCATTTTGAGATATGGACTCTTCCTTTTTAGGCAAGCTTTGATTCTTCCTAATGAGTTTGCCTGACATGCATTCACATTTATCAAGTTTGTAACATTAATTAAGTTTTTCAGGGAAGCATTTGTTTTTTAAAGAAAATTTTTCCTACCATCTAATTAGTCTGAATGTAAGTGTGCTTGTATTTACCCTCTCTCTCATATGGAAACAAATCTGTTCTGTTTCTTCTCACCACAATTCAGAAGCCTTAGTAAGGGTGTGTAGTAAAACATGGTATTTCCTTACTGTGAAAGGTTCATCCACAGTAAAATCCTAACAGTCCATGCTTCCCTGACTTACTGTGAAATCACTCTTGTTACCCTGTGTTATTTCAAGGCTAGAGTTCTTAAAAGTTGTGCTATTTCAAAAGTGAAAACTGTAATTTTTGAAAGGGACAAAACCAGGATCTTTTACCTTTCTGAGATGGATTGTAAAAGCCTTGAAAGAGGTATCTTTCCAAAAGCAGAAGGCAATTTCTGGGAAGGGGTGTTTAGAGTAGAAATTACAGTTTTACAAACAGAAAAGCTGACTGCAGAGTAATAAAGTGAGGCTATCATGAGACTAAAGTAAGAAGCTCTTTAGCATTTGAGAGAAGAAAGGGCTTTTAAACACTCTTCTGACTTTTTGTTTGCATATTGTTGATGTTGCTATTAATAGACTTTCATTGTCCATGACTAATGAGGTTCTCTTGGACAACAGAGCTCTTTATTAAAGTTTCAGCATTTAAACATTTCCTAAAGCACCCACAAGGCCCCCAGCAAAACCAAAGGAAACAGGATATTGCATTCCTGGCATTTCTAAGATTGAAAAGATAGAGGGAAGGGAGAGATTCTTTGACTCCCATAGAGAAGAGTAGAAGTCTTACTGCTGTATTAGCATACTCTATGTGGAGCATCTTTTAAGCTAATATGTGGAAAGTTTGTGTCATGAGTCTTGATCTTCCCAAATGTGCACTGAGGAATTGTAGTATAATTGTGTGTTCTCTGTCTGTCGTTGTGGCCTCCACCATGCATCCTACTTGCAGAATTTCACATTGTGTTATCAGCTCACTATGTGTTAGAGCTTTTGATTTTATTACAGGAATTACCTAATTAAAAATGGAAACAAACAAAAGAAACACCACCCTGCATTTACTGTAACTAGCTTTTCCCCTGGATGGGCAGTCCATAGCACTGGTGAAAATCTCTCACAAAATGAGAAGAAAAATCCCTTACTATGAGTCAACCACCTCTTCCCTAATTCATGAAGATTTAGAGCACCAAAACAGAGCTGTAAAAATAGTGCAAACATGGCACAATGTTAGCACAAAAATAGATTGCCTTCCTATGGGAAAAGGGGAAAAAAAAGGAAATAATACAGGGAAATGCAAGCCTAGGACAAACACTCTAGGCAATGAATCAAGTAATCCTTCTCATGTCAAAGAGCTTTCCTCCTTCACCTCCTGACGGAAACGCCTGAGGGCAACCCTTGTAAAAGGAGGAAACAAGGTACTGAAGTTGGAAGGATTAGGAAGGAAGTTTTATTTTAGAGAAATGGGATCTGGCTGACTATAGAAAATCTAGAAAATTAGCTTTTAATTCCATGCTTCCCAAACTACTGTTTGTGCCTGTGATTCAAGGAAGGTTGTGAAAGATACGGGAAAAAAATATCACAAACATTTTAATTTAAGCTTTCTAGTGTGTATATTCTAAAAGCAACCATTTTATAAAAAGATAAATGTAATAAAATCAGGTTATTCTGACTTAACACTCCTTCAGAAGTTCTGTTCTCAGAAGTTCTGGACTGGAGATGAAAGAGAGCTGTAATGTGTGGCTGCAGGGATGAATGTATATTGCCACTGTGTAAGGTGAGATTCTCCAAGCACATAGCTCTTCCATGGCTAGAGTTCAATTGTTCAAGACTGACCTGTATAGCTGTAGCTGTCTTTGTATAATTTACTCAAGCACTTGTGCCTGACATTGTTCATGAGGCTGCATATCCATGCTAGGAATTTGGAGTCTGAGACTTGGGAGACTTACTCTGCCATTTCATCTCTAATGCACCGTATAGCATTTTCAGAGCTTTTAGAGGTTCAGGCTTTCTTTAAATCAGACCATAAGGTAATGTTTTTGGGAGCAGATCGCTGACCTAGAGGGCAGAAGATACCACCTGTTCATATGGCTTCTTACCACAGACCACTGGGCTTTATCCTGGGATTGCTGTACAGATCCCAGCAACCCCAGTGCTCTTTGGTTACAAGCTGGGTAATGCAGTTACTAAAAAGAGAGGGTGAATCACAGTCAAATTTTTCTCCCATTGGAAAAAGGTTAAATCCTCTCTTGGCTGGGAGTTCAATTCAAACTGGGATCTATATATTAGCCTTCTGGAGAAGAGAGACCATTTGGTACAGGGAGTAATATCTTCTTCTCTTCATCCAAATGCCAGGATAAGCTCAGGAACAGAGAAGGAAACAGGGAGCAGATGAAGACTCCCTAGTACAAAGAGCTCTTCAAATCCCTCAGCTTTCCTGTGGATGGAGTGGTTTCTCTTTTCTCCTCTTCCTGTGACTCCTGCCACCAAAGGGAGAGAGTCTCCTCCACCCTCCACTTTCTGGTCTTCTTTGGGAAAGGCAGAGAAAGAGTCTCTTGTCCCCCATGACCCCAGCTGTATAATCAATTTGGGAGAAAAACTGATCCCAGGCAAGTTTAATGGTGGAGCAGCAGAGCAGACAAGGAAAAACATAATACAACCATACTGATAGAGATGAAAGATCTGTCTAGCACCATAGCATGTTTCAATCAGTGGCCAACAATAGATATCCTGGGAGTTGTACAGTTGTTGTGATATTTCCCAGAATATTCACCCTGCATTAACCAACCAGAATATCAAGGTGGCCCAGAGTAAGAGATGGCACCTCCAAAATTAGTATCACTTGACAGACTTTTCTTCCATGAATTTGAACAGTCAGCTGTAGAACTCATGCAGACTTTTGGCACATGCAGCATTTGTCAAGGGACCCCACAGCCCAACTGAATTGTCTGTGAAGAAATAATTCTCACTGTGTCCCATTCAAATCTTGAACATTCCACTGGACATTTTCAACAGTTCTGCAATCCAGTTATTTTACAGACTTGAGACATACTTCCTCTAGCAGCTACATGTTTTAGCAATCCTCTGGAATGAATTCTAATATATTTAATTGTTCCTTGTGCATTGGAGAATGGCACACCAGTTCTGTTGTACCAAATGATTTTTCAGTCTTGCCACCAGTGCTGCCTCTTCTCCTCTTCTTCATATATTTTTATGTAAAGAGCCGTTAGTAGTTTATGACTTGTGTATGGGTAAAGAATGGTTTCTGATAAAGATTTTACCATTGACCTGGGTTTCATACTTAACCAACATTAAAAAAGAGCTGGATCTTCTCAACTGAGAAGAAAATCAGAATTAGTGCTTGAAAAAACAATAATCCCAAATATTTTTCATTGCTATCAGTAATCATGTTTGTACAAGAAAATAAAGTGGGCCAGGAACTGTGGTCTGGACTTGAGGCTACATGGCACAGCACAGCTCACTCTTATCAGATGAAACCACTGGAACAGGATGGCAGTACCCATATTCCCTTTTGTGAAAGGTCTTTGGCCCAAACCTTTCCCAGCTGCTGTCTTGGGGAGTACTAACTTGCACACACTAAAATCACAGCTAATCTGTGCTAACAACACAAAAATATGGACAGTACACAGTGCTCAAACACTTGCCCTGCCTTTATTGCACAAGCACAAGGTACAGACAGCTGAATAACTAACTAGCAAAGACTTACCTAAAAATGGAACTTTCCCTGGTAGGGCCAGCATGCAGACAGAGCTGCTTTTCCTTTTTGTTAGCAGTTCTGTCAATGTAGTGACCATCTGTCCAGCTGTCCTGGCCCAGGTGCTGTCACTGTAACAGTAACAGACCCCTCAGCATTGTGAAAATACTGAGATTTTTTTTACAGGGAAGACTGAATTTTGTTACTAAGTACAACCTTTGGTTTACATCTCTGCAGCTTTCCAGGAGGGAGTTCTGTAAATCGTGTCATCCTTACAGACACTCCAGATGTTATGTACCCAGAACTGTTCCTTTATCAGCACAGACAGGGGTGATAATATGGAAGTCTCTGCTTTGCAGGCTTGGGGGCAGTGGGAAACTTTCAACCCTGGGAAGCAGCAGAGGCAGAAAACTGTGCTGATCATTCTAGCAGCTGTGTTGCTCATGCTGCTGCCTTCTCTGTGCTTGTGTTCATCACCTTCTACCCCAAACAGAGGCCTCCTCCTCACCTAGCTGGAGTGCAGTGCCAGGCAGTGGTGATGGTGGTTATTAATGGATGATGCTCTTTTCTCTGTACTCGTGTAAGAGGCAAAATCTAATTAAACTTTATAGTCAAATAAGACTAGTAAAAGGAAGCAGATTAAGGATATCAGTCAGATAGATTGTGCCAAGCCATGATGGGCAGCTTTCCCAGTCTTCTAAGCATGACACTGACAAGCTTAATACTATACTTACCTGAAATACTCAATAACTCTCCAGTACACAACATGGACCCAGTGTTTGATGGAAAAGACCAGTTAATCCTCCTGAGGTACATCTACACTAGTAAATGAAATATCCTGTTTTTGGTTCTGAGCACTTCTTGTGCACACTATTAAACTCACTTTTGCCAAAACAGGGTTACTGCGTGCTTGCTTTTGTAGTCTAATAATTGGCATGGGTGAACTGTGTTAGGGCTATTTTAATGATACCACTGCATGTAGTAAACATACAGCATACAGGCACATTCTTTACCATTGTTTTACTAGCAGTGACATAATTGTAACATCTTTCAGCAGGTGATCCACTTCACTGTTTTCTGACAACTCATGTTCTAAGGTCATATTCAAAAGAGAAGAGCTGATCTCACTTCTGCTGCAATAGTAAATACTGGTTTAATGCCATTATTCTGGATTGACAGTCATGAAAAAAACACTAAATGGAATTAAAGAAATAAGGGAGGTAATGAGATTGAAAACCATAAAATATGGGCTTTTCCCATCAGTTTAAGTGCAAATACAGTGGTAGCTGGAATTCTGTGCCAAGGTGAGGACATGGCAAAGCAGCATTGTGCTGTGTCTGAGGTGATCCTAGTGAAGGCTGTAACACAATTTATATAATCATGGGATTCTCTGTAACAGCAGCTCGACAAAGTTTGCATGAAGATATTCTGAAATACCTGCCTCAGCACAATCTTCCTGCCTGTCTTCTGTACTGGGACATCTGGGATGCGTAATAACATCTTTCAAGGCAGCTTCCACTGTCCTGTAAATCTGGGGCTTTTAGGGCCCCTTTGCTCCATCCTGATCTTTATGTGTGTTATCAAGGCCTGAAGCAGGGAATGAAGCGAAGGCATGCATTTTGAATTAGAGTTTATTTTATTTATACATTTATTTGTCTTTTTCTATTAGCATAGTTCAATTTTCATAGGAACAAAAGAAATCCATTAATCTGTTTAATGGGAAAGAAATTTGTTTCTTTTGGCTTCTGGGCATCTGTTCAAAGCTGGCCCCACTGAGTGCCCGTAGTCTGTGATTATCTAGGTGATGATGCTGCACTTCCAGCTGGTTCATCTATCTGTACAGGGCTCAGACATTTCTAGGCTGTAAGGTTTCCACCCTCACATTTCAGCATATGTTCAGTCACTTTATGGCTGATTATAGCTGAGCAAATAGTTTATAATGAATAACTTACTCAACTCATTAAACTTGCTTTCTTCTTGTGGCATATCCTCCTGAAGACTGGGGTTTCTTTGAACGTGTCTCTGAATCAGGATGATTTAACCAGTTCCTATTAACAGTGTGGGTAGATTCAGAACAGTGCTTTGGATGACTTCACTATTCAAAGACTGATGATTAGTTAATTGCTCAAATAAATTATACACTATTGTCTCTGCTCCCTGCCTGTTTATATGCTAGTGTAAGTCTTCCTTATTAACTTAAGAGAGTAATCAGTGCCACTGAAGCTTCAGTTCAAGGTATCCTACTTCAGCACAAACCCAGCTGTTAGCCTGTTCTTTTGGTTGTTCTTTAAAGTCAAGCCTTTATCAGCAATGGGGAATGCATAAAGGCATCTTCATGCCTTGTTATTTTGGACTCAGTTATTATCTTAAGAATATCATAGTAGTTAGTTAGAATATCATAGTACTTAATATCAAACTACTCTATAAACATTTTAAGAAGGAAAGAAGTGTAATAATGTCCACAGAACTTCAGTAATCCAGTCTAATCTTAATAAAATATTTAACAGGAATATTTAACAGCTCCTTCTGCTGAATACATTAACTCAAGCAGCAGGAAGAATATCCTCAAATTTCTTTCTGAGAGGTGGGGGTTCTTCAGATTAATAAATTTTTTTGAGACCAGTAGGCATTGTGCCAACAATATTACAAATCGGAATCTAGCGATGATTAAATTATGAAGTTGGTCCAGGAGATTTGTGGAAGACAAACAAATTAAATCAATGAGAAGCTGCATCTGCTCTGGTGAGAGAGGACTGCTATGTGTGGGAGCCAGAACAATGGCTTGGGTTCTGCCAGCAAATGCAGAAAAGCTGAAGTGCTTCTACCAGCTAATTATTTTTTCACATGAATAATCAGTCAAAAATGTAGTGACAAGCCAAGAATTGTGTACAAATATGTTGATTTTATGGCAAACTATTATTTCTGTAATTTTTAGATATGCTTTTCTAAAATTCTTTACAATATTTTATGAAATCACGGTATTGTGCCCAATAGAATGTAAGAGTAAAGCAATTGATCCCAGTAGTGTTTTACTTAAGTGATAA